>NC_134558.1:14534592-15734592 GCF_025594145.1 Primulina tabacum
CCTCACACTTTGATTTGAAATAGACTATTCACCAAAAAATAATTGAAATAAAAAGTTCGCGAATAAAATTTGCTAAAAATACTTGTTTAATCATCGTAAACCATAACATGAGATCAAAGTAATAAAAATTTTTGTGCGTAAAATCTTAAAAACATGGGCAGTCCTCAGGTTTAGCCTCCCACTCAGTCCAAGCCAGCTTACTGGTCCACACCCCTCATCTCTTCAAAGTCATCCTCACTTGCATCGATCAAGCCTAGTGAGTCTAAAGACTCAACATGCATAAACTGTAAATAACAAGTAGTACGTAATAAAACCACGTGCATCTTTAAAATAGGACGTACATTCTTGAAACTTGAACACGCATGTAAAATCTTGAACTTACATACATAACATAGACGTGCCATAACGTGAAAATTTTCTGAAACATGCTTGCAACATACATACTTGAACATACATGAACTTCATCATTTTGCGTAGAGATATGTTTCAAAGCAAGTGACCCTGACATAAATACGCCTGATCAGACAACCACAGTACTAAGCTGGCAGGAAAATTCCACTACCACATACATGAGATCCCCGTTCATGCTCTAAAGGGTGGATTGGTCCCCGGTCATGCATTACTGCTTTCCAATACTGATCTAAACCCTGTCATGCTTTACCGGGGTGGAGAGGTCCTCGTCCACGTTCACCGACTTCCAAACCCATTCATAATTTGGTCACAAGACATTTAGCATACCTCAAAAACTTAAAAATATTTTCTTTATGCACGTCGAACATACTTACATGGCGTTGAGGGATTCATTGGATCTCGCTTGGGGCCACTGCTGCACATACTAACATGAGTTCAAACCCTTAACTTTCATAGCTTAGACGTAGGTACTCGTGCTTACCATCGAAGTAACTAAATAGCTTATGATATTCTAGATTACTCGGGACTTGACCTCATTTAATCATCGCACTAAACCAAGACATCGAACCCCAAAGCAATCAACATATTTTTCCCAAAAAAAAGAAGTACATGGACCCCGTGCCCAGGTCCGGCTATGGGTCCGTGTAGGCTCTGGAAAACTATACCCGAAAAGAAGTAAGGACACGGACCCCGTGTCAGGGTCTGTCTAAGGGTCCGTGTAGGCTCTGTATGCTGACACTTTGAAAGAATCAAGGGCACGGACCCCGTGTAAGGGTAGGCCCCGGGACCGTGTACCTTCAGGAGAAGCAAACCAACGAGAATTACTATTCTTGTGACTTAGTCTCCCAAACTTGATAATTCCGACCTTGAATCGACACCTCGAGACCCATCCTAGGATACTCTAACACTGATTCAAGCCATACAAATGACCCAAAACAACTACGCATCACAAGCAACACAACAAATCCGTGAACACGACACTTGACACCAAAATCGTTCCTACGACTTCAAATTCAACCAAGTACCTAACGACCCTAATCGAAACACCAACAATCACCCCAACATCATTCTCGATATACCTAAACGCAGCAGCGATCACCCATCGATCCCCAACGAATCTTGCAACAATAAAACTTCAAGAACACATCAAGAACGCATTTTTAGAAAAACGCAGTTTGAGCAGTCCCACGAAAACGATCTTAACTCACTCGTTTCCTATCCAAATATTTCGAATTTACTGTCAAATCGAAGGTATCGAAAAGTTCTACGTTTTAAATGTTAAAAGTTTTGCCAGAAAACCGACCGACAAATCGCAGTAATTAAAATGACAGCGAATTCGAATTTTGAGATCCAAAAACAGTTTCAAAAGTGATTCAACCATATTTGCTCAAACTTCTACATAACATACAAATGGTTTTAATACAATAAACATCAAAAGTTTTTCTATGACAAGATCGATGCAGAAACGAAAGAATATACATGCCTTTTGATATTAAAATTACCGAACCGACGATACCGAAGCGAGAACAGTGCGAGGGTTGATCCGGGACGAACGTGGAACGACTTTCTTTGAATAAAAGTAACAAAACTCGCTGGAAAATATTCAGAGGATGGGGGTGGCTGCACTCTTGTTCTAAGAACCCTAATTTCTCCAGTAAAAATCTGAAAATGAAATTTGTGTGTGTTGTGTGTTTAAGCGTGAATGTGTGTGTGTGTTAGTGGGTGTGTGCGTGAGTTTAGTGTTAATTAGCGACTAAATATTGCTTACTTAATAATAAGGAAACAATTAAAAATGTTAACCCACTTTTAACTTAGTAAAATCCCTTAATTTAAAATAAAATGTACACTTGTTAAACTTCAAGAGTTTTAAAATCCTTAAATCACTAAATAAATAAATTTGGATTTAAAATGCTAAAACTAAATAAATCATTTGAAATGCCCCATTCTTAACTTAAAATAAATTGCCTCATTTTAAAATCTCCACAAATCTTCGCCGATCTTTTTTTCTCGATGCCGCAACGAATAATCGCCTGAAACATGAAACTCGAGAAACATTTTAACGTGCATCACAAAAACATAAATAATTTCAAATAATGAAATTTCATAAATCATGCATCTCAAAAATCATTTTAAATTTGATTAAATAATTTAACAATTAAATAAATGCATGGTTTTATGTGTACTGAATTTGGGCTCTACAGTTCATCCCTATTTATATAAATTCCGTACTCGAAATTAAACTTACCAACCAGTTCTGGGTAGCGGTTCTTCATATCTGCCTCGGTCTCCCAAGTGGCCTCCTCTACTGATTGATTCAGACATCGAAATTTGACCAACTTGGTCATCTTGTTCGGAAGTCTCCGTCATGTCTGTCTAGGATTTGGACATGTCTTTCCTCATACGACAGATCTGGAGCAAGTTGTAACTGCTCATAGCTCAACCCATGGGAAGGATTAGCTAGGTACTTCCTTAACTTCGAGACGTGGTACACATTGTGTACCCCGGCATGATTCGGCCGTAAGGCTACACGATAAGCTAGTGTCAGAACTCTGTCAAGAATCTCAAACGATCCAACAAACCTCGGACTAAGCTTGCCTCTCTTCCCAAATCTTATAACACCTTTCATGGATGCGATCTTCACGAAAACATGATCACCTATGGAAAACTCTAGATCCCTCCTCCTCTGGTCAGCATAGCTCTTTTGACGACTCTAGGCGGTCTTCATCCTGTCTTGGATCTTGACCACCACATTCGCAGTCTGGTGAACAATCTCTGGACCAAGTTCTGATCTCTCACCGAATTCATCCCAATGAATCGGCGATCTGCACTTCCTCCCATACAATGCCTCGTAGGGAGCCATACCAATAGATGATTGAAAACTGCTGTTGTAGGTAAACTCTACTAGAGGTAGCTTAGATTCCCAACTTCCATGGAAATCGATTATACAGGGTCGCAATAAATCCTCCAAAATCTGAATCACTCGCTCAGATTGGCCATCTGTTTGAGGGTGGAAAGCTGTACTGAATAGTAACTTCGTCCCCATGGCTGCGTGCAAACTCTTCCAAAAGGATGATGTAAACCTCGGGTCCCTGTCGGACAAAATAGAAACTGGGATTCCGTGCAATCAAAATATCTCCCAGATATAATGCTCTGCATACTGCGTCATGGAGAAAGTCGTCTTCACTGGAAAGAAGTGTTCCGACTTAGTAAGTCGATCCACTATAACCCAAATGGCATTGGATCTTCTGACTGACCTCGGCAAACCAACAACGAAGTCCATGCTGATATTCTTCCACTTCCACTCGGGGATAGGGAGTGGCTTAAGCCTTCCTGCTGGCCTCTGATGCTCTGCCTTCACCTCTGTACTTCACAATATCATTGGACACTGTGTAGAGTACACTGCACTTGGCTTCATCCTTCAGTCACCATTTCTGTAACTGCTCATCTGAAGGCTGACCTCTACGGATTCGGTCAAACAAAGA
This sequence comes from Primulina tabacum, assembly GCF_025594145.1. Classification (NCBI taxonomy): domain Eukaryota; kingdom Viridiplantae; phylum Streptophyta; class Magnoliopsida; order Lamiales; family Gesneriaceae; genus Primulina; species Primulina tabacum. Next base: position 14,538,486 of record NC_134558.1, read on the forward strand.
AGAGTGGAACTGTCAGATTAGACAGCTTAGGAGTTCTGCCCTTATGATAGACATCTAAATCAAATCTCTGAATCTCTGACTGAAGAGGTCTCTGTACTGACAGCTGTGCTACGACTGCAATTTTTCTGCTCAAAGCATCTTCCACAACATTAGCTTTCCCCGGATGGTAGCTAATCTCACAATCGTAGTCTTTTACATATTCCAACCACCGTATTTGTCTCATATTCAACTCTTTCTGCATGAAAAAATACTTGAGACTCTTGTGGTCAGTGAATATCTGACATTTCTCGCCGTACAAGTAATGTCTCCATATCTTCAATGCAAAGACAACAGCGGCTAACTCAAGATCATGGGTCGGGTAGTTTTTATCGTGTACCTTCAGCTGCTTGGAAGCATAAGCTATGACCCGAGCATAAGCTATGACCCGACCATGCTGCATCAAAACTGCGCCTGAACCGAGCTTAGAGGCATCGGTGTACAACAAAAAATTGCCTTGCCCTGATGGAATGGCTAAAACTGACGTTGTAATAAGAGTTTGCTTCAAAGTGTCAAAGCTCTTCTGGACTCATCAGTCTAAATGAATTTAGCATTCTTCTTAATCAATGAAGTGAGTAGCACTGCTATCGAAGAAAATCCCTGAATAAATTTTCTGTAGTAGCCTGCTAGGTCTAGGAAACTTCGAATCTCTGACGCATTCTTCGGCTCAACCCATTCCTTAACTGCTGCTGTATTAGCTGGATCCACCTCGATACCACTGCTAGATATTATATGACCCAAAAATGATACTCCAACCAGAATTCACACTTACTGAATTTTGCAAACAACTTGTGTCCCTGCAAAACCTGCAACACTGTACTCAATTGCTGAACATTCTCCTCATGGCTCGTCGAGTAAATGAGAATGTCGTCGATGAACACTATGACGAACTGGTCTAGGTAGGGCTGAAATAATTGGTTCATCAAGTCCATAAAAATTGCTGGAGCATTCGTCAGTCCAAACGGCATCACCAAGAACTCGTAATGTCCATACCTGGTTCTGAAGGCTGTCTTATGAATATTTGCATATTTTACCTTCAGTTGATGATACCCTGACCGAAGATATATCTTAGAGAACACTGTAGCTCCCTGCAACTGATCGAACAAGTCCTCGATCCTGGGAAGTGGGTATTTATTCTTGATCGTTACCTTGTTCAGCCCTCGGTAATCGATACACAGCCTCATGCTCTCGTCTTTCTTCTTTACGAAGAGTACTGGTGCGCCCCATGGTGAGAAGCTAGGGCGGATGAATTCTTTGTCTAGGAGCTCCTGAATCTGCTGCTTGAGCTCTAACATCTCAGCTGGAGCTAGACGGTACGGTGCCTTAGAGATTGGCACGCTGCCTGGCAGAAGGTCAATTGAAAACTCCACCTATCTCTCTGGTGGAAGGCCTGTGACGTCATCCGGAAAGACATCAGGAAAATTTACGACCACTGGTACGTCAGTTAATGAAGGAGTGAGTACGTCACGTGCAGGTACAATGCTGGCCAAGAAAGCCTTACAACCCTTGTGCATAAGTCTCCTCCCCTGCATGCAAGAGATCATGTGAGGGAAACTCCTCCATCTAGCCGGCTCAAAGAGAAAATGCTCCATGCCCAAAGGTCTTACCAACACTGACCATTTCTGGAAATCAATAAGAACTCTGTTCTTCGTCAGCCAGTCCATTCCCAAGATGATATCAAATTCTGGTATCGGCAACACGATCAGATCGACATACACTAGGTGGCCCTGCAGTTCAAGATCGATGTCTTCGACCACACTAGTAGCTGATAATTCTTCCCCTGATGGGACTGTCACTGAATAGCACACGTCGAGTCCAATAGACTTGACATTCAGATGATTAGCAAACGTCTCTGAGATAAAAGAGTGGGTGGCCCCTAAATCTATCAAGGCCTTCGTGGCGACTCTTTTTATGAAAATATTTCCTGAGAGACGTTAGCACAATACACAACTTATAACCCAAAATTCTAACCTTAACCTCAAGCATTGTAGACAAATTTCTACACCAAGTCACCAAACGTACTAACTAACACACTAATGATCTCAATTCAAAATCAAAACACACATGACAAAATAATACTGTGCTTAATTAAATAATTTTACTGATCAGTAATGTCGTGTCTGGGTTCGCATCCTGAGCATGCATGGAGAACACTCTTCCCTGGGTCGCCTGCCTCCACTGTGGGCACTCCTTTAACATGTGATTGCTGGCTCCGCACGTAAATCACTTGCCCGATCCATATAAACACTGTCTCGGATGCTAGTGGTGGCACTTCGGGCACATCTGGTACTCACCCGGCCTCTGAGGAGCCTTCTGCCGTGGAACTGGACCCTTGCCCTTTGGTCGTCTCTAAAATGGCTTCTTCCCTGGCTGCCCCTGGTAAGGCCTCTTAAACTGAGGTCTATGTTGTTGCTTTTGTGGTGCCTGATAAGGCCTCTTGCCCTGCCTGTCAATCTCAATGTCTCTCTGGTCTTGCTCTGTCGCCAAGGCTCTAGACACGGCAATGGCATAAGTAGTCGGACCAGCAACCCTCACATCACGGTGCAAGATCGGCCGCAAACCATCCATAAAATTCCTCAGCTTCCCCTTGGCATCATTAGTTATCAGGGGCACAAAGTGACATCCCCTTTCAAATTTCCTGAGGAACTCTGCAACACTGTTGTCTCCCTGTCCCAGCGTCATGAATTCCCTGGTCAGTCTGGATCGTACTTCCTCAGTGAAGTACTTGGAGTAGAATATCTCTTTAAACCCATTCCACGTCAGTGTTTGCAAGTTTACTAATACCGAAGCACTATCCCACCACAGTCTGGCGTCCCCTGTCAGAAGGAATGTGGCACACCTGACTCTATCTGCATCTTGTGGCTCCATAAAAGCGAAAATCACCTCGATGGACTTAATCCATCCTTCAGCTATCATCGGGTAAGTAATCCCCGAGAACTCCTTAGGATTCATCCTCCTAAACCTTTCGTATACAGCCTCTGGTCTAGGCCTCACCCCCGTGTCCACTGCCGCCTGGTTCCTCGCAAACTGTAAGAAGAACTGAGTCACACCTGCAAGCATCTGTGTCTGCATATCTGGCGGTGGAGGAGGAGGACCGTCTCTCCCCTCCTCTCGAGCTTTCAGTCCTCACCCCTTGCTTCCCGGTTAATCACGCGTCTAGGAGGCATATTGTTCCAACAATTTACCCAACACGTAACCCAATGTGCATGATATAATATCAATAGCATAAGATGCACGTAATTTGAACTTAAAACGTGGACATGCTGAAATCATGACTTAATGCTTAATATATGAATTAATTCCAAACCTTAAAACTTACGGACTTGAGATGTGGCTTCGTGAGCTTCTCGCAACTGGCAGTAGGCGTAACCCTTTACAAGAACACAGCTCTGATACCAACTGTAACGTACCATATTTTTTTGAGCTACTTGATAATTTGCGGAAAAATAAAAATTTTCTTGAATAAGGAATAAACCCTCACACTTTGATTTGAAATAGACTGTTCACCAAAAAATAATTGAAATAAAAAGATCGCGAATAAAGTTTGCTAAAAATACTTGTTTAATCATCGTAAACCATAACATGAGATCAGAATAATAAAAATTGTCGTGCGCAAAATCTTAAAAACATGGGGGGTCCTCGGGTTTAGCCTCCCACTCAGTCCAAGACAGCTCACTGGTCTCCACCCCTCGTCTCCTCAAAGTCATCCCCACCTGCACCGACCAAGTCTAGTGAGTCTAAAAACTCAATATGCATAAACTGTAAATAACAAGTAGTACGTAATAAATCACATGCATCTTTAAAATAGGACGTACATACTTAAAACTTGAACACGCATGTAAAATCTTGAACTTACATACATAACATAGACGTGCCATAACGTGAAACTTTTCTGAAACATGCTTGCAACATACATACTTGAACATACATGAACTTCATCATTTTGCGTAGAGATATGCTTCAAAGCAAGTGACCCATATATAAATATGCATGATCATACTAAACCACAGTACTGGGCTGGCAGGGAAAGTCCACTACCACATACATGAGAACCACGTTCATGCTTTAACGGGTGGATTGGTCCCTGGTCATGCTTTACCGCTTTCCAATCCTGATCTAAACCCGGTCATGCTTTACCGGGTGGAGAGGTCCTCGTCCACGTTCACCGACTTCCAAACCCATTCATAATTTGGTCACAAAACATTTAGCATACCTCAAAAACTTAAAAATGTTTTCTTTATGGACGTCGAACATACTTACATGGCGTTGAGGGATTCGTTGGATCTCTCTTGGGGCCACTGCTGCACATACTAACATGAGTTCAAACCCTTAATTTCATAGCTTAGGCGTAGGTACTCGTGCTTACCGAAGTAACTAAATAGCTTATGACATTCTAGATTACTCAGGACTTGATCTCGTTTAACCATCGCACTAAACCAAGACACCGAACCCCAAAACAATCAACATATTTTTCCCAAAAAAAAAGTATACGGACCCCGTGCCCAGGTCCGGCTATTGGTCCGTGTAGGCTTTGAAAAACTATACCCGAAAAGAATTAAGGACACGGACCCCGTGTCAGGGTCCGTCTAAGGGTGCGTGTAGGCTCTGTATGCTGACACTTTGAAAGAAACAAGGGCACGGGCCCCGTGTAAAGGTCCGGCCCCGAGTTCGTGTACCTGTGAAAGAAGCGAACCAAAGAGAATTCCTATGCTTATGACTTAGTCTCCCTAACTCGATCATTCCGACCTTGAATCGACACCTCCAGACCCATCCTAGGATACTATAGCACTGATTCAAGCCTATACAAATGCCCCAAAACAACTACGCATCACAAGCAACGCAACAAATCCGTGAACACGACACTTGGCACCAAAATCAATCCTACGACTTCTAATTCAACCAATTGCCTAACGACCCTAATCGAAACACCAACAATCACCCCAACATCATTCTCAATATACCAAAACGTAGCAGCGATCACCCGTCGATCCCCAACGAAGCCTGCAACAATAAAACTTCAAGAACACATCAAGAACGCCTTTTCAGAAAAATGCAATTTCAGCAGTCTCACAAAAACGATCATAACTCACTCATTTTTTATCCAAATATTTCGAATTTACTCTCAAATCGAAGGTATCGAAAATTTCTACGTTATATATATAAAATGTTTTTTCCAGAAAACAGACCGAGAAATCGCAGTAATTAAAATGACAGCAAATTCGAGTTTTGAGATCCAAAAAAAGTTTCAAAAGTGATCCAACCATATTTGCTCAAACTTCTACATAACATACACATGGTTTTCATACAATAAACATCAAAATTATTACTATGACAAGATCGATGCAGAAACGAAAGAATATACATGCCTTTTGATATTAAAATTACCGAACCGACGATACCGAAGCGGGAACGATGCGAGGGTTGATCCGGGACAAACGTGGAATGATTTTCCTTGAAGAAAAGTAACAAACTCGCTGGAAAATATTCAGAGGATGGGGGTGGCTGCACTCTTGTTCTAAGAACCCTAATTTCTCCAATAAAAATCTGAAAATGAAATGTGTATGTGTGTGTTGTGTGTTTAAGTGTGTGTTGTGTGTTTAAGTGTGAATGTGTGTGTGTGTTAGTGGGTGTGTGCGTGATTTTAGTGTTAATTAAGGACTAATATTACTTACTTAATAATTAGCAAACAATTAAAATTTTAACTCACTTTTAACTTAGTAAAATACCGTAATTTAAAATAAAATGCACACTTGTTAAACTTCAAGAGTTTTAAAATCCTAAAATCACTAAATAAATAAATTTGGATTTAAAATGCTAAAACTAAATAAATCATTTGAAATGTCCCATTCTTAACTTAAAATAAATTGCCTCATTTTAAAATCGTTACAAATCGTCGCTGGTCTCTTTTCTTCGATCCCGCATCGAATAATCATCTGAAACATGAAACTCAAGTAACATTTTAACGTGCATCATAAAAACATAAATAATTTAAAATAATGAAATTTCATAAATCATGAATCTCAAAAATCATTTTAAATTTGATTAAATAATTTAGCAATTAAATAAATGTATGGGTTTTATGTGTACTGAATTTGGGCTCTACAACAAAAGCCACCGCAGTTTGGAGCACCAAAATCTGAAGAGAGGCCACTATACAAAGAATGCAATCGCTTACACTATGGCAAGTGCATGTCGGGAACATATATGTACTTCATATGCAAGGAAGAAGGGCATAAATCTAATTATTGCCCGAAGAAGAAAACACCAACTGCAGGGTAGAGCTTATGTTATTCATGCTGAGGAAACTGAGGAGGATCCATAAACGACTATAGTCACTAGTAACCTAGTTATTTAATGTTTTTATGTTGCTTTTATAGCATGAAATGTTAAATGGTTATGAGAATCGATTTGGGATGATAAATAACCTAGAAGAAATTAGGTTGCATGCTCTACAATAGATGGATTTAAGGGATGACATTAGAAATTATGGAAATTGAGCATGAAATATGATCCTTAATAATGCAAAGGAGATAATTAAATCCAAATAACAACTTTAAGGCTTAAAATTGAGAAATAATCGAGAATAAGGGCATGCATGGAATTTTCGAAATTTATGGGTACCAAAATGCAAAAATCCAAAACTTAAGGTGTAACGTTCGAAAAATCAGTCTACGTAAACCACATGCATACAAAATTATTTTAATTTCTTAATTGTTTTTAAATGCTTGCATGATATTTATTATAAGATTAAATGATTATATGACATGATTACATGAAATTAAGGATTTTACACGAATATTCGATAATAGGCAGGGAAAAGGAGATCGAGGACGAGCAAGACAAGAATATTATTTTTCGTTAAATAATGGCAAGGCTTCGTAATATGATTAAAAATGATTTCATTTTTCTAAAAATATTGGAGTTCGGATTTATTTCACGAGTCGAGCTCGATTTTTCACTAGAAGCCGGTTTTGGGCAAACAAGAAGTTTTAAAAGATCAAAAATATTATTTTTGGGAAACTTATTTTACAAACTTTTATTATTTAATTAATTAAGTTTTATTGGGCCCAATTTTATTAATTTACATAGGACCAATTACCCTTAAGCATGCAAGCCCAAAACCAAAGCCCATTAGAATATTAATTATTTATAAATAATGGTATTAGGTCTTCAAACCCTCAAAAATCATACCCATCAGCCGTGAAACACACACCTCACAAAATTCAGAATTTTCGAAATTTAAGAGAGGAGAAAAGCTTGTGTTCTTCGTCGTCCGGTCGTACAACATCGTACCCTCGCCGAAGATCATATATTCGAGCGTTATATATGCAAAGGCGCGTTTTCTAAATCCTTTCAACCATCATAAAAATCATAATATGTGTGTTTTAATTGATTATGCACGAGAAATACATGGGTTCGATAATTTTTACGGTAAAACGTTTATTTGTAAAAACGCGACGATTTTACTTTTGATTGAAAAGCGTTTTTGATACCAACGGACACGCTGCCAAATCTTGATCAAATATGAATGAGTTAGGGACAATACATGATAAAATGAAAGAAAAAAACAAAGCTGGAACCGTGGGATTTTAACAAGAAAAAGGACCGAGAAGTTGCATGGCTTGTGTGTCTTCAAGTTTCGGCTACTGTTGAATGGGGTTATGGGGCTCGACCAGGTATGGAGGTTAAGTTTTAGGGGTCATGCTTAGGTCCTAGGTAGAGTCCTAGGAGGGCTAGGGCTCGTGGTTCAGGCTGGGGAAGAGTCCACGAAAGCTAGAGCTCTCCCCCAAGCCTTCTCGCGAACGGTTTCTGTACCAGGGGGCTGCGGCTTGGTAGGGGCTGGGATAGGTGGTCTGGGTGATGACATGGGATGGTCCAGAGAGGGGTATGAAGGGTCAGGGCTCGTGGTGGCTCGAGCAAGAGTCCACGCGCACCAACTCACGCGCACGCGCAAGAAGCTAGGGGGCGCGCAGGTTTCTTTCCTGATTCAGGTGCTTCGTGAGCGGGGTCCTGGGCTTGGGTTTGTCTGGTCATGGTCCAGGGTCGGTGAGGGTCCGAGGTGATCGCTGGTTAAGTGGCTAGAGGAGTCCTAGGGTGGCTGAGAGTCTTGTAGCGTGAGTGGCACCATGCGTGGAGCTTCTGTTTACTTCAGGTGGTTGTGCGTGAGTTCAAGTGGCTGGGCTGGTCTGGGTTGGGTATGGACGTGGTCCAAGGATTGTCAGGGTCAGGTGGCTTGGTGGTGGCTTGGCCGGAGGTGTCCTAGTGTCACTAGGAGTCTATAGGCGTGAATTCAAGACCATGTTGTTAGAGTAGATGTCCTGCAAGCCAACGGTTGGCTAAGGAATTTATTGACTCAAGTGTAATAAATAATCTTTATTTTAATATAATTTAATTTTTTATGGTCTTGTTATACTTTATCTGTATACCCATGCAAACAGCATAGATAAAGTCCTTGATTATTCTTTAATACAAATGAATCAGTAATTCGATGTTGAAACTCATTTGTAAACACTACATATTCTAAATTCATTCCTAGTCGATTCAGCCGCCTAAAATAGGGATAAAGGTCGCTTGAGCTCGAGACTAGCATCTGTGATATTGTGTACTGCGTTTCTTGGTAAGGGCATGGAGATGTCCAAACATGCAGATGGGTAGCATGGAGATGTCCAAACATGCAGATGGGTAGTCATATGATGATTATACCGAACAACCCTCCCTCGAACTTTCCTAGTGGTTATCATTCATCGAGAGGATAAGTCCGAGGTTATGATTGTACACCATTAGTCCTTACGACCCGGGACAGCACTGAGGCTCTATATGCTAGGGCTGTGCTTTGACTCGTTTACCGGCTCCAGGAGAGTCATCAGGTGGCGAGGTTGGGTACAATTGCGACACATATAGGAGCCAGTGATTTGTAGTCGGGGATTCACCGCTCACCTACGGGTGTGGATATCATATGTGATCTGATGTAATAATAGTGCATGGAATTTCTGGCCAGAGTATGAGATGAACGTTGGAGAATGAGTTCTCCAATAGTACACGCGATGCCACTATTATATGTGTCGCATAGTTATCGAATTATTATGCAACCCTCGATGAACCAATGGTTGCAGATTCGATCGGGATATATGAGATGAAGGGACCGTACTGTACGTTAATCATAATTGACTGGTTCTTACAGGCACTATCAGTGATACCTAGGGGATCATGGGGCGATGCTACTAGATGCTTATACCATGATCCGATGGGTGCAATCGAAAATGAGTTCTGACATTCTTAATCAAGGTGTTGATGAAAAGAATGGGGCTAACTAGGGTAAGACCGAATAAGAATAAATATTATTCTGAATCACAAAGAGTTGTTAACCCACGGCTAGTTGTATCCACGAACTATTGAGGGTCACACAAGCACTGGATCGTTTGTTACCGTTGAGAGAATAAATTCAAGGAGTTGAGTTTATATTATGATATAGTAAATTCAAGGAGTTGAATTTATGATAATTAAATTTTGAAAAAAATAAATTCAAGGAGTTGAATTTATGAGATAGTAAATTCAAGAAGTTGAATTTATGAATTTATATAATTTTGGAGAATAAATTTAAGGAGTTGAATTTATAAAATTTGAGAGTTTAATTTATTAAAATCAAAAGTTGAGTTTATTAAATATTAAATTTTGGAGGTGATAAAATTCAAGGAGTTGAATTTATAATTTAAATAATAAATTCAAATGTTGAATTTATAAATGATTTAATTTATTAAGCTCAAAAGTTGATTTTGTTAAATTTTATGTTTAAATTAGTGGAAAATATGTTTAATAAGCTTGTAGGAGTACAATTCCAACATACTTAATAATTAAAGTTTAATGGACTTTGATTAAATTAATTAAACTAGTTGGACTAGCTTAAATAATTAATCAAGCCCATTAATATTAATTATATGTATTAGGTCATGGGTTAATTATAAATAGTTGTTGAGAAGCCATAACCCTAGCCACCACTAATTGAGAAATTCGGAAATCCCCCTTCCCAAAACCTAAAAATTTCGGCCACCTTCTTCAAGGAAAAATGTTGAGCCATCTCTCAAACCTTGATCTCCAACACAAAACTTCTCCCAATTTTCTAGTGCAAATTGGAAGAGGAATAGATCATCCCGTCGTGGACCTGATTAGAAGAAAAGAAATGAGTCTCTTTAAAGAAAGTTCGTAGGGATTCATCAAGAGCTAGATCCGTCTTACCGGATCTGTTAGTGCCAAGTGATTTATTCACCAAAGGTATAAATTTCTTATGCCCTCTGAATGTTGATTCAATAAACCATACGAGTGCCCAAACATAAATATATATTTTGATTGTCAAAAGAAATAAAAAATTTTAAAACTTCTGCTGCGTTTGGGCATAAGAAAACCGAGATCCGACAGTGGTATCAGAGCCAAGGTTTTTCTAAATCGTATGGTTTGATATTGAATAATTTATTTCTAATCACACAAGAAAATTTTTCAGAAAATTATAGCACCATTAAAATTATTTTTTTCAGAAACAAAAAAAAATATTTTTCACATCTGTCCGGAACTGTTCCGGGCAGACCACGCGCTAAAATGCGCAGCGTGCGGAACGTCTGCACGCTGTGCGCCACCCTGCGCGGCGTGCTGTGCGACGCAGCGTGCGGAGCGTCCGCACGCTGCGCGCGGCGCCGCGCGCACATGGAGGCTGCCACTGCCCGAAACGTTCGGGCAGCGAGCGGGCAGCGAGGGCGGCTGCCTGGGATTGTCTCGGGTAGCGTGCTGAATGGTGGGCTTGAATTGTTTGGGCCTAGGGTGCAATTTTCTGATTTTTCAAATTTTTGGGTAAAAGTGATATTTTTGAAATTTGGTTCAATTTTTCTTTTTGATAATTTATTTTTAGAAAATTAATAATTTCTTGTAAAATAAATAATTAGAATGTGATTTTAATTATTTATGGTAAAATGAGTTTTACCGGAAATCAATTATTATTTATTTAATTGAAAATTAAATAAAGGAGTTTATTTAATTTATTAAATTCTTTAATAATTGTGGTGGTTACTAATGAAATTATTAGATATTTGATTTATCAATTAATTAAATTTGTTTAATTAAATTGATGTTAGTATTTGATATTAAATGCATGAATGATGATCGAGAGCCTTGGCCTATGTGTTAGGTGTGTGTTAGGATATTTTACTATTTTTATTCACTTTGTTAATATTTGATATTATTAAATTGGGCTTGGTTTATGGCCCGTTCCCACCCCCATGAGATGTATCCCTTATGTGCAATGGCTATTTAAATGTAATCATTGGAAATAGTGGGAGATCAAGACTGGAAGATTGTGGGCTCGATGAACAAGATGAAGACATGTAAATTATTGAAAGCTCTTATAATAGTTGTTTTTGCATCAGTGCATTCACCTAGGTTTTGGACCTGGATCAATGTATGGCTCACATGGATCTAATAATATTGACGATCGATCATCTTTATTTATTGTTGAATGTCATATTATGATATATGCGATATATAATAGTATCCATGTATGTATGTTATTAGATAAAATAATTGCATGAATCCGGCAAACATACAAACTCGTGGCACGCGATTTTTAAAATTAAAATGATGAGACAATTTTAAAATCAAAATCCCTCATTTTGAATATGATTCAAAATTTATATCAAACCGTAAAAGTAAAAATTAAAAGAGTTTAATTTTTCCTTGCCTTCCATCAACCGTGGTTGGATGTTGATCGCTACCCGCGGACAGTGTCTGACTCATATTATTGGGGAGATCTGGACGCCGGAAAGCTGTGACTTCCACCGGACATATGATGTGAATTGAGTGGAACTCCCATGACTTCGGCTCATATTATTGGAGGAACTCATGACGACCGTCTACTACAATTCAACATTGATGGGTCGGTCTGATACGCGAAAATAAACGGCGTCATATTATTGCGTCCTTATTAAACGTGAGGCAAAACACGCGGAGGTTGCATAGGAATGTAATTGGATTCTATCTTTTAGAAATTATAATTGGCTGATATTATTTGGAATTATAATTGGCTAATTGGACTTTACGTGCCCACTAAGGAAATACGATTTTTCTTTTTCATCAGAGGGTGGTGAAAATGTCAAAATAGTGGGAGGGAATTTATAAAATAAAAATCCATATTTTATATCTTTAAATTATTTTAAAATAATCAGCAACCATTATTCTGTTTCTATATCAGTATATTTTCGATTTCGTCACCTAATCCATTTTTGTGATTAACAAGCTAACCGAATCTAATTTTCAAGACTAGCTGGGAAAATTGTTCTAAATTCGGAGAAAATGACATACACACTAATGTCAGTCCTGCTGAACTGACAAAGCATGCAAGATGGTAGGACCATAGTATGCAATCTAAAGTGTGATGTGCTCGCTTCTATGTCAAATGAACTGTAAGGACAATTTGAGGAAATTTTGAATGCTGCTGACATTCGAATGCACGTGCAAGAGTTGCATGATTCATGAAACTCGTACAGTGATGCACACCATTTTAAAAGCTCATGAATACATGCATGCAAGATGGGGCTCTGGCCCATGAGCGTGGTGTACATATGATTGGGCTTATTGAAAATGTGGTGGGCCTGGAATATGTGATTCCTAACGAGTTAATTGATGACATCAATTTGTTGTCTTTATCTTCCTCATTTGACAGGGTTATGGTGAATTTCAATTTGAATAAGATAGATGATAGCCTTGAAGAGTTAGTCAATACGCTTGTAACTTATGAGATCACCATAAAACAGGAAATTGTTGTTTTGTAATGGGCCTCTCATCGGACGAAAAAATGGCCACAAGGTAAGGGAAAGAAATGTTCTGCCCCTCACAAGAAAAACAATCTCAATAAGAGGCAAACTCTGAAAGACACTTAAAAGGCCTACAAAGCCTGATAAGTCAGAACATATTTATTTCACTGCAAGAAGTCCGGACATAAGAAATTGTATGTGGCAGAAATGTTCTCGAAATAATTAGTGAATGTCCAAGTAAACATGATTTCATCAACAAACAAAAGAAAGTTAGATGATCCAAATTTCACACAAATATGGCACGCTAGACTATGTCACATTTCTCAAAGAAGGATGCACAAACTAGTGGGAGAAGGCATGTTTGACTTGTCAGACATAAATTCTCTACCTACTTGTAAATCATGTCTAAAAGGAAAAATGACAAAGACTCCATTCAATGGAAACGTGGAACGTGCGCATGGTCTATTGGATTTAATCCACACAGACATTTGTGGCCCGATAAGTGTTAGCACAGAAAATGGGCAATCCTATTTCATTACCTTTACTGATGACCATTCGAGGTACGGGTATGTTTATGAAACACAAATCTGAAGTTTTGAAAGGTTCAAAGAATTCGGATCTGAAGTAGGAAAACAGCTAGAAAGGAGTATTAAGACACTTCGATCTGATCGAGATGGAGAATACTTGAGTGCTGAATTTTTGGGTTATCTAAAAGAGAATGATATTTTCTCACAGTGGACTCCACCAGCAACACCACAATTGAATGGTGTTTCTGAACGTCGAAATCGAACCTTGATTAACATGGTTCGTTCCATGATGGGATTCACTGAATTGCCTACATTGTTTTGGGGCTTTGCGCTTGAAACTGCGGCAATGTTGTTGAATATGTTCATACTAAAGCAGTTGATAAAACACCATATGAGATATGGATGGTAAAATCTCTGAAATATTGTTACATGAGAATATGAGGATGTCCTGCTTACGTCAAGCAGACAGTGGGAGACAAATTGGATAGTAGATTCATTTTGTGCTACTTTGTAGAATATCCAAAGAATTCTGTTGGATATTATTTCTATCACACCAATGAAGCAAAAGTGTTTGTGCCACTTTTTGGAAAGGAAATTTCTATTAGATAGAAAAGGCAAGATGATAGAACTTTAAGAAATTCAAGATACTCCCTCAACTATAGAAGTTGAACCCATTTCCCAAGAACGAGTAGTTGAAATACAAGCTCCTAGAAGGTCTGATAGAGTTATTAGACCACCTGCAAGATATACGCTTCTTCATGAACAAAGCCGTGATGAGTCTTGTGTTGGATGTGATCCAATAAACTTTAAAGAAGCAATATCTGATACTGATTCATCCAAATGGCTTGAATCGTTCCCATAGGATGCAAATGGATCTACAAAAGAAATCTTGGGGCGGATTGGAAGGTATTGACCTTCAAAGTAAGACTGGTTGCAAAAGGTTATACTAAAAGGCAAGGAGTTGACTATGAGAAAACTTTTTCACCAGTTGCTATGTTTAAATCCATTAGAATACTACTAGCCATAGCAGCATGATATGACTATGAGATATGGCAAATGGGTGTAAAGACCGCATTCCTAAATGGAGACATCAAAGAAGAAATTTATATGTCTCAACCTGAGGAATACACATCAATGGGAAGTGAGCATAAGGTATGCAAACTTCAAAGATCAATATATGGTCTCAAGCAGATGTCAAGGAGTTGGAACCTCAGATTTTATGGCACTATCAAAGAGTTTGATTTTGCTAAGAATCCTGAGGAACCATGTGTGTACAAGAAAGTTAGTGGGAGTACAGTGACATTCCTTATACTTTATGTTGATGACATCCTACTCATTGGGAATGATGTAGGATTACTGAAATTGACTAAAGTATGGTTAGAAAGTGAATTCTCCATGAAAGACATGGGTGAAGCATCCTATGTATTGTGAATACAAATCTATAGAGATAGATCAAAAGAGGATGCTGGGACTCACCCAAGCCACTTATATCGATACCATTTTGAAGCGATAACCTATTGAAGAGTCCAAGAGAGGATACTTGCCAATGTGTCATGGTGTTACTCTATCCAAAGTTATGTGTCCCAAAACTAATGAAGGGATAAAGATGATGACACGTATTCCATATGCATCAGCCACTGGTAGTATCATGTATGGTATGTTATCGACACGTCCCGATGTTGCTTACGCTCTGAATGTTACAAGCAGATATCAGGCGAACCCTGGTCCAATGGATTGGAAGGCCGTGAAAGATATTCTTAAGTACTTGAGAAGGACTAAGAACTTGTTCATGGTCTATGGGGGTGGAGAATTGAAATTGGAAGGCTACACTGATTCTAGCTTCCAATGTGACGTAGATGATTCGAAAACGACCTCTGGCTTTGTATTCATGCTTAATGGTGCGGATGTCTCTTGGAAAAGTTCCATGCAAGAAACCGTTGCGGATTCCACCATTGAAGTTGAATACATTGTTTCATCTACTGTAGCAAAAGAGGTAGTTTGGATGAGGAATTTTGTCCAAGAGTTGGGCGCTATAATGGAGTTGATCCAGTCCCGTTGTACTGGGACAACACTGGCGCCATTGCACAAGCAAAGGAACCAAGGTCTCATCAGTGATCCAAAAATGTACTGAGGAAGTTCCACATCATACGGGAGATTGTGGGAAGAGGAGACATATCAGTCGAAAGAGTCCTCTCTGCAGTTAATGTTGCTGATCCACTTACAAAGCCCTTGCCAAGACCATTGTTTGAGAAGCATCGCGAAGCAATGGGATTAAAGTTATGGGTAGTTGGCTCTAGGGCAAGTGGGAGATTGTTAGAGTAGATGCCCTGCAAGACAACAGTTGTCTAGGGAATTTATTGACTCAAGTGTAATAAACAATCTTTATTTTAATATAATTTAACTTTTTATTGTCTTGTTATACTTTATCTATATACCCATGAAAATAGCATAGATAAAGTCCTTGATTATGCTTTAATATAAATGAATCGTAATTCGATGTTGAAACTCATTTGTAAACACTACATATTCTAAATTCGTTCCTAGTCGATTCAGCCGCCTAAAACAGGGATAAAGGTCGCTTGAGCTCGAGACTAGCATCTGTGATGTTGTGTACTGCGTTTCTTGGTAAGGGCATGGAGATGTCCAAACATGCAGATGGGTAGTCATATGATGATTATACCGAACAACCCTCCTTCGCACTTTCCAAGTTGTTATCATTCATCGGAGAGGATAAGTTCGTGGTTATGATTGTACACCATTAGTCCTTACAACCCGGGATAACACTGAGGCTCTATATGTTAGGGCTGTGCTTTGACTTGTTTACCGGCTCTAGGAGAGTCATCAGGTGGCGAGGTTGGGTACAATTGTGACACATATAGCAGCCAGGGCATTGTAGTCGGGGATTCACCGCTCACCTACGGGTGTGGATATCCTATCCGATCTGATGTAATAATAGTGTATAGAATCTCTGGCCAGAGTAATAGTACACGTGATGCCACTATTATATGTGTCACATAGTTATCGAATTATTATGCAACCCTCGATGAACCAATGGTTGCAGATTCGATCGGGATATATTAGATGAAGGGGCCGTACTGTACGTTAATCATAATCGACTGGTTCTTGCAGGCACTATCAGTGATACCTAGGGGATCATGAGGCGATGCTACTAGACGCTCTTCCCATGAACCGATGGGTGCAATCGGAAATGAGTTCTGACATTCTTAATCAAGGTGTTGATGAAAAGAATGGGGCTAACTAGAGTAAACCCGAATAAGAATAAATATTATTCTGAATCACAAATAGGTGTGAACCCACGGCTAGCTGTATCCCTGAACCATTGAGGGTCACACAAGCACTGGATCATTTGTTCCCGTTGGGAGAATAAATTCAAGGAGTTGAATTTATATTTTGATATAGTAAATTCAAGGAGTTGAATTTATGATAATTAAATTTTGAGAAAAATAAATTCAAAGAGTTGAATTTATGAGATAGTAAATTCAAGAAGTTGAATTTATGAATTAATAAAATTTGGGAGAACAAATTCAAGGTGTTGAATTTATAAAATTTGAGAATTTAATTTATTAAACTCAAAAGTTGAGTTTATTAAATATTAAATTTTGCATGTGATAAAATTCAAGTAGTTGAATTTATAATTTAAATAATAAATTCTAATGTTGAATTTATAATAGATTTAATTTATTAAGGTTAAAAGTTGAGTTTATTAAATATTAAATTAAAATTGGTGGGAAGTATGTTTAATGGGCTTGTAGGAGTACAAGTCTAACATACTTAATAATTGAAGTTTAATGGACTTTGATTAAATTAATTAAACTAGTTGGACTAGTCCAATTAATTAATCAAGCCCATTAATGTTAATTATATGTATTAGGTCATGGATTAATTATAAATAGGTGTTGAGAAGTCATAACCCTAGCCACCACTAATTGAGAAATTCGAAAATCCCTCTTCCCAAAACCTAAAAATTTCGGCCACCTTCTTCAAGGAAAAATGTTGAGCCGTCTCTCAAGCCTTGATCTCCAACGCAAAACCTCCCAATTTTCTAGTGCAAATTGGAAGAGGAATAGATCATCCAGTCGTGGACCTGATTAGAAGAAAAGAAAGGAGTCTCTTGAAGAAAGTTCGTAGGGATTCATCAAGAGCTACATCCGTCATACCGGATCAGTTGGTGCCAAGTGATTTAATCACCAAAGGTATAAAATTCTTATGCCATCTGAATGTTGATTCAATAAATCATACGAGTACCCAAACATAAATACATATTTTGATTGTCACAATAAATAAAAAATTTTAAAACTTCCGCTGCGTTTGGGCATAAGAAAACCGAGATCCGACACATGTGCAGGTTGAGTCCGGTTCCAGGCGAGTTTGAGCGAGCTAGGGCTAGGTTCAAGGGCTTGGGCTTGGCCAGGAGGGTGCCTAGATGGGTTGCAAGGGTTTGGCTCGAGGTGACTCAAGCATGGCTCGAGTAAATCGGGAGATGGCTCGGGTTGATCGGTTAAGGGTTAATTTAGAAAATTAAAGAACTAAAATTGAATCCATGGGTCCACTGGTTGTGGCTCATGACTTGAAAGGGTAGAATAAATACTAAAATGTTATGTTTAAAATTTGGGATCAAAATAATGAGTTTTGGAATTATCCGGAATTTAATCACCTCACAAAATGTTAATTAAAGATTTAATTGAAAAGCCTAGTTTTATGCTTTATAAAATTATGAAAAATTATGTTTAAGCTTAAATAATTATTTAGAATAATCTCATGTTATTAAAAGTGAGAAAAAGATAAATTCGAGTATTTTTATGTCCAGGGGAAAAACGGTATTTTTACACTTAGGAAAATACGAAAACGCTTGGCAGCGACCCCAAGGTTTCATAACGCATGATAAATGATATTTTATGATTTATTATGATGATGTTGATAATAATATGTTATTTTATGATTTTTGGAAAAGCTGTGCAATTTATACTGTTTAAAATGCTATTTTTAGAAAGGTGTGCTATTTTATGATTTTTAAAGAAAAGGGAAAATATTTTGAGGGATGTAAATTGACTATGACATAAGATATATGATTTGTTGGGGATCTTTTTATGTTGAGGATGGTGAACTTACAATTTTGTGGGGATGTCGTGAGAGGAAAAAGCATCAGAGGGAACCCATTTACGGGAAAAGGCCCCTGAGAGAACCCATTTATGGGAAAAGGCCCCAGAGAAAACCTGTCTATGGGAAATGGCTCCCGAGGGAACCCCAACGATAGTATTTCCATGGTGGAGCCTAGTGCACACCTCCATGGGCCATGTGGAGCTGAAGACTGATTAGTCGACCAAAGGATAAAAGCTAGTCACTTTCAAGGATCAAACTTCACCCAAATTGATATATGATTGAAACTTATGATTAAAATTATTTTTATGATATATGATTCATGATGATGATTAAAGCTATTTTTAAAATGATTTATTTATGCTCAAAGCTTATTTTAAATGATTTTTAGAAGGATTTATTTATGCTTAAAGTATTTTAAAATGATTTCACGATTTATGATTTAATTAGGCTAAAATGATTTTAAATTGTTTATTTATGTTCAAAAGATATTTTAAATAAAAATATGATGTTTGAATGCTTGTGATTGTATATGTATTATTTTCTATTCATGTTTAGAACGTGATGAATCTTTAGACTCACTAGATTTGTATGATGCAGGATTTGATGATTTTATGGGAGGCGGTGACGACTGAGCGGATCGAGTGCAGCAGTACACACCCGAGGGCCTTTATGTTTCCGCACTAGCTTATTAGATTAAAGATTTAAAGATTATGTTAATGATTTTTATTAGAGATATTTTATGCTTTATTTTTATTGTTAGTTGATATTTTTAAAGGTCGATTTAGGAATTTTGGTTAGTCGAGGATTTAGGATTTTATTTTATGCACTTGAGATTTAAGATTTTTAAATTATTATGATTCATAATTACGTTAAATTATTTAGTAATTTATAATTTATGATTTAAGATCAGAAAAAAAAATCGAGGTTGTTCATAAGGGACTTAATTGCACATAGATGGAGGTTTAGCCAAACCGAATCTTTGAGAAGCCCAGGACTTGAATTGAGATAGACCGAAAAATTCTAGTATGAATATGGAATTTAGAAAAGTTCAGGGACTAAACTGTAAATTTCAAAAGTCTAGGGGATGTTTTGCAAATCTTAGAGAATTAGTGGTTTTTTCACAATTTATGAAATCACAAGGGTGAAATTATCAATTTCCGAAAGTTTATAGCCCAAATTGTAGGATTCGAGATTCAAGGGGACCAAAATTCGAAATTCGAAATTTTTAAGGATGAAAAAGTTATTTTTGAAAATTTAAGGGGTAAAAAATTCAATTTTGATAGAATATTGGGGTCCAAACATTAAATCTTCAAACACTTTGGGAAAATAATGATAAAAGTTCCTTAAGTTTCAATACGAATTGATTTGACGGTGTATTCGTCGTAGAAAGGATATTATTTCTAGGTGTAGCTACCTACGCATTGCTGGATTCGGGAGCTACATACTCATTCACATCGAGCCGTTCTTACAGAGACTAAATATTGCACCCGAGGATATGGGATTGGGCTTCAAAGTTTCTATTTCTTCTCGATATCAAATGGTCACTTCGAGCATTGTGAATAATCTGGAGCTTCGTTTGCATAAAGATGTGGTTCGGGCAGACCTCATCGTACTTCCGATGCCTGAATTCGACATTATACTTGGCATGGATTGGTTATCATTGAATGTAGCTTCGATAGATTTTCGGCAGAGGTGAGTGTATATTCGACTTCCCAGCGGGAAATCTTGTCTTTTAAGGCAGCAAGGAACTAGAAAATGCCGCACATTATCTCCTGTATGTGTGTGAGGAAACTTTTGAGACGAGGATGCAAAGCTTTTCTAGCATGTGTTAGTTCAGCACATGTTCCTGACAGTCGGAAGCTAGAGGATGTTGAGGTCATCAGAGACTTTCCTAGCGTCTTTCATGATGATGTTTCTGGCATTCCACCGGACCGAGAAGTGGAATTTTCGATTGAGTTGATGCCGGGAGTGCGAATCTCTAAGGCACCCTATGGTTTAGCACCCGCTGAGATGAATAAGTTAAATGATCAAATTCAAGAATTGCTGTTCAAGGGCTTTATTCGCCATAGTTGTTCTCCGTGGGGCGCACCGGTTTTATTCGTGAAGAAAAAGAATGGCAGTACGCGATTTTGTATAGATTATAGAGTTCTGAATAGAGTCACCATTAAGAATAAGTATCATCTACCTAGAATTGAAGACTTATTTGATCAGTTACAAGGAACATCGATATTCTCAAAAATATATCTTCGTTCTGGATATCATCAGTTAAAGGTTAAGGGGTCGGATATTCATAAGACAACGTTTGGGATTCGATATGGGAATTATGAGTCTATGGTCATGCCATTTGGGTTGACCAATGCGCCAGCGATCTTCATGGATCTCAAGAATCGCGTATTTCAGCCGTATCTGGATCAATTTAATATATTCATCATCGACGATATTGTGATTTATTTGAGGAGCAAAGAGGAGCATAGTCAGCACTTGAGTACAGCACTGCAATGATTGCAAGATAGGAAATTATACTCTAAGTACAGCAAGTGCGAGTTTTGGCTTGAGAGAGTGGCATTCTTAGGCCACATCATTTCTAGAGATGGAGTTGAGGTCGATACGAGTAAAGTTGAGGCAGTGAAAGAATGGCACGTACCTAAGAGAGTAATCGAAATCCTTAGTTTCTTGGGACTACCTGGCTACTACTGAAAGTTCATACAAGGATTTTATTCTATTTGTGGTACCATTGACCGCCTTGACAAAGAAGAATGCAAAGTTTATATGGGAACCCAAATGCGAAGAAGGTTTTAACAAGTTGAAACAAGCTTTGATTTTCGCGCCAGAATTATCCATGTCATCGGAGCAAGGAGAGTATGTTCTTTATACGGACGCTTCGAAACTTGGGTTGGGCACAGTTCTGATGAAAATTGACCGAGTTATAGCTTATGCTTCTAGACAGTTGAAAGTACATGAGAAAAATTACCCCACAGCTGCAGTGGTATTCAGATTAAAGACTTGGATATATTATTTATATGGGGAGAAGTGCAAGATTTTCACCGACCATAAAAGTTTGAAGTACTTTTTCACCAAAAAGAGTTGAACATGAGACAACGAAGATGGCTAGAGTTGGTAAAGGACTACGACTATGACATTACCTATCATCCGGGCAAAGCTAATGTAGTGGCAGACGCAGTGAGTAGAAAGATAGCAGTTATTACTCAATTTTAACGTCAGAGACCATTACAGTCTGAGATTCAGTTGTTCGAGTTTGGAGTATATGCTAGGGGCGAGGCCCCTAGTCTTACTACGATGACAGTGCAGTCGACATTGAGAGATAGAATCCGAGAAGGGCGGTTTCTGATTAGCAATTGTAAAAGTGGAGACTAAGAGATGAAGGCAAGGGTCGAAAGATATATTCCGAGGAGGATGACATAATTTGATGTCAAGATTGACTTTAAGTTCCTACATGCAATTCACTTACAGAAGTCGGTATGAATGAAGCTCATGATACTTCGTACTTCATTCATCCTGGTAGCACGAAAAAGTACAAAGATCCGCATTTATTATATTGGTGGTAGGGCATGAAACGAAACATCTTATGTTTTGTGTCCGAGTGTTGACATGCCAAGAAGTCAAAGCTGAGCATCAAAGGCCAGCTGGAAAGCTTAAGCCACTTCCTATTCTCGAGTGGAAATGGGAGAGCATCACTATGGATTTTTTTATGGGATTGCCAAGGACTATTAAGGGATTCAATGTGCTTTGGGTGATAGTTGATCGTCTTACAAAATCAACGCATTTTCTACCTATTAAGAGGACATTCACCATGATGCAGTATGCAAAGCGGTATATTCGAGAGATAGTCCGACTGCATGGGATTCTAGTGTCCATTGTTTCTGACCGAGATTCGAGGTTCACATCATCTTTTTGGAAGAGTCTACATGCAGCGATGGGGACCAAGTTGTTATTCAGTACATCATTTCATACTCAAACCGATGATCAGTCTGAAAGGTTGATTCAAAATTTGGAGGATCTACTTTGAGCTCGTGTGATTGATTTCCCAGGAAGTTAGGAACCAAAGTTACCTCTAGTGGAGTTCACCTATAACAATAGCTACCAATCGTCAGTAGCCCTATGAGGCAATATATTGAAGGAAGTTTAGATTACCTATACATTGGGACGAGGTTGGCGAGAGAGGAGAATTTGTTCCAGACTTGATCAAGCAAACATCGGAGCTTGTAGTCAAAATCCATGATAGGATGGAGACTGCACAAAGTTGACAAAAGAACTATGCCAACAAGCATTGAAGAGAGCTAGAGTTTGCCATAGGCGACCACGTGTTTGTTAAAATAGCAACTATGAGGGGTATTATGAGATTTTGTAAGACAGACAAGCTCAATCCGAGGTTCATAGGGTCGTTTGAGATTTTGGAGAGGGTTGGAACACTAAGCCTATAGAGTGGCGTTGCCACCGATGCTAGCCGGAGTACATAATATGTTTCACATCTCGATGCTGCGAAAGTACATGTCGAACCCTTTCGCATGTACTGAATTATGAGCCTCTACAATTATTAACTCTAAATATGTCATACGAGGAGAGACCTATACAAATCCTATGTAGACAAGAAAGAAGACTCCGAAACAAAGTTATATCAAGGATCAAAGTAAAGTGGCTAAATCACTCGGAAGAAAAAGCTACTTGAGAAAGTGAGAGGGACATGAGGAGTCGCTGCTCGGAGTTATTCAATAAGTTTTAATTTTGAGGATGAAATCTCATTTAAGGGAGGGAGGAATTGTAAGGTGCAAAATACGATAACACAATCCAACTGCATGCAATAGGGAAAATAAATATGACCAATTAAATGGTTTTAATTGCAGGAATTAATTATGATATGCATGATAACTTGTTTAAAATAGGATTTTTTGTTAGAATACAAAAAACTGTGTTTTAAAAGAGATTCAAGATGTGATCGAGGAACGGAGACCAGGGACCATATTAGAGAAAATAATTTTTTTCAAATAATTATTTTTAATTTTTTAATGTGTGGTGTATTTAATTGGAAATTTTGAATTTTGGGGTGTTTTGAAGTGTTTTTATACGACGAATCGTATTTTAAATCGGTAATCGATTTTCAATAAAAATAGGGACTTCTTAAAAAATTGGCTATTAATTTCACAAACTTTCCTAAACAAAATATATTAAATATTTACTAATGAGCTAAATGGGCCTACTTTACCATGGTTAATAGGCCTAGGCTTGCAATTGAGTTTTAATCTAATTAAAAGCCCTAAACGCTACCCCCAAAACCTTTAAATTCACGTACACCACACACAACACACGCAAGAACTCTCCTAGCAGCAACAACACACGCACAGACGAGAATTCTAGTAAGGGAAGGCCTCGGTTTTGAGGGGAATTCAGCCTAGGGTTTCTTTCATCAACGTTCTTCGCATCTCAACTTGTTTTTCGTGCGTAAAATGCGCAAACACACGCCTTAATCTCTTTTTTCTCATCCTTCACACCATAAGATTTTACGTGCTTTTACATGCTACATCCACTCAAGACGACTCCCTTGTCCATGGGATTTATGCATTGCACTTCAGTCGGACCCCTTTCCAGCATACACGTATATGCATTTGCACTTCAGTTTGACCCATTTTCCGCATACACGTATATGCATTTGCACATCAGTCGGACCCCTTTCCTGCATACACGTTTACTTGCTATTCTTGCATGTGGTAGCTCCGCTTTAAATTTTTTGACTGTTGGGTTGGTATTGCGGTTGTGGGGTGATGGGTGTGAGATGAAAAAGGATTCGAACTTGGTGTTGTGTGTTAGTTGGGGGAGAATTTTTCGATTGATTCTTGCACTCTTATCCAAATAATCCCACTCATTTCAGCAATTTACAGCAAAACAAAATGTCGGCTTAAGGACTCCCCACTCAAGATTATTCCCTCAATTGATTTTCTAGTGAAACAAAATGAATCTATCATGATAAAAGTGTCCTATTGGACAACTTCATTTGATCAAAACTATCAAATGTTAATATCAATGGCCTCAAGGACTACTTCAAATTAATCACATACAAAAATGGCCAGTTAGCCTATTTTTGAACCAAAGTCTAATTCTGCGTCATCTCGTGGTTCGCATAGCGCTCTTGTTTTCTTCTGTTCTTTCTTTATTATTCTTTGTTCCGCCTGGTTAGCTCAACTCCCCGCTCTTTGTAGTTCTTTCTTGCCATGTTTTAAATGGCTTGAAGGCCTACTTCATAGGTCTGTCACTGCACATACAAACAACCAATTTATCCAATGGCAGTACGGTTTACCTCAACTTTATTTCTCGTACCATAAGAACATTATAAATATCCACCGAATGCATGTATAATAAGTGACCATAAGACCGACTCCCTAATGAAACAAAGTACCTTCCAAATGATTAAAGTGGCTTACTGTCCCACTTTCTCTAATCAATCTCATTGTTGAATCGTAAACAACAGATACTCACCTCAGTGGCGGCCTACATTGCATGACGTCTCGAAATAAAGAGCTAAACATATACAAAAATGGCCAATAGGTCTATTCTTATATCAAAACCAAACTTCCACGCCATTCTGAACTCTTTCCAGCTATGTATCAGTGGCCTAAAATCTCATCCCATGTAGCTTCTTTTTGAGTTGCTCTATGGATACTATGGACTCGGATTTTCATTATTCAAGCCAACGCCAAAATGGCCCCAAAGGCCAACTCCCCGCTGGATATCGACCTTTCTGTTTCCTTTACTCACTCGCTTTTTCTATTCCTTCCCTCATACTTGAAAAATACGGCTTGACATACTTACCATTTATGTATATTTTGTGTGGTTGGACATATAAACTTGATAGCCAATATGCATTCCCGTCCAGGATCTTGTGGACCTTAAATGATCCTTCCCAATTCGAGGACCATTTGCCCAATCTCTGTCCTTTTTCCGAGTGGCAGTATGGTTTTGCATACAATATCTCTTTCTTGGAAGCTTTTCTTGTTGATCCTTTTGTTGTATATCCTTTCCACTTTCTGCATTTGCAACAACAACGCGTTATATGCTTGGATTCTCAATTCATCAACCTCTTCTAACTCAATAATCATTTCCTCACTGTAGTGTTCAGGGGAAAGTATGTTCTGCTTTGCCACTCACATTGATGGTACACTAATATCTAATGGTAGTATCATATTGTGGCCAAAGGTGAGGGCAAATGGACTTACCCCGGTCGCAGTCCTTTTGGATGTCCTATATGCGCACAACATCTTTAACACTAGCCTTTTCCAATCCCTGGGATTTTCCTCCATCATCTTCTGTAGAATCCTTATCATCACCTTGTTTGCCGCTTCGGCTTGCCTGTTTGATTGTTGGTAATGAGAGGATGAGTTTATCAATTTGATTCCATAGTCTTCTGCAAATTCCCTCATAGCTGAGCCCATGAAAATAGTTCTCTGCTCCATGGTTAGGGACTCTAGAATTCCAAATTTATGAATGATATTCTCTTTCACAAATTTAATGACATCCCCTTGTTCCATTTTCTTCAAAGTCACTGTTTCCACCCATTTGGTGAAAAAATCTGTAGCCACAAGGTTGAACGAGTGGCCTTTAGATGATGATGGGTAAATTTTTCCTATTAAGTTCATGGCCCAGCCCTTTAATGGCCTTGGTTTAACAGCGTTGTGGAGCTCATCTACTAGAATTCTTTGGACGTTGTCGTGCCTCTGACATGGTTGGAATCCCTTAGCATATTTGATGCAATCTTTCAGAATGGATGGCCAATAGTAGCCATACCTTCTTATCAACTATCTCATCTTCACTCCAGATTGAAGTGCTCCGCACACTCCTTCGTGAAATTTCTTCATGATCTCCAATGCCTCTGGGAAACCTATGCATCTGGGGAGCAATTTCATGTACAAAAATCCTTCCACTAAGACGTAGTTATGAGTATTTTAGACCCCGTGGAATATCACTCCTGAATGATTCTAGCACCTGTTTTATAGCATCTCTCCAATCACCAGCTAATTTTATATCCAAGTTGAAAGTGTCTACCTGAATCCTTCTTTGCTGAATTGAGGGGTGGTTTATCTTTTGAATCAACACCAGCCTGTGCATAAGGAGACATCTTTAATCCCGATGCAACATGTGCTAACTCGTCTGCCTTCCAATTTTCTTGTCTTGGGACGTGTACTAATGACACTTCTTCAAAATCATCTAGAAGTTGGGATGCCGCGGTATAGTGTGGTGTCAATGATAAACTTGTACACTTAACTCCCCTGACAGTTGTTTAAGTACCATATGTGAATCTCATGATATCAACAAATATTTTGCTCCTAAGTCTTTTAGACTCATGATACCGCCTGATTGTTGGTGCATGGAAAACCCAAATTAAACGATAGATCGGTTTTCACACCTCTTGAGGAGGTGATCACAATACCAGCTCCAGCTGCTGTTTCTGTACTTGATCTATCAAACTTAAACTCACAGGGTTTAACTCCCACTCCACAAACTGGAAACCCAACCTGCTCTCCGATAAACTCATCAAGTGCAGGGTGATCAGCTAAAAAATCGGCTATGGCTTGGCCTGTTACCGAATTTTGGGGATAGTAGGTCAATATATACTCGGCCAATGCCAAAGACCATTTACCAATCCGTCCAGAGAGAATGGGTCTATTAGGCATGTATTTAATCAAATCGGTTTTAGCCACCACAAATACTCTTGATTGAATGAATCAAATAATGTCTTAACTTAGTACATGCATAATACAATGTTAAGCATAGCTTCTCAATCACAGAGTATTTCACCTCTACTGCAGTAAGGAATCTACTCAAATAATAGTTAGCTTGCTCATTTCTTTCGTGATTATTTTGAACTAGTAAATATCCAATCGACTCATGAGCAGCAAAGATATATAGTTTATGGGGAATTCCGTACCTGGGTGGCATATATAAGAACAGGCTGATTGGATAAATATCCCTTGATCACATCAAAGTCTTTCTGATGCCAACTTTCCCATTTGAACTGCCCTCTGTCTTTGAGCTTCAACAAATATAAGAACTCGTTTGTTTTCCCTGCAAGGTTAGAGATAAAACGCCTCAAGTAATTTACTTGCCCAATAAAGCGTTGTAACTCTTTCTTGTTCTTGGGTGGATTTTCTTTCATAATAGCTTTGGATTTGTTTTTATCTACCTCGACTCCCCTTTGAAGTACCAGAAATCCTAAAAGGTTTCCTATTGTAATACCCGAATTTTGAAAAAATGTGGCAGTAGAATGGAATAGATAATGGAGGGGTAGAATCAAAGGTGTAATTTGAGCTGAATAGGTAATGGAAGTGCAGAAACGGTATGAAAAATATGGCAGTAGTTGTGGTTTTTAGCATAATGTTTTGTATATTGACCCATTTGATGTGAAGCCACTTCCATTAGAAAGATAAGACATAAGGCTATAACTTTCCTGTTTTGAGTTTTGTTCAAATCATTAGGGAAGACGAGCCAAAAGTGCCTCGAAGTGTGTCGTGCGTATCGTCGTTCCTACAATGACACATGTTGGGAGATTGAGCATAACTTTTTACTCAGACCTCCAAATGAAATGCGGTCAATTGGAGATGCAAGCCAAGACATAGGGCTACAACTTTCCTGTTTACTACTTTTCCTAATTCTGAAGGGAAGAGGCGTTTCGGAAGCAATCTTTGACGTAGCTGTGCGCAGAGCGCGCCCGAGCGGAAAAAGAAGTCCGCCCGGGCGTGTCTTGTTCGGGAAAAATGGTGTTTTGGCCGAGAGTTCCGCGCTCGGGCGGAAAAAGATGTCCGCCCAGGGCGGCGAGCGATTTTTTAAAAGCGTGTTTTCAAGATTTAAGTGATATAATAGAAGATTTGGTTCACTTTTCCCTCATTTCTCTCCTCACTTCTCGATTTTTCACTCCAAGGGAAGCTAGGGTTCTCTTTTACTTTTATTTGTCCCTTTGATTCTAGCTACTTGTTGGGTTTTTGGGGTAAGAGCAAGAGCATTTTGGGTTCAAGGAACTAAGGTAAGCTTATGAGTTTAGTTATTGTTGGATTTTGGTGTTGAGGAATTTTGGAGATTGTGATTGTGTTGGTTTGAATTTAAAATGGAATTGAAGCCAATGGCAAAGTAAAGGAGCTAACTCTTTAGCACGCATGTTATGTGTTTGATAAAATGATTCAATAAATATTTTTATGGCATATTACGGTTAAGAAATTTACGGATCTTGATTAGAAGCAGTATTGAATTAATTATGAATTTTGAACAGAAACTACTCTGTTTTGACAGATGATCAAAGTTCTTGAGTTATAGTAGAATTCAAAGGTTCAAGACTTCTTACCTACACATTTCGATCTTCTTTTGGTAACATTTGAAAGGTGTGTTACGGTCGGTAACATACGAGGTAAAAGTATCATTTTTATTTTAAATTGAAAACTCTATGGCTCGATGAATTATTGGTGATTTGATGATGATTGTTGTATTGAGATGAGTTTATTATGATATCGAAATGATGATATTGATTTGCATCATTACATTGCATATTGAGCCACTTGTCGATTCAGATTTGATATGGCGGAGGTTGCCTTGATTTATTGATTTGTTGGACGTATGGGACTATAGTTGAGTTGGCATAGTGTATGCGGAAGTCGCTGCTATGGCCTGAACACTCTCTATAAGCGCACCATAGTCCTGGGATTGTAGAACACAGCAACCCACCTCGAGCGGATGAGTCGGTGGATATTGCTGGGAGATTCTCTATCATTGGGTACCCTATGACCAAATGATTCACTTGATCTTGAGATTTATTGATAGCCCACAGCTTCTGATCATGCATTGCATTATATTGCATCTATATGAATCTCAAATGAACTATTTGTAAATTTTAATTCTCATATGTTATTCATTGTATCATACTGGGTTTATACTCACCGGCATGTCGGCTACCTCTTGTTTTCATGTGCTTGACGGTAGGTGAGGCGAGGCTTGGGATGCCAGAATCCAGCTCCAGGCGAGGAGACACGAGTTAGAGTGGGATTCTCGGGTCTTAGGAGCTATGTGATGATGTTTGGATTTTTTTGGTTCACTAGTTTATTTTGGCATGTTGAAACTTATATTCAAACATTTGAGACAATTAAATTATTTTGAAAATGTTATGTGGATTTGTGAACTACAAATTATGTATTTTACTAAATCGTTTGGTTTGTTACATTTATAATTATTGGTATTAGATATCTGACCCGGGGCCCCACATTAGGTGGTATCAGAGCATAAGATATTTGGTAACAGGGTAGATCGAGTCAGTTTGAATTGCTTGATCATGTGACATATTTGTTAGCATTTTCATTGTGCTATGATGTGAAATACATGATTTAAATTGAGATATTATATTGTTGAGTTTATTCGAGATTTTTGAGATTGTTTAGTCTCAAGAGCCAGAGATGATTGATACAAGATTGAGATGATTATGATATTGTGATTTTATATGTGTTTGATCTAATTTATATCAGACATGGCTACTCGAGGTAGAGGTCGTGGTAGACCTAGACAGGACATACCAGTGGCACAAGATCAGAGCAGTGCTACTCATACTCAGATGGATATAACTCCGACTCCGATGGAGATACTGTTAGCCAGATTTCAGTCTTTGCACCCACCGATGTTGAAGGGTACCGAGTATGCATTAGAGTGTGAGAACTGGTTGGAGAATATGGATCATTTATTTGAATCTCTTGAGTATCCAGATGATCGTAGAATCAAATTATTTGTTCATCAGTTATTGGATGTTGCTAAGAGTTGGTGGATAATGACCAAGAAAGCTTTAGAGGGTCGAGGTACGATTGTTACCTGGGATATTTTTAAATCTGAATTTTATCAGCGTTTCTTTCCTACCTCTTACAGGAAAGATAGGGGAGCCGAGTTTGCAAATTTAAAGTAGGGAAATCTGAATATTGAGGAATATGTTGCCAAGTTCTCAAATTTACTACGATTTGCTCCTCATGTAGCATCCGATGAAGAAGCTAAGGCCGATCACTTTATAAATGGTCTTAACCCAGATATATTTACTTTGGTTAATACCGGAAGGCCTAACACTTTTGCTGAGGCTCTTGATCGAGCAAAGGGAGCTGAAACTGGAATCATTAGGCAGAGAAGTTTTCAGTATTCGCAACGACCCCAACAGCCACAGTTCCGACAGCATTTCAGATAGGGTAATAGTGGCGGTAACAGTGGAAACATGAGAGAGCAGTTCAAGGCTAGAAGGAAGCAATTTAAGAGACATGGCAGTAATTTTTCGAGTTCTAGTGGATCGAGACAGTCTGGTTCAGTTCAGAGTACTGGTTATTCAGCCCCGACTTGTGGTCAGTGTGGTGGTAGACATTATACCGATTAGTGTAGAGGAATCTCGGGAGCTTGCCACTTGTGTAACCAGGTGGGACACTATGCTCGAGTGTGTCCTAACCGTGGCTGTGAAATATCTCAAAGTGGGGGATCATCGAGACAGACACCTCACCAGAATCGTTAGACCCCTACAGTTCATTCTTATCAGCAATCAAATCGGACAAATCAGAACAAATAGAGTGGTAACCACAGGGTAGGGCAGACACCAAGACAGCAGGCTCGAGTTTTTGCACTCACGGAGGATGAGGCACATAATGCTCCAGATAATGTCATTGCAGGTAATTGTTTTCTCTCAGGTTATCCTGCTTATGTTTTGATGGATACTGGTGCATCACATACTTTCATAGCTGAGCACTTTGTCACATTGCATTTGTTGCATGCTATGCCATTATCATCTACATTATCTATTTCTACTCCACTGGGCAAAGTGATGAGGTCAGCTGAAATGATAAATTGTTGTGAATTTCGTTATGAGGATAATGTCATTGAAATTGATTGCTTTGTGTTGGAGATGTCTTATTTTGACTGCATACTTGGTATTGACATGTTGACAAGATACAAGGCTACTGTAGACTGTTTTCAGAAGGTTGTTAAGTTTAGGCCTGATATGACAGATCACTGGACATTCTATGGTAAGGGTTCTCGAGCTAAGATTCCTTTGATATCTGTTTTGTCCATGACTCGTTTGTTGCAGAAAGGAGCCAAATGTTTCTTGGTTTATGCAATTGACATTTCAAGGTCAGTACCTAAATTGAGAGATATTTCAATTGTTAGTGAATTTTCAGATGTATTTCCAGATGAGATTCCAGGATTTCCTCCAGTCCGAGAGATTGAGTTCAACATTGAGTTGATGCCAGGTACAAAGCCTATTTCTAGAGCTCCTTATAGGATGGCGCCAATTGAACTGAAGGAACTAAAGGAACGACTTGAGGATCTATTGGCTAAAGGATATATAAGACCAAGTGTTTCACCTTGGGGTGCTCCGGTTTTATTCGTGAAGAAGAAAGATGGGTCTATGAGGCTTTGTGTCGATTATAGACAGTTGAATAAAGCCACAGTAAAGAATAAGTATCCTTTGCCAAGGATTGATGATCTCTTTGACCAATTGCAGGGTTCTTCAGTATATTCTAAGATTGATTTAAGATCCGGATATCATCAGTTAAGAGTTAGAGAGGCAGATGTGCCTAAGACTGCTTTTTGTACCAGGTATGGGCATTTTGAATTTTTGGTTATGCCTTTTGGGTTGACCAATGCACCTGCGGTATTTATGGATTTGATGAACCGTGTGTTTCAAAGGTATATAGATCAATTTGTTGTGATCTTCATTGATGATATTCTTATTTATTCAAAATCTGAAATTGAGCATGCCGAGCACTTGAGAGCTGTTTTGCAAATTTTGAGAACTGAAATGTTGTATGCTAAATTATCGAAATGCGAGTTTTGGTTGGATAGAGTGGTTTTCCTTGGACATGTGATTTCAAGTGCTGGTATATCAGTTGATCCGAGTAAAGTTGAGGCAGTCATCAATTGGTCTAGACCGACATCGGTTCCTGAGGTGCGTAGTTTTATGGCTTTAGCTGGATATTATCGCAGATTTATTGAAGGATTATCACATATTGCGAGGCCAATTACCCAACTGACACAAAAGAATGCACCATTTATTTGGTCGCAAGCATGTGAGGCTAGTTTTGTTGAACTTAAGCAGAGATTGACTAGTGCCCCTGTTCTGACTATTCCATCAGGTGTAGGAGGATTTACAGTGCACACTGATGCTTCACATCAAGGACTGGGTTGTGTATTAATGTAGCATGGACGTGTTGTACCCTATGCTTCACGACAGTTTAAGCCACATGAGTCTAGATACCCAGTGCATGACTTGGAACTAGCAGCAGTGGTTTTTGCCTTAAAGATTTGGCGTCACTACTTGTATGGGGAGAAATTTGAGATATTCACTGATCATAAGAGTTTGAAATACCTCTTTTCACAAGCGGAGCTGAACATGAGACAAAGACGTTGGTTAGATTTGTTGAAAGACTATGATTGCGAAATAAAATATTATCCAGGAAAGTCTAATGCAGCAGCCGATGCTTTGAGCAGAAAAGTATGCAATATGTCCTTGATCACTAGCAATGTATCTGACTTAATAGAAGAATGTTGTCTTTCTGGTTTGGATTTTGTGGTAGATACTCAACCTATAAGAGTATTTATGATTCAGGCAGAGCCAGAGTTGTTTGTAAAGATTAAAGAGGCTCAAAGTTTAGATCAAAGCATTCAGAAATCAGTTGAACTCGTTAAATCAGGACATCGATCAGAATTTCAGGTCAATAATGAGGGTATTTTGTTTGTGAATGATCGTATTGTAGTTCCTAATATTTCAGAATTGAGGATACAGATTTTGCGTGATGCTCATTGCAGTAAATTCAGTGTACATCGTGGAAGTAAAAAGATGTACAATGATTTGAAGAAACAATTTTGGTGGAAAGAATGAAATCTGACAAAGCAGAATTTGTATCTCATTGTTTGAATTGTTAACAAGTGAAAGCAGAAAGAAAGGGACCAGGAGGTCTTTTGCATAGCCTTAAGGTTCCAGAATGAAAGTGGGACCATATCACCATGGACTTTGTCACGAAATTGCTGAGGTCGTCGAGGGTTTGCGATTCAATTTGGGTTATCGTTGATAGATTAACCAAGTCTTCATGTTTTATTCATTATCAGATGACATATAGGCATGATCAGATGGCCAGATTGTATATCAGAGAAGTTTTGAGATTGCATGGTGTGCCTAAGTCCATTGTATCAGATCGTGATCCCAGATTTTCTTCTCATTTATGGCAGAGTTTACAAGAGGCCCTTGGTACTCGTTTGCATTTGAGTACAGCTTTTCATCCTCAGACAGACGGACAGTCAGAACGTACTATTCAGACATTAGAGGATATCTTGAGAGCTGTAGTTATGGATTTTTGCATTGGTTGGCAGGATTCGTTACCACTTGTCGAGTTTTCTTATAACAATAGTTATCAAGTGAGCATTGGAATGTCACCATTTGAAGCACTATATGTCAGGAAGTGTCGATCTCTTCTGTATTGGGACGATTTATCTGAAGCACCAATTGTAGGACCTGATATGATACGAGATATGACAGAGAAGGTGAAATTGATTCAGAGTCGTATGAGAGCTGCTCAGGATAGACAGGCTAAGTATGCGAACATCAGGAGACGGCCGTTGATTTTTGAGAAAGGTGACAGAGTTTTTTTGAAAATATCTCCTTTTCGTGGTACAGTTAGATTTGGAAAGAAGGGTAATTTATCACCGAGATTCATTGGTCCGTATGAGATTTTGGAACGTGTTGGTGATTTGGCTTATAGATTAGCTCTTCCTTCTGCGTTATCAGGTGTTCATGATGTTTTTCATGTGTCCATGTTGAGGAAATATCATCCAGATCCTTCTCATTTACTTCCACCCGATGAGGTTGAGTTAGATCAGAATTTGAGCTACATTGAGAGACTGATTCAGATTCTAGACAGAAAAGATAAACAACTCATAAATAAATTGATACCATTAGTTAAAGTACAGTGGAGCAGACATGGTGTGGAGGAGGCAACTTGGGAATTAGAAGATAAAATGAGACAAAAATATCCATAGTTATTCAAATGAAGTATTCTTCTATTCTCGGTTTTATTTTCATTATTGATTATTACATGTTAGACTTGAAAGAGATGATTGATTTCGAGGACGAAATCTATTTTAGAGGGGAGGAATTGTAATGCCCGAATTTTGAAAAAATGTGGCAGTAGAATGGAATAGATAATGGAGGGGTAGAATCAAAGGTGGAATTTGAGCTAAATAGGTAATGGAAGTGCAGAAACGGTATGAAAAATATGGCAGTAGTTGTGGTTTTTAGCATAATATTTTGTATATTGACCCATTTGATGTGAGGCCACTTCCATTAGGAAGATAAGACATAAGCCTATAACTTTCCTGTTTTGAGTTTTGTTCAAATCATTAGGGAAGACGAGCCAAAAGCGCCTCGAAGTGTGTCGTGCGTATCGTCGTTTCCACAATGACACATGTTGGGAGATTGAGCATAACTTTTTACTCAGACCTTCGAATGACATGAGACAAATTGGAGACGCAAGCCAAGACATAGGGCTACAACTTTCTTGTTTACTACTTTTCCTAATTCTGAAGGGAAGAGGCATTTCGGAAGCCATATTTGACGTAGCTGTGAGAAGAGCGCGCCCGAGCGGAAAAAGAAGTCCGCCCGGGCGGGTCTTGTTCGGGAAAAATGGTGTTTTGGCCGAGAGTTCCGCGCCCGGGCGTAAAAAAAGTGTCCGCCCATGCGGCCAGCGATTTTTAAAAAGCGTGTTTTCGAGATTTAAGTGATATAATAGAAGAGTTGGTTCACTTTTCCCTCATTTCTCTCCTCATTTCTCGATTTTTCACTCCAAGGGAAGCTAGGGTTCTCTTTTTCCTTCATTTGTCCCTTTGATTCTAGCTACTTGTTGGGTTTTTGGAGTAAGAGCAAAAGCATTTTGGGTTCAAGGAACTAAGGTAAGCTTGTGAGTTTAGTTATTGTTGGATTTTGGTGTTGAGGAATTTTGGAGATTGTAATTGTGTTGGTTTGAATTTAAAATGATATTGAAGCCAATGGCAAAGTAAATGAGCTAACTCTTTAGCATGCATGTTATGTGTTTGATAAAATGATTCAATAAATGTTTTTATGGCATATTACGGTTAAGAAATTTACGTATCTTGATTCGAAGCAGTATTGAATTAATTATGAATTTTGAACAGAAACTACTCTGTTTTGAAAGATGATCAAAGTTCTTGAGTTATAATAAAATTCAAAGGTTCAAGACTTTTCACCTACACATTTCGATCTTCTTTTGGTAATATTTGAAAGGTATGTTACGGTCGGTAACATACGAGGTAAAAGTATCATTTTTATTTTAAATTGAAAACCCTATGGCTCGGTGAATTATTGGTGATTTGATGATGATTGTTGTATTGAGATGAGTTTATTATGATATCGAAATGATGATATTGATTTGTATCATTACATTAAATGTGATACCCTTGTCCCACATCTTAAAAATGAAAGATTTAAAATGAGTTTATAATGGCTTACAATGGACTTCTATAGCAACTTGGGTTAATCATTTTCGTAAAGCGATGATGAATACGAAATAGTTGCTATAGGAGCCCATTGTGCAGTCATGGGCCCGGGCTCGGGGCATGACA
The DNA here is from genome assembly GCF_025594145.1 of Primulina tabacum. NCBI lineage: Eukaryota > Viridiplantae > Streptophyta > Magnoliopsida > Lamiales > Gesneriaceae > Primulina > Primulina tabacum. Next base: position 14,574,604 of record NC_134558.1, read on the forward strand.
GAATGGTATCAGAGCCGGTCACCGGCATGGAACAATGAGAAATAAGTGCTATACAGGGCAAAGTGCTACGTGCATGGGAGCCACCTCTTGAACCTGCGGGGACAAGTGCTACATGACGGGAGCCACCTCTTGAACCTGTAGGAGCCACCTCTGGATTCTCGGCGCTAGTGGATCGAGGGGTCAGGCCGCGACGAGGACGTCGCGTTCTGAAGGACGGGTGATTGTGATACCCTTGTCCCACATCTTAAAAATGAATGATTTAAAATGAGTTTATAATGGCTTACAATGGACTTCTATAGCAACTTGGGTTAATCATTTTCGTAAAGCGAGGACGAATACGAAATAGTTGCTATAGAAGCCCATTGTGCAGCCATGGGCCCAGGCTCGGGGCGTGACATTGATATCAAATGATTGTTGGAGGGATCAATGACCGATTTTTACATGCCATAACAAGGCTAGGATGAGGTTGATTGTTAATTAAATGGTGATAAAAAAAAAATGAAGGGATTATCCTACTAATAAATAACAAGGAAAGGGTCAAAGGTGAGTTGGCAAAGAAATGTTGATCAACTAGGGGTGGCCGAAATTTAACAATTTAATGGAGGGGAAATATTGTCTAGTTGATAAATTTAAAACCTTAAGAGCCTTACCTATCCTTTAATTAATTTAGTGAATTAAGACGTCAATTAAGGAACCTAAATGAACTTATTTCCTACTCACCTCAAGTTACTAAACTATTTCCTTAAACCTCCTTTTAACTTAAATTAACTTATTAGCTAGCTAAAATAAACTCTGGGAATGATTTCTTAATCTTAAATTCTATCTCAAAACTCCAACTCCAGTCCGGTCTCATTGAATTAACTTAAAAGATAAAAATTTAAACTACTGCATAAAATAATTAATTTTAAAGAAAAGTATTTAAATACTCATGCAATAAAATCATTTTAATTTAAAATACTAGAATTATGCATGGCTTATACGTAGTGTAATTTACGGGTTCTACAACTCTCTCCCCCTTAAAAGAAATTTCGTCCTCGAAATTAAAACTCACCGAATAACTCGGGGTACCGACTCCTCATCTCTGGCTCATACTCCCACGTAGCTTCCTCCTCTGAATGGTTGAGCCATTTGACTTTGATTCGCTTAACCAACTTGTTCCGAATCTTTTTCTCCTGCCTGTCTAAGATCTACACTGGTCTCTCCTCATAAGGTAGGTTCGGAGTAAGCTGTAACGGCTCAAAGTTCAAGACATGCGAAGGATTCGCCATATACTTCCTCAGCATAGAGACATGGAACACATTGTGTACTCCGGCCAGATTCGACGGAAGAGCCACACGATAAGCTAGCGTCCCAACTCTGTCGAGGATCTCAAATGGTCCAATGAATCTCGGACTGAGCTTCCCTTTATTTCCAAATCGCATGACACCCTTCATAGGTGCTACCTTCACAAAGACATGGTCGCCAACGGCAAACTCTAGATCTCTCCTCCTCTGATCGGCATAACTCTTCTGTCGACTCTGAGCAGTCCTCATCCTATCACGGATCTTGACCACTATATCGGCAGCCTGCTGAATAATCTCCGGACCCAACTCTGCTCTCTCTCCTACTTCATCCCAATGAACAGGAGATCTACACTTGCGGCCATACAGTGCTTCATATGGTGCCATACCAATAGACGACTGGAAGCTGTTGTTGTAGGTGAACTCTACTAATGGCAAGTTCGACTCCCAACTCCCAGAGAAATCCATCACACAAGCACGGAGAAGATCCTCCAAAACCTGAATAACTCGCTCTGATTGCCCATCTGTCTGCTGATGGAAAGCTGTGCTAAACAACAACTTAATACCCATAGTTGAATGCAAACTCTTCCAAATTGAGGAAGTGAATCTGGGATCTCTGTCAGATACGATAGAAACTGGAATACCATGAAGTCGGACTATCTCCCGGATATACAACTCCGCATACTGAATCATGATGAAAGTCGTCTAAATAGGCAAGATGTGCGCTGATTTGGTAAGACGATACAATAACCCTGATAGCATTTGATCCTCTGACTGACTTCGGCAATCCGGTCACGAAGTCCATGGTAAAATTCTCCCACTTCCACTCGGGAATAGGAAGAGGCTTGAGCAAACCTGCTGGTCTCTGATGCTCCGCCTTCACTAACTGGCAAGTCAGACACTCAGATACAAACCGTCTGATGTCTTTCTTCATCCCTGGCTACCAATACAATGACTGCAGATCTCGGTACATCTTCGTACTCCCTGGATGAATAGAGTACGGCGACATGTGGGCCTCTGATAGAATATCTGCTCGAATAGAACCACTGCTGGGAACCCACATCCTGTCTCGGTATCTCACAATACCATCGCTGACTGAATACAAGACACTGCCCTTGGCCTCATCTCTGCTTCCATGTTGCTAACTGCTCATCTGCTGACTGACCACTGCGAATATGGTCAAGAAGAGAGGACTGAATAGTCAAGGTAGATAGACAGGGAACTCTACCTCGAGGATATGACTCTAGATAAAACCTCTGCATCTCAATCTGAAGAGGTCTTGAAACTGTCAAATGGGCCATCACTGCGACTTTTCTGCTCAATGCATTCGCAACTACATTAGCTTTACCCGGGTGGTAAGTAATGTCACAGTCATAATCCTTCAAAAGCTCCAACCAACGCCTCTGACGCATGTTCAGCTCCTTCTGCGTAAAGAAATTGTTGAGGCTCTTGTGGTCGATAAAGATCAGGCACTGCTCCCCATACAAATAGTGCCTCCAAACCTTCCCATGTTGCATCAATATTGTGCCCAAACCGAGCTTCGAAGCATCGGTGTACAAAACAAAGTCTCCGGGCCCTGACGGCATGGCCAAAACTGGCGCTGAGATAAGAGCTTGCTTCAAAGTATCGAAGCTCTTCTTACACTCCTCGCTCCACACAAATTTAGCATTCTTCTTGGTCAATGATGTGAGTGGAACGGCAATAGATGAGAATCCCTTAATGAACTTCCGATAATATCCTGCTAGGCCCAAGAAAACTGCGGATCTCTGATGCATTCTGCGGCACAATCCAATCTCTGACTGCGGCAACTTTTGCTGGGTCTACTTCAATACCACTGCTAGAAACAATGTGGCCTAAGAACGCCACCTTCTCTAACCAAAATTCGCCCTTACTGAACTTTGCGAATAAATTGTGCTTCTGCAAGGTCAGCAGCACTGTGGTCAGATGTCTGCTGTGATCCTCCTGATTCTTCGAGTAGATGAGAATGTCGTCTATGAATACTATCACAAACTAGTCAAGATACAGTTGAAATACGCGATTCATGAGATCCATGAAGATCGCTAGCGCATTCTTCAGACCGAACGGCATCACAAGGAACTCATAGTGGCCATAACGAGTCCTGAAGGCAGTCTTGGAAACATCAGCATCTCTCACCCTCAATTGGTGATAACCGGACCGCAGATCAATCTTGGAGAATATCGAAGCTCCCTGCAACTGGTCAAACAAATCCTCGATCCTCGGAAGTGGGTACTTGTTCTTCACTGTAACCCTGTTCAACTCCCGGTAGTCAATACAAAGCCTCATAGAGCCATCCTTCTTCTTCACAAATAAGACTGGCGCGCCCCATGGTGAAAAATTCAGGCGAATGAACTCCTTGTCTAGAAGTTCCTGAATCTGCTTCTTAAGCTCTGCCATCTCTGTCGGTGCTAGTCGGTACGGTACTTTGGAGATCGGGATCGTACCTGGCATAAGCTCAATAGAAAACTCCACCTCTCTCTCGGGTGGCATACCAGAGACGTTCTCCGGAAAAACGTCTGGGAAATCTCTAACAATCGGAACATCGACGGCTGACTGACTGGGTACCTCGGGGACAGATATAAAGGTCTCTAAAAATTCCCGACACCCTCTATGCATGAGCTTCCTAGCCTGGACATAAGGAATAATGCAAGGTAAAGGAAAGTACCTGTCCGGCTCGAATAAGAACTGCGTCATTCCAGGCGGTCGGACTAGAACAGATCTCCGCTGGAAGTCAATCAAAACTCTGTTCCGCAATAGCCAGTCCATCCCTAGGATGATGTCAAACTCTAGCATCGGCAACACGATCAGATCCGTATAAACGAGGTTGCCATGGAGCTCAAGATCTATGTCTCAGATCACATTGGTAGCTGCCATCTCCTCACCAGAAGGCAATACTACTGAATAGGCAACATCTAGCTTGATGGTCTCAACTTTGAGGAAATTAGCAAAGACCTCCGAAATAAATGAGTGAGTGGCCCCTGAATCTATCATGGCCTTCGTAGCGGAACCAGATATAAATATTCTCCCTGTCATGAGCATCGTATCTGGTTCGTCTCCGTAGCTTGGAGAGCAAACACTATGCCTTGGGTAGGCAGATTCCTCTGAGGGCACTGCAGCAACATGTCGTCTGGACTGCCACACTTGTAACACTTCCCTGAGCCAAACATACATGCTCCAGGATGGCGACGTGAGCATTTAGGGCAAACTGGGTGCTCAAAAGTCCTCAAGGCTGGGCGTCCCCGCTGCTGCTGCTGCTGCTGCTGACCTCTGTTTCTAGGCGGTCCGTGAAAAGGCCTCTTGTTCTGCTGCTGAGGAGGAGGGCGGTGTGGTACCTGGACTGGGCACTTGCCCTGGCGGTCTCTCTCGATATCACGCTGATCCTGCTCTACGTCTAGAGCTTTGGAGACAACAACCTCATAAGTAGTAGGGTCAGACACCCTAACATCACGGCGCAAGATCGGCCGTAGACCCACCAAGAAATGCATCAACTTGGCTTTAGCATTATTCGCGATCAGAGGCACAAAATGACAACCCCTCTCAAACTTACGGATGAACTCCGTAATAGTCATATCTCCCTGCCTCAGGCTCATGAACTCAGTGGTCAACCTGGTGCGCACTTCCTCAGTGAAATATTTGGAGTAGAATACCTCCTGTGAAACGCGCCCAACTCAGTGTAGCCAAGTTCAGGGCTACTGATACTCCTTCCCACCATAAGCGGGCATCTCCTCCGAATAAGTAGGTGGCACATCGGACTCTATCTGCATCTCCAAGCTACATGAACTCGAAGATAACCTCGAGGGACCTGATCCAGCCCTCGGCAATCATGGGGTCCGTCGTCCCTGAAAACTCCTTAGGACGCATCTTCATGAATCTCTCATAAACAGCCTCGGGCCCTGTAGGCCTGGCTGGCACAGCCTGGTTCCCCGCAAACTGTGCAAAGAACTGAGTCATCCCAGCTAGCATCTGAGCATTCATGTCAGGTGGAGGGGGTGGTGGAGGTGGTAAGTCTCTCTCCTGCCTCTGCTCCTCCCTGTCCTCTTGGCGAGGCTCCTCATTTCTAGTGCGCTCGTGAATGCGTCTAGGGGGCATACTGTTCCATACGTAACCCATACGTAACCAACATGCATAATTCCATAATTCATTTAAATTTAAATACTGAACAATAAAAATCTGGACGTAAAATAATTCATGAAAACATGCTGTCAAATAATTCATGCTTTAAATAAAATGCGTAAATGTAAAACTTACAGACCGAAGACGTGACTTCATGAGCTTCTCGTGGTCAGTAGTAGTACAACCCTTTACAGAACCATTGCTCTGATACCAGCTATAATGGCCCGAAAATTCATGTTTGAAAATTTGCGGAAAAATTAAAATTTTCTTTTTAAAATTGCCTCATTCACAAAATCAACGGATAAATCAAGTTTAAATGTTCAAAATAGCAGCGGAAGAAATTATTACTCGCCAAAATAACAAGTTAAATTATCCAACAACTGATAAAATGTTTGAGCATAAAAAAAATGGCAAGTGCTGTAAATGAGGTCCTCGGGTTCCACTACTGCCGACCCCAAGCTGGCTCACTGGTCCCCGCCATCGGTCCCGACCTCATCAGTACCTACAACAATCAAGTCTAGTGAGTCTAAAGACTCAGCATGCATATATCGTAAATAACGAGTAAATAATATAATAAACTTGCATGGGAGTAAAAATATCATGTCATGAGGCATAATGTGAAAATAACTTGTCATGAGCAATTATAATACGTGAATAACTGAACTGAAAATCACAGTAAAAAATGTTTGCTCCTTGGAGCCCTGTAATAAAATAGCATGTCATAAATTTTCTTTTGAGATTATGGTCTACGCAAGTGGCCCCTGCACTGAACTGACCGGTAACTGGCGACCAGATGAAGTAATGAATGTCTGATCAGACTAATGCCACAGTATACTGGGTGGTACATAACTGAACTGACTGGTAACTGACGACCGGATAATACAATACTCCCATGATAGTGAAATGGCCACAAGCAATATCGCATAAATTTCAAAAATGAATATTTTATATTTTTATGCACGTAATATAATTAAATGGCGTGATGAAATATCCTGTATTATTTTACCACATGGATTGGATCGTTCCCAGGCTCGCTGCTACCTAAATTTAACATGAAAAATATGCAAATGATTTTCTTGAACAAACTTAGTAATTGAATTCAAAAACGAATTACGCCCAACGACTTCGTATTTAATCATGACTCCGAGCCAACCCGAACCAACATCGAACCATCATTTAGTCATGATTAAAATACACTTAAAATGATGAAATAATGCTCCTAAAATGACAAGGGCCGAAATTTTGGTGAATGGAGGCCAAAACATGAAACGCTCTTTCGAGAGTCAATTTGGCACATCGCACCGTAATTTCTTGTACGACCTAAAAAATGATCCGAATCACAAACGGCCTAAAACATGACATTCCCAACTCAATGAGGCACTGTCCAGTCCAAGGCCATAGGCTAAAAGCCAACCAAGAACTCGAACGAGCCACTGAACCGAAGCAGCACTAATGGCTATTGGAGCTTGAACCACCGACCAGAAACTCTTACCAACATCCTAAGGAATGATTTGAACCATGGCTAAGGGCCCTAGGCCAGCCACAATTCGAACCACACAAGAAACAAAGCAAACGTCCCAACCGAGCACCTAATCTGCGCGTGGGCATGATCTAGACATCCAGAGGTAGGGTGTGAACCGTGGCTAAGGGCCAAAAGCCAACCAAGATCCACATCACTACACAAAAATTGAACTACACATGAAATAAGGGGAAGGGCCGAAAATATGTTCTTGTTGTTTGATAAAAAAAAAAAACTGATTCCACCATGGACCAAGCCTCGAAAGGGAGACTTGATCACGTCTTAGACATCACAAAGAGAGGTTCTAATCACTGCTATAGCCCTTAGGGCAGCCAAGATCAGATCCATTTCCCTTTGACATCAAACAAGAAAATTGAATGCAATTGGGACATGTTTGGGGGAGTTGCTGTCATTTCCATTTCCAGCAAGCATGGGGGCTGAAATAATGGACCAACGTGGTCCTAATCCATCCTAGAACATGTCTAGATGTAGCCTTGGGAGCCTGGAATCGAACCATCCACTTGTACTCACAAAAACAAGCAAACCGTGAAGCATGTAAGAAGAACAAAATTCTGCACTTCATTTTCGAAAATGGTATGAAAAGATTTCGGTTTTTGAGCTTAAATAAATCATGATTATGATGTTTCAAAATACTACTATTGCTTGATTGAAGATTAAAAAAAATATAAACATGCCTGGTTTCGTTTTGAAAAGAAAGCGAACGAAACGCACGACGCGGCGCGGAGGAGACGGAGCGCTTTGCTACCTTGCTTTCTTTCTCGGTTTTCTTTCCTAATTCTTGCTATGATGCTCACGTTTTTTTTTCACTCTGAAATGCTCTCAATTTCGGTCATGGGGGAAGGGGAAGTGATGGTTAGGAGAGTGAGGGAGATCCAATAATAAAGGGATTCAAATGGTAATGACCAAGTCTCCTCTCTTTTTAATTTTGAATTTGATTGATATCAAATGATTGTTGGAGGAATCAATGACCAATTTTTACATGCAATAACAAGGCTAGGATAAGGTTGATTATTAATTAAATGGTGATCAAAAAAAAAATTGAAGGGATTATCCTACTAATAAATAACAAGGAAAGGGTCAAAGGTAAGTTGGCAAAGAAATGTTGATCAACTAGGGGTGGCCGAAATTTAACAATTTAATGGAGGGTAAATATTGTCTAGTTGATAAATTTAAAACCTTAAGAGCCTTACCTATCCTTTAATTAATTTAGTGAATTAACACCTCAATTAAGGAATCTAAATGAACTTATTTCCTATTCACCTCAAGTTACTATACTAATTCCTTAAACCTCCTTTTAACTTAAATTAACTTATTAGCTAGCTAAAATAAACTCTGGGAATGATTTTTAATCTTAAATTCTATCTCAAAACTCCAACTCCAGTCCGGCCTCAATGAATTAACTTAAAAGATAAAAATTTAAACTACTGCATAAAATAATTAATTTTAAAGAAAAGTATTTAAATACTCATGCAATAAAATCATTTTAATTTAAAATACTAGAATTATGCATGGCTTATAGGTAGTCTAATTTACGGTTTCTACATTGCATATTGAGCCACTTGTCGATTCAGATTTGATATGGCGGAGGTCGCCTTGATTTATTGATTTGTTGGACGTATGGGGCTATAGTTGAGTTGGCATATTGTATGCGGAGGTCGCTGCTATGGCCTGAACACTCTCTATAGGCGCACCATAGTCCTGGGATTGTAGAACACAGCAACCTACCTCGAGCGGATGAGTCGGTGGATATTGCTGGGAGATTCTCTATCCTTGGGTATCCTATGACCATATGATTCACTTGATCTTGAGATTTATTGATAGCCCACAGCTTCTGATCATGCATTGCATTATATTGCATCTTTATGAATCTCATATGAACTATTTGTAAATTTTTATTCTCATATGTTATTGATTTTATCATACTGGGTTTATACTCACCAGCATGTCGGCTACCTCTTGTTTTCATGTGCTTGACGGTAGGTGAGGCGAGGCTTGGGATGCCAGAGTCCAGCTCCAGGCGAGGAGACACGAGTTAGAGTGGGATTCTCGGGTCTTAGGAGCTATGTGATGATGTTTGGATTTTTTTGGTTCACTAGTTTATTTTGGCATGTTGAAACTTATATTCAAACATTTGAGACAATTAAATTATTTTGAAAATGTTATATGGATTTGTGAACTACAAATTATGTATTTTACTAAATCTTTTGGTTTGTTACATTTATAATTATTGATATTAGATATCTGACCCGGGGCCCCACACCTATCACATCGTGAAAGATCGAGTTCATATCTCTTTGATACATGGCTCCTATGTTTTTTAGCCCGAATGGCATGACAAGCCATTTAAACGTGCCAACAGCTCATGGGAATCTGAATGATGTCTTATGAGTGTCTGTCTCTGCTTTGATCTGATTGTAGCCCGAGAATCCATTCATGAAGGATAACAACTCATGCCTAGCCACTGAATCAATCAACATATCATGTATCGGCATTACATACACATCTTTGGTAGTTGCATAGTTCAAGTCTCGGAAGTCGATGCATATTCTGACCTTGCCAATATTTTTCATGACTGGAACTACGTTCGAAAACCATTCGGTATATCTGATTGGTTTTATAAACTTGGACTTTAACAGTTTCTCGACTTCTTCTTTCACTTCAACTCGACTTCTTTTGACATGCAACGAGATGGATGTTGAAATGGTTTGAAACCTTCTTTGAGTTGAAGTCGGTGTTCGTCCAATTTTCGGTCCAAACCTGGCATGTCATCATAACTCAATGCAAAAAAATCTTTGTATTCCTTCAGCATGTTTATCAAATCTTGCTACAATTGCTCTTCTAGTAGCTTACTCACATACACCACTTTTGGATTCTCAAGTTACCACAAGTTTATTTCCTCTAACGGGTCTTGTACTTCGTGTTGGCCATCTTCTATTTGAGATGACGTCATCAACAATTCATCAACTTGGAATTCATCCACTTCATATTCTTCTTCTCGGACAACCTCGATTTCATAGGTGTCTCATGCTTCCTCCTCTAATTTGTTCAGTACTTGCTGCACATGCGCCTTCCATATAGAGGTTGCAGCTACCTCCTTTCCTTTTTGGTCAAACTCAATCATCAACCTCCTCAATCATCGGCTGAATTATCGGCCTAGGCGGCACAATAACAGTAGGCTTGAGGATTCTTTCCAACACCGAGCTTCGAGTTAGTGTCTGCATGTACAATGGACTTTCTTTCTTACTATTGCTACTAACTTCGATGGGCTCAAAATCCCCATTGTAATATCTAGCCTCAACTGCACTTGCACCTGTTTGAAAGGGTTGTCCATCCGCTTCTACCACTTCCACGTCGTCTCCTTTCCAAAATAATAATAGCTGGTGCATTGAGGATGGGTTGCACTGGTTTGCATGGATACAATCACTGCCTAACAACGCTTGGAATTGGACGGACAAGTTTACTACCAAAAATGCACACAAATACGACATGCTCCCCACTGTAACATCAGCGGTGAATACCCCAATGGTGTTTATAAGGTCCAGGAAATTTAAATGACGTAACCTGAATGCATGAAATCTAGTGTTTTTATTTAAATTATGTGTTTAATGATTTTATGCATTTAATGCATAATTATAGCATGGTTATGATTTATTTCACGATTTTTTTAAAATTTTCATGTATTAAGGTTTAAGTTGCATGTCGCGCTCGATCGAGGAATGGAGACCGGGGATATTCAGGAAAAATATTTTTATTGAATAATTATTTTATAGGAGGTGTTTTAAGTATGATTTTTGAAAATGGACCTTGGCTGGGTATTTTTATCCGCCGGACTATATTTTTAACCGTTACGCAAATTTTACCGATTCAGAGGACTTTTTGAAATATTTTTTGGGAGTTATATTGGGCTTGTTGGGTTTGTTTTAATGTAATGGGCTCAAAACTTATTGATCCTTTTAAAATTCTATTAGGTGCACATTAAGGTGTCATTAACTTAGCCTTAACCTAATTTATTTAATCCTAAGCATTCCCTAACCTAGCATCCGCCCTCTCTTCTCCATCATCAGCCCATTCATGTTAAAAAACCAGCATCAAAACATTTCCTCCATTTTTTCATCAATGAAGTCTTTTTTCCCGCTCAATCGGTGCTTTCCTGACGCGCGTTTCTTCGAGTTTTTGAGCATCTGCACATCAAGGCATGCCATGTATCTTTATTTTTGCATCATTCATGCTATATACTTGCTGCTATGTGTGTCGTTCATGAAGTCTTCCTAATCCATGCATGATTGTTACGTTTTTGTTTTGAAGGTGAATGAAAATGATTTCTTTTTGTGCATAACTCACGTTTTCATGAATTTTTTGCAAGGGGCTGTTGTGTTGTCGAGGAAAAAAGGATGTGCTTGACGGTAAATGGATGTGTCGTGTTGTAGGCATGACATGATAAAATCCGAGGGGGTTGTGTTGGGAGGGTTGGCTCGTTTTCGCTAAGGTTTGGTGGAGAGGCTGGGCCAGCTGTGCAAGGGACATTCCTAGCCATGAACCAGACCTTGGTGGTTTGAAGTCATGGTCCAGGATGGCTTGAAAATGGCTGGAGCTTGTCTTGAAGCCAACCGATCGAAGGGTAGGCACGGCCGCAACTTTGTTGTGTCGGGCATCCTTCGGGTGCATGGGTGTGGGACTGTGTGTGGGGCTGCAAGTCTTGGTTAGATTGGTCCAGGAGGGTCCTAAGGTGGGCTAGGAAGTGTTGGTTTGAGGCTGGTTCAGTTTTGTTGAGAGAAGGGTAGAAGTTGGCTTTGAGGTGTTTGGAATGCCTATCAGCCGCAAGGTTAGCGCCGCGGCGCTGAAGCTCTTGTGCTTCGAATTAGGAGCTACGCACCACTGATTTCGGGTGCCTAGGTGTTAATACAGCACCGCAGCACCACAACATCAGCACCTAGGCTGGCGTCCAGGGATTTGAGAGCTTCTAGTTTAGGTACTATTGTTTCGTTTGAGGACCAATACATCGTTATAACCAAGCTTAGTGAGGGTTATATTATTTGATACGAATTCTGAATAGGAATCTTGAAATTATGGTTTAAGATTAATCATTTTCGGGTAGAGTTAGCAGTCTTGGCAGCGCCCTAAGCATGATTGTACATGTTTTAAAATGTTTTTTTCGATCATGTATATGGTTTTTATGAAATTATGAAAATACGTTGCATGCTTGGTTTTAAGGAAAAATTTAGTATCTGCATGATTTTGTTAAGGGATGAAAATGATGATGTTTTTGAAGAATGAGAATTGGTTGTGACTGACAATATATATATATGATGATGATGAGGCCTAGGCACAGTGGATGGGTAATATTGTTGCTGTTGCCTGACGGCCGCATGGTACCACGGTTATACGTAGATGGATCCATCAAATAGAGCTGATACGATAGAGCTGATACGAATGTCTCAACTAATGAACTGAATTAAATTGAAGTAAATGTGTATGTATATGATGAAAGGATGAGTTGTTTTGACTCGATATGACTTCTCATGACATGTTTACATTTATTCTTTTAAGTTCATGAAATGTATCTTGTTACAGTATTTTTCACTGTCGCATGTTATATATACTTATTTGATATTAACGGTATTGGTGTGTTGAGTCTTTAGATTCACTAGGCGTGTGTGATGCAGGTGAGAATTCTGAGGAGGAGACTGGAGATGCCGAACTCTGAGTAGGTAGGGTTGGATGTGCGCACACGATCCAAGAACTACACTTTTCCGCACACCACGTTTTTATGACCTTTGAGTAGACATGATCGGTTTTATACGTTATTATGATATGATGTTGATTTTCAGGATTTTACTCGTTTTATTTTTTTAATGCATGGTTGAGGGTCGAGTTGGAAATTTTTAAAGTGCAGTGTTTTATCTGTTGATTGACCACAATTATTTTGTCAAAGGTGTATATTTCCAAAGTTGTGCATCCATGCAAGATTTTAAATTTCGAAATTAAGTTTATAAAAAAAAATTATTAGTATTTTTAAGTAGTAGATGTTAGTTGATATCAAAGCAAGGGTACCGTATAGGGTTGTGCCATCACGAGCTTCTGCATCTCAGTCTTCAAGCCTCAAATCTGTAAGCTTTTATGTTTTAAATGATTTATTGCTATCACCTGCATATTTACATGATTTATGATTTTCATTACATGTTTAGCTGTTTCTATGAATTAAGTATTTAATGTTTTGAAAACTATATTAAATTGCATGATGGGTTACATTTAGAATTTGGACTGTATTCAGATATCATGCCTCCCAGACGTGAACCCCGTGCAAACAGACATGACGATTTCCTGGAGGTGGTAGAGGACCACCACCGCCACCACCAGGAGATGCAGCGAACCGTGTACTGGAGGGTATGGCTAGGATTTTGGAGAAAGTGCAGCAGGCTCCTTGACCTCATACCAATATATATGAGCAGTTTAGGCGGCTCAACCCGAAGGAGTTCAAGGGCACCATTGATCCATTCCTGGCAGAGAGTTGGATTCGATCCTTGGAGCTACACTTTCAGTACCTGGATATGAGGGATGGCGACCAGGTCATGTGCGCCGCATATATGTTGAGAGATGATGCATCCCTCTAGTGGGAGGGAGCAACACACAGGCTGGACCTGGATACCCTTACATGGGATCAGTTCAAGGAGCCGTTCTATGGTAAGTATTTCCCAGCTGATGTCAAGAGTCGCCTGACGAGGGAGTTCATGAGTCTCCGACAAGGGGACTCATCTGTGATGGAGTTCATCTGGAAGTTCGACAAGGGCTGTCATTTTGTGCCCATGATTGCCAGAGATGCCGCCCAGAAGCTGAGGCATTTTATGGATGGAATGAGGCCCACCTTGCGCCGGGACGTGATGTTGATGAGACTAGTGAGCTATGATGAGGCCACCACCTGCGCTTTTCAGGCGGAGCAGGCCTTGAGGGACATTGATTTTGAGATGCAACAGAAGTGGCATCAGACTCAGACAAGCTCTCAGCCGCAGAAAAATTAGTTTACAGAGCCGACGAGGCAGCAGGGGCAGCCGAAGCACCAGGGACAAGTTAGGAGGCCCCAACAACAGAGACCACAGCAGGCGCCACGGGCGCCTAAGCTAGAGGACCGTCAGCCATGCAAGCAGTACAACCGGTTCCACCTGGGTAAGTGTTTATGGGGGACCTAAAAATGCTTCATTTGCAGGCAGGAGGGTCACAAGGCGGCAGACTGCCCTAGGAACCAGGGTCCCACTACCAACAGGGCATATGTGATGCAGGCCGAGGAGACTGAAGCGGAGCCAGATTCGACATTGATCATTGGTAACCCTTTTTGTTTAAGATTTTAATTTATCGTTTGATTGCATGGATTATGTGTTTGGTATGAGAAATAATTTTTGGATTGAAAACGTAGAATTGTTTAGGATGTATGTTCTACCTAGTTGTAAGTAAAGACTGAATTGCATGAATTAATAAGAACCTAAGTGTAGTAACCTATAATATGAGGACCTATTTGCAAAAATTTGAAGTTTTAAGAGGCAATTTTCGAATTTTCTGAATTTTGGGAATAAATTCTTAGTTTTCGAGAATTCTACAGTTATAAGGGGCTAAAATTCGAAATTGTGAGGGGCCAAAGATGCAATTTTCGAGAAATTGTGTAGGGCCAAATTTGTAATTTTTGAAACTCTAATGGCTAAACTGCACGTCTTGAAATTATTGGAGAAAAACTTGGGTTAAATCCGTAATTTTTCGACGATTTTGGGATAATTACTTGTAGAAAATTTCTTAAGTTTCAACGCAAACAGATTAGATGGTATGTTTTGTCGCAGGAAGGATATATGTTTCAGGTGTAGCCCCGCATGCATTGCTAGATTCCGGAAGCTACACATTCTTTTATATATGAGACGTCCGTCCAGCAACTAGGAATAATACCGGTGGTGATGGATTCAGGATTCAGGGTATCGATTCCATCTGGGATTCAGATGTTCACTTCTCACATAGTGAGAGGATTAGAGCTTCGGTTAGAGAAATATGCGGTCCAGGCAGACTTGATTGTGCTACCGTTGCTGGAGTTTGATATCATTCTAGGTATGGACTGGCTTTTTTTGAACGGAGCTGTCATAGACTTTCTACATAGGTCAGTATCTGTCCTGAGGCAGCCAAACACCAGCAGATGCCACACATCATTTCCTGCATGTGTGCGACGAAGCTCATGAAGAGAGGCTGTCAGGCGTTTTTGCCAATATTTTTCCATTGTTTAAGCCAACCAAACAGAGGCTCAAGGACGTTGATGTGATCAGAGATTCCTCCAGTGTTTTTCCTGACGATGTTGCTGGCATTCCGCCAGACAGAGCGATGGATTTCTATATCGAGCTTATGCTAGGTACCGTGCTTATTTCTAAGGCGCCCTATCAACTAGAACCTACAGAGATGAAGGAGTTGAAAGATCATATACATGATTTGCTAGATAAGGGTTTCATTTGCCCTTGCTTTTCTCCATGGGGCGCACCGGTACTATTTTCAAGAAGAAAGATGGCAGCATGCGGCTCTACATAGATTACCGAGAGCTGAACAGAGTCACGATCAACAACAAATATCCATTGCCGAGGATTGAGGATTTGTTTGATCAGCTTCAGGGAGCATCGGTATTTTCAAAGATAAACCTCCGGTCCGGATACCATTAGTTGAATTTTTTTTAGTCTAACATGCGTAAGACGGCATTTAGGACGCGTTGTGGGCACTATGAGTTTTTGGTGATGCCACTTCAATTTGGACGCGCCAGCGATCTTCATGGATTTCATGAATCGCATGTTTCAGCTATATCTGGATCAATTTGTCATAGTTTTTATATATGACATACCGATTTATTCGAGGAGCCGAGAGGAGCACAGTCAGCATCTGAGGACTGTATTGCAGACTCTACATGACAAACGGCTCTATGCAAGAGTGGTATTCTTGTGTCACATTGTATCTCGGGATGGTATAGAGGTCGACCCTAGCAAAGTGGATGCAGTCAGAGATTGGCCAGTGCCTAAGAGAATCACAGATATCCGTAGCTTCTTGGGATTGGCTGGTTATTACATGAAGTTTATTCAGGGCTTCTCCTCTAATGCGGTTCCTATGACCGCCTTGACGAAGAAGAATGCCAAGTTTATCTGGGGAGCAGAGTGCCAGGAGAGCTTTGACAGACTGAATCAAGCATTGACCACAACACCAGTTCTAGCTATGCCATCAGGGCAGGGTGAGTTTGTGGTATATACAGATGCTTCGAGGCTAGGTTTGGGTGCAGTGTTGATGCAGCATGACACAGTTATAGCATATGCTTCCAGACAGTTGAAGGTCCATGAGAAGAATTATCCGACTCATGACCTCGAGCTAGCAGCAATGGTTTTTGCCTTAAAGATTTGGAGACATTAATTTTATGGGGAGCAGTGCAGGATTTTCACTGACCACAAAAGCCAAAAGTACTTCTTCACACATAAAGAGCTGAACATGAGGCATAGGCGATGGCTAGAGCTAGTGAAGGATTACGATTGTGGTTGTAGATGCCCTGAGAAGGAATCTTGCAGTGATTGCTCATTTGTCGGTACAGATACCGCTGTAATCGGAGATTCATATGTTTGAGCTTGCAGTTTTTGCCAGGGGCGATGCCCCAAATCTTGCTACTCTGATAGTACATCCGAATTTGAGAGAAAGAATTCGAACAGGGCAGACTTCTGACGAGCAGTTGCAGAAGTGGAGACAGAGGGACGTGGCCAAGGGCCCAGGACTGTATATAGTTATGGACGACATAGTCAGATATAGGGACCAACTCTGGGTTCTTGATAGTGATTCAATGAGAGCAGATATTTTGAGAGAGGCCCACAATACCCCGTACTCCATCCATCCAGGGAGTACGAAGATATATAGAGATTTTCAGTCTCTTTATTGGTGACTAGGAATGAAGAGAGATATTATGAGATTCTTCTCCGAGTATTTGAAATGTCAACATGTCAAGGCAGAGCATCACAGACCCGTAGGGAATCTTAGACCACTCCATATTCGCAAGTGGAAATGGGAAAACAACACCGTCGATTTCTTGACAGGGCTTCCGAGGACGACTGGTTGATATAATGCCATATGGGTCATCGTTGATCGTCTCACTAAATAAGCTCATTTCCCACCGATCAAGAAGACTTTCACCATGACTTAGTACGCAGAGCTGTACATCAGAGAGATAGTCAGACTGCATGGGATTCCAATGTCCATTGTGTCAGCCAGGGATCCGAGGTTCACGTCTACGTTCTGGAAGAGTCTACACTAGGCCTTGGGTACTAAACTACTATTTATTACTGCCTTCCATTCTCGGACAAATAGACAGTCAGAGAGGGTGATTCAGATTTTGGAGGACCTACTTAGAGCTTACGTGATCGACTTCCAGGGCAGCTAGGAGCCGAAGTTAGCCTCTTGTGGAGTTCACGTACAACAACAGTTATCAGGCATCTATCGGTATGGATCCTTATGAGGCATCGTATGGGAGGAAGTGTAGGTCTTAAATGTATTAGGATGAGGTAGGATAGAGGGTAGAGTTGGGACCGGATATTGTCAGGCAGACCGCAGAGTTTATTGATCAGGATTTGGGACAGGATGAGGACCAATCAAATCCGACAGATGAGTTACGCAGATCAGCGGCACCGAGATCTTTATTTTTCCATAGAATATCATGTGTTTGTGAAGGTCTCACTGATGAAGGGTGTGATGAGATTTGGGAAGAAGGGCAAGGTAACGCCCCGAAAATTTAAAGGTCTACGCGAACCACATGCATGCAAGTTATTAAATTCCCATGTATTTTAATTAATTATTTTAATTGAATTAATTAATTATGTTTTGCATAATGACATGTTTAAAATATATTTTTCTACATGGTTGCATTAAAATATATTTTTAAAAGTTATTTGAGTTGCGATCGAGAAACGGAGACCGAGGGCTGAAAAATAGATAAAATGTTTGTATTAACTAATTGTTTTTAATTACTTAAAATACGGTGGATGATTTGTATATTTTTTAAAATAATGAGTTTTGAGTTGATTTTATACGCTGGGATGTAAATTTTATTGGTGTGGTTTTTCAAGAAAAATGCAAACGTTTTGGTAACACGGCTAATAAATTCACAAATTTTATTAAACAAAATAATTTTTATAATTTAATTAAACTCTAATTGGATAAATGAGCCTAATTAAATTTATTAATGAGCCTAAGCCTTGTTAGTGGATTAACTGAGTAATATATAATATACAAAATCCTTCCAATCACCCATACCATATTCACGCCCACCTCCCCAATATTTTACAAAGTTTTCTTTCAATCTCACGGCACACACACAAGTTCATCAAGGAAGTTTTCGAAAGTTGCAAGGTATTCAAGCCAACATCCCCTCGTCGTCGTTCTCCTAATCGTCAACGAATAATCGTGCGTCAAACACGCAAAGGAACGCCATAATTCTTCCTTTTCTTATCAGTCACACCCTAATATGTATTTAATTATGATTGACATGAAAAACAAGTATTTCTTTTATTATTTTCGTTTGTATACATATACATGGGATTAAAGCATGTTTTTGTTAGAGTATATGCCCTGCAAGCCAACGGTTGGCTAGAAAATTTATTAACTCAAGTGTAATAAACAATCTTTATTTTAATACAATTTAAATTTTTATAGTCTTATTTTACTTTATCTGTATACCCATGTAATCAGCATAGATAAAGTCCTTGATTATACTTTAATACAAATGAATCGTAATTCGATGTTGAAACTCATTTGTAAACATTGTATAATCTAAATTTGTTCCTAGTCGATTCAGCCGCCTAAAAAATGGATAAAGGTCACTTGAGCTCGAGACTAGCATGTGTGATGTTGTGTAACGGGTTTCTTGGTAAGGGCATAGAGATGTACAAACATGCAGATGGGTATTCATATGAAGATTATACCGAGCAACTCTCCCTCGGACTTTTCAAGTTGTTATCATTCATCGAGAGGATAAGTCAGTGGTTATGATTGTACACCATTAGTCCTTACGACCCGGGACAATACTGAGGCTCTATATGCTAGTGCTGTGCTTTGACTCGTTTACCGACCCTAGGAGGGTCATCAGGTGGCGAGATTGAGTAGAGTTGCAACACATATATGAGCCAGTGCATTGTAGTCGGAAATTCACCACTCACCTACGAGTGCGAATATCCTATGAGATCTGATGAAATAATAGTGTAAGGGATCTCTAGCCAGAGTATGAGATGTACGTTGGAGAAGGAGTTCTCAAATAGTACATGCGATGCCACTATTTGTATGTGTAACATAGTTATCAAATTATTATGCAACCCTCGATGAACCAATGGTTGTAGATTCGATCGGGATATATGAGATGAAGGGACCGTACTGTACGCTAATCATAATCGACTGGTTCTTCCAGGCGCTATCAGTGATACCTAGGGAATCATGGGGCAATGCTACAAGATTCTCTTACCATGATTCGATGGGTTTAATCAGAAATATGATTTCTGACATTCTCATGATCAATTGTTGGTATATAGAATGGAGCAAATTAGGGTAAGCCCGAATAAAGGATTATGACCTGAATCACAAGGAGTTGTGAACCCACGGCTAGCTGTATCCCTGAACCATTGAGGTTCACACAAGCATTGGATCATTTGTTCCCGTTGAGAGAATAAATTCAAGTAGTTGAATTTAAATTATGATATAGTAAATTCAAGTAGTTGAATTTATGATAATTAAATTTTGAGAAAATAAATTCAAGGAGTTGAATTTATGAGATAGTAAATTCAAGAATTTGAATTTATGAAATTTGGAGAGAATAAATTCAAGGAGTTGAATTTATAAAATTTGAGGATTTAATTAATTAAACTCAAAAGTTGAATTTATAAAATTTGAGGATTTAGTTAATTAAACTCAAAAGTTGAGTTTATTAAATATTAAATTTTGGAGGTGATAAATTCAAGGAGTTGAATTTATAATTTAAATATTAACTTCAAATGTTGAGTTTATAAGGGATTTAAATTAAATGTAATGTGTATATGTATAATGGGCTTGTAGGAGTACAAGACCAACATACATATTATTAAAGTTCTTAATTAGACTTTAAAATATTCATTAATTAATTAAACTAGTTAGACTAGAATAATTAATTGATTAAGCACATTAAGTATTTAATATAAATTAATGGGCCCTAAGCTTATATATATGTGTATTAGGCTTAGGGTTAAAGACAATTCATTCAAAAAAATTTTAAAACCCTAGCCTCCACTCTCATTGTGCTTTTTGAAATTCCTCCAATTTTTCCTCTCAATATTTCGGCCTCCATCAAAGGTTTCTTTGGTTGAGCCGTATATCACTATTAATCTCCAAAGTTAAAACTTCTTCCAAATATTTTAGTGCTATTTGGAAGAGGAACAACTCTTCTAGTTGTGGACCTGATTAGGAGAATTAAAGAAAGGAGATTTGAAGAAAGTTCATAGGAAATTCATCAAGAGCTATTTCCGCTAACCCCGGAATAGTTGGAGACATTTAAATCTTTCACCAAAAGTATAAAAGTTTAAACTCCCTATGAATGTTTAATTATAAAACCATACGAGTGATCAAACAAATATTTTGATTATCAAAATAAAATAAAAAATTTTAAAATTCCACTACGTTTTAGGCACGAGAGAAACCGAGATCCCAACAGTTGTATCAGAGCCAGTTCTCTTTATCATATGGTTTAAATCATGTTGAATATTATTTATAATCACACAAGAAAATTTTTCAAAAATAGACGCACCATAAAATTTTATTTTGATCAGATTTTCAAAAAAAAAATTATTTTCGAATCTGCCCGAAACTGTTCCGGGCAGACCGGAGCGTCCGTGCAACGGGCGCGAGGTCTGCACGGAGCGTGCGCGCGGCCTGCGCGAAACGTGCACGTGGCCATGGCGCGCACACCATGCCTGTGACTGCCCAAAACGTATGGGCAGTGCGTGGGCTGTCACGCCCCGAGTCCGAAGCGTCGGTGACATCCCGCATTGTTTAACAATTACATTGAAAAACAATAAAGCCTCGTATCAAATCAAACCAGTCTTTTTCATAAATAGAGTATTGTCTTACAATGACAAAAGAATAAACTTTTACATCAGAGTTGCAGAAGCTAAACAAAATGAAAGGAGTACAATTCTCGATTTCCTGATCTCGAAATCTGATCACCATCCCCAGAACGCTTCTTGCTCCTCCTCGTTTACATTGCTCTTCATTTTTATCTGAAATTGTAAGGGGTGAGTGTTTTGGGAAAACACTCAGCAAGTGAGGGTCGTACGATTCCAAAGATACATATAGAACTTAATTCTTAAAAAAACTTTTCTTTATCATACTTTCAAAATTAACATTCTTAACTTGAAAAGACAGAAAAGAATCGAATAATAGACCGAACTTATCAAATGATTCAGAACAAAATAGAAATAATTCAGATCATTTCAGAACAGACAAAAACACTGTTACTCATCTCATTTCCATGGTCAAATTGTCCCCAATATGTTAGTCCTTTAAGGGGTGAGGCCAGAACTCGGTTTTATACCCACTAGTGGGGGCCAGACAGAAATGGTTTTCTACCCACCATTGGGGGCCAAACAGAAATGGTTTTATACCCACCATTGGGGGCCAAACAGAATCACAATTCTCGTCCCATTTCAACTTCGAATCGTAACAGTGCAACAGAATTCAGAAGTAACAGACAGAACTTTTTAGATTTTCAGATTTCAGAGTTTTCATACGGACACAGCGGAATCAACGAATTTCGAAGCATAAAACAAAACACATAATCGATCGAAATTTTAAATAGAACAGATAGCTATTTTCGAAAATGAAGACACACATACATGCATGTCATGATATACATATTCAAGTTTTAAAATACAAACGAATATATATCAAAAGCCCATTACCGATTTCTTGTACGAAGCTTTCTCTTGAAATTTCGGCAGCACTTCGGCGCAACTCTAACAAACACTATCTTTGATCGGGCAGCACTTCGTCGCAGGTTTTTCGTACTAGACTGCACGAAAAGATTTACTCCTTCTTCCTTGACTTCGGCCGAGACTTGAGGGGTGAGGAGAGGGCCGAAAATTTGGGAGAGTTTTTGAGGGATTTTTGAAGTGCATTCTTATATGTGACTTTAGGTGGTATTTATAGAAAATTTTTGCTCCTTCACCTTGCCTTGGTCGACCACTTGGAGCACAAGAAATGCCATAATGGTGTGATTAATTGTAGACCAAAATTCCATGTGTTCTCCAAGTTCAAGACTAGTTATAATGGTGGGTTCAAAAGTTCATGCATCCTTAAATGTCACCTTGATTTTCTAAAGGACATTTCCTGCATCATCAATATGTCCTAGCTCTTAGCTCCTCCCGCAGCTCCTTCATGGGTTAACGCGAAGGTCATTTCTTGCACATTTAATTTGTCCGAACTCTTGAATCAACTTACAGCTCCCTTTTTGGTTTTGTTAGGACAAACTTGGTTGAGCTGCTTCGAACGAGACAGATCGTGTCCTTGAGCTGGGGTTTTACTCCTTCCGTGACAATTCTCCCATGGATGCGGTTATTTGCAGCTCGGCCTTCTGTTGAGCTAATCCCCGAGCTTTGAAGTTACTTCCACGAGTTACTAGCTGAAAATCTAAGTTCATAATTAAGTTTATAATTAGAATGAAAGTATTCTGATCTTAGATTAAGCTAAGTTTTAAGCTCGTGTATTTCTTACCTTATTTACTTGGGATCGTAAAATCACGGGTTCTCACATCCCTCCCTCCTTATTAAAAGTTTCGTCCCCGAAACTTGCATTAGCTCGATCATTCAAATAGGTGAGGGTATTGTGACCGCATCTTCTCCTCGAGTTCCCAAGTTGCCTCTCTTTCAGTATGATTTGACCACTGTACCTTGACATAAGGTATTGTCCTGTGCCTCAATACTTGGTCTTTTGTATCCACTATTCGAATAGGGACATCTTCGTATTTGAGTTCTTCGTTGAGGTTTCCTTCAATCATCAGTGGTGCAACTTTGAGTACATGACTCGGGTATGGGACATACTTCCTCAGTTGTGAGATGTGGAAAACGTTATGTATTCTGGCCATGTTCGGTGGTAACGCTAATCGGTAGGCTAAGGTTCCTACCTTTTCCAGTATCTCGAACGGTCCCACATATCTCGGATTCAACTTTCCGGATTTACTGAATCGAACTACTCCTCTGATAGGGGAGACCTTGACATAAGCTTTCTCACCAATTTCCAACTGTAAGGGTCTTCTCTTCAGGTTGGCCCAGCTCTTTTGCCTATCCTGGGCTGCCTTGAGTCTTTCCTTGATTATTACTACTTTATCAACGGTTAGCTGAATGAGTTCTGGTCCGGTAACAGCTTTTTCTCCGACCTCGTCCCAATATAGGGGCGGCCTACACTTTCTTCCATACAAAGCCTCATACGGATCCATCTCAATGGTACTTTGATAGTTGTTGTTATAAGCGAGTTCGATCAGGGGTAACTGTTCAATCCAATTTCTAGAAAAGTCCAGTGCACATGCCCTCAGCATATCTTCGAGGGTTTGAATTTTCCTTTCGGTTTGGCCATCAGTCTGGGGATGATAGGCCGTGCTGAGAGTAACCTTGGTTGCATAGCCTTCTGAAAACTTTTCCAAAATCTTGATACAAATCTTGGATCTCTGTCAGACAGAATACTCGCTGGAACTTCATGTAGCCTCACTATGGTGTCCATATACAAAGTGGCTAATTTATCCAAATTATAATTCATCCGTACTGACAAGAAATGGGCAGACTTGGTCAATCTGTCAATGATCACCCAGATCCCATCGTGACCCTGCCTTGATCGTGGTAGTCCTACTACGAAATCCATGGAGATGTTATCCCACTTCCACTCTGGTATTTCCAATGGTTGTAAAAGTCCTCCAGGCCTTTGATGTTCCGCCTTGACTTGTTGACAGACCAAACACTTTGCAACAAAGACAGCTTCGTCTTTCTTCATACCGTTCCACCAGTAATTATTTTTTAAGTCTCTGTACATTTTGGTACTCCCTGGATGTACTGAAAATCTCAATTTATGTGCCTCGGCCATTACTTCTTCTCGAATTCCATCGACGTTTGGCACATACAATCGTCCTTTCATCCAGAGTATTCCATTTTCATCAATTTGAAATTCTGGAACTTTTCCTTCTTGGATTTGTTCTTGAATTTTAAGGATGGAGGTGTCTTGACTATGATTTAACTTGATGGTCTCTCGGAGGTTTGGTTGCAGTGATAGGGAATTTAAGTTCACCTTCCCAGGGTTCCTTCGACTCAACGCATCTGCCACCTTATTTGCTTTACCCGGATGGTAATTGATTGATAGGTCATAGTCCTTGGGAAGTTCCATCCATCTTCTTTGTCTCATGTTTAATTCCTTTTGAGTGAAAATCTACTTGAGGCTCTGGTGATCAGTAAAAACTTCGCATTTTACTCCATAAAGGTAGTGCCTCCAGATTTTAAGCGCAAATACTACTGCGGCTAACTCCAAGTCATGAGTGGGGTAATTCTGCTCATATGGTTTCAATTGCCGTGAGGCATAAGAGATTACCTGACCCTCTTGCATAAGCACACACCCCAATCCTTCCTTTGATGCGTCACTGTATACAGTGAAATTCTTACCATCCTCGGGAAGAATGAGTACTGGTGTGGATGCGACTTTCGTCTTCAGGGTTTCGAAACTCTTTTCACAAGCTTCATTCCAAATGAATTTCGAATTTTTCTGAGTAAGTTTGGTGAGTGGAATGGCTATTGAAGAAAATCCTTCCACAAATTTTCTGCAGTAGCCTGCTAATCCCAGAAAACTTCTTACTTCAGTCACTGTCTTTGGTTGTGGCCAATCCTTGTAGCACCACAATCAAATAAGGTATATGCATGCATTTCATTGAGTAAGATAGTACCTGCCACCACTTCATTGGTATCATCAGCTTCCTCTTGGGTGATTGCATATACCCGTGCATTGGTCTTGTTTTCATTTTTCTTGTTGGGTCCCGCCCCTTTGTCCTTGTTGTCTGGACAATCTTTTATCCTATGACCCACTTGTCCACACGTGAAACACGCACCTATCTTCCGATAGCATTCTCCGGTATGATACTGTTTAAAGGTGTCGTACCACTTCCCTTCCCTATTGCCAGTACTGTTAAAATTTCCTCTTGGAGGCCCACTCGAATAATTTGGTTTCCTAAACTTGGGACCATTCTGAGTAAATTGACTGCTCATCAGTCTTTTGTTCTTGTTTTCTTCCTCACAACGCTTGATATCGGTTTCTGCGCTCATTGCCGCGCCCATCAAATCTGCAAAGCTGTTTGGCTTGAACACTGCCAATGCTGACTGAATTCGACTGTTGAGTCCCTTCTTGAAACGATGCATTTTTAACGTTTCATCCGACATGATTGTTGGGACATAGGTTCCCAGATCGTTGAATCGGGAAGTGTATTCCATTACTGACATGTCCGGAGCCTGTTTGAAATTTTCAAATTTACTTAACTTCTGTAGTCTAAATTCAGCGGGATAGTATTGTCTCAAAAATTCTCTCTTAAAAATCTGCCATGTGATCTCTTCCACTTCTGCCAAAGATGGCGACACAGTTTCCCACCATTTCCTAGCTCGGTCTTCCAAAAACGGTGTTACAACCTCCACTCTCAGCTCTTGAGGTATCTCCAGTAAATGTAGTTGTGTTTCGACGTTCTTGAGCCAGTTGTGGCTGACCTCTGGGTCTGGGTTCCCATCGAAAGTTGGAACTCGATTCCTTCTGAGAGATTCGTAATGGTAATTAATCCCACGCGGTTGCGGTTCAGGTGGTGATTGGATGGCGTTAGCCAATGGGTTCACGAATCCTTGCAACGTCGCAGCTACGATAGTGGCTATTGCCATCATATCCTCTTGACTGAGATTCACTCTTGGTGGTGGTGGTGGTGGTGGGTTTTCATCTTGGTTGGCGCCACGAGGGTTACGGTTGTTTTGGGGTGGTCTACCTGCCATTTCCTATAAACAGGTATTTTATTAATTTGTTTGCCACAATATTTAATCAAAGAAATAATTTCATTAAATTGTAAAATTTTTCATACAACCAAATATTTTTCAAAACAAATGATTAATCAAATATTTCTAGATACAATCGAAGCCTATTCTAGGACTTTCTCTCCCTACTCGTCTATTATTTCTCGTCTCCTACTGTCTCGTTAATTTCTTCCTCCACAGGGTTCTCTTCCAGTTGTTCTATGATTTCTTCCATATTGACCATCTCATTTTGTAGGTGCTTAGTGTAATTCTGCAGATGTGTGTTGTGGTGATCGAGATTGTTTACTTGATCCTGTAGTTCTTGTATTGTTGATTGGCTTACTTTTTCATCGACTTCTTGCTCTTCAATCCGCTCCTGAAGACGACGTTGGGTTTTGAGAAGACTATTATCACTAATTTCGAGCGTAAAAATCCTATCTTGCGCTTTCTTCAACTCTTGCTTGGTGATCTCGTGCTGACGCTCTGACTCTAGATGATAAGCCGCGTAACGTCTAACGTCTTCGCGTAGTTTCTTCTCTTCCACTCGGGCCTCACGAAGATCCTCCACCATGCATACATTATTTCCGTCCAACTGATAGTTATCTCTCTCAAGTTTATCATTCTTTTCTTTCAGCGTTTTAATTTCTGACTCCTTTTCCTGAAGTTGTTTCTGAAGTTCATTTATAATGCTTTAAAAGTCCATGTTGGTTTCCTATAAAAACATTTAAATAAGATACTCATCCATTCTTAAATATGCAATAAGATAATAGAAAGTTTCAAAATAGTTTGGTACACATATTATTTTCTTAGTCACAATTTTACCACAATCCAGATTCTTTAATATAATCTTAATCTAATCGAACATCTCTCCGCCGTCGCTGTCACTGGCACTGTCGTCTCCGGCCACCTCCATCGGTGCTACTTCCTCTTCTTCCATGTTCTCTATCACCAAATGTAGATAATTATTCTGATCTTGAAGTCTGTACATGGTGCTGTGGAGCTTCGAAATGTACCGATCCTGCCTGGCGCTATACCCCTCCTGACGCTGACGGGACTAAGCAGCACGTCCTCTTTCTGTTTCTACTCTCTCTAGCAATTCTCTGTTCAGCGAAGCCAGACGCGCAATACGAGCTCAATCGGTGGGTATCTGAAGAAGTTGTCTCTCAGCCAAGTCCAGATGATGAGCAAGTCGATGTACGTCGGTCTCCAACATGTGCCTAATCTCACTAAGCTCCTGTTTTTCCAGCTTCTCCCTAGCTAGTTGCGCCCTCAAGGTTGCAATCTCCCTAGCTTGATTATCTATGGTAAGCTGACGCATACGAAGAGCAGCCTGAGCGCGAGTACGTGGAGCAGCCATTTCCTAGGATAAAATGAAAGTAAAGCATCAGAATCGTATAAAGGATAGAAAGTCACAAATAAAGGGCACAATTAAAGTGGTCGTGGAAAAATTTTTGATTCTAAGAATTGCGAAGCGATTGAAGGGATAGATTTTTGAAATCTGTTCGAAATTTAGGAAACAGATGGAAGTTGAATTTCAAGAATAGATGAATGTTGGACTCAAATTGGGATGCACTAGGCTTTTGCCAAAATTTGACTTTGTCAAATTTTGTCTGTCAAAATCCCAGCGGGATTATGAACCTGGTAGCTCTGATACCACTAAAATGTCACGCCCCGAGTCCGAAGCGTCAGTAACATCCGGCATTGTTTAACAATTACATTGAAAAACAATAAAGCCTCTTATCAAATCAAACCAGTCTTTTTCATAAATAGAGTATTGTCTTACAATGTAATGCCCGAGATTGTAGGTTGATCAAATGAAATTATGAAGTGTTGCATGGATAGGGGACCGCACCCGCGCTAGGATACCGACCGCACCCGCGGTTGATGGACAAAGAGTTGGACATTTTTACAGTAAGGTCACCGCACCCGCGGTCCAAGAAGGAGTGCACCCGCGGTGGATGGCTAGTAAGTTGGAGTTTTTTCATGAAGAAAACACCGCACCCGCGGTCAAACACCAAGCGCACCCGCGGTCGACTTTTCTGAATTGTTGGATAGCATGCCGAAAGTTGAGCGCACCCGCGGTCGACTTTTCTGAATTGTTGGATAGCATGCCGAAAGTTGAGCGCACCCGCGGTGCAGAGCAAGCGCACCCGCGGTGCAACGTGGGTGTTGGAAAAGAAACCACTTGCCCTTGCCATGCATATATGTTGTATGTGTCTTCATTTCCATTCCTTCCAGCGGCTGAG
Organism: Primulina tabacum; assembly: GCF_025594145.1. Taxonomy (NCBI): domain Eukaryota; kingdom Viridiplantae; phylum Streptophyta; class Magnoliopsida; order Lamiales; family Gesneriaceae; genus Primulina; species Primulina tabacum. Next base: position 14,602,874 of record NC_134558.1, read on the forward strand.
AACCGAGAGAACTTCAGAAATTCCCTCAAGCTTTCTTCATAGTAAACTTTGAGTTGTGAAAGAATTAGCCATCTGATTTTCAATCCGAGTTCATATTTGTGTTCCTTACATCAAAGGCTACAAGAGGATGTAAGTATTGTTCACTTTCAACATGCTTTGAAGTTGAGATGTTAGGGAAATCAGATATTGGTTGTTATTATGTGTTCTTATGATGATTCCGAACGTATATTTGAAAACGGATCGAAGAAATGTTATCGTATGTAATTGTTATGAATTTACAGCATATATATGTTTGAACTTATGCAGAATTTCAGAGTTTGAAGTGTATATGATAGTGGTTATAAGTTATTGATATGGAGTATTGATATTTGAGTTGATTTGGTATTACAAGATCACGTCGTTATTCCGTCGAAATATACCGAGAATGAATATTGCTACGTACATGTATTGGTTGAGTTGAATGTTGATCTTGTATCTATTGAACATTGCCATTTCAGCTTCATCGTGCCTCAATTCGACTTCGAGACCTCGACATCGATAAAGATTTAACAAGAAAGGTATAATTCATGTTTAATTTGGGAAGATACAACTCAAATGAGATTCAATTTGAGTTTCCCAACAAAATCACATAGTAGATTGTTGTTTCTACTTTGATATATTGTGCCTTGTTTATAGATTCATATTCAAGCCTTTAAGATAGGTGAGTCATTTGGTAGATTCTCCAAATAACTTGACGTTCGGTGGTATCGATGCTTCGGATCAGAATCACTCCGATTTTAGATATTCGATACAGTCAGGACCAAAGTCTAGGAATAAGATGTAACGCCACCCCGAATGGGAGGGTAGGTGGGAGATCTGTTATATCTTATTCACACCGGGATCACTAGAGTTAGACAAGAGTAAAGTCAAAGATATGAGTTGGATTTTTAGTTGATTGTTTTCTATTGCTCATGTTTCATAGACTATGTGGAACATGTTATTATTGATTTCATTCATGATAGTATGTTCATGTTTTATTTTGTATATTCATGTATTATGGTTTGTATTCCCTTGCATCATATGCATGTATACATGTTTTATACTGGGATTTGTTCTCACCGGAGTATCCGGCTGTTGTTGTGTCTGTATGTGTGCATAACGACTGGTGGGACAGGATCTAGGTCGAGACAGAGATGAAAGGACGAGATAGCGTGGAGATCACGGGCCAAGAAGAGGAACTAGGAATGTTTACTTTTAATATGTAGTATGTTGTGAACTCTAGTTTGTATGATAGAAATAGAACAAGACTTGTATCTGTTTATGCTAGAATGAATAAAGATGTTGTTGTGTATGATCTATGTACATTTGATACAGTGTTTAAAAGAAATTTTTTTTACGACCCACATTTTCTAGCAAATATCCAGTTAATCCCTAAAAGAGTCGAGTTAGAGCCCGGGTCCCCACAACAGGTGGTATCAGAGCAATAGGTTCTGTATACTGAGATAGCATAGAATGAGCGGGGTAGATGAGTCTTCTTCCTTGCTTTTGATGTGCTAGCATGATGTATTGCTTTCCCTATTACATGTTGTATTGTTATCTGAATCGATTTACAGCATGTATTCGCAAAGACTGAATCAGAATTGATTCTGGATCAGAGGTATATGATCAGAGGAGGGCTGAGACAGATTGTATAGATTGTGTATTAATCTGTTTGATATTCAGATATGCCGCCTCGATGAGTACAGCGACCAGCAGCAGGTCGGGCACCAGAACAGGGCAGTACATCCAGTGATCCGATGGACGTGACTGCTACACCAATGGAGACTTTGCTTAAACGGTTTCAGTCTTTCCGACCACCGACACTGAAAGGCACAGAAAATGCAGTTGAATGTGAGAGTTGTCTAGAGGATATCGAGATGTTATTCGAATCCCTTGAGTACACTGATGACCGACGAGTGAAATTAGTTGGGCACCAATTGCAAGATGTAGCAAAGAATTGGTGGATTACTATGAAGAGAGCATTAGAGCACCGTGGCACACAGATTACTTGGAAGGTGTTCAAGACTGAGTTCTATCTGCGATTCTTCCCGGTGTCATACCGAAAAGACAAGGGTGCCGAGTTCGCCAATCTGAGGCAGGGACAATTGAACATCGAAGAGTATGTTGCCAAGTTTTCGCCATTGCTCAGATTTGCTCCTCATGTTTCCGAGAATGAAGAGGCCGTTGCGGATCAGTTTATAAATGGCTTGAATCCAGACATCTTTACTTTGGTGAATACCGGTAGGCCCAACAACTTTACTGATGCGTTGAACCGTGCCAAGGGAGCAGAAGCTGGATTACTGAGACAACGAAGCATTCCCTATGTCGCTCCGACTCCTAGACCGCCACTACCTTCCGTTCAACCCCCTCCTCGATTTGAGAGCGATGGTAGCAGCAGTGGAAGAAAATATCGGTTGAAAGCGAAGGGAAAACAGTTTAAGAGATCAGGGAGCAGTTCGTCGAGCTCCAGTGGGTCACAACAGAGAGGTCTTGGCCAGAGAACAGAATATACAGGTGTGTATTGCATTTCTTGTGGAGGTAGGCATGCCACCGAGCAGTGTCAGGGTGTGATGGGCAGATGTAACATATGTAGGCAACAGGGACATTTCGCCAAGGTCTGTCCACAGAGGGGTTCACAGAGATCTTAGGGTGCAGGGTCTTCTGCATCAGTAGCTCAGCCTTAGAGGCAAGCTTCGTCTGTCCACTCCTTCCAGCCAACCCCTACACCGACTCAGCCTCGAGCCAGAGGTAGCCAAACAGTGAGCCAGCCTCCCAGACAACAGGCTCAGGTGTTTGCATTGACAGAGGAGCAAGCCCAAGATGCACCGGACGATGTGATCGCAGGTAACTGTTTTCTTTGCGGTTATCCTGCTTATGTATTGATAGATACAGGTGCATCTCATACATTCATATCAAAACGTTTTGCATTGTTGCATTCATTGCCTGTCGAGTCATTATCGACTGTAGTGTCTATTTCTTCTCCGTTGGGAAGTGGTCTTATATCTGTGACATCAGTTAGACATTGTACACTACAGTTTGAGGGTCATGAGCTTGACTTAGATTGTATTGTGCTTGGGATAGATGATTTTGATTGTATTGTTGGGATTGATATGTTAACCAAGTATCGAGCTACTGTAGATTGTTTCCAGAAGATTGTCAGGTTCAGACCAGAGATGACTGACGAGTGGAAATTCTACGGTAAGGATTCTATATCTCGGATTCCCTTAGTATCTGCTTTGACTATGAGTAGATTGTTACAGAAAGGAGCAGAAGGGTTCCTTGTCTATGCAGTAGATCTACTGAAATCGAGCCCAGCATTGGCCGATCTGCCAGTGGTTTGCGAGTTTGCTGATATATTCCCAGACGAGATTCCAGGGCTACCTCCAGCCCAAGAGGTTGATTTCAGCATAGATCTCATACCAGGTACAGCTCCTATATCTCGAGCTCCTTACAGAATGGCGCCTATTGAATTGAAAGAATTGAAAGAACAGCTTGAAGATTTATTGGCCAAGGGTTACATCAGACCAAGTGTATCTCCTTGGGGCGCACCAGTACTATTTGTGCGAAAGAAAGATAGTTCGATGAGATTATGTATTGATTATCGGCAACTAAACAAAGCAACGGTGAAGAATAAATATCCATTGCCAGGTATCGACGATTTATTTGATCAATTGCATGGATCCTCCGTTTATTCAAAGATTGATTTGAGATCCGGATATCACCAGCTGCGAGTACGAGATGTTGATATATCGAAGACAGCATTCCGAACCAGGTATGAACATTACAAATTTATTGTCATGCCTTTTGGTTTAACGAATGCACCAGCGGTGTTTATGGGACTGATGAATCGGGTATTTCAGAGGTATTTGGATGAGTTTGTTATTTTCTTTATTGATGATATTTTGGTTTACTCGAGGAGTGAGACTGATCATGCCGAGCATTTAAGAATTGTGTTGCAGATGCTGAGAAATGAGAAACTATATGCTAAACTGTCAAAGTGCGAGTTTTGGTTGAGACATGTTATCTTCTTGGGTCATATCATATCTGGAGACGGTATTTCTGTGGATCCGAGTAAAGTTGAAGCTGTGATCAGTTGGCCTAGACCGACCTCAGTGCCAGAGATACGCAGTTTCATGGGTCTAGCAGGATACTACCGACTATTTATCAGATATTTCTCAAGTATCGCGAAACCGATTACCCAGTTGACACAGAAGAATGCGCCATTTGTGTGGTCTGAAGCTTGTGAGTCTAGCTTATTGGAGTTGAAGAAACGACTGACTAGTGCTCCAGTGTTGACGATACCTTCAGGTACTAGTGATTTCGTTGTATATTGTGATGCATCTCACAGAGGGTTAGGATGTGTTCTGATGCAGCGAGGACATGTGATCGCATATGCCTCGAGACAGTTGAAGCCACACGAGATTCGTTACCCAATTCATGATCTTGAATTGGCGGCCATCGTATTTGCTCCGAAGATATGGCGACACTACCTCTATGGCGAGAAATTTGAAATCTACTCTGATCACAAAAGCCCGAAGTATCTATTTTCTCAGTCAGAGTTGAACATGAGACAGCGTAGATGGCTTGATCTGCTGAAGGATTTTGATTGCGAGATCAAATACTATCCAGGTAAGTCAAATGCAGCAGCGGATGCCTTAAGTCGAAAGGTATGTTCGCTATCCTTATCGACGATAGGTGTTTCGAATATGATTGAAGATTGTTGTTTGTCTGGATTAGCGTTTGACACAGATAGTAGACCATTGAGACTTGCTACGATTCAAGTTGAGCCAGATTTGATTATGAGAATTAAAGAAGCACAAAGAACTGATCAGAATATTCAGAAGTCAGTTGAGATGGTCAGATCAGGGCATCATTTAGAGTATCTGGTACATGATCATGTTCTCTATGTGAATAACCGTCTTGTAGTGCCAGATGTTCCAGATTTAAAACAACAGATATTGTCAGAAGCACACTGTAGTCGGTTTAGTATTCATCCTGGTGGCAGAAAGATGTACAATGACTTGAAGACACAGTTCTGGTGGAAACAGATGAAGGTAGACACTGCCGAATTTGTGTCAAAGTGCTTGAATTGCCAGCAGGTAAAGGCCGAGAGAAAGAAGCCCGGAGGTCTACTTCAGAGTTTGTCTATTCCTGAATGGAAATGGGATTACATTTCCATGGATTTCGTGACGAAGTTACCTCGATCATCCCGGGGCTTTGATGCGATTTGGGTCATTATTGACAGATTGACCAAATCAGCGTGTTTTATTCCGTACAGAATGACGTACCGACATGATCAGATGGCTGAGATATATATCAGAGAGGTAGTCAGATTGCATGGTGTGCCAAAGTCTATCGTATCAGATCGTGATCCACGATTCACTTCTCATTTCTGGCACAGTCTACAGCAGGCTTTAGGTACGACATTACACCTGAGCACTGCATACCATCCCAGACGGACGGACAGTCAGAGCGAACTATCCAGACTTTAGAGGACATGTTGCGAGCTGTAGTGCTAGATTTCGGCACTAGTTGGCAAGATTCACTGCCACTTTGTGAATTCTCGTACAACAACAGCTATCAGACGAGTATCGAGATGGCACCGTTTGAAGCTTTGTATGGCAAGAAGTGCAGATCTCCGTTGTACTGGGATGATATATCCGAGGTACCAGAACTTAGGCCTGATATGATTCGTGAAATGACTGAGAAGGTGAAGATTATTCAGAAGAGAATGAAGACGGCACAGGATAGGCAAGCCAAATATTCCAATATCAGACGTAGACCATTAGTAATTGAGCAGAGAGACAGAGTATTCTTGAAGATTTCTCCTTTCAGAGGCATTGTCAGATTTGGCAAGCGTGGAAAGTTGTCTCCTAGATATGTCGGTCCGTATGAGATTCTTGAGAAGATTGGCGATCGAGCATATTGACTTGGTCTTCCTCCTTCTTTATCTGGGATACATGACGTTTTTCATGTATCGATGTTGCGTAGATATATGCCAGATATTTCTCATGTCATTCAGCCTAAAGAAGCCGAGCTTGATCAGACTTTGAGTTATGTTGAACAACCGATACAGATTCTTGATCGGAAAGAGAAGCAGCTCAGAACGAAGACTATTCCGCTTGTGAGTGGAGTCGTCATGGCATCGAAGAAGCGACTTGGGTGACAGAAGCAGATATGAGACAGAGACATCCCGAGTTATTTACATGATGTGAGTATTTTTTTTCAGTTTTGATTATATTGCTTTTTATATATGATTTTTATTGATTGCTTGCGAGTTCGAGGACGAACTCATATCTAAGAGGGGGAGAAATGTAATGCCCGAGAATGTAGGTTGATCAAATGAAATTATGAAGTGTTGCATGGATAGGGGACCGCACCCGCGCTAGGATACCGACCGCACCCGCGGTTGATGGACAGAGTGTTAGACATTTTTACAGTAAGGTCACCACACCCGCAGTCCAAGAAGGAGTGCACCCGCGGTGGATGGCCAGTAAGTTGGAGTTTTGTCATGAAGAAGACACCGCACCCGCGGTCAAACACCAAGCGCACCCGCGGTCGACTTTTCTGAATTGTTGGATAGCATGCCGAAAGTTGAGCGCACCCGCGGTGCAACGTGGGTGTTGGAACAGAAGCTACTTGCCCTTGCCATGCATATATGTTGTATGTGTCTTCATTTCCATTCCTTCCAGCAGCTGAGAACCGGGAGAACTTCAGAAATTCCCTCAAGCTTTCTTCATAGTAAACTTTGAGTTGTGAAAGAATTAGCCATATTTTCAATCCGAGTTCATATTTGTGTTCCTTACATCAAAGGCTACAAGAGGATGTAAGTATTGTTCACTTTCAACATGCTTTGAAGTTGAGATGTTGGAGAAATCAGATATTGGTTGTTATTATGTGTTCTTATGATGATTCCGAACGTATATTTTAAAACGGATCGAAGAAATGTTATCGTATGTAATTGTTATGAATTTCCAGCATATATATGTATGAACTTATGCAGAATTTCAGAGTTTGAAGTGTATATGATAGTGGTTATGAGTTATTGATATGGAGTATTGATATTTGAGTTGATTTGGTATTACAAGATCACGTCGTTATGCCGTCGAAATATACCGAGAATGAATATTGCTACGTACATGTATTGGTTGAGTTGAATGTTGATCTTGTATCTATTGAACATTACCATTTCAGATTCATCGTGCCTCATTTCGACTTCGAGACCTCGACATCGATAAAGGTTTAACAAGAAAGGTATAATTCATGTTTAATTTGGGAAGACACAACTCAAATGAGATTCAATTTGAGTTTCCCAACAAAATCACATAGTAGATTGTTGTTTCTACTTTGATATGTTGTGCCTTGTTTATAGACTCATATTCAAGCCTTTAAGATAGGTGAGTCATTTGTAGATTCTCCAAATAACTAGACGTTCGGTGGTATCGACGCTTCGGATCAGAATCACTCCTATTGTAGATATTCGATACAGTCAAGACCGAAGTCTAGGAATAAGATGTAACGCCACCCCGAATGGGAGAGTATGTGGGAGATCTGTTATATCTTATTCACACCGAGATCCCTAGAGTTAGACAAGAGTCAAGTCCAAGATATGAGTTGGATTTTTAGTTGATAGTTTTCTATTGCTCATGTTTCATAGACTATGTGAAACATGTTATTATTGATTTCATTCATGATAGTATGTTCATGTTTTATTTTGATATTCATGTATTATGGTTTGTATTCCCTTGCATGATATGCATGTATACATGTTTTATACTGGGATTTGTTCTCACCGGAGTATCCGGCTGTTGTTGTGTCTTTATGTGGGCATAACGACAGGTGGGACAGGATCTGGGTCGAGACAGAGATGAGAGGACGAGATAGCGTGAAGATCACGGGCCAAGAAGAGGAACTAGGAATGTTTACTTTTAATATGTAGTATGTTGTGAACTCTAGTTTGTATGATGGAAATAGAACAAGACTTGTATCTGTTTATGCTAGAATGAATAAAGATGTTGTTGTGTATGATCTATGTACATTTGATACATTGTTTAAAAGAAATTTTTTTTACGACCCACATTTTTTAGCAAATATCCAGTTGATCCCAAAAAGAGTCGAGTTAGAGCCCGGGTCCCCACATACAATGACAAAAGAATAAACTTTTACATTAGAGTTGCAGAAGCTAAACAAAAGAAAAGGAGTACAATTCTCGATTTCCTGATCTCGAAATCTGATCACCATCCCCAGAACGCTTCTTGCTCCTCCTCGTTTACTTGCTCTTCATTTTTATCTGAAATTGTAAGGGGTGAGTGTTTAGGGAAAACACTCAGCAAGTGGGGGTCGATCGATTCCAAAGATACATATAGAACTTAATTCTTAAAAAAACTTTTCTTTATCATACTTTCAAAATTAACATTCTTAACTTGACAAGACAGAAAAGAATCGAATAATAGACCGAACTTATCAAATGATTCAGAACAAAACAGAAATAATTCAGTTCATTTCAGAACAGACAAAAACACTGTTACTCATCTCATTTACATGGCCAAATTGTCCCCAATATGTTAGTCCTCTAAGGGGTGAGGCCAGAACTCGGATTTATACCCACCGGTGGGGGCCAGACAGAAATAGTTTTCTACCCACCATTGGGGGCCAAACAGAAATGGTTTTATACCCACCATTGGGGGCCAAACAGAATCACAATTCTCGTCCATTTCAACTTTGAATCGTAATAGTGCAACAGAATTCAGAAATAACAGACAGAACTTTTCAGATTTCAGAGTTTTCATACGGACACAGGGGAATCAACGAATTTCGAAGCATAAAAGAGAACACATAATCTATCGAAATTTTAAATAGAACAGATAGCTATTTTCGAAAATGAAGACACACATACATGCATGTCATGATATACATATTCAAGTTTTAAAATACAAACGAATATATATCAAAAGCCCACTTACCGATTTATTGTACGAAGCTTTCTCTTGAAATTTCGGCAGCACTTCGGTGCAACTCTAACAAACACTGTCTTTGATCGGGCAGCACTTCGGCACAAGGTTTCCGTACTAGACTGCACGAAAATATTTCCTCCTTCTTCCTTGACTTCGGCCGAGACTTGAGGGGTGAGGAGAGGGCCGAAAATTTGGGAGAGTTTTTGAGGGATTTTTGAAGTGCATTTTTGTATGTGACTTTAGGTGGTATTTATAGAAAATTCTTGCCCCTTCACCTTGCCTTGGTCGACCACTTGGAGCACAAGAAATGCCATAACGGTGTGATTAATTGTAGACCAAAATTCCATGTGTTCTCCAAGTTCAAGACTAGTTATAATGGTGAGTTCAAAAGTTCATGCATCCTTAAATGTCACCTTGATTTTCTAAATGTCATTTCCTGCATCATCAATATGTCCTAGCTCTTAGCTCCTCCCGCAGCTCCTTCATGGGTTAACGCAAAGGTCATTTCTTGCACATTTAATTTGTCCGAACTCTTGGCTCAACTTATAGCTCCCTTTTTGGTTTTGTTAGGACAAACTTGGTTGAGCTGCTTCGAGCTGACAGATCGTGTCCTTGAGCTGGGGTTTTACTCCTTCCGTGACAATTCTCCGATGGATGCGGTTATTTGCAGCTCGGCCTTCTGTTGAGCTAATCCCCGAGCTTTGAAGTTACTTCCACGAGTTACTAGCTGAAAATCTAAGTTCATAATTAAGTTTATAATTAGAATGAAAGTATTCTGATCTTAGATTAAGCTAAGTTTTAAGCTCGTGTATTTCTTACCTTATTTACTTGGGATCGTAAAATCTCGGGTTCTCACACGGGCGGCTGCCCGAGAACGTCTCGGGCACTTCGCTGATTATTGGCTTGAATTATTTGGGCCCATGGTGCAATTTTATGAATTTTTAAAACATTGGATAAAATTTATATTTTATAAAAATTAGTTCAATTTATCTTTTGAAAAATTAATTTTTGGAAAATTAATAATTTTCTTGTAAAATAAATATTTAGAATATGATTTTAATTATTTATGGTAGAAATGAGTTTTACAATAAATCAATTATTAATGAATTAATTAGAAATTAAATAAAGGTGTTTGTTTAATTTATTAAATTCTTTAATAATTGTGATGGTTAGTGATAATATTATTAGATGCATGATTGATCAATTAATTAAATTTATTTAATTAATTGATGTTAATATTTGATATTAAATGCATGAAGAATGATCGAGAGCCTTGACCAATGTGTTATGTGTATGTTAGGATATTTTATTGTTTTATTCATTTTTTTAATATTTAATATTATTAAAGTGGGTCTGGTTTATGGTCCGTCCCACCCTATTAGATGTATCCCTTATGTACCATGGCTATTTAAATGTAATTTATAGAAATAGTGGGAGATCAAGACTGGAAGATGGTGAGCCCGATGCACAAGATGAAGACATGTAAAATATTGGAAGCACTTGTAATAGTTGCATTTGCATCACTGCATTCACCTAGGTTTTGGACCTGGATCCATGTCTGGCTCACATGGATCTAATAATGTTGGTGATCGATCATCCTTATTTATTGTTGAATGTCATATTATAATATATATGTGATATATAGTAGTATGCATGTAGACATATTATTAGATAATTTAGTTGCATGAATCCGGCAAACATACAAATATGGCACGCGATTTTAATTTAAAATGATTAGACAATTTTAAAATTAAAATCCCCCATTTTGAATAAGTTCAAAATTTATATCAAACCGAAAAATTAAAAATTAAAAGAATTTATTTTTTCCTTGCCTTCCATAAACCGTGGTTGCGTGTTGATCGCTACTCGCGGACAGTGTCTGGCTCATATTATTTGGAAGGCCTTGACGCCGGAAAGTTGTGATTTCCACCGGACATATGATGTGAATTGAGGGGAACTCTCATGACTTCGGCTCATATTATTGGGGGAACTCATGGCGACCGTCTACTAATTCAACATTGATGGGTCGGTTTGACACGCGAAAATAAACGGCGTTATATTATTGGGTCCGTATTAAACGTGGGGCAAAACACGCGGAGGTTGCATAGGGATGCAATTGGATTCTACCTTTTAGAAATTATAACTGGCTGATATTATTCGGGATTATAAATAGCTAATTGGACTCTATGTGCCCACTAAGGAAATACGATTTCACTTTTTCATCAGAGGGTGGTGAAAATGTCAAAATAGTGGGAGGGGATTTATAAAAAAAAATCCATATTTTATATCTTAAAATTATTTTAAAATTATCAGCAACAATTATTCTGTTTTCATATCAGTATATTTTTGATTTCGTCACGTAATTCATCTCTGTTAACAAGATAACCGAACCTAACTTTCAAGACTGGTTGGGAAAAATGTTCTGAATTCGGAGAAAATTACATACACAATAATGTTAGTCCTGCTGAACTGACAAAGCGTGCAAGATGGTAGGACCACAATATACAAGCTAAAGTGTAACATGCTCGCTTCTATATCAAATGAACTGTAGGGACAGTTTGAGAAAATGTTGAGTGCTGCTGACATTTGAATACACATGCAAGAGTTGCATGGTACATGAAACTCGTACAGTGATGCACACCATTTTTAAAAGCTCATGACTACTTGCATACAAGATGGGGCTCTGGCCCATGAGCGTAGTGTACATATGATTGGTTTATTGAGAATGTGGTGGGCCTGGAATGTGCGATTCCTAACGAGTTAATTGATGACATCAATTTGTTGTCTTCTTCATTTGATGAGGTTACGGTGAACTTCAATTTGAATAAGATAGATGATATCCTTGAAGAGCTAGTCAATATGCTTATAACTTATGAGATCACCATAAAATAGGAAAATGTTGTTTTTCTAATGGGCCTCTCGTCAGGACGAAAAATGTCCCACGAGGTAAGAGAAAGAAATGTTATGCCCCTCACAAGAAAAACAATCCCAAAAAGGTGCAAACTTTGATGGACACTTAAAGGCCTATAAAGCCCGATAAGTCAGAACATATTTATTTCACTGCAAGAAGTCCGGACATAAGAAATTATATGCGCCAGAATGTTCTGGAAATGATAAGTGAATGTCCAAGTAAACATGATTTAACCAACAAACAAAAGAAAGTTATATTATCCAAATCCCGCACAATTATGGCACGCTAGACTATGTCATATTTCCCAAGGAAGGATGCACAAACTAGTGGGAGAAAGCATGTTTAACTTGTCAGACATAAATTCTCTACCTACTTGAAAGTACTGTCTAAAAGAAAAAATGACAAAGACTCCATTCAATGGAAACGAGGAACGTGCGCATGGTCTACTGGATTCGATCCACACAGACGTTTGTGGCCCGCTATGTGTGAGCACAAAATATGGGCAATCCTATTCATTATCCTTACCGATGAACATTCGAGGTATGGGTATGTTTATTTGATGAAACAAAAATATGAAGTATTTGAAATGTTTAAATAATTCAGATCTGAAGTAGAAAACAGCTAGAAATGAGTATTAAGACACTTCGATCTGATCGAGGTGGATAATACTTGAGTGCTGAATTCTTGTGTTATCTAAAAAAGAATGAGATTCTCTCACAGTGTACTCCACCAACAACACCATAATTGAATGGTCTTTCTGAACGTTAAAATCGAACCTTGATGGACATGGTTCGATCCATGATGGGATTCACTGAATTGCCTACATCGTTTTGGGGCTTTGCGCTTGAAACTAAGGCAATGTTGTTGAATAATGTCCATACTAAAGCAGTGGATAAAACACCTTATGAGATATGGATGGAAAAAACTCCAAATATTCTTACATGAGAATATGGGGATGTCCTGCTTATGTGAAGCAGACAGTGGGAGAAAAATTAGAATAGTAAATCCACTTTGTCCTACTTTGTAGGATATCCAAAGAATTCTGTTGGATATTATTTCTATCATCCCAATTAAGCAAAAGTGTTTGTTTCAAAAAAATGCCACCTTTTTGGAAAAGGAGTTTCTATTAGATAGAAAAGGCAAGATGATAGAACTTGAAGAGATTCAAGATACTCCCTCAACTATGGAAGCTGAACACATTTCCCAACAACCAGTAGTTAAATTTCAAGCTCTTAGAAGGTCTGATAGGGTTATTAGACCACCTGCTAGATATACGCTTCTTCATGAACAAAGCCATGATGAGCATTGTGTTGGATGTGATCCAATGAATTTCAAAGAAGCAATATCTGATACTGGTTCAACCAAATGGCTTGAAGCCAGGCAGTCTGAAATGGACTCTATGTATTCAAACCAAGTCTGGACATTGGTGGATCCACATGAGGGAATTATGAAAGGGATCGATTTTATGGTGTTCAAATGCGCAATGGAAGTTCAAAATCTTTTCTACGGCATAAAACCGAAATTTTAAAGGGAAAAATTTGAACACCTTTGTAGTAGTGTGTAACATATACTAAAACACCAAAATGTCATACATAGGGTGTTAAGAAATCATACCTATCAACCTCTTGAGGTTGATGATGGCTCCAACTAAGGTGTAAACACCTTAGCTCTTGTATGGCAAGAACTTCTACAAGCTTCCAAAGAGCACTCCTTGCTCTAAAATAAAGCCCACCACCAACTAGGTAGATCCCCTCATATTTTGCACTAGAAAAATATGAGGATTTTTCAAAGAGAGGAGTATATATTCCTCAACAACTTGAAGAACAAAATTGGAGAGAAAGTCTATCAAGAATTTCGGCCAAGTGATGTGCATCAGGGAGAAGGATGAGTTGTCTTGGGGTTCCAAAAAGCTAAAAGCAAAATTTGCATGCCATGCCAAATTTTTAATCAAAAGTAATCCCCAACTCTTCACCTCCCAAGCATGCAAGTTGAGTGGGTTTGTAACAATTACAAGGCTCATGGACTTTAATTTAATTGTCTCAAACAAATTTGAGCCCAATTAAACAATTCTTGATTTTACTCAAGCCCACTAGTTGAATAATTATTTCTAATTGGGCTCTACAAGGCCCAATGTTATTTAATTAATTCAACATTTGAATTAATTTAATTATTTGGACTCTACTAGGCCCACAAGTGTTTAATTAATTCAACACTTGAATTAATTTAATTTAGTCCATAATAATGTTTATGAAAATCACAATTTTCAAATACATTATTCACTTGGCCTACTTTTAATTTAGGAACACATTCATAAATTAAAAGTTACATTTCTCTGATAGAAGTCATACTTCTACTTTTCTTTACGTTTATAAACTCCTTTATAAGCCGTTAAACACATTGAACTATTTTTACTTCTCAACGAGATCTAGAAAGCTAGTACTTGTGTGGCCCTCAATGGTTCATTGATACAACTAGCCGTGGGTTCACATGTCCATGTGATTCGGACTAAACATGTCCTTATATGAGCAAACCTCAATTGCTCCATTCTTACTTATCAACTCCTTGATAACAAGAACGTCAGAACTCAAGTCTGATAGTACCCAACCAATCATGTTAAACGCCTAGCAGCATCGCTTACATGATTTACTAGGTATCAAATGATAGTGCCTGCAAAAACCATTCAATTATGGTTAGCGTACAGTACGGTCCCTTCAGCTCATATATCCCGACCGATTCGACAATTATTGGTTTATCGAGAGTTGTCAATGAATCGATACTATGTGTCATGTCATAGTTGCATCGATGGTGTAATCTATGAAACCCCTTTCATAATTACCACCATACTCTGATCAGATATTTCAACCTACATACACATGAGAACACATTGGATATCCATACCCGAAGGTAAGCGGTGAATCCCCGACTACAATGCATCGACTCCTATATGTTTCGACAGAACACCCAACCTTGCCACCTGATGACCCCATGAGAGTCGGTAAACAAGTCAAAGTGTAATTCTAGCACATAGAGTCTCAATGTTGTCCCGGGTCACAAGGACTCATGGTGTACAACCATAAACTAGGACTTTTCCACTCGATAAGTGAGAACCACTTGGAAAGTTCTTTATTGAGGGTTGTTCAGTGCACTCTACCAAGAGCACCTATCTGCATGCTCAGACATCACAATGTCCCCTACCAATGAAACATGGTACTCACATCGCAGGTACTAGTCTCGAACTCGAGCGGCCTATATCCTTCTTAGCGGCGGCTGAATCGACTAGGAACCGTTTAGAATATACAGTATTACAAATATGAGTTTCATGATACTCATCATATGAGCATCTCATATTCTTTCTACTATTTGTATATTCAAGGGCTTTATCTATGCAACTAGCATGGGTATACAGATAAAGAAATGCCAAAATGATAAATTCAAATATTATTAAAATAAAGATTGTTTATACATAGAGTTTCATTGTGAACACTCGGCCAACAGTTGGCTCGACGGGCACCTACTCTAACAATCTCCCACTTGCACTAGAGCCAACTACCCATATTATTAAAACCCATTGATTCGCGATGCTTCTCGAACAATGGTCCAGGTAAAGGCTTAGTTAGCGGATCAGCAACATTATCTGCGGAGCCGACTTTGTCAATCGTGACATCTCCTCTTTCCACGATCTCTCTGAGGATGTTTTACTTTCTCAATACGTGTTTGGACTTCTGATGAGACCTCGGCTCCTTTGCTTGAGCAATGGCTCCCGTGTTGTCACAAAACACCGGGACAGGATCAACTCCATTAGGAATGACGCCCAACTCTTGGACGAAATTCCTTATCCAAACAGCCTCCTTTGCTGCAGCTGATGCAGCAATATATTCTGCCTCAGTGGTGGAATCCGCTGTACTGTCTTGCTTGGAACTCTTCCAAGAGACAGCAGCACCATTGAGAATGAATATAAACCCAGAGGTTGACTTCGAGTCATCGATATCGCTTTGGAAGCTAGAGTCGGTATAGCCTTCCAATTTCAGTTCTCCACCCCCATAGACCAAGAACAACTTATTGGTCCTTCTCAAATACTTGAGGATATCTTTCACAGCTTTCTAGTGTGGAAGACCAGGGTTGGATTGATATCTACTCACTACACTTAGTGCAAAAGCCACGTCAGGACGTGTAGATATCATCCCATACATGATGCTACCAATCATAGATGCATAAGGAATGCTTGTCATCGCCGCTATCTCTGCATCAGTCTTGGGAGTCATAGACTTGGATAGGGACACGCAATGACACATTGGCAGATGTCCTCTCTTGGACTCATCCATCGAGAACCGCTTCACGATGGTATAAATGTATGTGGACTGGGTGAGACCAAGCAATCTTTTTGATCTATCTCTATAGATCTGTATTCCCAATACAAAAGATACTTAACTCAAGTCCTGCATCGAGAACTTACTCGCTAACCATATGTTAGTTGATTGCAACATCCCTAGTTTATGGTTGTACACTATTAGTCCTTATGACCCGGGACAACATTGAGACTCTATGTGCTAGAATTACACTTTGACTTGTTTACCGACTCTCATTGGGTCATCAGGTGGCAAGGTTGGGTGTTCTGTCGAAACATATAGGAGTCGATGCATTGTAGTCGGGGATTCACCGCTTACCTTCGGGTATGGATATCCAATGTGTTCTCATGTGTATGTAGGTTGAAATCTCTGATCAGAGTATGGTGGAAATTATGAAAGGGGTTTCATAGATTACACCATCGATGCAACTACGACATGACACATAGTATCGATTCATTGACAACTCTCGATAAACCAATGATATATGAGTTGAAGGGACCGTACTGTACGCTAACCATAATTGAATGGTTCTTGCAGGCACTATCATTTGATACCTAGTAAATCATGTAAGCGATGCTGCTAGGCGTTTAACATGATTGGTTGGGTACTATCA
This sequence comes from Primulina tabacum, assembly GCF_025594145.1. Taxonomy (NCBI): domain Eukaryota; kingdom Viridiplantae; phylum Streptophyta; class Magnoliopsida; order Lamiales; family Gesneriaceae; genus Primulina; species Primulina tabacum. The sequence goes on from NC_134558.1 coordinate 14,619,716, forward strand.
GACTTGAGTTCTGACGTTCTTGTTATCAAGGAGTTGATAAGTAAGAATGGAGCAATTGGGGTATGCTCATATAAGGACATATTTAGTCCGAATCACATGGAGATGTGAACCCACGGCTAGTTGTATCAATGAACCATTGAGGGCCACACATATACTAGCTTTCTAGATCCCGTTGAGAAATAAAAATAGTTCAATGTGTTTAGCGGCTTATAAAGGAGTTTATAAGCATAAAGAAAAGTAGAAGTATGACCTCTATGATAGAAATGTAACTTTTAATTTATGAATGTGTTCCTAAATTAAAACTAGGCCAAGTGAATAATGTATTTGAAAATTGTGATTTTCATAAACTTTATTATGGATTAAATTAAATTAATTTAAGTGTTGAATTAATTAAACATTAATGGGCCTAGTAGAGTCCAAATAATTAAATTAATTCAAATGTTGAATTAATTAAATAACATTGGGCCTTGTAGAGCCCAATTAGAAATAATTATTCAACTAGCGGGCTTGAGTAAAATCAAGCATTGTTTAATTGGACTCAAATTTGTTTGAGACAATTAAATTAAAGTCCATGGGCCTTGTAATTGTTACAAGCCCACTCAACTTGTATGCTTGGGAGGTGAAGAGTTGAGGATTACTTTTGATTAAAAAATTGGCATGGCATGCAACTTTTGCTTTTAGCTTTTTGCAACCCCAAGACAACTCATCTTCTCCCTGATGCACATCACTTGGCCGAAATTCTTGATAGACTTTCTCTCCAATTTTGTTCTTCAAGTTGTTGAGGAATATATACTCTTCTTTTTGAAAAATCCTCATATTTTGGGATCTACCTAGTTGGTGGTGGGCTTTATTTTAGAGCAAGGAGTGCTCTTTGGAAGCTTGTAGAAGTTCTTGCCATACAAGAGCTAAGGTGTTTACACCTTAGTTGGAGCCATCATCAACCTCAAGAGGTTGGTATGTATGATTTCTTAACACCCTATGTATGATATTTTGGTGTTTTAATATATGTTACACACTAATACAAAAGTGTTCAAATTTTTCCCTTTAAAATTTCGGTTTTATGCCATAGAAAAGATTTTGAACTTCCGTTGCGCATTTGAACACCATAAAATCGATCCCTTTCAAGTGGTATCATGAGCTAAGGGTACTAGTTTTTGTAGCATATACATAATATTATATTGAGGTCGATTTCTAACCGCATGAGATGAAATTTTTGCAACAAAATCAAGGCTTTTTGGGGCATATTTCGGGCAGCTCGGGCTGCCCAAGGGGCTACCCATTTTGGGCAGCAAGGGTAGCCCGAGGGGCTGCCCGAACCCCCCCATTTAAAATAAAAAAAATAAAATTTTGGCATGTATGCCGGAATCCGGCGACGGAGCTAACATATTTGTGAAATTTAAATGGGCCAAAATGTTTTTGGTGAAAAATGATTTTTTTGGCCCTTAAATTTAAATTTACAAAAGTTGCAAATATTTTCTCATGAAATAAGTAATTGAAGTTGGACTTTAATTATTTATAGTAAATGGTGATTTACAAGAAATTCGGTTATAAATAAATTAATTAGAAAGTAGACAAAGAAGTTTGTATACTTTGTTAATTTATTTTATAATCGTGGCGGTTAGTGATTTGATAAAGATATATAATATTGGATCAATTAATTATTGTGATAATTAATTGATGGTGTATGATATGTGATATTATGCATGAAGGATGATCAAAAGCCCAAGCCCAATTTGCTAGGTGTATGCTAGGATATTTTGTGTTGAATGATTGTAATAATTATCAAATTTTAAGTGGGCTTCGTTTATGGCCCGTTCCCACCCCCATGAGATGTATCCCTATTCGCCATGGATATTTATTTGTATATATTAGTATAGTGGAAGATCAAGATTGGAAGATAGTGGCCTTGGTGACTATGAAGATCGAAGACATGTAAATATTGGAAGCTAATGTAATAGTTGCAATTGCATCCCATGCATTTCCCTAGGATTGGACCTATTCCCGTGTTTAGCTCACATGGGCCATTAGTATTGGGGCGATTGATCATCCTTGTTTGTTTACTGTTTATAATATATGCATGATATGTTATAAATAATGAGTATGTGCGTTATTATTATGATAATAACAAAGTTGCATGAATCCGGAAAACATACGATCAAACATGGCGAGCTTTTAAATAAAATTAATGATGGGACCTTTCAAAATTAAAAACCCTCATTTTGAATAAGATTCAAAATTAATATCAAGCCCGAAAAGGGAAATTATAATATTGTTTATAATTTCCATGTCTTCCATCGACAATGGGTGCATGATGAACGCTACCCGTACTCGGGGCTCGGCTCATATTATTGCGGGGGCCCTAGGTGCCGGAAAGCTGTGACATCCATTGACATGGTGATGTGAACTACATGGAACTCCCATGATTTCGGCTCATATTATTGAGGGAACTCATGGCGACCGTCCATTAAGGTTTAACATCGATGGGTAAGGCTTGACACGTAAAGATGAACGACGTCATATTATTGGGTCCTAATCAAACGTGAGATAAAAGTTTACGTAGAGGGTTGCATTATGATGCAATTGAAAACTACCTTTTAAGGATTATGATTGGCTGATATTATTCGAGATCATAATTCGCTAATTGGACCTTACGTACCTACTGAGGAAAGGAGTTTCCCGTTTTCATAGAGGGTAGTGAAAATGTCAAAACAGTGGGAGCAAAAATTTATAAAGTAAAAGTTCATACTTTATATCTTACTAAATATTTTAAAATAGTCATTAATATTTATCTGTTTTACTTTTCAGTACAAAATTTGACAATGTCTTCAATTCGCAATCCGCTTTCTGCCATACTCGAAAAACACGTATTAACCGGACCTAATTATCTCACTTGGCTAAGAAACCTAAAGATCGTCTTGAACTCGGAAAAGATTGCATATACACTGACTGAGTCGTCCCCTGATGAGGCTTCGACTGACTGCACTCCTGAGGAATTGCAGACCTACAAGGATTGGTGTGACCATGACTTGAAGGCCAAGTGTTTTATGCAAGCTTCTATGAATGATGAGCTGCAGAGGCGTTTTGAGGATGCAAAGAATGCTGGTAACATTCATTTGCACCTCAAGGAGCTCTTTGGAGAGCAGACTCGGCCTCTTAGGCATGCTACCGCCAAGGAGCTGATCACTTTGCGCATGCGAGATGGGGCCTCGGTCCATGAGCATGGCCTAAGATGATTGGGCTCGTGGACAAGCTCGTTGGCATGGATTTGATGTTGCCTTCGGAGCTGACCACCGACGTGTTGCTTTTGTCACTGCCTAGCTCGTTTGATCCTTTTGTGGTGAATTTCAACATGAATAAGATGGAGCCGACCCTTGAGGAGTTGGTGAACATGCTTGTGACTTTTGAGTCCACCATCAAGAAAGAGAAGCCGGTTCTTTTTGTGGGCTCTTCATCTGGTACGTAGACCGGTCCACCTGGGAAGGGAAAGAAGCGTTCTTTCCAACGTCCCAAGAAGAACATGCCCTTGAAGAGGCAGACTCCGGGTCCCGTTGTGGCAGCCACACCAGTGAAGGCTGACAAGACTGTTGACATATATCATCACTGCAAGAAGCCTGGACATTGGAGGTGTAACTGCAGGGAATATATTGCCCAAAAGAGTTCTGGAAACTGTATGTTCTATATTGAAGTAAACATTTCAATTAACTCTACTTCTTGGGTACTTGAGAAGGACTAAGAACTTTTTCATGGTCCATCGGGGTGGAAAATTGAAATTGGAAGGCTACACTGATTCTAACTTCAAATGTGACGTAAATGATTCGAAATCGACCTTTGGTTTTGTATTCATGCTAAATGGTGAGGCTGTCTCTTGGAAAAGTTCCAAGCAAGACACCGTTGTGGATTCCACCACTGAAGCTGAATACATTGTTGCATCTGCTGCAGCCAAAGAGGCAGTTTGGATGAGGAATTTTGTCCAAGAGTTGGGCGTTATTCCTAATCGAGTTGATCTAGTTCCGCTGTACTGCGACAACACTGGTGTTGTTGCGCAAGCAAAGTAAACAAGGTCTCATCAGCGATCCAAACATGTACTAAGAAAATTCTACATCATCCGAGAGATTGTGGGAAGAGGAGATATATCAGTCTAAAAAGTCCCCTCTGCAAATAATGTTGTCGATCCACTTACAAAGCCCTTGCCAAGACCATTGTTTGAGAAGCATCGCGAAGCAGTGGGATAATAGTTATGGGTATTTGGCTCTAGGGCAAGTGGGAGATTGTTAGAGTAGATGCCCTGCAAGCCAACGGTTGGCTAGGGAATTTATTGACTGAAGTGTAAAAAACAATTTTTATTTTAATATAATTTAACTTTTTATGGTCTTTTTTTACTTTATCTGTATACCCATGCAATCAGCATAGATAAAGTCCTTGATTATACTTTAATACAAATGAATCTTAATTTGATGTGGAAACTCATTTGTAAACACTGCATAATCTAAATTCATTCCTAGTCGATTCAGCACCCTAAAACATGGAAAAAGGTCGGAGCTCGAGACTAGCATTTGTGATATTGTGTACCGCGTTTCTTGGTAAGGGCTTAGAGATATCCAAACATGCAGATGGGTTGTTATATGATGATTATACCGAACAACCTTCCCTCGGACTTTTCAAGTGATTATCATTCATCGAAAGGATAAGTCCGTGTTTATGATTGTACAAAATTAGTCCTTATGACCCGGGACAACACTAAGACTCTATATGCTAAGGCTGTGCTTTGACTCGTTTACCGACCCCATGAGGGTCATCAGGTGGTGAGATTGGGTACAGTTGCGACACATATAGGAGCCAGTGCATTGTAGTCAGGAATTCACCGCTCACCTACGAGTGTGGATATCCTATATGATCTGATGAAATAATAGTGCAAGGAATCTCTGTCCAGAGTATGATATGCACGCTAGAGAAGAAGTTCTCCAATAGTACATGCGATGCCACTATTTATATGTGCCACATAGTTATCGAATTATTATGCATCCCTTGATGAACCAATGGTTGTAGATTCGATTGGGATATATGAGATGAAAGGACCGTACTATAAGCTAATCATAATCGACTAGTTCTTGCAGACACTATCAGTGATGCCTAGGGAATCATGGGGCGATGCTACAAGACGCTTTTACCATGATTTGATGGGTTTAATCAGAAATATGATTTCTGACATTCTCATGATCAATTGTTGATACATAGAATGGGGCAAATTAGGGCAAGCCCGAATAAAGGATTATGTCCTGAATCACAAGGAGTTGTGAACCCACTGCTAGATGTATCCCTGAACCATTGAGGTTCACACAAGCACTAGATTATTTGTTCCCGTTGAGAGAATAAATTCAAGTTGTTGAATTTAAATTATGATATAGTAAATTCAAGTAGTTGAATTTTTGATAATTAAATTTTGAAAATATAAAGTCAAGGAATTGAATTTATGAGATATTAAATTCAAGAAGTTGAATTTATGAAATTTGGAGATAATAAATTCAAGGAGTTGAATTTATAAATTTGACAATTTAATTTATTAAACTCAAAAGTTGAGTTTATTAAATATTAAATTTTGGAGGTGATAAATTCAAAAAGTTGAATTTATAATTTAAATATTAAATTCAAATGTTGAATTTATAAGGGATTTAAATTAAATGTAATGTGTATATGTATAATTGGCTTGTAGGAGTACAAGACCAACATACATATTATTAAGGTTCTTAATTGGACTTTAAAAGATTAATTAGTTAATTAAACTTGTTGGACTAGAATAATTAATTGATTAATCTCATTAAGTATTTAATTTAATTAATGGTCCCTAAGCTTATATATATGTGTATTAGGCTTAGGGTCAAAGACAATTCATTCACAATTTTTGAAAAACCCTAGCCTCCACTCTCATTGTGCTTTTCAAAATTCCTTTTCTCTAAATATTTCGGCCTCCATAAAAGTTTTTGGTTGTTGAGCCGTATCTCGTTTTTAATCTCCAAAGTTAAAACTTCTTTAAAATATTCTAGTGCTATTTGGAAGAGGAACAAATCTTCTAGTCGTGGACCTGATTAGGAGGATTAAAGAAAGAAAATTTGAGGAAAGTTCGTAGAAAATTCATCAAGAGCTATTTCCGCTAACCCCGGAATAGTTGGAGCCGTGTGAATCTTTCACCAAAGGTATAAAAGTTTAAACTCCCTATGAATGTTTAATTATAAAACTATACGAGTGCTCAAAAAAATATTTTGATTGTAAAAAAAAAAATATAAATTTTTAAACTTCCGCTGTGTTTTGGTCACGAGAGAAACCGATATCCCAACAGTTTTTGTGATCCCAAACTTGTGATAACTTTGCATAAAGGGGCTGCCATGTAGGGGCATCCCAAGGGACGTTTTCCAGAAGGTTTAAGGACCTATAGATGAAGGTTTGAGGGCTGGACATTAGGGTGAAGTAGATTGAACGAAAACTGCATATTATGGGGCTAGGGCTGTGTTTTTTTGGTGTCAGGAGGCTGCTAGCAGGCTGTTAGGGGCTTGTCCAGAGGTCTTAAGGGCTGTAGGAGGGTTCAAGGGAGGCAGCACGATGATAGGCTAGAAGGGGCTAGAGATTGCGTGGGCATGGGGGGGCTGCGCTTGGTTATGGTGGATGGGTTGCAGGGCTGGGTTTGTTTGGGACGTGGGGCTTGGTCCGGCTGCTTGCTGAGGATTTGGTCTAAGTCCTAGGAGGGTTGACCAGTTCCTGAACCAAGCGGTTAGGGGCTGGAACCAAAATAGGAGGAGTTAGAGTCCTATTAAGACTAGAATACCCATGCAGAAAAACCAACAACTGTAGGGGCGGGTTCCAAGGATTTTATTGGCTTGAATTGAGTTCAAGAAGGGTTAGTTATGTGTTAGGAAGCTTTGGTTAAAGTTTGGTAAGGTTTGGAGAAGTTTCGAGTCCATACGAGTCAAAAACGGGAAGTACCTCAAAGTATAAAAACGAATCCGAAAACGCCTAGATTTTAGCTTAATAAAATTATAAAAAATTATACTTAAGCTAAAATAATTATTAAAAGTCTAAACTTTTAATGTGGGAATTTTATATTAAGGTTTGGTTTAATTCGGGATTAAAACGCATTAATATGTTATATTTAAAGATTAATTTAAAATTCATCGATTAAGCCAAATAAAAATCTGAGAAAATTCATGTGTGTTTAAATAATTATTTGAGACATGTTAGTGTCAATGGAATTAAGAAAATGTCAAAAACGTGAAATTTTACGTCCAGGGGTAAAACAGTAATTTTACACCTGAAAATTAGTAAACATCATGGCAGTGCCATGAATGCTCTTTTTTGTGCTGATATGATTATTATCAATGGTTATGGATGTTTATGGAATTTTATTTGTTAAAATGATTATTTTAAATGTTTATGAAATTTTATATGTTATGATTTAATACGTCAAAATGTTATTTTAAATGTTTATGGATTTTTAATATGTTTAAATGTTTATTTAAAACGATTATGGATTTTTATTATAAAATGATAAAGTTAAAAGGATATGTTGCATGCTTGTTTTTAATGGAAAAAGTATATTAAATGCATGGTTTTTATAAAGTGATGAAAATGTAAAACGTTGAAGGAAGTGAAGTAATTGTGACTCTGAGGATATGAGGATAAGAATGGGGATATCGTGAGGGAAAAAGCCCCAGAGGGAGCCCATTTATGGGAGGGCCCCGGAGGGAGCCCGACGATCGTCTTTCCATTCGATGAGGATAGGCCAAGGCTCAGTTGACGAGAAAGTGTCGCTAATGTCCCCGCCGCCCAGTACTGTGGTTACATGTAGATGGATCCATCGACATTTTGAGGATGAGAAAAGTCCCAATTAACGATCTGAATTCAATAAAAAGGAAAAATGTATATGCTCATGATGAAATGATATATGTTGTAAAATGAGGAAAAGGAAAAGATTGAGGTTTAAGTTTGACATCTTGATATGAATATGTTTATGAGGATATGAAAATGTTTACGAAAATGTTTATGAAAAGTTTATGAAAATGTTTTCATGTAAAGTTTATGCATCATGAAAATGTTTATAAAAATGTTTATGTTTAAAGTTTATGCATCTTCATGAAAAAGGTTATTTTAAGTACAATTATAGGGTGTTGAGTCTTTAGACTCACTAGGTGTGATTGATGCAGGTGAGTTTGATGATAATTATAATGGAGGACTTGATGGTTGATCTGACTGGACTGAAGGTGCACATAACCCGAGGAGCGACGATAGTTTTCCGCACTAATTATGATTAATGATTTTATGTTACGTTAAAGGTAAGATTGATTATGGGAATTGATTTTGGTTAAATATGTTTAAAATTATCGAAATTTATGTTATGGAAAACCCGTAGAAGGGAATTAAGAATGCTAAGAACTTATGGGCTAATCGTAGGATTTTCGAAATTCAGGACCAATTGGATAATTTTTGAGAAAATTAAGAATTGATTTTGCAATTGTTAAGGAATTTAGAGACTAGTTTAGCAATAAAGTGAGAATTGAATGGGTTAAATGATAAAAATTTTCGATGATTTAGACTTTTAAGAATATTTGGAACCCTGTGATATCTTGGTTATAATGTTATAAGAAATGTTAATCAAGGGTTTTGTAGGATGTAACGATATTAGGCTTGAAAATCTAAGCGTTAGCTGATGTGTTTGGGATTTTAAGGTTGAAATATGATAAGTTGATGAATATTTTGGGTATAAATTAAGGGAAGTAATATACGATAAGTATGGTCATCCATCTTTTAATATTAGGATTTATAAGAAAATTTGAAATTCGAGGTTATAGTAGTAACATCACTAAGTCATTATGGGTCTTTTTAAGCTGCGAATTGCAAAACAAGGATTTAAAAGGAAAATTTAATTGGGATCAAGGAGACGTAAGGACATCCTAGAACTTAAGTTTTATCAGAGTAGCGCAGCGGAAACGTGGATTTTTGGGATATTAGAACTAAGTCTAAACTTTTGATTATCAAGGATAAGCGAATTTCGAGGACGAAATTCAATTTAAGGGGAGAAGATTGTAACGCTCCGAAAATTTAAAAGTTCCACGCGAACCACATGCATGCAAGTTATTAAATTCCCCTGTATTTTAATTAATTGTTTTAATTGCATTAATTAATTATGTTGTGCATATTAACATGTTTAAAATATATTTTTCTACATGGTTGCATTAAAATGTATTTTTAAAGGTTATTCGAGTTGCGATCGAGGATAGGAGACCGAGGGCTGAAAATTAGAAAATGTTTTTATTAAATAATTGTTTTTAATTATTTAAAATAGGGTGAATGCTTTTGTATATTTGGGAAAATAAGGGGTTTTTAGATGATTTTATACGTTGGGACGTAAATTTTATCGGTGTTGGTTTTTCAAAAAAAGTCAAACTTTTTGGCAACCCGGCTAATAAATTTACAAACTTTATTAAACAAAATAATTTTTATAATTTAATTAAACACCAATGGACTAAATTGGCCTAATTAAATTTATTAATGGGCCTAAGCCTTGTTAGTGGATTAATTGAGTAATATATAATATACAAAACCCTTCCCCACACCCACACCATATGCACGCCCACCTCCCCAATATTTTACAAAGTTTTTTCTCAATCTCACGGCATGTAATGCCCGAGATTTTATTCTTTTAATCTGAGATAGTTGATTATGAATCGATGTAATTATAGAAGGACCAGTCCGAGACCAAATTTGGTAAAGCATGTAATATTGAGTTGTGCGAGGACAGAAGGTCTCGCGCGTATGCGCGACACGAGCCACGCATATGCGCGAGCAAGGCAGAAGACCTCGCGCATATGCGCGAGAAGAGGGCGCGCAAATGCGCGAGCATGTGAAGAGAAGAAGTTCCGAGACAGTAGGTCTTGCGCATATGCGCAAAGATGGTGCGCGCATATGCGCGAGCAGATAGAATGTTATGCGACGAGACAGTAGGTCCCGCGCATATGCGCCGATGATGGTCGCGCATATGTGCGAGACATTCAGTGCAAAGAGTAAGCCACATGTAATTGCCATGCAATTAAATATATATATTCCTTCAGAATTCAAACATCAGCAACTAAAAATCGAGGAAGCCATTGAAATCTTTCAAGTTTTCCTTTAAATCATAGATTTGTGATTTGTGCAAGATCCGTCCGTTATAATTTCGATCCGAGTTTGGTACTGTATTTCTCTCGTCAAAGACTTCAAAAAGACGTAATTTTTCTTATGTTTCGTTATGATTTGAAAATATGATATTGAAGGAATCATGATAAGATTGTTTTTATGTGTTTCTGAGATTGTTGTAACCGTATAATTGAAACCGGATTGAAGAATGGATACCGTATGAAATTGTTATCATTATCCAGATTTGATTTGATTGAGAATATACAGATTTGGTATTGGAATTGTGTTTATCGATCGATTATGAGTTATGATTTGTATCTGGTGATATTGTGTTACTGGGTATATCTAGATTGTGTCGTTATGCCGTCGAAACAGAATTAGATTGAATTCTGATCATATCCAGTATTGATTTGAGTTGTATAGTGATATTATATATTTCGAATGTCATCGCCAGATTGAGTATTGACAGCTTCGAATTCAAGACTTCGACTTCGTCTGATCGACAAAAGAAAGGTATAAATCAATGTTAAACCGGGAAGATACGACTCGAGTTAGATTCGACTCGAGTTTCCCAAAACCACATACTTTGTTGTATTGCATTGATGTTTGCAATTCATTAGATTAATATGCTTAGTCTATTGATTTATAGTAAAGCATGTATTGAGTCTATGGCAGAGGTGCCAAGTCACTGGACATTTGGTTTATATCGATGTTTCTTAGGAGTAGATCGACTCCTATTGTAGAGATTCGATATGATGTACCAAAGTCCGGGAACCGGGATCCCTAGATACAAGTCGAGTCAGAGATTAAGAGTCAAAGAGTTTCATTTACAGTTTTATATCGATTCATGTCTTTCAGATTATGATACATGTTATTGATAACTGTTTCATGCTTTTATATCTGTTTATATGATTGCATGTATACCTTGTTTATACTGGGAATATATTTCTCACTGGAGTTATCTGGCTATTGTTGTATTTGTATGTGTGCATGACAACAGGTGGGACAGGATCAGGGTCGAGAAGATGATGAGAGATTGAGATTAGAGTGGAGATTCGGACCCAGAAGTAGAGTTGACTTTCATCACTTGATACGTAGTGAATGAACATTAGTTTGTTATGATTTCTTTTGTACAAGACTTGTACTTTTGGATCATGTTGCAGATATGAACTTGATCTTGTGATTTGAATAAGATGGGCCTACTTTGTTATAGAAAATTTTACACTTGTTTATATAGTGTTCAACATTTAAAAAAAAAATTTAGGACCCAAGTTTAATTAATTGATCCATTTACTCCTAATGATGATTGAAAAGAATGAATTAGTGTCCGGATCCCCACAAAAGGTGGTATCAGAGCAGAGCAGTAGGTTCTTTAGACTGACTTAGAAGAGAGTGAGCGGGGTAGATTGAGTTTTCTTTCCTTGCTTTTGGTAGTGACAGCATGTTTTACTGCTTTAAAAATACATGTTTACCTGAATATCTGATTTGATTGAAAATATGCATTATTTGAGAATGAATCAGAACCGATTCTTGATCAGCAGTAAGATGATCAGAGGAGGACTGAAACAGATGTGTTATATTTGGTTGCTAACCATTCTGATAATCAGATATGCCTCCTCGAAAAATCCCAGAACAGGATAGTACCTTGAATAATCCGACGGATGTTACAGCAACACCCATGGAAACACTGCTGAAGAGATTTCAGTCGTTCAAACCGCCAACTTATAAGGGCACTGAGAATTCTATTGATTATGAGAGTTGGCTTGATGACATTGAGATGTAATTTGATTCCATTGATTACACAGGTGAACGAAGAGTTAGATTGATTGGGCATCAATTGCATGATGTTGCAGAGAATTGGTGGCTCATGACTAAGAGGGCCTTGGAGCATCGAGGTACAGTTATTACTTGGAAGATCTTTAAGACTGAATTTTATCAACGCTTTTACCCAGTATCGTACAAAAAAGACAAGGGTGCAGAGTTTGCTAATTTGAGACAGGGCCAGTTATACATTGAAGAATATGTGGCCAAATTCTCTACCTTGCTACGATTTGCTCAACATGTTGCTGAGAATGATGAAACTGTTGCTGATCAGTTCAATAATGGGCTGAATCCTGATATCTTTACACTGGTAAATGCTGGGAAACCGAATAACTTTGTTGATACTTTGAACAGAGCCAAAGGAGCAGAAGCAGGTTTGATTAGACAGAAGGGAGCTTCGTATGTTGCCCCAGCACCGAAACAGCCACAACCCTCCACCCAGTTCCACCAACCCCCTCCCAGATTTGAGAGTGACAGTAGCAACAGTGGGAAGAATTGAAAGATCATTTGAAGGCTAGAGGCAAATAGTTTAAGAAGTCTGGTAGTAGGTCATCTAGCTCCAGTGGCTCATGACATAGCAAGAGTTATACCGGGATCTATTGCAGAACTTGTGGAGGAAGACATCCCACAGAGCAATTCCAAGTAGTATTTGGTAGTTGCAACATCTGTAGACAGCAGAGACATTTTGCCAGAGTTTGTCCACGGCGAAGTTCTCAACAATCCCAGGGAGCAGAATCATCTAAATCAGTGGCTCAGACTGATAGACGACCATTAGCTGTTCACTCTTTCCAGCCACCACCTACTACTCTGTCACAGCGAAGGCCAGGAGGAAGCCAGACTGTTAGCCAACCTCTGAGACAGCAGGTCAGGGTGTAAAGGCCAGTATTTCGTATTCATATTTTAGCGGAATTATTAAAAAATTTTAAATAAATAATTATCTCGCCTCATTTATAAAATAAACATGAAAATAATTTTAACTTTAAAATAACAGCGGAAGCAAATATTGTTTTCAAACAACAATTTAAAAATAATCCAACGTATTAAAACTGAGTTTGAATAATAAAAGGTGCATAAACTAAAACATGAGGTCCTCGGGTTTACTACTGCTGCCACAAGATTGCTCACTGGTCTACGCCCTCCGTCTCGACCTCATCAGTACCTACAAAAATCAAGTCTAGTAAGTCTAAAGACTTAATATGTATATATCGTGAATAACAAGTAAATATATATCATAAAATTGCATGCAACGTAAAAATATGGTATCGTAAAGCGTACAATGAAAATCGTATCATGAATAATTATAACTACGTGCATATCTGAAAATCATAAGTAAAAACTTTGCACAATAGAGCTCTGTCATATCATATCATAATTTTCTGGTAGATATAATGTTTCTAAGCAAGTGGCCCATAACATAACGTGGGTGCCTGATCAGACTAAACCACAGTATACTGGGCGGTAGAGATCACCACAGCCCTTGGACTGGATATCCGTACCCATACATAATCGTAAACCGGTCGTAATTTACCGGGCGGAGAGGTCCTCGGTTGCGCCTACCGACTTCCAAACCCATAAACATAAGGTGGTCACAAGACATATCGCATATATCTCAAAAATAAACATTTTATATATTTTTTTTAAGCACGTAATATAATTATAACCTTATTTTTACCGGATGAGTTGAATCGTTCCCAGGCTTGCTGTGACTTAATTCTAATATGTGACACATGCAATAAATCTTAACTTGACAAAAACTTAACAATCGAACTAAAAACGAGATGATTAGAGCCAATAGCTTGATTTTTTAATCATGGCTTCGTACCAACCCGAACCAACATTAAACCGACTTTTAACCATGATTAAAAATATACCTAACCTACTGAAAAATATGCATAATAACTGTAAAACACGAAAATGGGTGAAAGGAATCCAAAAACAAAAAACACTCTTTGGAGAGTCATTTTGGCACCTTTCACCGTAAATTCTCGTACGACCTCTAAACTCAACCAAATCACAAACGGCCAAAAACACAACTTTCCTAACTCATTAAGGTAGTGTCCAGTCCAAGGCCATAGGCTAAAAGCCAACCAAGAACTCACACAAGCCTTCTGAACCGGACTCACAGTTGCTGTCAAAGAATGAAATTGCAGCAGCAGCTATGTTGCTGTTTCGGGGTGAAACTCTTAAACAAATGGAAGTTGGCTTGAACCACCAAGCAGAGACTCTTACCAACATTCTAATGCATGGCTTGGACCGTGGCTAAGGGCTAAAAGCCAACCAAAACCCAAGCAAACAACTAGGACACTCACAGCTCCATACCGAGAGCATCACTTGATGTGTAGTGTGCTGAAATGAAATATTTGGGTGTCTTGTGACGTTCCAGTGGCCATTTGATTGATCATGGCTCGATCTAGATAGGATGGAGGGTTGTATAAACCATGGCTATGGGCTAGAAACCTTACTTTGCTGTTTAAAAATCTTGTGGATCCATGAACCAAATCTTGAAAGGATGATTTGGTCACGTCCTAGACATGTTATGGAAGGATTCTCACCATAGCTACAGTCCTTAAAACAGCCATGATCCGAAAACTCCCTTAAACCATTCAAGTGACCAAAACCGTGACTCATTTTGCTGCTAAAAACAAACTTGCTGTCATTTCTTTGTGTGTACGTGTGTGGACTTGAACCATTGAACCAAAAACACCCTAACAAATTCTAATTCATGCATAGCAGCAGCCATGTGAGCCTGGAACCGAGCAACCACCTGGATTCAGTAAAAACAATCCAACCGTAAAGCTGAACATAAAGGGCCGAGAAGGCTGTGCATAATTTCAGAAAGTTTGCTGTCAAAATTTCGAGTTGCTGCTTATCACATGAATATATAATGGTTTAAAATATCTAATATGACTTGATTGAAGAGACGAGAAACCATATATACATGCCTGGAATTTTTTTTGACAAAAACAAATCAAAACGACAATACGACGCGACGGAACCGAGTTGGATTTCTTCCTTTGTTTGCTGTTGTTTTCACGATCTAAGCTGCTATTCTTTCTGATGTTTTTCGAGCATATGGGTGTAGATGATGTTAGGGAAGAAGGTGTATGATATATGAGGTGTTAAGGGTCATAATATGCATTTAGTTAGGAGTTACAAGTCAAGAAGTGGAATGGATTTTGAAATACATTATGATTCCCTTTGCTGCCGATCCCTTGCTCTTATTCTTGTTGTTATTCACGTTTTCATTAGTCCATTTCTGATATTTTTTTCAAAGGTGAGAGTGTGGGTTTGTTAGACAATGAAGGTGAGTGTTATAAGGGCTGTTAAAGTGCCATAATATGCATTAAGGTGGGAGGTTACTAGTTAAGAAATTTTTGAATGGGTTTTGAAATGATCTTCCTTCCCTACTGTCGAAGCTTCTTACCTTTCTATTCCTACTGCACGTTGATTTGTTATGGAAATGGTTTGATTAGAAATAAGGTGTATTATAGTATTTGAATTTACCAATAACTTATTGAATTAAAGTTGAGTAATGGTATTCATTTTTAAAGGCCATTGATGTGACTAAAATGAATTTACTACTCTTTTGAATTGTCTTAACCAAATTTATTACTCATTTGCATGATATATTATTATTTAAACCTTGTATTTTAAATTCTTAAGATTTTAAATACTCATTATATATTTTAGTGAATTAACACATTAATTTAGATTAAACTCTTGCATGATTTTCATGGATTCAACTTTAAGTATTTAAATACTATGTTTAATTTCTTAAATATATATTATACCTAGATTAATTCATCCCATTTATTTACATATTTTTATTTAAGATTTAATTAAATATTAACCTAAAGAACTTATTTAATAACTTAGCTCTAATTAATTTAATAAATCCTAAAACATTCTTTTTCTTTAAATTAAATTATTCCTTGACTTAAATTAAATTTAGGAATATTTTCTTATTATTAATCTTATCTCAAATCTCAAATCTCAAAAATCCGGTCCGACCTCGCGTGTTTATCCTGAAAAGATAAAACTAAGCATCTACTTTAAAAATAAATTAAACACTTCATATATATATAAAATATTCATTTTTAATTTAAATAATAGCAATTATGCATGACTTATATGTAATCTGATTTTTCGGGTTTTACAACTCTCCCCCCCTTAAAGAAATTTCGTCCCCGAAATTAAATCTTACCGAATAACTCGGGATATCGACTCTTCATCTCTGGCTTTGATTCCCACGTAGCTTCCTCCTCTGAATGATTAAGCCATTTGACTTTCACTAGCTTGAACATTTTGTTCCGAAGCTTTTTCTCCTGTCTGTCTAAGATTTGTACTGATCTTTCCTCATAAGACAAGTTCGGAGTGAGTTGCAACGGTTCAAAGTTCAAGACATGCGATGGATTCGCCATATACTTCCTCAACATAGAGACGTGAAACACGTTGTGTACTCCGGCCAGATTCGGTGGAAGAGCAACACGATAAGCTAATGTCCCAACTCTGTCGAGGATCTCAAATGGTCCAATGAATCTTGGACTGAGCTTTCCTTTCTTCCCGAACCGCATAACACCTTTCATCGGTGCTATCTTCACGAAAACATGGTCACCAATAGCGAACTCTAAATCTCTCCTTCTCTGATCCGCATAACTCCTCTGTCTACTCTGAGCAGTCCTCATCCTATCACGGATCTTGACTACTACATCAGCAGCCTGCTGCACAATCTCCGGACCCAATTCTGCTCTCTCCCCTACTTCATCCCAATGAATAGGCGATCTACACTTACGACCGTACAGTGCTTCATATGGAGCCATACCTATAGACGACTGAAAACTGTTGTTATAGGTAAACTCCACTAATGGCAACTTTGATTCCCAACTCCCGGAGAAATAAAGAACACATGCACGAAGAAGATCCTCCAAAATCTAGATAACTCTCTCGGACTGACCATCTGTCTGTGGGTGAAAAGCCGTGCTAAACAACAACTTGGTACCCATAGCTGAATGTAGACTCTTCCAAAATGATGAAGTGAATCTAGGATCTCGGTCAGACACTATAGAAACGGGAATACCATGAAGTCTGACGATCTCTCGAATATATAACTCTACATACTGGATCATGGAGAAAGTCGTCTTAATAGGAAAGAAATGGGCTGATTTCGTAAGACGATCAACAATCACGCATATAGCATTCGACCCTCTGACTGACTTCGGCAAACCGACAACGAAGTCCATGGTAAAATTCTCCCACTTTCACTCGGGAATAGGAAGAGGCTTGAGCATACCTGCAAGTCTCTGATGTTCCGCTTTCACTAGCTGACACGTCAGACATTCGGATACAAAACGTCTGATATCCCTCTTCATTCCTGGCCACCAATATAATAACTGCAGGTCTTTCTACATCTTCGTACTCCCTGGATGAATAGAGTACGGCGACATATGGGCCTCAGATAAGATATCTGCTCGAATAGAATCGCTGCTAGGAACCCATATTTTGTCTCGATATCTCACAATACCGTCTCTGACTGTATACAGGATACTGCCCTTGGCCTCATCTTTCTGCTTCAACTTTGCCAACTGCTCGTCTGCTAACAGTCCACTGCGAATACGGTCTAGAAGAGAAGACTGAACCGTTAAAGTAGATAGACGAGGAACTCTACCTCGAGGATATGTCTCTAGATCAAACCTCTGCATCTCAAACTGAAGAGGTCTCAAAACCCCCAAATGAGCCATCCCTGCGACTTTCCTGCTCAACGCATCCGCAACTACATTAGCTTTGCCAGGATGATAGCTAATGTCACGGTAATAATCCTTCACTAGCTCCAACCAACGCCTCTGCCGCATATTCAACTCCTTCTGTGTAAAGAAGTATTTGAGACTTTTGTGGTCGGTAAAGATCTGGCACTTCTCTCCGTACAAATTATGCCTCCAAATCTTCAATGCAAATACTACAGCTGCCAACTCTAGATCATGGGTAGGATAATTCTTCTCATGAATCTTCAACTGACGAGAAGCATATGCTATCACCTTCCCATGCTGCATCAATACTGCACCTAAACCGAGTTTCGAAGCAACGGTATACAAAACAAAATCTCCGGGTCCTGAAGGCATGGCCAATACTGGCGCTGAAATCAGAGCTTGCTTCAATGTATCGAAACTCTTCTGACATTCCTCGCTCCACACATACTTAACATTCTTCTTCGTCAATGATGTGAGTGGAACTGCGATGGAGGAGAATCCTCGAATAAACTTCCGATAGTATCCTGCTAGTCCAAGGAAACTACGGATCTCTGATGCATTTTGTGGCACAACCAGATTTCTGACTGCTGCAACTTTCGCCAGGGTCCACTTCAATGCCACTGCTAGAAACGACGTGGCCTAAGAACGCCACCTTCTCTAACCAGAACTCGCACTTGCTGAACTTCGCAAATAGCTTGTGCTTTTGTAAGGTCTGCAATACTGTGGTTAGATGTCTGCTATGATCCTCTTGATTCTTTGCGTAGATGAGAATATCGCCTATGAATACTACCATGAATTGATCAAGGTACGGCTGAAACACGCGATTCATGAGATCCATGAAGATCGCTGGCGCATTCGTCAAACCGAACGGCATCACAAGAAACTCAAAGTGGCCATACCGAGTCCTAAAAGCAGTCTTGAGAACATCGGCGTCTTTCACCCGTAACTGATGATACCCAGAACGCAGATCAATCTTAGAGAATACGGAAGCTCCCTGCAACTGATCAAATAAATCTTCAATCCTCGGAAGTGGGTATTTTTTCTTCACTGTAACTCTGTTCAACTCCCGGTAATCAATGCAGAGCCTCATCGAACTATCATTTTTCTTCACAAACAAGACCGGTGCGCCCCATGGCGAAAAGCTCGGGTGAATGAACTCCTTGTCAAGAAGTTCCTGAATCTGTTTCTTGAGTTCTGTCATCTCTGTCGGTGCTAATCGGTATGGTGCTTTCGATATCGGTGTGGTACCTGGCATAAGCTCAATAGAAAATTCCACCTCTCGCACACGTGGTAAACCAGAGACGTCATCAGGAAAAACGTCTAGAAATTCCCGGACAATAGGAACATCAGATGCTGACTGTTTGGGCGTCTCGGGAACAGATACAAGAGTAGCTAAAAATGCTCGGCACCCTCAATGCATGAGTTTCCTAGCCTGGACATAAGGTATTATACGCGGTAAATTAAAATACCTGTCTGGTTCGAATAAGAATTGTTCAATCCCAGGCGGTCGGACGAGAACAGATCTCCACTGGAAATCAATCAAAACTATGTTCCTCAATAGCTAGTCCATCCCTAGAATTATATCAAATTGTGGCATCGGCAGAACGATAAGATCCGCATACACGAGATTACCATGATGTTCAAGGTCTATATCTCGGATCACATTAGTAGCTGTCATCTCCTCTCAAGAAGGCAATGCTACTTAATACGCTATGTCTAGCCCAATTTTCTTGATCTGGAGAGAATTTGCAAAGGTTTCTGAAATGAATGAATGAGTAGCCCCTGAATCTATCAAAGCTTTCGTAGCTGAACCGGCTATAAAGATTCTCCCTGAAAGATTGGAATATTATGCTAAACCCAATAGTTTCACAAGACCTATGCTTATAGACATGCAAAGGTCAAAGTTCCTTTTAACCTAAATTCCCGTAGCTAACACTGATTAGAACATGCAATCCTATCGTAAATTCTAAGTTCAAAATCTTAACCCAAAACATTAAACTTCAAATAAAACTTAAAGATTTAGGATACCTGTCATGTGCATCGTCTCCGGGTTAGTCTCCGCAGCATGGAGAGCAAAAACTCGGCCTTGGGTAGGCAGATTCTTCTGAGGGCAATTCTTCAATATGTGGTCAGTACTACCACATTTGTAACACTTTCCCGAACCATACATACAAGTCCCAGCATGACGACGTGAGCACTTGGCACAGACTGGGTACTCCATTGTCCTCGGGACTGCTCGTCCCTGCTGTTGCTGCTGCGGTCCTCTGTTCCTGGGTGGACCGTGGAAAGGTCTCTTATTCTGATGCTGTTGCTGAGGAGGGCGGTGTGGTGCCTGAAATGGTCGTTAACCCTGGCAATCGAGCTCAATATCATTCTGGTCTTGCTCTGCCGCTAGAGCTCTGGAAACAGCAACATCATAGGTAGTAGGGCCAGCCACCCTAACATCACGGCGCAAGATCGGCCGCAGAACATTCAAAAAATGCCTCAATTTGGCTCCAGCATCATTAGCAATTAGGGGTACAAAATGACATCCCTCCTCGAACTTACGGATGAACTCCGTAACAGTCAAGTCTCCCTGCCTCAGGGTCAATGAACTCCGTTGTCAACCTGGAACGCACCTCTTCAGTAAAATATTTAGAGTAGAATACCTATGTGAAACGCGTTCAGCTCAAGGTAGCCAAATTCAAAGCTACGGATGCTCCTTCCCACCTCAGGCGAGCGTCTCCTCCAAACAGATAAGTCGTACAACGAACCCTATCTCCATCTTCGAGCCCCATGAACTCGAAAATAACCTCAAGGGACTTAATCCAGCCCTCGGCAGCCATAGGATCTGACGTCCCTAAGAATTCCTTCGGTCGCATCTTCATGAACCTCTCATAGATAGCCTCCGGCCCCGTCTGTCTGGCTCCCACTGCATTGTTCCCCGCAAACTGTGCGAAGAACTAAGTCATCCCAGCTAGCATCTGGGCATTCATGTCTTGTGGAGGGGGTGGTGTTAAATCTCTCTCTTCGTTCTCCTGACGATGCTCATCACCTCCTGTGCGATCAATAATGCGTCTAGGAGGCATGCTGTTCCATAATTATAACCCATACGTAACCAACATGCATAATTCCACTATTTTCTTTAAATTCAAATAAATACTATATAATCGTAATCTTGACATAAAATATTTCATGCAATCATGATGTAAAAATTTTCATGCTTTAAACGAAATGCGTAGTCGTAAAACTTGCGGACCAAAGACGTGACTTCATGAGCTTCTCGAGAGCAGTAGTAGTACAACCTTTTACAAGATCATAGGCTCTGATACAAACTGTAAAGGCCCGTATTTCGTATTCATATTTTAGCGGAATTATTAAAAATTTTCTAAATAAATAATTATCTTCCCTCATTTATAAAATAAACATGTAAATAATTTTAACTTTAAAATAACACTGGAAGAAAATATTGTTTTCAAACAACAATTTAAAAATAATCCAAAGTATTAAAACTGAGTTTGAATAATAAAAGGTGCATAAACTAAAACATGAGGTCCTCGGTTTTACTACTGCTGCCACAAGATTGCTCACTGGTCTACGCCCTCCGTCTCGACCTCATCAGTACCTACAACAATCAAGTCTAGTAAGTCTAAAGACTCAACATGTATATATCATGAATAACAAGTAAATATATATCATAAAATCGCATGCAACGTAAAAATATGGTATCGTAAAGCGTACAGTGAAAATCGTATCATGAATAATTATAACTACGTGCATATCTAAAAATCATACGTAAAAACTTTGCTCAATAGAGCTCTGTCATATCATATCATAATTTTCTGGTAGAGATAATATTTCTAAGCAAGTGGCCCATAACATAACGTGAGTGCCTGATCAGACTAAACCACAGTATACTGGACGGTAGAGATCACCACAGCCCTTGGACTGGATATCCGTACCCATACATAATCGTAAACCGGTCGTAATTCATCAGGCGGAGAGGTCCTCGGTTGCGCCTACCGACTTTCAAACCCATAAACATAAGGTGGCCACAAGACATATCGCATATATCTCAAAAATAAACATTTTATATATTTTTTTATGCACGTAATATAATTATAACCTTATTTTTACCGGATGAGTTGAATCATTCCCAGGCTTGCTGCGACTTAATTCTAATATGTGACACATGCAATAAATCTTAACTTGACAAAAACTTAACAATTGAACTAAAAACGAGACGATTAGAGCCAATAACTTGATTTTTTAATCATGGCTTCGTACCAACCCGAACCAACATTAAACCGACGTTTAACCATGATTAAAAATATCCCTAACCTACTGAAAAACATGCATAATAACTGTAAAACACGAAAATGGGTGAAAGGAATCCAAAAACATAAAACACTCTTTCGAGAGTCATTTTGGCACCTTTCACCGTAAATTCTCGTACGACCTCTAAACTCGACCAAATCATGAACGGCCAAAAACACGACTTTCCTAACTCATTAAGGTAGTGTCCAGTCCAAGGCCATAGGCTAAAAGCCAACCAAGAACTCACACAAGCCTTCTGAACCGGACTCACAGTTGATGTCAAAGAATGAAATTGCAGCAGCAGCTATGTTGCTGTTTCGGGATGAAACTCTGAAACAAATGGAAGTGGGCTTGAACCACCAAGCAGAGACTCTTATTTACCAACATTCTAATGCATGGCTTGGACCGTGGCTAAGGGCTAAAAGCTAACCACAACCCAAGCAAACAACTAGGACACTCACAGCTCCATACCGAGAGCATCACTTGATGTGTAGTGTGCTGAAAGGAAATATTTGGGTGTCTTGTGACGTTCCAGTGGCCATTTGATCGACCATGGCTCGATCTAGACAGGATGGAGGGTTGTATAAACCATGTCTATAGGCTAGAAGCCAACCATAATCCACTCAAACATCCAAAACCCGAAACACACTCACACTGAAAATCAGAATTTTTTTTTTAAAAAAAACCGATGAGCACCTTACTTTGCTGTTTAAAAATCTTGTGGATCCGTGAACCAAATCTTGAAAGGATGATTTGGTCACGTCCTAGACATGTTAAGGAAGGATTCTCACCATAGCTACAGTCCTTAAAACAGCCATGATCCGAATACTCCCTTAAACCATTCAAGGGACCAAAACCGTGACTCATTTTGCTGCTAAAAACAAACTTGCTGTCATTTCTTTGTGTGTACGTGTGTGGACTTGAACCATTGAACCAAAAACACCCTAACAAATTCTAATTCATGCATAGCAGCAGCCATGTGAGCCTGGAACCGAGCAACCACCTGGATTCAGTAAAAACAATCCAACCGTAAAGCTGAACATAAAGGGCCGAGAAGGCTGTGCATAATTTCAGAAAGTTTGCTGTCAAAATTTCGAGTTGCTGCTTATCACATGAATATATAATGGTTTAAAATATCTAATATGACTTGATTGAAGAGACGAGAAACCATATATACATGCCTGGAATTTTTTTTGACAAAAACAAATCAAAACGACAATACGACGCTGACGGAACCGAGTTGGATTTCTTCCTTTGTTTGCTGTTGTTTTCACGATCTAAGCTGCTATTCTTTCTGATGTTTTTCGAGCATATGGGTGTAGATGATGTTAGGGAAGAAGGTGTATGATATATGAGGTGTTAAGGGTCATAATATGCATTTAGTTAGGAGTTACAAGTCAAGAAGTGGAATGGATTTTGAAATACATTATGATTCCCTTTGCTGCCGATCCCTTGCTCTTATTCTTGCTGTTATTCATGTTTTCAGTAGTCCATTTCTGATATTTTTTTCAAAGGTGAGAGTGTTGGTTTGTTAGACAATGAAGGTGAGTGTTATAAGGGGTGTTAAAGTGTCATAATATGCATTAGGGTGGGAGGTTACAAGTGAAGGAATTTTTGAATGGGTTTTGAAATGATCTTCCTTCCCTACTGTCGAAGCTTCTTACCTTTCTATTCCTACCTGCACGTTGATTTGTTATGGAAATGGTTTGATTAGAAATAAGGTGTATTATAGTATTTGAATTTACCAATAACTTATTGAATTAAAGGTGAGTAATGGTATTCATTTTTAAAGGCCATTGAGGTGACTAAAATGAATTTATTACTCTTTTGAATTGTCTTAACCAAATTTATTACTCATTTGCATGATATATTATTATTTAAACCTTGTATTTTAAATTCTTTAGATTTTAAATACTCATTATACATTTTAGTGAATTAACACATTAATTTAGATTAAACTCTTGCATGATTTTGCATGGATTCAACTTTAAGTATTTAAATACTATGTTTAGTTTCTTGAATATATATTATACCTAGATTAATTCATCCCCATTTATTACATATTTTTATTTAAGCTTTAATTAAATATTAACCTAAAGAACTTATTTAATAACTTAGCTCTAATTAATTTAATAAATCCTAAAACATTCTTTTTCTTTAAATTAAATTATTCCTTGACTTAAATTAAATATAAGAATATTTTCTTATTATTAATCTTATCTCAAATCTCAAATCTCAAAACTCCGGTCCGACCTCGCGTATTTATCCTGAAAAGATAAAACTAAACATCTACTTTTAAAATAAATAAAACACTTCATATATATATAATATTCATTTTTAATTTAAATGTAGCAATTATGCATGACTTATACGTAATCTGATTTTTCGGGTTCTACACAGGGTGTTTGCATTGACTGAAGAACAGGCCCAGGAAGCATCTGATGATGTGGTTGCAGGTAATTGTTCTCTTTGCAATTACTCTGCTTATGTATTGATTGATACGGGTGCATCCCATACTTTTATATCTTAGCGATTTGCATTGATTCATGATTTGCCTGTTGAGTCATTATCTGTTGTAGTATCTGTCTCTTCACCTTTAAGAGAGACGTCTTATATCAGTGAAATCTGTTAAACGTTGTATACTGCAGTATGATGGGAATGAGATTGTGTTAGATTGTATTGTACTCGGTTTATCTGATTTTAACTGCATTATCGGTATTGATATGCTGACCAAGTACAAAGCTACCGTAGATTGTTTCCAGAAGATTGTGAGATTCAGACCTGAAATGGCTGATGAATGGAAATTCTACGATAAGGGTTCTAGAGCTAGAATTCCTTTGATATCTGTGTTTTCTATGACTCGATTATTACAGAATAGAGCAGAGGGATTCCTTGTGTATTCAGTAGATGTACTGAAATCGAACCCATCATTGGCAGATTTGCCAGTGGTATGTGAGTTTGCTGATGTCTTTCCAGATGAGATTTCGGGTTTGCCTCCAATCCGAGAGATAGACTTCAGTATTGAATTGATACCAGGTACAGTTCCTATTTCTAAAAGTCCATACAGAATGGCACAGATTGAATTGAAAGAGTTGAAAGAGCAGTTAGAAGATTTACTGGCCAAGGGTTACATCAGACCGAGTGTTTTCCCCTTGGGATGCTCCAGTATTATTTGTTAGAAAGAAGGATGGTTCAATGAGACTCTGCATTGACTATCGGCAACTGAACAAGGCTATGATGAAAAACAAATATCCTTTGCCTCGTATCGATGATTTATTTGATCAGTTGCAAGGTTCTTCTGTTTATTATGAGATCGATCTGAGATTCAGGATATCATCAACTGAGAGTCAGAGATTCTGATATATCGAAGACAACTTTCAGAACCAGGTATGGCCACTATGAGTTTATAGTCATGTCGTTTGGTTTAACGAATGCTCCAGTTGTATTTATGGGTTTGATGAACCGCATATTTCAGAAGTATCTTGATGATTTTGTGATTATCTTTATTGATGATATTCTGATTTATTCGAAGAATTTGAATGATCATGCTGAGCATTTGAGAACTGTATTGAAGATTCTGAGAATTGAGAAATTTTTTGCAAAACTGTCTAAATGTGAATTCTGGCTGAAACAAGTTGTATTTTTGGGACACATTATATCTGGAGATGGTGTTTCTGTAGATCCTAGCAAAGTTGAGGCAGTGATCAGTTGGCCTAGACCAACTTCAGTGCCAGAGATACGCAGTTTTATGGGTTTAGCAGGCTACTATCGTCGATTCATTAAAGATTTCTCAAGCATTGCTAAGCCGATTACTCAGTTGACTCAGAAGAATGCCCCATTTGTTTGGTCAGAAGCGTGTGAATCTAGTTTTCTAGAGCTGAAATGAGATTGACTAGTGCTCCTGTGTTGACTATTCCGTCAGGTACTGGTGATTTTGTTGTTTATTGTGATGCTTCTCACAGAGAATTGGGTTGTGTTTTGATGCAGCGAGGACATGTTATTGCTTATGCCTCCAGACAATTGAAACCACATGAGACTCGTTACCCGATTCATGATCTTGAATTGGCTGCTATCGTATTTGCATTGAAGATTTGGCGTCACTACCTATATGGTGAGAAATTTGAGATTTATTCTGATCACAAGAGTCTGAAGTATCTATTTTCACAGTCAGAATTGAATATGAGGCAACGAAGATGGCTTGATTTATTGAAAGATTTTGATTGTGAAATCAAATATTATCCGGGAAAATCAAATGCAGCAGCTGATGCACTGAGTTGAAAGGTATATTTTTATCCTTATCGACGATTGGTGTTTCGAATTTGATTGAAGATTGATGTCTTTCTGGATTGGTACTTGAGACAGATTGTCAAACTCTAAGATTGTATTCCATTCAAGTTGAACCAGGGTTGATTTTTCGAATTAAAGAAGCAGAGAAAGTTGATCAGAACATTCAGAACTCGATTTTGAAGGTCAGATCAGGGTATCAATCAGAATATCAGGTTCGTGATAATGTACTGTATGTGAATAATCGTCTTGTTGTGCCAGATGTTTCAGATTTGAGACACCAGATTTTGGCAGAGGCACACTATAGTCGTTTAAGTATTCATCCTGGTGGCAGATAGATGTACAATGAACTAAAGAAACAGTTTTGGTGGAAACAGATGAAAGCAGACATTGCAGAATTTGTATCTAGATGTTTGAATTGCCAACAGGTAAAAGCAGAAAGAAAGAAACTCAGAGGTCTGTTGCATAGCTTATCTATTCCTGAATGGAAATGAGATCACATTTCTATGGATTTTGTGACGAAGCTACCACGATCCTCCCGAGGTTGCGATGCAATTTGGGTTGTTATTGACAGATTGACCAAATCAGCATACTTTATTCCGTACAAGATGATGTACAGACATGACCAGATGGCAAAGATTTGTGTCAGAGAAATGGTCAGATTGCATGGTGTGCCTAAGTCTATCGTCTCAGATCGTGATCCTCGATTTACTTCACACTTTTGGCACAGTTTGCAACAAGCTCTAGGTACGAAATTACATTTGAGTACTGCATATCATCCTCAGACAGACGGACAATCAGAGTGGACTATCCATACATTGGAGGATATGCTTAGAGCTGTAGTGCTAGATTTTGGCACTAGTTGGCAAGATTCTTTGCCGCTTTGTGAATTTTCGTACAACAACAGCTATCAAACAAGTATAAAGATGGCTTCGTTTGAAGCGTTGTACGGCAAGAAGTGCAGATCCCCTCTCTATTGAGATGAGATATCTAAGGTACCTGAACTTGGGCCTGATATGATTCGAGATATGACTGAAAAAGTGAAGCTGATTCAGTAGAGAATGAAGACAGCTCAGGACAGACAGGCCAAATATGCAGATATTCGACGTCAACCGTTAGAATTTGAGAAAGGAGACAGAGTATTTTTGAAGATTTCTCCTTTCAGAGGCATCGTCAGATTTGGCAAGAAAGGGAAATTATCTCCTCGCTATATTGGGCCATATGAGATTCTAGAGAAGATAGGTACTCGTGCCTATCGACTTGCTATTCCGCCTTCTTTATATGGTATACATGATGTCTTTAATGTATCTATGCTGCGGAAGTATCTTCCTGATGCTTCTCACGTTCTTCAGTCAGACGAGGCAAAACTTGATGAAACTCTGAGTCATTTTGAGAAACCGATTCAGATTCTAGATCGTAAAGAAAAACAGCTCAGAACGAAGACTATTCCGCTTGTGAAAGTTCAGTGGAGTTGTCATGGCATTGAAAAAGCTAATTGGGAAACCGAATCAGATATGAGATAGAAATTTCCAGAGTTATTTCATTAATGTGAGTTTTCTTATTTAGTTTCTGTATATCTCCTTCTTGTATGTGATTTGATTACCTGTGATTTCGGGGACGAAATCAGATCTTAGATGGGGAGAATTGTAATGCCCGAGATTTTATTCTTTTAATCTGAGATTATTGATTATGAATTGATGTAATTATAGAAGGATCACTCCGAGACCAAATTTGGTAAAGCGTGTAATATTGAGTTGTGCGAGGACAGAAGGTCTCGCGCATATGCGACACGAGCCGCGCATATGAGCGAGCAAGGCAGAAGACCTCGCGCATATGGGCGAGAAGAGGGCACACATATGCGCGAGCATGTGAAGAGAAGAGGTGCCGAGATAGTAGGTCTCGCGCATATGCGCGAAGATGGTGCGCGCATATGCGCGAGCGGATAGAATGTTATGCGACGAGACAGTAGGTCTCATGGATATGCGCCGGTGATGGTCGCGCATATGCGCGAGACGTGCAGTGCAAAGAGTAAGCCACATGTAATTGCCATGCAATTAAATATATATATTCCTTCAGAATTTAAACTTCAGCAACTAAAAATCGAGG
The DNA here is from genome assembly GCF_025594145.1 of Primulina tabacum. Taxonomy (NCBI): domain Eukaryota; kingdom Viridiplantae; phylum Streptophyta; class Magnoliopsida; order Lamiales; family Gesneriaceae; genus Primulina; species Primulina tabacum. Next base: position 14,648,128 of record NC_134558.1, read on the forward strand.
AAGCCATTGAAATCTTTCAAGTTTTCCTTTAAATCATAGATTTGTGATTTGAGCAAGATCCGATCGTTATAATTTCGATCCGAGTTTGGTACTGTATTTCTCTTGTCAAAGACATCAAAATGATGTAAGTTTTCTTATGTTTTGTTATGATTTGAAAATATGATATTGAAGAAATTATGATAAGATTATTCTTATGTGTTCCTGAGATTGTTGTAACCGTATAATTGAAACCGGATTGAAGAATGGATACCGTATGAAATTGTTATCATTTTCCATATTTGATTTGATTGAGAATATACAGATTTGGTATTTGAATTGTGTTTATCGATCGATTATGAGTTATGATTTGTATCTGGTGATATTGTGTTACTGGGTATATCTAGATTGTGTCGTTATGCCAGTCGAAACAGAATTAGATTGAATTCTGATCATATCCAGTATTGATTTGAGTTGTATAGTGATATTATATATTTCGAATGTCATCGCCAGATTGAGTATTGAATGCTTCGAATTCAAGACTTCGACTTCGTCAGATCGACAAAAGAAAGGTATAAATCAATGTTAAACCGGGAAGATACGACTCGAGTTAGATTCGACTCGAGTTTTCCAAAACCACATACTTTGTTGTATTGCATTGATGTTTGCAATTCATTAGATTAATATGCTTAGTCTATTGATTTATAGCAAAAAATGTATTGAGTCTATGGCAGAGGTGCCAAGTCACTTGACATTTGGTTTATATCGATGTTGCTTAGGAGTAGATCGACTCCTATTGTAGAGATTCGATATGATGTACCAAAGTCCGAGAACCGGGATCCCTAGATACGAGTCGAGTCAGAGATTAAAAGTCAAAGAGTTTGATTTACAGTTTTATATCGATTCATGTCTTTCAGATTATGATACATGTTATTGATAACTGTTTCATGCTTTTATATCTGTTTATATGATTGCATGTATACCTTGTTTATACTGGGAATATATTTCTCACTGGAGTTATCTGGCTATTGTTGTGTTTGTATGTGTGCATGACAACAGGTGGGACAGGATCAGTGTCGAGAAGATGATGAGAGATTGAGAATAGAGTGGAGATTCGGACCCAGAAGTAGAGTTGACTTTCATCACTTGATACATAGTGAATGAACATTAGTTTGTTATGATTTTCTTTAGTACAAGACTTGTACTTTTGGATCATGTTGTAGATATGAACTTGATCTTGTGATTTGAATAAGATGGGCCTACTTTGTTATAGAAAATTGTACACTTATTTATATAGTGTTCAACATTTAAAAAAAAATTATGACCCAAGTTTAATTAATTGATCCATTTACTCCTAATGATTATTGAAAAGAATGAATAAGCGTCCGGGTCCCCACACGGCACACACACAAGTTCATCAAGGAAGTTTTCAAAAGTTGCAAGGTATTCAAGCCAACGTCCCCTCGTCGTCGTTCTCCCAATTGTCAATGAATAATCGTGCGTTAAACACGCAAAAGCACGCCATAATTCTTTCTTTTCTCATCAATTACACCCTAATATGTATTTAATTATGATTGGCATGAAAACCAAGTATATCTTTTATTATTTTCGTTTTTATACATATACATGGGTTTAAAACATGTTTTTGTGATCCAAAACTTGTGATAACTTTTCATAAAGGGGCTGCCATGGTAGGGGCATCACAAGGGACGTTTTCCAGAAGGTTTAAGGACCCATGGATGAAGATTTAAGAACTGGACAGTAGGGTGAGTAGGTTGAATGAAAACTGCATATTATGGGGCTAGTGAAAGGGGATCTGTTACGATGCCGGATGCGCAACGAAAGTTTCAAAAATCAAATTTTACAAGAATAAAACCGAGCACCCCAACATATTGTGTATAGAAAATACGAAAAACACAAAAATGACATTCATAGTGTGTTTAGAAATGTACCTATCAATATTGATTGTTGGCTCCAACCAAGTTGTAAACAACTTGGCTCTTGAAGGTAGACAATCTACAAGCTATCTTGAACACTCATTGCTCAAATTCCTTCTTTCCTTCAAATTAGGTCCACCACTAATAAGGTAGATCCACTCTAATTTTGCTCTAGAAAAATTAGAGCATTTTTCTTTGAGAAGAATATATTTTTCTCAACCAAAAATGAAGAATAAAATTTGAGGGAGAATGAAAGCAATATTTCGGCCAACATGAGGGAGAAAAGAGGGAGATTAAATTTTCTTGGTGTTTGAAAAAGTTAAAGTGCATGTGATACACATGCCTTGTTTATTGAAAAAGGTTTTCTCCCAACTCTTCACCTTTCCCATGCATATTATTTGGGCTTGTAACAATTACAAAGCCCATGGACTTTTATTTAAATGTCCCAAATAAATTTGATACCAATTAAAATTTATTTGAATTTACTCAAGCCCACTAATTGAATAATTATTTCTAATTGGGTTCTACAAGACCCGATGTTATTTAATTAATTCAACACTTGAATTAATTTAATTATTTGAACTCTACTAGGTCCACTAGTGTTTAATTAATTCAACACTTGAATTAATTTAATTTAGTCCACAATAATGTTTATGAAAATAACAATTTTCAAATACATTATTTATTTGGCCAACTTTTAATTTAGAAACACTTCCACAAATTAAAAGTCACATTCACCTCATAGAAGTCATACTTCTAATTTTTCTTGTGCTTATAAAATCCTTTATAAGCTGTTCAACAAATTGAACTAATTTTACTTCTCAACGAGATCTAAAAAGTTAGCACTTGTGTGACTCTCAAAGGTTCATTGATACAACTAGCAGTGGGTTCACATCTCTATGTGATTCGTGACTAAACATGTTTTATATGAGCATATCGCAATTGCTCCGTTCTTGCTTATCAACTCTTTGATAATAAGAACGTCAGAACTCAAGTCTGATAGTACCAAACCAATCATGTTAAAAGACTAGCAGCATCGCTTACATGATTCCCTAGGTATCAAATTATAGTTCCTGAGTTGTCAATGAATCAATACTATGTGTCATGTCGTAGTTGCATCGATGGTGTAATCTAAGAAATCCATTTCTTAATTACCACCATACTCTGATCAGAGATTTCATACTACATACACATAGGATATCCATACCCGAAGGTAAGCGGTGAATCCCCGACTACAATGCATCGACTCCTATATTTTTCGACAAAAAACCCAACCTTGCCACCGATGATCCCATATAAGTCGGTAAACAAGTCAAAGTGCAATGGTAGCATATAGAGTCTCAATGTTGTCCCGGGTCATAAGGACTAGTGGTGTACAACCATAAACTAGGACGGTTCCACTCGATAAATGAGAAGCACTTGGAAAGTTCTTTATGGATGGTTGTTCAGTGCACCTACAAGGAGCACCTATCTGCATGCTCGGACATCACAATATCCCCTACCAATAAAACATGGTACTCACATCGCAGATACTAGTCTCAAGCTCGAGCGGCCTTTATCCTTCTTAGCGGCGGCTGAATCGAATAGGAACTATTTAGAATATACAGTATTTCAAATATGAGTTTCATGATACTCATCATATGAGCATCTCATATTCTTTCTACTATTTGTATATTCAAGGACTTTACCTATGCAACTAGAATGGGTATACAGATAAAAATGTGCCAAAACAATAATTTCAAATATTATTAAAATAAAGATTGTTTAAAAAACAGAGTTTCAACGTGAACCCTTGGCCAACACTTGGCTCGACGGCACCTACTCTACAATATGCTTCAAACACATTGATTCGCGATGCTTCTCGAATAATGGTCGAGGTAAAGGCTTAGTTAGCAGATCAGTAACATTATCTGCGGAGCCGACTTTGTCAATCGACGCTTCTCCTCTTTCCACAATCTTTCGGAGGATGTGGTACTTGCTCAATACATGTTTGGATTTCTGATGAGACCTTGGCTCCTTCGCTTGAGCTATAGCTCCCGTGTTGTCATAAAACACCGGGACAGGAGTAACTCCTTAGGAATGACGCCCAACTCTTGGAAAAAATTCCTTATCCAAACAGCCTCCTTTGCTTCAGCTGATGCAGCAATGTATTCGGTCTCAGTGGTGGAATCCGCAGTACTGTCTTGCTTGGAACTTTTCCAAGAGACAGCAGCACCATTGAGCATGAATATGAACCCAAAGGTTGACTTCGAGTCATCATGTCGCTTTTGATGCTAGAGTCTCCAATTTCAGTTTTCCACCATCATAGACCAAGAACAACTTATTGGTCCTTCTCAAATACTTGAGGATGTCTTTCATAGCTTTATAGTGTGGAAGACCAGGGTTTGATTGATATCTACTCATTACACTTAGTGCATAATGTGAGGCCCGGGGCCGAAGAGGGCGGGGGGTGATCGCCGGTGCCATCAGTTGCACGGACAATGAGCGGCTTCTGGCAGGCTTCTAGGTGGAGGGAACATGAATGAACCAACCCACACGGGAATGAGAGGGATTCCGAGACTGTTCAATGTAATGGACTGTACAGTTGAAGAGGGCTTAAAAGATTTGATTTGTACTACTCATATCAAGAAGGTGCATCTTCTTTTAGGTAGCTCATCACATAAGAACTCCAAAGTTAAGCGTGCTTGACTTGGGGCAATTTTGGGATAGGTGACCTCCTGGAAAGTTTCCCAGGGTGCGTGTGAGTGAGGACATAAGCACGCTGGAAAGACCAGTCTTGATACAGTGAGGACAGTCATCGAATCTGGGGCGTTACAGTTGGTATCAGAGCCGACCTCTCTTAGTACGGTGTGGTTCGGGGACGAACCAAGCGGAAACTGGTGGGCATGTGAGGCCCGGGGCCGAAGAGGGCGGGGGGTGATCGCCGGTGCCATCAGTTGCACGGACAATGAGCGGCTCCTGGCAGGCTTCTAGGTGGAGGGAACATGAATTACCCGACCCACACGGGAATGAGAGGGATTCTGAGACTGTTCAATGTAATGGACTATACAGTTGAAGAGGGCTTAAAAGATTTGATTTGTACTACTCATATCACGAAGGTGCATCTTCTTTTTGGCAGCTCATCACATAAGAACTCCAAAGTTAAGCGTGCCTGACTTGGGGCAATTTTGGGATGGGTGACCTCGTGGGAAGTTCCCAGGGTGCGTGTGAGTGAGGACATAAGCACGCTGGAAAGACCAGTCTTTATACAGTGAGGACAGTCATCGAATCTGGGGCGTTACACATAAGCCACGTCAAGACGTGTAGATATCATCACATACATGATACTACCAATTTCGGATGCATACGGAATGCGTGTCATCGCCACTATCTCTGCATCAGTCTTGGGAGACATAGACTTGGATAGGGACACATCATGACACATTGGTAGAGGTCCTCTCTTGGAATCATCCATCGAGAACCGCTTAACGATGGTATCAATGTATGTGCACTGGGTGAGACCAAGCAATCTTTTCGATCTATCTCTATAGATCTGTATTCCCAATACAAAAGATGCTTCACCCAAGTCCTTCATTGAGAACTTACTCGCTAACCATATTATAGTTGATTGCAACATCCTTACATCATTTCCAATGCGTATAATTTCATCAACATAGCACCAGGATTTTTACAGCACTCTTACTGACCTTCTTATACACACAGGGTTCCTCAAGATTCTTAGTAAAACAAAACTCTTTGATTGTACTATCGAATCTGAGGTTCCAACTCCTAGATGCCTCCTTTAGACCATAAATAAATCTCTGAATTTTTCATACCATATTCTCACTTCCGACATATGTAAACCCTTCAGGTTGAGACATGTAAATCTCTTCCTTAATATCATTAAGAAAGGCTATCTTGACATCCATCGCCATATCTCATAGTCATACCATGCAACTATGGCTACCAATATCCTTATACATTTGAACATTGCAACGGGAGAAAAGATTTGTTCAAAGTCAACTCTTTGTCTTTGAGTATACCCTTTTGCTGCCAATCACGCCTTGAAGGTCAATATCTTCCCATCCGCCCCAAGTTTCCTCTTGTAAATCCATTTACACCTTATGGAAACAGTTCTCTCGAGTTGATCCACAAGATTCCACACTTGGTTCAAATGCATTGAATTCATATCAGAATTCATCTCAGATTAATGGATCACATCCATGGTTAGGCTCATCATGGCTCTCTTAAAGAAGCAGACCATACCTCATAGGTGGTCTCGAGACTCTCTTGGATCTTCTAGGAGCTTGTATCTCCTCTCTTGGCTCTTAGGGTGTGGGTTCTTCAATTGTGGGTGTCTCTCGAACCTCTTCGAGTTCTATCATCTCCCCTTTTCTATCCAATAGCAATTCTTTTTCCAAAAAGGTTGCATTCCTAGAAACAAACACCTTTGTTTCTTGGGGATGATAGAAATAATATCCAACTGAATTCCTTGGATATCCCGCAAAGTAACATAAAATGGATCGACTATCTAATTTATCTCTTACTGTCTGCTTCACATAAGCAGGGCATCCCCATATTCTAATATAAAAATATTTGGGAGGCTTATCCATCCATATCTCATATGGTGTCTTATCAACTGCCTTTGAATGGACATTGTTCAACAACAATTCCGCTGTCTCAAGTGCATATCCCCAAAAGGATGGCGGCAACTCCGTGAACCCCATAATAGATCGAACCATATCCATCAAATTCCGGTTACGACACTCCGAAACACCATTCAATTGTGGTGTAGCAAGCGGAGTCCACTACGAGAGAATCACAATCTCCCTAAGATACTCTTGGAACTCGGCACTCAAATACTCACCACCTCGATCCGATCGAAGTGACTTGATGCTTCGTCCCAACTGTTTCTCTACATCAAGTCGGAATTCTTTGAACCTTTCAAAGGATTTAGATTTGTATTTCATCAAATATACATACCTCGAAAAATCATCGGTAAAGGTGATGAAGTAGGCATGTCCATGCTTAGTGGTGATGCTAAGAAGACTGCACACATCGGTATGGATCAAATCCAATAACCCTTTGGCTCGCTCCACATGGCCCTTAAAGGGAATTTTGGTCATCTTTCCTTTTAGACAGGATTCACAAGTTGGGATAGAATTAATATCAGACATATCACATGCCCACTCCCACTAGCTTCTTCATCATTCTTAGGGAAATATGTCCTAATCAAGGATGCCATAATTGTGCCGAATTTAGAGTATCTTGTTTTCGCTTGTTTGTTGTTGTTATTGCTTGGACATTTTTTAGTGAAATATCTTTCAATTTTAAATTATAGAGATTGTTTTCAAGTTCTCCAGTACCAATCAAAAATTCATTCTTGTAAATGTTGCAAACACCTTTTCTAAATAAACAAGAATATTCATCTTTATCAAGCATAGAATATCTTTATCAATATATTCTCTGCAGTTACGCCTCCAATATCCAGGCTTCTTGCAGTGATGACATACATCAACAGTCTTGTCAGCCTTCACTGGTATGACTGCCACAACGGGACTCGGAGATTGCCTCTTCAAGGGCACGTTCTTCTTGGGACGTTGGAAAGAACACTTTTTTCCCTTCCCATGTGGATCAATCTTTGTACCAGATGAAGAACCCACATAAAGAACCGACTTCTCTTTCTTGATGGTGGCTTCAAACGTAACAAGCATATTCACCAAGTCCTCAAGGGTAGGCTCTAGCTTGTTCATGTTGAAATTCACAACAAAAGGATCAAATGAGCTCGGTAGTGACAAGAGCAACACATCAGTGGTCAACTCTGATGGAAGCATGAGATCCATGCCAACAAGCTTATCCACAAGCCCAATCATCTTTAGTCCATGCTCATGGACTAAGGCTCAATCTCGCATGTGTAAAATGATTAGCTCCTTGACACTAGCATTCCTAAGAAGCCGTGTTTGCTCACCAAAAAGCTCCTTGAGATGCAAATTTAATGTCAGCAGCACTCTTTGCATCCTCAAAACGCCTTTGCAGCTCATCATTCATAGAAGCCTGCATATAACACTTAGCTCGAAAGTCATGGTCACACCAATCCTTATAAGTCTGCAATTCCTCAGGAGTGCAGCTAGTCGGAGCCTCAACAGGGGGAGACTCAGTAAGTGTATATGATATCCTTTCCGAATTCAAAACGATCTTTAGATTTCTTAGCCAATTGAGATAATTAGGTCCAGTTAAAACGTGTTTGTTGAGTATTGCAGATAGCGGATTGCGAATCGAAGGCATTGTCAAAATTTGTACTGAAAAGTAAAACAGATAAATGTTAGTGATTATTTTAAAATATTTAGTAAGATATAAAGTATGGACTTTTACTTCATAAATTTTCGCTCACACTGTTTTGACATCTTTCACTCCCCTCTAGTGAAAACGGGAAACTCCTTTCCTCAGTAGGTACATAAGGTCCAATTAGCAAATTATGATCCCGAATAATATCAGCCAATCATAATTCCTAAAAGGTAGTTTCCAATTGCATCTCCATGCAACCCTCTACGTAAACTTTTATCTCACATTTGATTAGGACCCAATAATATGACGTCGTTCATCTTTACGTGTCAAGACTTACCCATCGATGTTGAACCTTAATGGACGGTCGCCATGAGTTCCCTAACTAATATGAGCCGAAATCATGGGAGTTCCACGTAGTTCACATCACCATGTCAATAGATGTCACAGCTTTCCGGTCTCCAGGTCTCCCCCAATAAAATGAGCCGAGCCCCGAGCACGGGTAGCGTTCATCATGCACCCATTGTCGGTGGAAAACATGGAAATTATAAACACCTTTATAATTCCCCTTTTCGGGTTTGATATTTATTTTGAATCTTATTCAAAATGAGGGTTTTAAATTTTGAAAGGTCTCATCATTAATTTTGTTTAAAATCTCGTCATGTTTGACCGTATGTTTGCCGGATTCATGCAACTTTGTTATGATCATAATAATAACGCACATACTCATTATTTACAACATATCATGAATATATTATAAACAGTAAACAAAACAAGGATGATCAATTGCCCCAATACTAATGGCCCGTGTGAGCTAAGCATGGGCATAGGCCCAATCCTAGGGAAATGCATGGGATGCAAATGCAACTTTTACATAAGCGTTCAATATTTACATGTGTTCGATAGGGATGTAATCGAATCGAGCCAAGCCAAACTCTTGAATGTTTGAGCTTGGTTTGTTTACAATCGAGCCGAGCTCGAGCTTTATTTATTGAATATATTCATGGCTCACGAGCTTATTTAAGCATTTACCGAACCTAAACGAGCTCAATAAATATGAATTGTACATTTAAATATTCATTAAATTCATTAAAAAATAAATTATACATTTAGAAAAAAATATAATATTCTTATTAAAATTTTTCAATTTATTATAATAAATAAATTTAATAGATTTTTCTATATATTTCATAATTAATGTGTTAAATCAATAAATTAAATATCAAAATTATTATTTTTCATCTAAGATATTACTTATGAATTTACTAACGAACATATTCACAAGATAACGAGCCGAATATTGTAGAGTTTGAACTTGGTTCGTTTATCTTAACGAGTCTCATTAAACGAGCTCAAACGAGCTTTTATCGAATCGAGATTCGAATAGCTAACAAACAGTTTGGTTCATTTACATCCCTAGTCTTCGATATTCATAATCATCAAGGCCACCATCTTTCAATCTTGATTTCCACTATACTAATATTTACAAATAAATATCCATGGCAAATAGGGATACATCTCATGAGGTAGGAACGGGCCATAAACCAAGCCCATTTATAAATTGATAATTATTACAATCATTCAACACAAAATATCATAGCATACACCTAGCAAATTGGGCTTGGGCTTTTGATCATCCTTCATGCTTAAGATCACATATCATACACCATCAATTAATTATCACAATAATCAATTGATCCAATATTATATATCTTGATCCAATCACTAACCGCCATGATTATAAAATAAATCAACAAAGTAAACAAACTCCTTTGTCTACTTTGTTATTAATTTATTTATAACCGAATTTCTTGTAAATCACCATTTACTATAAATAATTAAAGTCCAACTTCAAATATTTATTTTATAAGAAAATATGTACAACATTTGTAGATTTAGACTTAAGGGCCCAATAAGACATTTTTCATCAATTATGTTGACCATCCAATGGCCCAACAACTCAAGGCCCATGACACTATGATATTCCAAACACTTTTGGAAAGCCTAGTCGTCATCGCCGTTGCCGGAGCTCCGTTGTCGGATTCCGGCCAACAAAAAATTTTTAAAAAGGGGGGTTCAAGCAGCCACTCAAGCTGCCTCGGGCAGCAACATGCTGCCCGAAATTCCCCAAAAAAATGTCCTCGATTTTTTTGCGACAGATTATCTAATGCGGTTAGAAATTGAGCTCAATATAATATCATGTATTTGCCACATAAAATAGTAACCATAGCTCTGATACCACTTGAAAAGTGATCGGTTACGGCGCCCGGATGCGAAACGGAATTTTCAAAAATCAAATTTTACAAGAAGAAAACCGAGCACCCCAACATATTTTGTGTAGAAAATACAAAAAACACAAAAATGACATTCATAGTGTGTTTAGAAATGTACCTATCAATGACAAGGATTGATTATTGGCTCCAACCAAGTTGTAAACAACTTGGCTCTTGAAGGTAGACAATCCACAAGCTTTCTTGAGCACTCCTTGCTCAAATTCCTTAATATTTCCTTCAAATTAGGTCCACGACCAACAAGGTAGATCTACTCCAATTTTGCACTAGAAAAATTAGAGCATCTTTCTTTGAGAAGAGTATATTATTCCTCAACCAAAAATGAAGAATAAAATTGGAGGAAGAATGGAAGCAATATTCGGCCAACATGAGGGAGAAAAGAGGGAGATTAAATTTTCTTGATGCTTGAAAAAGTTAAAGTGCATGTGAGACACATGTCTTGTTTATTGAAAAAGTTGTCTCCAAACTCTTCACCTTCCCAATGCATATTATTTGGGCTTGTAACAATTACAAAGCACATGGACTTTTATTTAAATGTCCCAAACAAATTTGAGACCAATTAAACTATACTTGAATTTACTCAAGCCCACTAGTTGAATAATTATTTCTTACTGGGCTCTACAAAACCTAATGTTATTTAATTAATTCAACACTTGAATTAATTTAATTATTTGAACTCTACTAGGTCCGCTAGTGTTTAATTAATTCAACACTTGAATTAATTTAATTTAGTTCATAAAAATGTTTATGAAAATCACAATTTTCAAATACATTATTTATTTGGCCAACTTTTAATTTAGGAACACTTCCACAAATTAAAAGTCACATTCCCCTTATAGAAGTCATACTTCTAACTTTCCTTGAGCTTATAAACTCCTTAATAAGCCGTTCAATACATTGAACTAATTTTACTTCTCAACGAGATCTAAAAAGTTAGCACTTGTGTGAACCTCAATGGTTCATTGATACAACTAGCAGTGAATTCACATCTCTATGTGATTCGGGACTTAACATGTCCTTATATGAGGATACCCCAATTGCCCATTATTACTTATCAACTCCTTGATAATAAGAACGTTAGAACTCAAGTCTGATAATACCCAACTAATCATGTTAAACGCCTAGCAGCATCGCTTACATGATTCCCTATGTATCAAATGATAGTTCCTGTAAGAACCATTCAATTATGGTTAGCGTACAGTACAGTCCCTTCAAATCATATATCCCGATCGATTCGACAACTTTTTGTATATCGTGAGTTGCCAATGTATCGATAATATGTCTCATGTCGTAGTTGCATCGATGGTGTAATCTAATAAACCCCTTTCTTAATTACCATCATAATCTGATCAAAGATTTCATATTACATACACATAGGATATCCATACCCGAAGGTAAGCGGTGAATCCCCGACTACAATGCATCGACTCCTATATGTTTCGACAAAACACCCAACCTTGCCACCGGATGACCCCATATGAGTCGGTAAACAAGTCAAAGTGCAATGCTAGCATATAGAGTCTCAATGTTGTCACGGGTCATAAGGACTAGTGGTGTACAACCATAAACTAGGACGTTTCCACTCGATAAGTGAGAACAACTTGGAAAGTCTTTTATGGAGGGTTTTTCATTGCACTCTGCAAGGAGCACCTATCAGCATGCTCGAACATCACAATGTCCCCTACCAATGAAACATGGTACTCACATCGCAGATACTAGTCTCAAGCTCGAGCGGCCTTTATCCTTCTTGGCGGCGGCTGAATCGACTAAAAACTGTTTAGAATATAAAGTATTCCAAATATTAGTTTCATGATACTCATCATATGAGCATCTCATATTCTTTCTACTATTTGTATATTGAAGGACTTTATCTATGCAACTAGCATGGGTATACAGATAAAAATACGTCAAAACAATAATTTCAAGTATTATCAAAATAAAGATTGTTTATAAATAGAGTTTCAACGTGAACCCTTGGCTCGACGGCACCTACTCTACCAACTAGGGCTGTGTTTTTTTGGTTTAAGGAGTTTGAGGCTGCTAGCAGGCTGTTAGGGGCTTGTCCAGAGGTCTTAAGGGGCTGTAGGAGGGTTCAAGGGAGGCAGCACGATGATAGGCTAGAATGGGCTAGGGATCGCGTGAGCATGGGGGGGGGGGGGGGGGGTGCGCATGGTTATGGTGGACAGGTTGCAGGGCTGGGTTTGTTTGGGATGTGGGGCCTGGTCCTGCTGCTTGATGAGGATACGGTCTACATCCTAGGAGGGTCGACCAGGTCCTGGACCAAGCGGTTAGGGGCTGGAACCGAAATAAGAGGAGTTAGAGTCCTATTAGGACTAGAACACCCATGCAGAAAAACCAGCAGCTTTAAGGGCGGGTTACAGGGCTTTTGTGGGTTTGAATGGAGTTCAATAAGGCTTAGTTATGTGTTAAGAAGCTTTGGTTAAATTTTGGTAAGGTTTGGAAAAGTTTCGAGTCCATACGGGTCAAAACCGGGAAGTACGTCTAAGTTTAAAAACGAATCCGGAAACGCCTAGATTTAAGATTAATAAAATTATGAAAAATTATATTTAAGCCTAAATAATTATTAAAAGTCTAAGTTTTTAATGTGGAAATTTTATATTAAAGTTTGGTTTAATTCGGGATTAAAACGCATTAATACGTTATATTTAAAGATTAATTTAAAAGTCATCGATTTAAGCAAAATAAAAATATGGGAAAATTCATGTAGGCTTAAATGATTATTTGGGATATGTTAGAGTCAATTGAATTAAGAAAATGTCAAAAACATGAAATTTTACTTCAAGGGGTAAAAAGGTAATTTTACACTCGAAAATTAGTAAACGTCATGACAGTGCCTTGAATATTGTTTTATGTGCTAATATGATTATTTTTAATGGTTATGGATGTTTATAGAATTTTATATGTTAAAATGATTATTTTAAATGTTTATGGAATTTTATATGTTATGATTTTATACGTCAAAATGTTATTTTAAATGTTTTGATGTTAAAATGTCATTTTAAATGATTGTGGATTTTTAATATGTTCAAATGTTTATTTAAAACGATTATGGATTTTATGATAAAACTATAAAGTTAAAAGGATATGTTGCATGCTTGTTTTGAAAGGAAAAATGATATTAAATGCATGATTTTTATAAATTGATGAAAATGTAAAACGTAGAAGCAATTGAAGTAATTGTGACTATGAGGATATAAGGATAAGAATGGGGATATCGTGAAGGAAAAGGCCCCTAAGGGAGCCCATTTATGGGAGAAGGCCCCAGAGAGAGTCCGACGATCGTATTTCCATTCGATGAGGATAGGCAAAGGCTCAGTTGACGAGAAAGTGTCGCTGATGTCCCCGCCACCCAATAATGTGGTTACATGTAGATGGATCCATCGACTTTTTGAGGATGAGGAAAGTCCAAATTAACGATCTGATTTTAATAAAAAGGAAAAATGTATATGCTCATGATGAAAGGATATATGTAATGAAATGAGGAAAAGGAAAAGGTTGAGGTTTAAGTTTGGCATGTTCATATGAATATGTTTATGAGATATGAAAATGTTAACGAAAAGGTCTATGAAAATGTTTATGAAAAGTTTATAAAAATATTTTTGTGTAAAGTTTATGCATCATGAAAATGTTTATGAAAATGGTTATGTTTAAAGTTTATGCATCTTCATGAAAAATGTTATTTTAAGTACAAGTATTTTTCACAGTTGCATGTGATCTTTATATGTATTACTTGTTATCAAGATTATGGGGTGATTAGTCTTTAGACTCATTAGGTGTGATTGATGCAGGTGAGTTTGATGATAATGATAATGGAGGTCATGATGGTTGATCTGACAGGACTGAAGTTGCACATAACCCGAGGACCGATGCTAGTTTTCCGCATTAGTTATGATTAATGATTTTAAGTTATGTTAAAGATTTTTACGACTATTTATTTATGCTTTTTGAGAGATTTTTGACAGATTTAGTATTGGCTATGCTTTTCAAAATTTATTGTTTTTTTAGGTTTGATAAAAAATATGACGATTTTATGTTTTGACTATTTTCCTTTGAATTTTAAATGTTAGTTGATTTTTTATTTTTAAAATGGTACAAGGTATTTTTAAAGTATATATTTGTATATTTTGAATTATGGAGATTAAGGAGAAAAAAATTTCTAATACTTTTTAAGAAAACGAATAGCAGACGTTTCAGGCAAGCTCAGTCCGTGATACATAGGGCCGTTTGAGATTCCGGAGAGATGTTGGGACACTTGCATACAGAGTTTCATTACCGCCAAATCTGGCGGGAGTTCATAATGAACACATGCTACGGAAGTAAATGTCGAATCCTTCACATGTATTGAACTATGAGCCATTACAGCTGACACCGAACCTGTCTTTTGAGGAGAAATCCACTCAGATTTTGGACAGGCAGGAAAGGAGACTCCGGAACAAGGTAATTCATATGGTCAAAGTCAAGTGGCTGAATCATTCCGAGGAGGAGACTACTTGGGAGACTGGGGCCGAGATGAGGAGTCGCTACCCAGAGTTATTCGGTATGTTTTAAATTTTGAGGACGAAATTTTATTTTCAGGGTGGAGAGTTGTAAGGTCCAGGAAATTTAAACGACGTAACCTGAATGCATGCAATCTTGAGTTTTTATTTAAATTATGTGTTTAATGATTTTATGCATTTAATGCATAATTATTGCATGGTTATGATTTATTTCACGGATTTTTTTTTAAAGTTTCATGCATTAAGGTTTAAGTTGCATGTCGCGCTTGATTGAGGAACGGAGACCGGGGATATTAAGGAAAATATTTTTATTGAATAATTATTTTTAATTATTTTATAGGAGGTGTTTTAAGTATGATTTTCGAAAATGGGCGTTTGCTGGGTTTTTTTACCCGACAGACTATATTTTTAACCGGTACGAAAATTTTAACGATTTGGAGGATTTTTTGAGGGCTTGGGCAATATTTTCAAAAACTTATCTAAACAAAATATTTTTCGAGAGTGATATTAGGCTTGTTGGGTTGGTTTTAATGTTTAATGGGCCCAAAACCTATTAATCCTTTTAAAATTGTATTAGGGTCCCATTAGGGTGTCATTAACTTAACCTAAACCTATTTTATTTAACCCTAAGCATCCTCTAGCCTAGCAGCCGCCCTCCCCTCTCCATCACCACCCCATTCACGTGAAAAAACCAGCAGCAAAATGTTTCCTCCATTTTTTCTTCCAAGCAAGTCTTCTCCTCGCTCCTTTGGTGCTTCCCCGACGCTCGTTTCTTCGAGTTTTTGAGAATCTGCACATCAAGGCACGCCATGTAACTTTATTTTTGCATCATTCATGCTATATAGTTGCTGCTATGTGTGTCGTTCATGAAGGCTTTCTAATCCATGCATGCTTGTTTACGTTTTTGCTTTGAAGGTGCATGAAAATGATTTCATTTTGTGCATAACTCACGTTTTCACGAATCTTGTGCAGGGGGTTGTCGTCTTGTCGAGGAAAAGGAGCTGTGCTTGATGGTAAATGTTTGTCATAAGGTGGGAGTCGAGGGTAGTGTGACATGATAAAAGCCGAGGGGATTGTATTGGGAGGGTTGGCTCTTTTTTGCTAAGGTTTTGCGGAGAGGCTGAGCCGGCTGTCCAAGGGCCATTCCTAGCCATGAACCAGACCACGGTTGGTTGAAATCACGGTCCAAGATGGCTTGAACACGGCTGGAGCTGGTCTCGAAGCCAACTGATCAAAGGGTAGGCATAACCGCAGCTTTTGTGTGTTGGGCGTCCTTCGGGTGCACGGGTATGGGACTGTGTGTGGAGGCTGCAAGTCTTGGTTAGATTGGAGGGTCCCAATGTGGTCTAGGAAGTCTTGGTTCGACGATGGTTCGGTTTGGTTGAGAGAAGGGTAGAAGTTGGCTTTGAGGTGCTTGAGATGCCTTTCAGCCGCAGGGTTAGCGCCGCGGCACTGCCCTTTAGGCACCGCAGCGCTTGTACTTCTAATTAGGAGCGCCGTAGGGCTGATTTTGGGAGCCTAGGCGCTAACCCTGTGCCACACCGTCCGCGCCTAGGCTCTAGTAAAAGGATTGAGGACCTTCTAGTTTAGGTACAATTGTTTCGTTTAAGGACCAATACGTCGTTATGACCAAGCTTAGTGAGGGTTAGATCAGCTTATACGAAGCTCGAATAGGAATCTTGAAATTATGGTTTAAGATTGGTAATTTTCAGGTAGAGTTAGCGGTCCTGGCAACGCCTATGCACGATTTTACATGTTTTAAACAATTTTTATTATGTATATGGTTTTTATGAAATTATGAAAATACGTTGCAAGCTTGGTTTTAAGTAAAAATTTGGGATGAAAATGATGATGTTTTTTTTTGGATGTGAATGGGTTGTGACTAACGATATATGTATACGATGATGATGAGGCCTAGGCACAGTGGATGGGTAATATTGTCGCTGTTGTCCGACAGTCGCCGGGTGCCACGGTTATACGTAGATGGATCCATGAAATAGATCTGATATGATAAAGATCATACAAAAGTCAGAACTAATGAACTGAATTCAATTAAAGTAAATGTTTATGTATATGATTATACGATAAGCTGTTTTGACTCGATATGATTTCTCATGACATGTTTACGTTTGTGCTTTTAAGTTCATGAAACTTATCTTGTTACAGTATTTTTCCCTATCGCATGTTATCTATATATATATGCCATTAACAGTACAGGTGTGTTGATTCTTTAGACTCATTAGGCGTGTGTGATGCAAGTGAGCATTTTGAGGAGGAGACTGGAGGTGATGAATGATGAAACTTAAAATTAATAATTTATTATATGTTAAAACCTATATTTTAAAATTTAAGTTTCATTAAAATTATAAAATTATGTTATTTTAGTATTGTTTGTTTATATTTAAGTGCCTTGCTAAATATGTTTTATTTTCATGTTTTTTACGTGTTTGTAAAATAATGATAACTCAAGCTACAAAATTCAAATGGAGGTGATTCAAATATATTTGGAATCCTTGAGAAATTATCTACAATTTTGCAGAAGACATGATTGCCTAAAAAGTTCATGAGGTGATCAAATTGTGCAAATATCAAAAGGAGGACATATTTACTTTTACTATGACCAGCTTATAGTAAAAAAATCATAAATAATTCAATATTTAACCAAATGAGGTGAACCAAGTGGCCAAATTCATCTACAGACAATTCTCTACATGTTTTTTATTTTGAGCCAAGTCAAATTCGGTGCTTAAAGTCGTGGAACATAGCATTGAAAGAAGGGCCATGGAATTGAAGTTTGAGGAGACAAAAACTACTATTACAACTACATGGCATTATTAAAATTTTTGATCCTTTCTCTCATTTGGCCTATAAATAGAGGCATTGTGCTAGCTTGAGAATCATTCTATCTCATTGTAAAATATAGTGTGAGTGTGTATCAAAGTTCTAAGTTCCAATATTTTTTCTTTCATTTTCTTAACTATGAGTGATGAATTTAGTGTTGATCAAAAGTAAGCTCATGGCAAGCTAATCTATTAGGTCAAGGTGAAGAGGATGAATTCTTGGTGAAGTAAAATTGTTTATATTTTGTATATTCATTCTTTATTTCATTTCATTTAGCTAATTTCTTTTTATTGTAGGTATAAAAATGAATTATTTGTTGTTATCATCAATTTACATCAAATGCTTGATACCATTGAAGTGGTTATCTTGATTTTTTGTTTAATTTTGATACAATAAATATTTCATCAATTATTATTATTGTTATATTATATATATATGTATATATATATATATATTTATATATTTATATCATATATTTCATTTAAACGATAGCGTGGCTCTGCCGGTTGTTCTAAATGCAATATTATGATTTAATACTAACATCTAACAATCTCACATTTACTTTATCGCAACTAACTTTTATTTTTCGCATCTAACTTTTACTTTACTGCAATTAACTTTTACGTTATCGCAACTAACTTTTACTTTTTTCCATTTAACTTTTACTTTCCCGCAACTAACTTTTACTTTATCGCAACTAATTTATTAAATCCTATGTTTCATTTAGGCAATAGCGTGGCTCTGCCGTTTGTTCTACATGAAATATAATGATTTAATTTAACATTTAATTTATGCAATTATATATTTATATAATTATATATATAATCATAGGTACCATATATAAAATATCGGTTAATTCGGTATTTTCTATAGTGGGAACTATATTATATTATATGCTGTGTTTAATTATTTAATTTTTCTTGGAACCATTATTTATGGTGGTTTCCTTTGTTTTACTTTTAGTTAAACAATATTACATAAACCAAGAATAAATCCTTGAGCCTTGACAAAATTTATAATTTGTAAACTTCATTCTTGAATTTGGTAATTTATAAATTAATAAATTTAAACTAAAAATAACCTCTCTGTGGATCGATCTCGTACTCACGAAATATATTACTTGCAGACAACCTACACTTGGGTGAATTATAATTTAAGTAGTAGCAAGTTTTTGGCGCCGTTGCCGGGGAGGTATAAATTAAGTTTATATCTGTTATTTATGTTTTATTTATAAGTATTGTGTTGTTTTTACTTGTATGAGTATTTGGAGTAAAAAAAAAAATGGTAGACTTATTCGAGTATCTGAAAATAATTTAAACATGGATGATAATTCAAATAATCAAGATAATAATAATAATAATAATAATAATAATAATAATAATAATAATAATAATAATAATCAAGAACATGATCAATTAAGAACACTTAGGCACCATATGAATCCTATTAGAACTAGTGCCTCATCTTGTTTAGTTTTTCCTCATGATGCATATACTTTCCACTTTAAACCTCAAATTATTCAACTTTTACCAAATTTTCATGGCTTAGATTCTGAAAATCCATATTTACATCTAAGAGAATTTGAGGAAGTTTGTAACACTTATAATGATCAAAATTGTAGCATGGATATAGTTCGATTAAAGCTTTTCCCTTTTTCTTTAAAAGATAAAGCTAAAACATGGCTACAAAATTTAAGATCAAGTTCAATAAGATCATGGGAAGAAATGCAACAACAATTTCTCAAAAAGTTTTTCCCTTCCCATAGAACAAACTCTTTCAAAAGACAAATTACAAGTTTTTCTCAAAAACAAGGAGAAACATTTTATCAATGTTGTGATAGATATAAAGAATTACTTAATATATGCCCACATCATGGTTTTGAAACATGGAGAATAGTTTCTCACTTTTATGAAGGTCTTATACCTAAAGATAGGCAAATGATAGAATTCATGTGTAATGGAACTTTTGAAGATAAAAACCCAAATGAAGCTATGGAGTATTTGGATTCATTAGCCGAAAATGCTCAAAATTGGGATAATATAGGCACAATAGAACCACCAACAACTAAAATCAATAATTCAACAAATGGGGGTGGTATCTATAATCTTAAAGACGATACAGATATTCAAGCTAAACTTGCATATTTAGCAAGAAAAATTGAGTCATTAGAAATGAAAAAGAGTGGTCAATTAAAAAGTATTCAAGAAATTATTTGTCATATATGTGATACACATGATCATTCTACAAAAGATTTTCCAACATTACCTTCATTTAAAGAATGTCTCCATGAACAAGCAAATTATGTTAACAATTATAAAAACCCAATATTAGATCCTTTTTCACAATCATATAATCTTGGATGGAAAAATCATCCAAATTTTAGTTGGAGGAATGATAATAATGCACAACCCTCACAACAATATTTTCAAAATAACCAAAATCATCAAGGTTATATTCCTTATGTTATATCTCCAATAAAAAACTTTGAAGATGTAATTCATGCATTTATCCAAAAGCAAGAGTCTATCAATATTCAAAACAGTCAATCTATGAGTGATTTGAAAGAAACTCTTGCAAAATTTGCATCTGCACTTAATATTCATGAAAAAGAAAAATTTTCATCTCAACCTCAACCTAATCCTAAAAATCAAAATCAAGAACTAAAAAATGAAAAAATGATCAAATAAAATCTGTTATTACCCTTAGAAGTGGTAAAATAGTTAATGATCCATATAGTAATGAAAACAAGGATCATTTAAAATCAAAGAGTAAGGATGATAATCCTGATACTTTTGAAAATGATGATACCTTAAATTCTAAGAATAATATGGTGAATGATAAATCATCTGAAATAGTAAATGAGTCAAATAAACCTCCACCATTTCCTCATGCATTAACAAATCATAAAAAAAAAAAGTGATTCTGATATCTATGAAGTTTTTAAACAAGTAAAGATAAATATTCCATTATTAGATGCTATTAAACAAGTACCTTCCTATGCAAAATTTTTAAAAGACTTATGTACTGTGAAGAGAAAATTGCATGTGAAAAAGAAAGAATTCTTCGCTGAACAAGTAAGTTCTATTCTACAAAATAATTCAAGTTTAAAATACAAAGATCCTGGTTGTCCAACAATTTCATGTATTATTGGAGAAAATAAAATTAAAAAAGATTTGTTAGATTTGAGAGCAAGTGTGAATTTACTTCCTCATTCAGTTTATAAAAAACTTAATTTAGGTGAATTAAAACCCACTTCTGTTACTCTCTTACTGGCGGATAGGTCAATCAAAATACCTAGAGGTATTGTAGAAGATGTGTTGGTTCAAGTTGATAAATTCATATATCCTGTAGATTTTATTGTCTTGGATACACAACCAATAGAAGTACATAATGAAATTCCAGTAATATTGGGACGACCATTTCTAGCAACTTCAAATGCTTTAATTAATTGTCGAAATGGAATAATGAAATTGTCTTTTGGAAATATGACTCTAGTACTTAATGTGTTCAATTTATGTAAACAACCAAGTATAAATGAAAATGAATGTGATAATGAAATAGAAACAACTGTGGAAGAAAATATACAAGAAGAAAATCAAAAATCTGAAGTTTTTTCAATTGAAAGTTTTGAGTCTGAAAATAATTTTAAAGAAGATGATAATACAAAACTTGAATTAAAAGTTTTACCATTAGAATTGAAATATGTATTTCTTGGTGAAAATAAAACATGCCCTGTTGTAATTTCTTCCACTCTTTTACCAAATCAAGAAGAAGATTTAATTTTCTTACTTAAAAAATATAAAAATGCATTTCAATGGACTTTGAAAGATATAAAAGGTATAAATCCTTTAATTTGCACACATAGAATTCACTCGAAAGAAAATGCTAAAACATATCAACAACCACAAAGAAGGTTAAATCCACATATGAAGGAAGTTGTTAAGAATGAAGTATTAAAATTATTAGATGCTAGAATTATTTATCCAATCTCAGATAGTAAATGGGTAAGTCCAACACAAGTAGTACCTAAAAATTCAGGCATCACTGTTATAAAAAATGAAAAGGGAGAGTTATTACAAGCTAGGATCCATCTAGTTGGCGTATGTGTATTGATTATAGAAAATTAAATGATGCAACTAGAAAATATCATTTTCCACTACCATTTTTAGATCAAATTCTAGAAAAAGTAGCAGAAATTCTTATTACTGTTTTCTTGATGGGTATTCAAGGTATTATCAAATACCTATATCATTAGAAGATCAAGAAAAAACTACTTTCACTTGTCCTTTTGGAACTTTTGCATTTAAAAAAATGTCATTTGGTTTATGTAATGCTCCGGCTACTTTTCAAAGATGCATGTTAAGTATTTTAAGTGATATGATTGAAGAATTTGTAGAAGTTTTTATGGATGATATAACTGTTTTTGGAAACTCATTTGAAAATTGTCTTAGAAACCTAGAAGAAGTATTAAAAAGATGTGAAGGAAAAAATCTTGTTTTAAATTGGGAAAAATGTCATTATATGGTTAAATCTGGGATTGTTTTAGGACATGTGATATCTGAAAAAGGAATTGAAGTTGATAAAGCCAAAGTTGATGTTATTGCTAATTTAACATCACCAAAAACGGTTAAAGAAGTTCGATCATTCTTAGATCATGTAGGATTTTATAGAAGATTTATAAAAAATTTCAGTGTAATATCTAAACCAATTTCAAATCTTTTAACAAAAGATACACAATTTGAATGGACTCAGAAATGTGAAAATGCTTTTAAAAAAATAATTTATCTTTTAATTACATCACCTATTTTACAACCTCCAGATTGGTCTTTGCCATTTGAATTAATGTCTGATGCAAGTGATTATGCTATAGGAGCTGTGTTAAGACAAAGAAAAGAAGGAAAACCTTATGCAATCTATTATGCTAGTAGAACCTTAAATAGTGCTCAAATAAATTATTCAACTACTGAAAAAGAATTACTTTCAGTAGTATTTGCATTAGATAAATTTCGATCTTATTTAATTGGTTCTACTACTATTGTTTACACTGATCATTCTGTCCTAAAATATTTATCAAATAAACAAGATGCTAAACCAAGATTAATACGGTGGATATTGTTACAAGAATTTGATATTATAATTAAAGATAAAAAAGGAAAAGAAAATATCGTAGCCGATTATTTATCTAGAATAATGACTGAATCATCTCATAATGAAATACCAATAAATGAAAATTTTCCAGATGATCAGTTGTTTTATGCTACTATTATGCCATGGTTTGCTAACATTGTAAATTTTCTTTTGACAAATAAAATGCCTTCTCATTGTAATTCACATGATAAGAATAAATTCTTGATAGAAGTTAAAAAATTTTATTGGGATGATCCTTACTTGTTTAAGTATTGTCCTGACCAAATTTTTCGACGATGCATACCCGACAATGAAGTAAGTAATGTTATTAAATTTTGTCATTCTGAAGCATGTGGAGGTCATTTTTCATTCAATAAAACTGCTACAAAAATCTTACAATGTGGATTTTATTGGCCGTCTTTATTCAAAAGATACGCATTTATTTTGCAAATCTTGTGAAAACTGTCAGAAGATAGGATCAATTTCATGCCTTTAAATCCAATCATAATTATTGAAATATTTGATAGTTGGGGATAGATTTTATGGGTCCATTTCCATTATCTTTTGGATTTACCTACATTTTAGTCGCTGTTGATTATGTTTCAAAATGGATAGAATCAATTGCATGTGGAACTAATGATCATAAAGTTGTTATAAAATTTTTAAAAGAAATTATTTTTAGCCGATTTGGAATACCTAGAGCAATAATTAGTGATAGGGGAAGTCATTTTATAAATAAATCATTTTCTTCTTTGTTAAGAAAATATGGCATTACACCTAAAGTATCTACCCCATATCATCCTCAAAGTAATGGTCTAGTTGAACTTGCAAATAGAGAAATAAAACAAATTTTAGAAAAAACAGTTAATCCAACTCAAAAATATTGGTCTTTAAGATTAACTGATGCATTATGGGCATATAGAATTGCATTTAAAACATCATTAGGGATGTCACCATATAGGTTAGTTTTTGGTAAGAATTTTCATTTACCGGTTGAACTTGAACATAAAGCTTATTGGGCAATTAAAGCATTTAATATTAATTTAGATGATGCATATAAATTAAGAAAATTGCAATTAAATGAACTTGAAGAATTAAGAAATGATGCATATGAAAATTCAAAGATTTATAAAGATAAAACTAAAGCCTTTCATGATAAAAATATTATGAGAAAGTCATTTGAAATTGGAAAAAAAGTTTTACTTTATAATTCTCGTGTGCATTTATTTCCAGGAAAAATAAGATCGAGATGGTCAGGACCGTTTATAGTTAAATTTGTTTATCCTCATGGTGCTGTTGATATTGAAAATCCTAAAAATAATGATGTGTTTAAAGTTAATGGGCAAAGACTTAAGCCTTTTATAGAAAATGAAATTTTTAATGATGAGTTTATGCCTTTATATGATCCATAATAGTTGTTTGATATTTTCATATTCTGTTTTTGCAGATTCTAGTTCATTTCCCGGTTAAGTGGCGGATAACGGTACTCCGTGACTGTCTAAGTCGGTTTCTTCAGTTTTCCCATAATAATTGAAAAATATATAATAATAATAATAAAATGGATACATGTATTGTGAATCTTCGTAAATATTTTGCTTGTTTACCAGATAATGCGCTGAAAAAAATATACAAAGCAAGATGTGAACGACTAAGGTTGATGATGTCTTATGGCATACCGAATGATGTCCGTTTGATAATTCAAGCAAAAGTCCGATTGGTTGGGGAAGCAAGTGAAATAATAATATTAAGACATATGCCAGGATTTGGTAAAAGCACATATGCCAAAAAGCGAAGAGCTAAACGTATAGGTGGATGTAATAGATGTGCAAGGTGGACTTGTAAGGGAAAATGAAAAAATGTTGGAATGACATCAATGAACAGAGAAGATAAAATTTTATTCATTAAGAATGGTCTGAGTAAAGAGCCTTTGGATAATTTTCTAGAGGTTCTTGATACGCGTTCTAGTGGGTACGTGCAAAATGAACTTCTTAAACTATGGTGGCAATTTCAACAGGAGGAATATCAATATGGACGGTGGAATCAGCCTTACAAAGATCCTACTGTAGTAACACATATCTATTATGATAAGTAGTTTATATAAATATATATATATATATACAATTTTGTCTTGGGAATCTGACGTTAAAAGACCATGTTTGCCAATTTATAAGAAAATTGGATGGGAAGCATATCCTCGACTCATAGAAGGCGTTGAAGCCGTTACTGAACGTAAAATCAGAGGAAGATGTGAGTCACAATCACAACTATGCTGTATATATGTTTTTTAATTTTATGTCATTTTTATTTTTTATTAATAATAATTTCTTGTTCAAATATTGACTTTTGGCATGGTACCCTTATAAATTCATATGATGTGATCTAACAATTACAGAAAACATATTTCTAAACATGTCAACGTCCACGGTAAATAAAATCAAAAATATTTGTGTATTTTGTGGATCTAGTGCAGGAAAAGATTCAATTTATGAAGAAGTAGCAGAAAAGCTTGGAATAACACTTGCTGAAAAAAAGATTCATTTGGTATATGGTGGTGGTGAAGTTGGTCTCATGAGAAAAGTTGCTAAAGCTGCGCATACAGGTGGAAGTGAAGTCTTAGGCATTGTTTCGATTACTTTAGCCAATCTTACTGGACCAACAATAGGAGAAGAAATGAAAGTGGACAACATGTGTGAACGAATTACTCAAATGATTGAACATTCAGACGCTTTCATTGCTTTGCCAGGAGGTTTGGGTACTTGGAGGAAATATTTCATACTCTTTGCTGGCCACAATTAAATATCCACAATAAGCCAATTGGTTTGTTAAATGTTAACAATTATTATGATAAACTGTTATCGTTTCTTGATGATGTTGTTGAACGGAGATTTCTCTCATTAACTTCACGAAGGATGTTAGTTTCTGCTACAAGTGAAGGTGAACTTATTGATTTACTGCAAGGATTTAGTCATGAACCAGATCCATTCTTATCTCAAATTAATTGGCCAACATCCAAGAGTAAGAAAAGAAAATTCATGTGATGCTAAACTTGTGATTCAACGGTATGTTTTAATGTCTTTTTTAAGGTACGAATAATGTTTTCTTCTTCTCCTCTTAGTTTTTTTTTTATTAAAATAAAAATATATACTTATATATAGTAATAATATTAATAATTTTTAGTTCAATGTCAAGTAAGGTGTCAGTAAAATGCACCTGAGACGCATTAGTTAATAATTATTGAAAAATCACAATACACTAGATTTTAATATTCATTATATTCAAATTACAGACTAAAAACAAAAATTAGTTTTTCATATGTACCAATTTATATATGTATAATTTTTTTGATCAATTAATATAAAATGTATAATAGATGTGTTTATTTATTTATATATATTTATATATATAATTGTGTGTATTTTCAAATAAAATAATTTCTAAAATATTTATGAGAATATAGTTAAAATATATGGTTTGTATAGTTGTTAACATGTATAATTGAAAGAATTTTTTTTTCTTAAAAGTATAATATATACTCACACATTTTTTGTGTGTAAGTGGTGAGAAATGAGAAAACAATTAATAAAATTTTATTGATTATTGAAAAATAGTTAATTACAAGAATATAACTCCCCTAAAAAAAATAATATTTATTCAAAAAAAAAGAAAAAAGAAAAAAAGAAATAAATAAATAACGGACTGCAAAGTACTTTATTCATTGTAATTTATTTTTTTCTAGATTTGATTGATATACTATCAATGTGTTGTAAAAACAACTATCAATATGATCTTAAAAAAAAAGAATCAAACAAACAAAAAGATTTGTTTGTGCTAGTTTCAAAGGTAGTTGGATGTATCCGTTATATAATGTTTTTATATATATAGATATTTATGGTAGAATGTTTGGATAAAAAATTTTATATTATTGTAAAATTTTGCAGTCACGTTATTTAAGAAAAAACAAAAGAAAGAAAAAAAAACAAAAGAAGAGAAAAAAAAACAAAAGAAAGAGGATTTTATTCTTTGTAAATTTTCCTATTTTATTTTCAATATTATTTTATTTAATTGTCTGCTTTAATACTTAGTCTTTTTCAATGAGAGCTAATATTCATTCCAACTTCATGAGTGAAAACTAACTATTCATTAAATATTTTGACCTGAAAGAATATATGGAGTTGAGACTTTTACAATTATATTCTTGATATTATACATGTTATGGTGGGTGGTGTGAATTATCTTTTTGACTATATTATTATAAAAAATTTAGAAATTTAAAAATTATATATATATTGTTACTTTATATATTATGGGAAATAAAAATAATAATAAAAACACATCAAATTATATATTATTATATTAAACGAAAAAATATATATATATAAATCGTTATATTATTTTGTTTTTAAAATGAATATGTTTGTATATTTGAATATATAAAAAGAATAAAGAATATATGTTGTGATTTTCTGATAAATTTTATTTTATTACTAAGTGACTAGTAATAAGATAGTGTGAGGGTGTGATGAATCTTAAAATTAATAATTTATTATATGTTAAAACCTATATTTTAAAATTTAAGTTTCATTAAAATTATAAAATTATGTTATTTTAGTAATGTTTGTTTATATTTAAATATCTTACTAAATATGTTTTATTTTCAGGTTTTCTACGTGTTGGTAAAATAGTGATAACTCAAGCTACAAAATTCAAATGGAGGTGATTCAAATATGTTTGCAATCCTTGAGAAATTATCGACAACTTTGAAGAAGACATGATTGCCTAAAAAGTTCGTGAAGATGATCAAATTGTGCAAATATCAAAAGAAGGACAGATTTACTTTTACTATGACCAGCTTATAGTAAAAAAATCATAAATAATTTAATATTTAACGAAATGAGGTGAACCAAATGGCCAAATTCATCTACAGACAATTCCCTACATGTTTTTTATTTTGAGCCAAGTCAAATTCGGTGCTTAAAGTTGTAAGGCACCGTAATTAATTATCCGATAATT
The DNA here is from genome assembly GCF_025594145.1 of Primulina tabacum. Classification (NCBI taxonomy): domain Eukaryota; kingdom Viridiplantae; phylum Streptophyta; class Magnoliopsida; order Lamiales; family Gesneriaceae; genus Primulina; species Primulina tabacum. Next base: position 14,676,088 of record NC_134558.1, read on the forward strand.
TTGGCATAATTAGAATAATTATTGAGTTGTAAATTAAAATAATTAATTATGCAAAATAAATTCAAAAAGTGTGTTAAAAATATGTATTTTAGAATATCGGAGAATTTAACGATATAAAATACATATAGAGTTTAAATAACACACGAGAGCAAAATAATTACAGACCGGGATAAATGGGCTTGAGTTACTATTTTAGTAACCAAATACACAATATATAAAAATACATATGCATAAACACAACTTTCCAAATAAGAGAAGGAAAGATAGAAGAAAGAAGCTTTCTCCAACTCCATTCCCGTCACTTGTGTAGCGGGTGCGGAAAAATCGCAATCACTCCTCTGTCCGGCGTCCAAATCTCGATTGGTCTGAAGGGGTGTCTTCCTAACATCCTAGGCATCGATTCAAGTCAAAAATCGCGAAGTTTGAGCAAGGATTCGGGTAGATCGAAGCTGCTGTTTTTGTGCTATGTTTCTGCGCGAATTCTTCCAGTTTTGGGTGAGAGTTTTTGGGTTGCTGTGATTTTTGTAATTTGAATTTGTAGAAATGACCTAAATAGAACTTGTAGCTCTGTTTGTTAGATTTCTATAACCGCTAGAATCATCGAATTTGGATAAGAAACGGATTTGATATGATTTTTCTACCAATACGTGTCAAAATGAAATTTTGTGTTGGAGCTGTGTACAACACCTACTGTAATTCGGGTTTATGGCATGTTTGCACTCCTATTCTGGGTTTTTGGTTAAAAAGAAAGTTGTAGAGCTATGTGTTTTGTTCGTAATGATATAAGATTCGTTAAATTTCATTAAGAATTGAGCAAGTTATGCCTGTTTTTCTGGAACTGCTCAGTGTGTGAGATTCTGTCCGCGAATTCGTAAGTCGCAGTGTGTTCTTGGAAATTCTGAGAATAATCTACTGAGATTATGATGATGGTTTCAACTGGAGAAACTTAGATAATTGAGTTATATTTCATTTCCAATTGGCGGATATTGATTTGAGTTAATATTGAGCGAGATATGAATTTTATGCTCTTTTGTGCCAAATCGGACATTGGTGTGGAATGTAGTTTTCATTATCGGCTTATTGTGGTTTTGTTTAGGCTGAGAGTCTTGAAGAGAAGTTGATATTGGAGTTTCAATTCGGTATAGGTATGTTACAGCTCGGTAACATACGAAGGTAAAACATAAATTATGTTTAATTGCCATTCCGTGTTACATTGATCGGGTGTATGACTTGTTGGCTGTTGGAAATTGTTAAATGGCTTCGTTGTGATCTATGTTTATTACTGTGACATATTATTGGCATTTAGCATCGGGCATACTGTTATGGCATTCATGTTGAGCTCTATCGTTCTTGTTAGCCCATTGTTGATATCCGTTGTTATCTGGCACTGTTGTTTATCTCGGGATCATTGTGTGGCTGATAGGCCTATACACATGAGACCGTAGATGTGATTGAACAATCCCGTGGTTAGTGCAGCCTTTTGAGGTGAGCGCTGGGATTGTGTCATCTAGTTTGTTTTGTTGTGCCATCTTGTTATATCGTATCAGCTGTATGGAGGCCGAGTCAAGAGTGTTATTCAGCACAGCTTGGCATACCTCACATACTTGGCAGGGCGGTTTAGCTGCATGACGATGTAGCTCCCCTTTGTTGTTGCTCGAGCATTATTACAGTTGTTATCGTACCGTTTGTTGGCTCCTGTTATCCCGGTTATTCGTTGAGCCTTTCATGCATTGCATATTACATTTTATTATATGATTATGCATGATTAATGTTTATTGTTGTTATTGTTGAACTGTTACATACCAGAATCCTAACCTCAGTTGTTTACTTGGGGGGCTGCTGTGGTTGCTATTGGGCACCATGGTAGATCTCCCGAGTCGTTTTGCAGCATCAGGCCGAGGTTCCGCCAGTGGAGCTCGGGATTGAGGTTGGATTGCTTGGTTCTATTCAGTGGAGTCTCCCAGTTGGTCTATATGTATGTCTTGAGTTTGTTCAGTCTTGTATTGTAGTTTATTTGTCGGGAAGATGCCCCGTGTATCTTTATTGATATTTGGTTGTTCTGGTTATGTTCTGAGGCGACTCTGTGATTTTAATGATCTGGCGAGTATTTGGTAAGTTTTAAATTCTGGTTATTCCTGGCCAGTGCGGCTATAGGTTGTTGACTTTGGTTTTGTTTTAAAGTATATTTTGATATAGAATGCTGCTTGAGTTTTCGGGATGTCCTACTTACGGGGAGGTCATGCCGAAATTTTTTTAGGCCCTGAGGTCCGTTTTAAAGTATTTTAAACCTTTTTCGCTGCAGTTTTAAATCAGACCATTATTGTTTGATCATTAATTGTCGTTAGAGTAAATGGGCCTCACATCATGGTATGAGAGCGTAAACTGGGATACGCTCGAACTAGAGTCTAGGACACTCGAGTATTGGCACTAAAATGGTTGTTGCGCCTGTGTATGCTACTTGACAGCAGGTTTATGTAAATATATGATTTGTTTGCTTCCATTCTAATTGTTTTGATGTTTTATCGTATAGAATGGAGGGAGGTGGAGAAATTCCTGCTGATGAGATTTAGCTCAAGGTCGAGGTCGTGGACGTGGTAGACCTCGTGTCCGTGTTATTGATGATACTTTTGTTGAGGAAGCTGCTGATCATCTAGAGCAGCTTAGGATGGATGAGTTAGTTGCGCGTTTCCATTCTATGCATCCTCCTCGATTCAGTGGTTCAGAGGGAACTGAGAAAGCTGAGTTATGGATTTCTGAGATTGAGGAATTGTTTGATTTGATTGAGTATCCTCCAGAGTGTCGATTGAGATTAGCTGTGCATCAGTTGAAAGATCGTGCCAAAATGTGATGATCTACTACATTAATGACTTTAGAAGCTCAGAGGATTGTTCCATCGTGGGATATATTCAAGCTGAAGTTTAATGAGAGTTATTGTCCTCCATCATTCTACAGTTCTAAGGCTTCTGAGTTTCATAACCTGAAACAAGGCGATATGTCAGTTGCGGAGTATGCAGATTCTTTTTATGCTATGTTGAGATATGCTCCTCATGTTGCTGCAAGTCAGGTTGCGGTTGTTGAGAGTTTCATTGAAGGATTGAACAATCATCTGTACCCTTTTGTTTCTACCGGTAAGCCACTGAATTATCTTGAAGCAGTGGAAATAGCAAAAAGGGCTGAAGCTAGTATTAAGAGGAGTGGCAATCGAGTTCCTACCCAACATCATCATTCGGGGAGGCAACAATTCAGTTCATCTGGTTCTGCATCTCTTCGTCCACGTGGGAAGCAATTTAAGAAGCCTGGTTCTAGTTCTTCGAGTTCAGGGAGTTCAGGGAACCGTGGTGGATATCGTTATAGTGGACCTTATTGTGATCACTGTGGGGGCAAGCATTCCAGTAATCAGTGTGTTGGAGTTCAAGGGGTTTGTAATAATTGTGGTTGGCCGGGTCATTTTGCTAGAGTATGTCCTAGTAAGACGGGGAAATCAGCCCAGGCAGGTAGTGGAGCTCAAATTAATAGAATTCCAGCAGCGTCCCAGTCTTCCCATCAGCCTATTCGCCCTTCACATCAGAGCAGAGGGCAAGGTGGTCAACAGAATCAGTCATCTGTTCATGTATTTGCCTTGACTGAGGATGAGGCTCAGGCAGCTCCAGGTACTGTCATTACTGGTAACTGTAATGTATGTGGTTTTATAGCACGAGTGTTATTTGATACTGGAGCATCTCATTCCTTTGTTTCTCATGCATTCGTTGTTTCGCATGATCTTCGCACCACTAGTATGGATTCATATCTATCTGTTGCTACTCCGATGGGAAAAATTATTATCACTGATAATGTGGTGTTCAATGCGGTTTTGTTTCACGATGAAAATGTTCTGTATCTGAATCTCATAGTCCTACCTATGCATGACTTTGATTGTATCGTTGGTATGGATGTTTTGACTGCAAATCGTGCCACTGTTGACTGTTATCGAGGAATAGTTCGTTTCAGGCCTAGCTTTGCTCCTAAATGGAATTTCTATGGTCGTGGTTTTCAAGCCAAGATTCCTCTAGTTTCTGCCATTGAGATGAATCGATTGTTAGATTCTGGTCATGAAGGTTTTCTAGTTTATGCTGTGGACCTATCACAAGATGAGCGACGGATTTCTGATATTCCTGTAGTCTGTGAGTTTCCTGATGTGTTTCCAGAAGAGATTCCTGGTTTTCCACCAGAACGAGAAGTTGAGTTCAGGATCGAATTAATGCCAGGAACTGAACCCATATCTCGAGCACCATATCGTTTAGCCCCTGTTGAGCTGAAAGAACTGAAAGAACAATTGCAGGATTTGTTAAGTAAAGGTTATATTCGTCCGAGTTCTTCACCGTGGGGTGCACCGATTCTATTTTTCAAGAAGAAAGATGGTACGATGCGGATGTGTATTGATTATCGACAACTGAATAAGTTTACTGTCAAGAATAAATATCCACTCCCTAGGATTGATGACTTATTTGATCAGTAGCAAGGTACTTCGGTGTATTCTAAGATTGATCTTCGTTTTGGGTACCATCATGTGGGGACCCGGGCTCTAACTCAATTCTTTTCGGGATTAATCAGATCTTTATTCAAAAATGTGGGTCAAAATTTTTGCTTTTTAACATTAATTCAAATGTATATAAACAAGCACAAGATAGTTCTTCATTTTTTTCAATAAACATAATTACATGTCTTGTTCTAATACATTCATACAAACCAGTGTTTAATACAAACTACAACCACAAGTAGTACAAGTCTAGTAAGAAACAACTAGTAATCTTCTGCGCCCGAAGTCACCACGCTATCTCGAACTCATCTCTGTCGTGACCCAGATCCTGCCCCACCTATTGTTATGCACACATACAGACATAACAACAGCCAAAAACTCCGGTGAGAACAAATCCCAGTGTAAAACATGTATGCATGCTAATACATAATCATAAATCATGCATGAAAGCAATAACAATGGGTTTCATAGTCTATGAAACAAATCTATATGAGCATGCAATTCAAATCAAATCATGTCCTGACTCGACTCGACTCTACTCTAGGGATCCCGGTGTGAATAAGACGTCACTGTCTGTCACCTACCCTCCCAATCGGGGTAACTGTACGTCTTATTCCTAGATTTCGCCCATGTTTGTATCGAATGTCTACAATCGGATTGAATCTGATCTGAAGCGTCGATACCACCGAACGTCTAGTTTGGAAAGTCTACCAATGACTCTCCTATCTCAAATGCTTGAATATAACTCTATAAACAAGGCATCATCATATCAAGAGATTTAAATATAATTCTATAAACAAATCAAAATCATATCAAAAGATAGACAACAATTCTAGTATGTGATTTGGTTGGGAAACTCAAATTGAATCTCATTTGAGTTGTGTCTTCCCCAAACAAAACATGAATTATACCTTTCGTCGCACAATCTATCGTAGTCGAAGTCTCGCTATCAAAGTTTCCAATAGAATCTGAAATGGCATGATCAAAGTGTATTCTATCAATACAAATAGGACTCAATCTTCAATCTGAATACAATTCGACGGCATAACGGCGGATTCTCGATATACCGATCAATTTATAAATCCACACAATGTAATCAATATCAACAATTCACCATTCTCTTCATAATACACATTAACTCTCAAATCTGAACATGTTAAATCATACATATGCTGGAATTCATAACAATTACATACGGTACCATTTCTTCGATCCGGTTGCGAATAACCGTTGCTTATAATCATAAAAACATATATCTACAAGCATATCCAAGTTTCCCCAACATCAATATCTCAAATCATGCAGGAAATGAATGAAACTTACATCCTCTTGTAGCCTTTGAAGTGAGGAACAAGAATTTAAGCTTGGATTAACTTTTGGATAAGTAAATCTTACACAATCAAATAGTAAAGATGGAAGAAAGCTTGGAACCCTTTTCTCCTTCGTTTCTCAGCTGATGGAAGTGTTAAAAAATGAAGACTCAGCACAATTCTATATATATATGCCATGTGTCATCATAAGAAACAAAGGTGGCTTTCTCGCATGCAGCACCGCGGGTGCGCTCCCTCTAGACCGCAGGTGCGCTCAAGCTTCGGCAGTCTATTCATTTTCCAAAATCGACGACCGCGGGTGCGCTACATATTAGACCACGGGTGCAGTGACCATACTATAAAAATGACCAATTTCTGTCCATGCACCGCGGGTGCGGTATCTTTCATGGTGCGGGTGCGGTTACGTTTGAACCGCGGGTGCGGTGTCATTCCTGTAAATAATTTTCAACTCTCTGTCCATCAACCGCGGGTGCACTCTTTCTTGGACCGCGGGTGCGGTCTGCCCTTCATTCAAAATTCTAATTTTTCATGTCTCTCCTTCCCCCATCTCATTTATTGTTTCTCATTACATGTCATGCATTCTCATATCTTTGAATATCGCATCAGTGAAGACTAATAAATCTCAGGCCTTACATTTCTCCCCCTCTAAGAAATGATTTCGTCCTCGAAATCGCAGGCCATCAATCATATCATAAATGAAAAACAATATAATCAAAAGCTGAATAAATACTCACATCATGTAAACAACTCGGGATATTTCTGTCTCATATCTGCTTCTGTCTCCCAAGTCGCTTCTTCAGTGCCATGACGACTCCACTGGACTTTCACTAGCGGAATAGTCTTCGTTTTGAGCTGTTTTTCTTTCCGATCAAGAATCTGTATCGGTTTCTCAGTATAACTCAAAGTCTGATTAAGCTCAGCTTCGTCAGGCTGAATGACATGAGAAGCATCACGCATGTATCTACGCAGCATTGATACATGAAATACGTCATGTATTCCAGATAGAGAAGGAGGAAGAACTAGTCGATAGGCTCGATCGCCAATCTTTTCAAGTATCTCATAAGGACCGATGTATCTAGGAGACAACCTCCCGCTTTTGCCAATTCTGACAACGCCTCTGAAAGGAGAAATCTTCAAAAACACTTTGTCTCCTTGTTCAAATACTAGCGGTCTACGTCTGATATTGGCATACTTGGCTTGCCTATCCTGTGCTGTCTTCATCCTCTTCTGAATTATCTTTACTTTCTCAGTCATTTCACGAATCATATCAGGCCCAAGTTCTGGTACCGCAGATATATCATCTCAGTATAGAGGAGATCTGCACTTCTTGCCATATAATGCTTCAAACGGTGCCATCTCTATGCTCGTTTGATAGCTGTTGTTGTACGAGAATTCACACAATGGTAGTGAATCTTGCCAACTAGTGCCGAAATCTAGCACTACAGCTCTCAACATGACCTCTAAAGTCTGGATAGTCCGCTCTGACTGTCCGTCTGTCTGAGGTTGATAAGCAGTACTCAGGTGTAATGTCGTACCTAAGGCCTGCTGCAAACTGTGCCAAAAGTGTGAAGTGAATCGTGGATCACGATCTGATACGATAGACTTCGGAACACCATGCAATCTGACTACTTCTCTGATATAGGTCTCGGCCATCTGATCGTGTCTGTATGTCATTCTGTATGGAATAAAACAAGCCGATTTGGTCAATCTGTCAATAATGTCCCAAATCGCGTCACAGCCCCGGGATGATCGAGGTAACTTTGTCACGAAATCCATGGAAATGTGATCCTATTTCCATTCTGGAATAGACAAACTATGAAGTAAACCTCCGGGCTTCTTTCTCTCAGCCTTCACCTGTTGGAAATTTAAACACTTAGACACAAATTCTGCAATATCTGACTTCATCTGTTTCCACCAGAACTGTGTCTTTAGATCATTGTACATCTTCCTGCCACAAGGATGAATACTGAACCGACTACAGTGCGCTTCTGACATAATCTGTTGTTTTAATTCTCGAACATCTAGCACTACAATACGGTTATTCACATACAGAACAAAATCATGTACCTGATATTCAGACTAATGTCCTGATCTGACCATCTGAATCAACTTCTGCACATTCTGATCAGTTCTTTGTGCCTCTTTAATCCTCATAATCAAATCTGGCTCAACTTGAATCGAAGCAAGTCTCAGCGGTCTACTATCTGTGTCAAATGCTAAACCAGACAAACAGCAATCCTCAACTAAATTCGAAACACCTATCGTCGATAAGGATAGGGCACATACCTTTCGACTCAAGGCATCTGCTGCTGCATTTGACTTCCCTGGGTAATATTTGATCTCGCAATAAAAATCTTTCAATAAATCGAGTCATCTACACTGTCTCATATTCAATTCTGATTGAGAAAATAGATACTTCAGGCTCTTGTGATCAGAGTAGATCTCAAATTTCTCGCCATAAAGATAATGACGCCAAATCTTCAATGCAAATACGATCGCCGCCAATTCAAGATCATGAATGGGATATCAAATCTCGTGTGGCTTCAGCTGTCTAGAGGCGTATGCGATCACATGACCTCGTTGCATAAGAATACATCCCAGCCCTCTGTGAGATGCATCACAATATACAACGAAATCACCAGTACCTGAAGGAATCATCAAGACAGGTGCACTGGTCAGCCTTTTCTTCAACTCTAGAAAGCTGGATTCACAATCCGCAGACCACACAAATGGCGCATTCTTTGTGTTAACTGGGTAATTGGCTTCGCAACGCTGGAGAAATCTTTAATGAATCGTCGATAGTAACCTGCCAGACCCATGAAACTGCGTATCTCTGGCACAGAAGTCGGTCTCGGCCAACTGACCACAACTTCAACTTTACTCGGATCTACAGAAATACCGTCTCCAGATATGATATATGACCCAAGGAGACAACGTGTCTCAGCCAAAACTCACACTCTGACAGTTAGCAAATAAGCTTTCATTTCTCAATGTTTGCAACACAATTCTCAAATGATTGGAATGTTCATTCAGATTCTTAGAATAAACCAAGATATCATCAATAAAAACAATCACAAACTCATCCAAATACCTCTGAAAGACACGGTTCATCAATCCCATAAACACCGCTGGAGCATTCGTTAAACCAAAAGGCATGACAACAAACTCATAATGTCCATACCTGGTTCGGAATGCTGTCTTCGGTATGTCAACATCTCTAACTCTCAATTGGTGATATCCGGATCTCAAATCGATCTTGGAATAAACAGAGGATCCCTGCAACTGATCAAATAAATCATCGATGCGAGGCAATGGGTAATTGTTCTTTACCGTCGCCTTGTTCAGTTGCCGGTAGTCAATACATAATTGCATAGAACCGTCTTTCTTCCGTACAAATAGCACTGGTGCGCCCCAAGGAGACACACTCGATCTAATGTATCCCTTGGTGTAAGGCCCGAGAGTTTTATCCTACTAATCTGAAATGATTTGGGGATAATTGATATGATTATAGACGGAAAAGATCGGACCGGGAAAGACGAGATAATGCATGAAAATGTGCGAGGAACAGTAGCCCTCGCGCATATGCGCGGCACAGATGCGCGCATATGCGCGACATGGGCAGAGGACCTTGCGCATATGCGCGAGCCTGTACAAGCGAAAGATCCGTCGCGAGGACAGAACACCTCGCGCATATGCGCGAGAAGGGGCGCGCATATGCACGAGGCAAGTATGTGGGGTGATTGCCGAGACAACAAGTCTCGCGCATATGCGCGAGACATGACGCGCATATGCGCGAGCAGGCGTATTCAGGAATGCCGAGTCCAGAGAGTTGGGCGCATATGCGCGGAAATGTGTCACGCATATGCGCCAGCAGTCGGGAAGACACGCGCCGAGACATAAGGTCTCGCGCATATGCGCCGGTTGATGTCGCGCATATGCGCGAGACGTGTTGCGTGAAGAATGTGCCATTTGCCTTGCTGCATGCACGAGATATATATATATATATATATAACATTCCTCTTCAGACAAGAGAAACGAAGGGAGAAACGAAGAAAGAGAAGATTCAGAGAAGCTCCGAAAATCCTTACGCCTTTTGGGAGAAATCCATCTATCCGATTTTGAATCCGACTTCAGTACTATGTTCCTATCGACGTAGACTACAACTGGACGTAAATTTTGATACGTTTTGATATGTTTTGGAATTATGGTATTGTCAGAATCTGATATAATTCATATATGATGTTCTTGGCATGTTAGACATCGTATAATCGAAACCGGACTGAAGAACAAATACCATATGAAATTGTTATGATTTTTAGAGTTAAGTTGAGTAAGAATTGATATCAAGATTGAGTGATTATCGAGTATAAGATGTTAGAATTGATATCTGACTGATATGGTATGGCTGGATATATTGAGATTATGATGTTATGCCGTTGAACCAGAATTTGATTGAATTCTGATTCTATCCAGTATTGATTGAGTGGTGTATTGATACCGTACCCTCGATATTGGTATTGTCAGATTGAGTATTGACAGGCTTTGAGTTCGAGACTTCGACAGAGTCAGAGTATCAGAAAGAAAAGTATAAATTAATGTTGAGTTGGGATTGCACAACTCGAGTGAGGTTTGACTCGAGTCTCCCTAAATCACATACTTAGCTATTACATTGATATTTGTAATTGATGAGATTGATGTTTGTAATCTATTGATTTATAGCCACTGCATGTATTGACTACTGATACGCTAGTCATCGGCTGATTCGCCTAGTTACTGTATGCATGTATTGACTGCTGATTCGCTAGTCATTGGCTGATTCGCCAAGTCACCGACTGATTCGTCTGGTTATTGGCTGATTCGTCTAGTTATCGACTGATTCGTCTAAACTTTGGCTGATTTGCTTAATTACTGGCTGATTCGTCCAGTTATTGGCTGATTCGCTTAATTCTTGACTGATTCGTCAATTCTGTGGCTGTTTCGCCCAGACACTGGATATATGAATTATATTGATGCCGTTTAGGGTTGATTCATTCCTATCGACTGAGATTCGATATAATTATCAATATCCAGACATTGGGATCCCTAGGTTAGAGTTGAGTCGAGTCTGAGACGACGCGTGGTTTGAGTCGAGTCTGTGATGACTAGTTGATTTACAGTTTTATATCATTCATGTTTATTGATTGGCTGCATGTGAATGATATTTGTTAAATGCTTTTGTAAATGTTTTTATATGATTGCATGTTTACATTTTTTATACTGGGATTTATTCTCACCGGAGTTATCCGGCTGTTGTCTTGTTTTGTATGTGTGCATGACAACAGGTGGGACAGGTTCAGGGTTGAGAAGATGAAGAGAGATCGTGATTAGAGTGGAGGCTCCGGACTTGGATTAGAGATAGGGTTGGACACTTGATATTAGCTGTTAAACCTTAGTTGAATAAGTGTATGTAGTACAGGACTTGTACTTTTATACTGAGATGTATATATGTTTTATTTCACTACGTTCCGTATTTTTTTAAAAAAAAAAATTTAAACCCTGTTTTATAATTGATTAATTAGTCCCAATTATGATTAAGAACATGATTAGCGTCCGGGTCCCCACAGTTGGTTAGAAGATCTTCTAATTGTGCTTTTAAATCTTTCAACTCTATCGGCGCCATCCTATACGGGGCTCGAGATATAGGAATAGTGCCTGGCATAAGATCTATACTGAAATCAACCTCTCGTACTTGAGGTAACCCTGGAATCTCGTCAGGAAATACATCTGCAAACTCCCGTACTACTGGCAAATCTGCCAATGCCGGGCTCGATTTCTGTAGATCTACAGAATAAATAAGGAATCCCTCTACTCATTTCTGCAACAATCTACTCATAGTCAATGCCGACACTAAGGGAATCCGAGATCTGGAACCCTTCCCATAGAATTTCCACTTCTCTGCCATTTCAGGTCTGAATTGGACGATCTTGTGGAAACAGTCTACTGTGGCTCTGTACTTGGTTAGGATATCAATCCCAACAATACAATCAAAATCAGCCAAACCAAGAACAATGCAATCCAAGTCAATCTCATGACCCTCGAATTGTAATATACAATTTCTAACTGTAGTCACAGATACAAGACCACTTCCCAACGGAGAAGAAATAGACACTACAGTAGACAATGACTCAACAGGCAATGCATGTAGCAATGCAAAACGTTATGATATAAATGTATGTGATGCACATGTATCTATCAATACATAGGCAGGATAACCACAAAGAAAACAGTTACCTGCAATCACATCGTCTGGTGCATCTTGGGCTTGTTCCTCCGTCAAAGCAAACACCTGAGCCTGTTGTCTGGGAGGTTGGCTCATTGTCTGGCCACCTCTGGCTCTAGGCTGGGATTGTGTAGGCGTGGGCTGGAATGAATGGACAGACGAAGCTTGCCTCTCAGGCTGAGTCACTGATGTAGATGACCCTGCACTCTGAAATCTCTGGGCACCTCTCTGGGGACAAACTCTAGCAGTGTCCCTGCTGCCTGCATATGTTACATCTGCCCATCACTCCCTGACACTGCTCAGTGGCATGCCTACCACCACAAGAACTGCAATAAACACAAGTATACTCTGCACTCTGGCCAGGACCTCTCTGTCTTGACCCACTGGAGCTCGACGAACTGCTCCCTGACTTCTTAAACTGTCTGCCCTTTGCTTTCAGAAAATCTTTCTTGCCACTACTACTGCTTCCACTATCAAATCGAGGAGGAGGTGGTGGAAACTGGGCGGTGGGCTGTGGCAGTCTCTGACTGTGAGAACTATAGGAAGCCCCTCGCTGCCTAATCAAGCCAGCCTCTGCTCCCTTCGCTCTGTTCATTGCCTCAGAAAAGGTATTGGGTCGTCCCGTGTTCACCAAGGTGAAAATGTCAGGATTTAAACCATTGATGAATTGATCGGCGACCGCTTCATCATTTCCTGCCACGTGTGGCGCAAATCGAAGCAAGGAAGAAAACTTGGCAACATACTCTTCTATGTTCCACTGCCCCTGTCTCAAGTTGGCAAATTCGGCTCCTTTGTCTTTTCGATAGGAGACTGGAAAGAAACGTTGATAAAATTCATCTTTAAATACTTTCCAAGTAATATCGATACCTCTATGCTCCAGGGCTCGTTTCGTTGTAAGCCACCAACTTTTTGCCACTTCATGTAATTGATGCCCAATCAACTTCACTCTCCGTTCGTCTGTATAAGCCAGAGATTCAAACAACATCTCTGTATCGTCTAACCAGCTCTCACAATCCACTGCATTTTCCGTGCCCTTTAAAGTCGGAGGATGGAATGATTGAAATCTCTTCAATAAGGTTTCCATAGGTGTAGCTATAACATCCATCTGAGTACCTGACGTACTACCCTGTTCTAGCACTTGCCCTACAGCTGGTTGTGGTATCCTTCTAGGCGGCATAATCTAATTATCAAACAGATTAGTACACAGTCTATACAATCTGTCTCAGTCCTCCTCTGATCATATGCCATTGATCCAGAATCGGTTCTGATTCAGTCTCGAAAATTATGTGATGTAAATCAACTCAGATACAATATAACATATAATAGGGAAATCATTAAATCATGCTAGCACATCAAAAGCAAGGAAGAAGATCTATCTACCCCGCTCATCATATCTTATCTCAATCTAAAGGAACCTCGCTCTGATACCACCTGTTGTGGGAACCCGGGCTCTAACTCAATTCTTTTCGGGATTAATCGGATCTTTATTCAAAAATGTGGGTCAAAATTTTTGCTTTTTAACATTAATTCAAATGTATACAAACAAGCACAAGATAGTTCTTCATTTTTTTTCAATAAACATAATTACATGTCTTGTTCTAATACATTCATACAAACCAGTGTTTAATACAAACTACAACCACATGTAGTACAAGTCTAGTAAGAAACAACTAGTAATCTTCTGCGCCCGAAGTCACCACGCTATCTCGAACTCATCTCTGTCGTGACCCAGATCCTGCCCCACCTGTTGTTATGCACACATACAGACATAACAACAGCCGGAAACTCCGGTGAAAACAAATCCCAGTATAAAACATGTATGCATGCTAATACATAATCATAAATCATGCATGAAAGCAATAACAATGGGTTCCATAGTCTATGAAACAAATCTATATGAGCATGCAATTCAAATCAAATCATGTCCTGACTCGACTCGACTCTACTCTAGGGATCCCGGTGTAAATAAGATGTCACTGTCTGTCACCTACCCTCCCAATCGGGGTAACTGTACGTCTTATTCCTAGACTTTGGCACTGTCTGTATCGAATGTCTACAATCGGATTAAATCTGATCCGAAGCGCCGATACCACCGAACGTCTAGTTTGGCAAATCTGCCAATGACTCTCCTATCTCAAATGCTTGAATATAACTCTATAAACAAGGCATCATCATATCAAGAGATTTAAATATAATTCTATAAACAAATCAAAATCATATCAAAAGATAGACAACAATTCTAGTATGTGATTTGGTTGATAAAACTCAAATTGAATCTCATTTGAGTTGTGTCTTCCCCAAACAAAACATAAATTATACCTTTCGTCGCACAATCTGTCATAGTCGAAGTCTCGCTATCAAAGTTGCCAATAGAATCTGAAATGGCATGATCAAAGTGTATTCTATCAATACATATAGGACTCAATCTTCACTCTGAATACAATTCGACGGCATCACGGCGGATTGTCGATATACCGATCAACTCATAAATCAACACAATGTAATCAATATCAACAATTCACCTTTCTCTTCATAATACACATTAACTCTATAATCTGAACATGTTAAATCATACATATGCTGGAATTAATAACAATTACATACGGTACCATTTCTTCGATCCTGTTGCGAATAATCGTTGCTTATAATCATAAAAACATATATCTACAAGCATATCCAAGTTTCCCCAACATCAATATCTCAAATCATGCAGGAAATGAATGAAACTTACATCCTCTTGTAGCCTTTGAAGTGAGGAACAAGAATTTAAGCTTGGATTAACTTTTGGATAAGTAAATCTTACACAATCAAATAGTAAAGATTGAAGAAAGCTTGGAACCCTTTTCTCCTTCGTTTCTCAGCTGGTGGAAGTGTTAAAAAATGAAGACTCAGCACAATTCTATATATATATGCCATGTGTCATCATAAGAAACAAAGGTGGCTTTCTCGTATACATCATCGCGGGTGCGCTCCCTCTAGACCGCAGGTGCGCTCAAGCTTCGGCAGTCTATTCATTTTCCAAAATCGACGACCGCGGGTGCGCTACATATAAGACCGCGGGTGCGGTGAACCTACTGTAAAAATGACCAATTTTCTGTCCATGCACCGCGGGTGCGGTATCTTTCATGGTGCGGGTGCGGTTACGTTTGAACCGCGGGTGCGGTGTCATTTCTGTAAATAATTTTCAACTCTCTGTCCATCAACCGCGGGTGCAATCTTTCTTGGACAGTGGGTGCGGTCTGCCCTTCATTCAAAATTCTAATTTTTCATGTCTCTCCTTCCCCCATCTCATTTATTGCTTCTCATTACATGTCATGCATTCTCATATCTTTGAATATCGCATCAATGAAGACTAATAAATCTCAGGCCTTACACATCAAGTGAGAGTTAGACAAGAAGATGTGCCGAAAACAGCTTTTCGCACGAGATACAGACACTTTGAATTTTTGGTTATGCCTTTTTGTTTGACCAATGCTCCTGCTGTGTTTATGGACTTGATAAATCGAGTATTTTGTAAATATCTCGATCTTTTTGTGATTGTATTCATTGATGATATTCTGGTTTATTCCAAGTCCGAGGAAGAGCATGCCAAACACTTGAGATTAGTTCTTCGAATTCTTCAAAAGAAACAGTTGTACGCCAAGCTATCCAAGTGTGAGTTTTGGTTGGATAAAGTTGTATTTCTGGGCCATTTCATATCTCAACATGGTATTTCTGTCGATGCAAGTAAAGTGGGAGCAGTTCTGAATTGGGCACGGCCGACCAATGTGCCAGAGATTCGTAGTTTTATGGGTTTAGCTGGTTATTACCGGAGATTTGTTGAAAATTTCTCAAAGATTGCTAGACCTATCACTCAACTGACTAAGAAAAATCAGAGATTCATTTGGTCTGATGAATGTCAGTCAATTTTTGTCGAGTTGAAGAAGAGATTGACTTCTGCACCAGTTCTTACCATTCCAAGTGGTTCTGCAGGATTCGTTGTTTGTACCGACGAATCAAATAGAGGATTAGGTTGTGTTCTGATGCAGCATGGCAGAGTTGTGGCCTGTGGTTCTCGTCAGTTGAAACCGCATGAGTCTAAGTATCCTGTTCATGACTTGGAATTGGCTGCTATCATTTTTGCTCTCAAGATTTGGAGACATTATTTGTTTGGGGAGCAATTTGTAATCTATTCTGATCACAAAAGCTTGAAGTATTTATTCTCTCAGTCAGATCTGAATATGAGACAGAGACATTGGATGGATCTTTTGAAAGATTTTGATTGTGAGATCCAGTATCAACCGGGAAAAGTGAATGTCATTGCTGATGCTTTGATTCGTAAGGTTGTTGATATTAATTTATCCTCGATTCATGTTTCTAAGTTACGAGAGGATATTTGCACTTCTGGGTTGGATTTTCAAATCCAAGGTAATGCTGTTTGTGTATCTCAGATTTCTGTTGAGCTAGAGTTGATTCAGATTGTAAAGTCAGCTCAGAAGACTGATGTTCGAGTTCTGAAATCTTATGAGTTAGTATCTCAATGACACCAATCTGGTTTCTCAATTCACTTAGATGATTTTCTTCGGTTGAATGGTAGATTGGTTGTCCCCGATATTCCTGAATTGCGTACAGCCATCCTTAAAGAAGCTCATTGTACTCGATATAGTATCCACCCAGGAAGCAAGAAAATGTATCATATTCTACAGCCTCATTTTCGGTGGAAGAATATGAAAAAGGATGTGGTTGAGTTTGTGTCTCGTTGTATGATCTGTCAGCAAGTCAAACCGGAACGAATGAGACCTGGAGGATTACTGCATAGCCTTGAGGTTCCTCAGTGGAACTGGGAGCACGTGGCTATGGATTTTGTCACGCATTTGCCACATACTTCTCGTCATTTCGATGCCATTCGGGTGATTGTCGATAGGTTATATAAATCAGCACACTTTATTCCGTATGAGAGGACATATTCGTACAAGAAAATGGCTCGTCTGTATATTGAAAATGTTGTGAGACTTCATGGAGTTCCAGTAGCAATAGTCTCAGATCGTGACCCTCGTTTCAAATCAAAATTTTGGACTAGTTTCCAAAAATAAATGGGTACACGACTTGCGATGAGTACTGCGTACCATCCTCAGACAGATGGTCAGACAGAGCGTACGATTCAGACACTCGAGGATCTGCTTTGAGCTGTAGTCATGGATTTTAAAGACAGTTGGAAGGAAGCTTTACCACTAGTAGAATTTTCGTATAACAACAGTTTCCAGGTGACTATTGGTATGGCTCCTTTTGAAGCTTTGTATGGCAGACGATGTCGATCACCTCTTTGTTGGGATGAATTTGGTGAGAAGCAGTTGACTGGACCTGACATTGTTCAGGAAATGCATGATAAAGTCCAGTTGATTTGTTAGAGAATGAAAGCTGCCCAAGATCGTCAAGCTAGTTATGCTAACAGACGTCGTCGACCTCTAGAATTTCAAGTTGGAGATTTTGTGTTTCTGAGAATCTCTCCGTTTAGAGGTGTTGTTCGTTTTGGTATGAGAGGTAAGTTGTCACCTCGTTTCATTGGTCCCTACGAGATTGTTGAGCGTATTGGGACTTGCGCTTATCGTTTGGATTTGCCTCAGTCTTTGTCTAGCATCCACGATGTTTTCCATGTTTCTATGTTGCGAAAGTATGAGCCCGATCCATCTCATGTGATTCAGCCTGATGAGGTTGAACTTGATCCATCTCTATCGTATACTGAGTATCCTGTTTGTATTTTGGATCGTAAAGACAAAGTTTTACGCAATAAAGTTATACCACTTGTACGTGTTCAGTGGTCGAGGCATGGGGTAGAAGAATCAACATGGGAAATAGAAGAGAATTTGAGAGCATCTTATTCATATCTGTTTGATTCTTAGTAATGTATTGTAGGTTTTGTATCGTGTGTAAGATGTATGTGTATAAACAGAAATTTCGAGGACGAAATTTGTTTTAAGGGGTGGAGAAGGGCCCTGTAATTAATTATCCGGTAATTTTGGCTTAATTAGAATAATTATTGAGTTGTAAATTAAAATAATTAATTATGCCAAATAAATTCAAAAAGTGTGTTAAAAATATATATTTTAGAATATCGGAGAATTTAACGATATAAAATACATATAGAGTTTAAATAACACACGAGAGCAAAATAATTACAGACCGGGATAAATGGGCTTGAGTTATTATTTTAGTAACCAAATACACAATATATAAAAATACATATACATAAACACAACTTACCAAATAAGAGATGGAAAGATAGAAGAAAGAAGCTTTCCCCAACTCCATTCCCGTCACTTGTGTAGCGGCTGCGGGAAAATCGCGATAACTCCTCCGTCTGGCGTCCAAATCTCGATCGGTATAAAGGGGTGTCTTCCTAACATCCTAGGCTTTGATTCAAATCAGAAATCGCGAAGTTTGAGCAAGGATTAGGGTAGATCTAAGCTGCTGTTCTAGTGCTATGTTTCTGCGCGAATTCTTTCAGTTTTGGGTGAGAGTTTTTGGGTTGCTGCGATTTTTGTAGTTTGAATTTGTAGATATGACCTAAATAGAACTTGTAGCTCTGTTTGTTAGCTTTCTATAGCCGCTATAATCATCGAATTTGGATAAGAAACGGATTTGATATGATTTTTCTACCAAAATGTGTCAAAATGGAATTTTGTGTAGGAGCTGTGTACAACACCTACAGTAATTCGGGTTTATGGCATGTTTGCACTCCGATTCTGGGTTTTTGGTTAAAAAGAAAGTTGTAGAGCTATGTGTTGTCTTCGTAATGATATAAGATTCGTTAAATTCAATTAAGAATTGAGCAAGTTATGCTTGTTTTTCTGGAACTGCTCAGTGTGTGAGATTCTGTCCGCGAATTCGTAAGTAGCAGTGTGTTCTTGGAAATTATTAGAATAATCTACTGAGACTATGAAGATGGTTTCAACTGGAGAAACTTAGATAATTGAGTTGTCTTTCATTTCCAATTGGCGGATATTGATTTGAGTTAATATTAAGCGAGATATGAATTTTATGCTCTTTTGTGCCAAATTGGACATTGGTGTGGAATGTAGTTTTCATGATCGGCTTATTGTGGTTTTGTTTAGGCCGAGAGTCTTGAAGAGAAGTTGATATTGGAGTTTCAAGTTGGTATAGGTATGTTACAGCTCGGTAACATACGACGGTAAAACATAAATTATGTTTAATTGCCATTCTGTGTTACTTTGATCGGTTGTATGACTTGTTGGCTATTGGAAATTGTTAAATGTTTTCGTTGTGATCTATTTTTATTATTGTGACATATTATTGTCATTTAGCATCGGGCATACTGTTAAGACATTCATGTTGAGCCCTATCGTTCTTGTTAGCCCATTGTTGATATCCGTTGTTATTTGGCACTGTTGTTTATCTCGGGATCATTGTGTGGCTGATAGGCCTATACACATGAGACCGTAGATGTGATTGAACAATCCCGTGGTTAGTGCAGCCTTTTGAGGTGAGCGCTGGGATTGTGTCATCTAGTTCGTTTTGTTGTGACATCCTGTTATATCGTATCAGCTGTATGGAGGCCGAGTCAGGGGTGTTATTCAGCACAACTTGGCATACCTCGCATACTTGGCAGGGCGGTTTAGCTGCATGAGGATGTAGCTCCCCTGTGTTGTTGCTCGAGCATTATTCCAGTTGTTATCGTACCGTTTGTTGGCTCCTGTTATCCCAGTTATTCGTTGAGCCTTTCATGCATTGCATATTACATTTTATTATATGATTATGCATGATTTATGCTTATTGTTGTTATTGTTGAACTGTTTTATACCAGAATCCTAACCTCAGTTGTTTACTGGGGGGCTGTTGTGGTTGCTATTGGGCACCATGGTAGATCTCCCGAGTCGTTTTACAGCATCAGGCCGAGGTTCCGCCAGTGGAGCTTGGGATTGAGGTTGTATTGCTTGGTTCTGTTCAGTGGAGTCTCCCAGTTGGTCTATATGTATGTCTTGAGTTTGTTCAGTCTTGTATTGTAGTTTATTTGCCGGGGAGATGCCCCGTGTATCTGTATTGATATTTGGTTGTTCTGGTTATGTTCTGAGGCGACTCTGTGATTTTAATGATATGGCAAGTATTTGGTAAGTTTTAAATTATGTTTAGTCCTGGCCAGTGCGGCTATAGGTTGTTGACTTTGGTTTTGTTTTAATGACTCTAGTTGGAGTATATTTTGATATAAAATGCTGTTTGAGTTTTCGAGATGTCCTACTTACGGGGAGGTCATGCCGAAATTTTTCTAGGCCCTGAGGTCCGTTTTAAAGTATTTTAAACCTTTTTCCGCTGCAGTTTTAAATCAAACCATTATTGTTTGATCATTAATTGTCGTTAGAGTAAATGGGCCTCACAAAAGTCGTGGAACATAGCATTGAAAGAATGGCCATGGAATTGAAGTTTGAGGAGACAAAAACTACTATTACAATTACATGGCATTATTAAAATTTTTGACCCTTTCTCTCATTTGGCCTATAAATAGAGGCATTGTGCTAGCTTGTGAATCATTTTATCTCATTGTAAAATATAGTGTGAGTGTGTCAAAGTTCTAAGTTCCAATATTTTTTCTTTCATTTTCTTAACTATGAGTAATGATTTTAGTGTTGATCAAAAGTAAGCTCATGGCAAGCTAATCTATTATGTCAAGGTGAAGAGGATGAATTCTTGGTGAAGTAAGATTGTTTATATTTTGTATATTCTTTCTTTATTTCATTTCATTTAGCTAATTTCTTTTTATTGTAGGTATAAAAATGAATTATTTGTTGTTATCAATTTACATCAAATGCTTGATACCATTGAAGTGTTTATCTTGATTTGTTGTTTAATTTTGATACAATAAATATTTCATCAATTATTATTATTGTTATATTATATATATATGTATATATATATTTATATAATTATATCATATATTTCATTTAGACGATAGCGTGGCTCTGCCAATTGTTCTAAATGCAATATTATGATTTAATACTAACATCTAACAATCTAACATTTACTTTATCGCAACTAACTTTTATTTTTCGCATCTAACTTTTACTTTACTGCAACTAACTTTTACTTTATCGCAACTAACTTTTACTTTTTTGCATTTAAATTTTACTTTCCCGCAACTAAATTTTACTTTATTGCAACTAACTTATTAAATCCTATATTTCTATAGTGCGAACTATATTATATTATATGAGTGTTTAATTATTTAATTTTTCTTGGAACCATTATTTATGGTGGTTTCCTTTGTTTTACTTTTAATTAAACAATATTACATAAACTAAGAATAAATCCTTGAGCCTTGACAAAATTTATAATTTGTAAACTTCATTGTTGAATTTGGTAATTTATAAATTAATAAATTAAAACTAAAAATAACCTCTCTGTGGATCGATCTCGTACTCACGAAATATATTACTTGCAGGCAACCTACACTTGGGTGAATTATAATTTAAGTAGTAGCAATGAACTCTGAATAGGCAGGGTTGCATGTGCGCTCACGACCCGAGGACCACACTTTTCTGCACCCCACGTTTTTATGAGCTTTGTGTAGACATGATCGGTTTTATACGTTATTGTGATATGATGTTGATTTTTAGTATTTTACTCGTTTCATTATGTTAATGCACGGTTGAGGGCCAAGTTGGAAAACTTTAAACTGCAATGTTTTATCTGTTGATTTACCACGATTACTTTGTCAAATATGTATTTTTCAGCAGTTGTGCATGCATGCAAGATTTTAAATTTCGAAATTAAGTTTACAAAAAAAATAAAATAAAATAAAATTTAGTAGTATTTTTTAACAGTAGATGTTTCAGTCTTGGTAATTTCCCCTGTAAATGCAGCAACCGAAACTTCTCTAGGAATCAAGTCATCTTCAACTTTGCCCAGACTTTTTAACATTCTTACTGGAAGAACATTCACAGATGGCCCATTGTCAACCAAAACCCTAGACACTGGCTTCCCATTCACATGAGCCTTGATGTACAACGGCTTTATGTGCTTGGTCATGGCCGGTGTAGGCTTCTCAAGTATCACTTATTTAGGCTTATCTGGGTGATCCTCCTTAATAATCACTTTTGAACTCCCTTCAATGAGTTTATTTGTGTGATCTTCCTTTTGCACTGATTTTTTGGGTATCAACTACCCATTATCATCTTCCATCATTTTAAACTTATCTGGTAGTATAACCACTCTTGTGACACAATCCATAGTGATGTGAAACTCTCCAACACAAAAATTGATTGTTTTTCTTTTTTGATCATCCTCCTCACTTAACAAATCATCATCTTCGTCCACTAACTTTTCCTCAGTAGTCGATCTTCCAAACTTGAACTTACTCCCCACCTGATCCCTGGTGACTGAAATATCCATTGTGGGTTCATTTCGCAACTTTGCGGACTCTTCTGTTATTGCAATAGCTCTTTCTCTCAACAGTCGTCTCTTCTGAGTCATAGTTAGTGACCTAGGGAACTTTTGTGTTGGACCACCCTCCAAGACTCACTAAACTCGCATCTAGCTGGAAGGACGTACCTGAGCTTTGCTCTCCTGCTCTCATAATTTTTCATTTTGAGGCTTAATCCACACGTCGCTCTCTATCTTGGTCAGCTGACTTTTCTTGATTTCCATCCTTCATTACTCGACTTCATATGCAAATCTCTTATCCGAGTATATTTGGTGTTGATTGCGAGATCACTCCCCTCTAAACCATTGATTCCCAAGAACTGGTCTCTCAAGGAAATGATGGCCCCTTGGCCTAGAGGTCGCGGATTCACCAACACTTCTGTTTAAACACTGCTGAAATGTTCTTAGTCGATTAGCACTATACCTTCCATTGGCTTCATACAGTTGACCCTTCGGGACCCAGGATTTCTTAATTATTCGGTTTCTCACGGCAAAGGATTGGCTTATTTCTCATTGAGAAGATCCCTCAAATCTGTCACGTTCACATTAACAGAAGCTACTGGAGGAAAATGATCATCATCCACTGCCATGGAATTTCAGGACTTCCTTATTAATTCAGTCATGCAAAATTTTTTTGAAAGCCCAACAAGATTTAGAAGCATGATTGTAAGAGTTGTGGTACTTACAATAATATCGACCTTTCAACCCTTCCTTGGGTGGCACCCTGTGATCAGGTGGAAAAGTGATGAATTTTTCTTTAACGAGGAAATCAAAAACTTCATCGGTTTTTGACACGTCAAACCTGTACTGCATATCCTTGGGGAGTTTGGAGCTATTCTTCTTTTCAGGTTCTGTCGACTTATTTTTTAGCAGGGGAACTGTAAGGTCCAAAATTAAGACGACATAATCCAACTGCATGCAAATCTAGAAAAAATGAAAAATGGCTAATTAATTGATTTTAATTGCTTAATTGACTATGTGACATACATTATTATATGTTAAAAAGGATTTTTGTTTACATTATGCATAAAACTGTGTCTTTAAGGATTATTCAAGTTGCGATCGAGGAACGGAGACCGAGGGCTGAAAAACGTAAAATGTTTTTATTATTAAATTATTTAAATTATGGTTGATGGTTTTTCATATTTTTGAAAATAAAGAGTTTTGAAGTGATTTTATACGCGGGACGTAATTTTATCGGTGTTGGTTTTTCAACAAAAAAATGCAAACGTAATGGCAACCCGGCTAATAAATTCACAAACTACCCTAAACAAAATATATTTTATTATAAAATTAAAGACTAATGGGCCTAAGTTGTGTGCTTATTAGGCCTAAGCCTCGTTAGTTGATTTTTATTAAATTTAAAGTGTTAAACCCTACCCTAAACCATCACAAAAACTCACGCCTACAAGCTGAAATTCTCTCCCAAAACACACGACATCACACACATTTTATTTTGAAGAAAATTTCGAAGGGAGCTTCAAGGATTCAGCCTAGGTTTTTCCCTCGTCGTCGTTCCTCAATCGCCATCAAATATTCGTGCATTTAAAACGCAAAGGCACTCCATACATCTCATTTTCTCGTCTATCACATCGTACTATCGTTTTTAATTACGTTGTATGAAAACATGGTGTTCTTATTATGGTTTTCGGATTTTGCATATGCATGTAATAAACTAATGGTATCAAGTTCCAAATCTTGTTCTTCACGTGTCAAGGGCTGCCATGATGTTAGCTTATGATCAAGGGATATTTTTACACAATTTTAAGGGCTCTAGGAACACACCAAACTCATGGCAATCACAAAGAAACAAGCGGGAATCGAGTTTTTTCTGTCATGGGTTTTGGGTGTTCGGGTTTCATGGTTAGTGGCTGGCTTGGTCTTGGCTTGGGGTCAGGGCTATCCTGGGACTTGGTTGAGTCGAGGGAAGAGTCCTAGCCATGCTAGAACTCAAATTAAGGGCTAGGGAAGGAGTCCTAGCTTGCTAGGACTCCCACCTGAGAATCGCGCATCATATGCGCAGGTATGTGCAGACTTCCAGGGGCTTGCGATCTGTGGTTCAGGGGCTGGGCTAGGGTGAGTCTTATGTGTCCTAGGAAGGTGTGTGAGGGGTTGGTTCAAGGGCTGGGCTCGCTGGTAGAGAACTGGGCACGTGAACATAAAGTCCAAGCATTTCGGGAGTTCTCGACTGCAGCTCTTTGGGGTTGGCATGCTTCGGTTTCAGGTTGTGAATTGAGTCCTAAGGGTCCTGGTGGTCCAGTAGGGTCTAGACAAGGGTTGGCTTGATGCTGGCTCATGATGGCTTGAGCATGGCTCGAGCAAATATGGAGTAGGCTAGAGGGTGACTAGTTCATAGGTCCTAGGGTTTTAAAAAGTTAAAATAAATCGAAACACGGCTCACGGGGGACGAGTCATGGTTCATAAGGACTAAAATAATATAAAAAGTCTAAGTTTTGAATTTAGGAATTTTATATTAAAGTTTGGGATTTTCGGGATTAAAACGCTTTCAAAACGATTAATTAAAGTTAAATTAAAAAGTCTATTTTTTAAGCTAAATAAATTCATGAAAAAATTCATGTAAGCTTAAATAATTATTTTGGACATGTTAGAGGCAACGAAATCAAGAAAAGTCAAATTCGAAGGATTTTACGTCTAGGGGTAAAACTGTCTTTTTACACCTAAAAATTTGTAAACGTCATGGCAGTGCTCTGAATACTATTTTATATGCTAATTTGATTATTTCAAATGTTTTTGAATTTTAACATGTTAAATTATGATTTTTAAATGTCTATGGATTTTGATGATTTAAGGATGACATTTAAAAGATATGTTGCATGCTTGGTTTTAAAAACAAAAAAATGATATGTTATGCATGATTTTTGTAAAGTGATGAAAATGTAAAACGTTGAAGGAAGTGAAGTAGTTGTGACTATTGAGGATATGAGGATTTGAGGTAAGAATGGGAATATCATGAGCGAAAAGGCCCCAGATGGAGCTCATTTATGGGAAAAGGCCACAGAGAGAGCTCGACGATCGTATTTCCATTCGATGAGGCTAGGCCAAGGCTCAGTGGACGAGAAATCGTCGCTGATGTCCCTGCCGCCCAGTACTGTGGTTACATTTAGATGGATCCATCGACTATTTGAGGATGAGAAAAGTCACAATTAACGATCTAAATTCAATAAGATGGAAAATGTTTATGATCATGATAAAAGGATACATGTTATGAATGAGGTAAAGGGAAAAGGTTGAAGTTTATGTTATGCATGTCATGAAAATGTTATTTTTACGTAAAAATATCTTTCACTGTTGCATGTGATTTTATACGTATTACTTGTTATCAAGATTATGGTGTGTTGAGTCTTTAGACTCACTAGGTGTGATGGATGCAGGTGAATTTGAGGGAGGTCTTGATGATTGACCTGGCTGGGCTGAAGGTGTACACTACCTGAGGACCAGCGCTTCTAGTTTTCCGCAATTATGATTTATGATTACGATTTACATTAAAAGATTTTTAAGACTATTTATTTATTCTTTTGAGTGGTTTTTGAGAGGATGATATTTTTCACGTTTATTGCTTATTAGGTTTGTTAAAACAAGTGACGATTTATTGTTTTGACAATTTCCTTTGGGTTTTCAAATACTAGTTGGCTATTTAATTAAAATGGTGCAGAATATTTTATAAAAATATTTACATTGAGTATTGAGGTTTTGGCCGTTGCATGTAAAAAAAAAATTTCTAGTACTTTTTAACATTAAGGAAGGCAGACGTTTCAGTTGTTATCAGAGCAAAGGTCCTGTAAAGGGTTGTGCCACCATCAGCGCCGGAAAGATCAGTCGTCAAGCCTCAAATTTTTAAGTTTTTACATTCTTTATATGATTCAGTATGATGTTACCTCCATGACGACATGAGTAATATGTTTACATTACATGTTTACTAGCTTTTTGAGTATATATTTTTTCTATGCTTAAATTGCTAAATGAATAAGGATATGTCAAATGAATATAAACTTAGAATTTTAAATGCATGTTGGTTATGTTAGAATTTGGAAAACGTTCAGATAAAATGCCTCCTAGACGTGCCCGTGTTAATGAGAATCAAGCCGAGAACAGCGTGAACAATCAAGGAAATGCACCCTCACCACCACCTCCAAGGGATGCTGCTACTCGTTCTTTAGAGGGAATGGCTCGTCTCTTCGTGCAGCAAATACAGCAGCAGCTGTTATAGCAGCAGCGGTTACAGCAGTTACAGCAGCAGCAGTTACAACAGGAACCTAGGCCACCACAGGATATCTACGATCAGTTCCGGAGGCTAGGGCCAAAGTAATATTCTGGCACTACCGATCCTTTTGCTGCTAAGAGCTGGATTTGTTCACTCGAGGTACAATTTTGCTACCTGAATATGGGGGATGCTGACCGCGTGAGGTGTACCACTTACCTGTTTAAGAATGATGCTTCCTTATGGTGTGAAGGAGATGAGCAGGGTTTTAAACTTGCTATTATTACTTGGCCTCAATTCAAGGAGATTTGCTATGAGAAATATTTTAGTGCTGATGTTAGAAGGCGACTGAAGAGGGAGTTTATGAGCCTCCGTCAAGGAGACTTGATTGTTGCGGAGTTTGTGAAGAAATTTGATAGGGGCTGTCACTTTGTACCCATTATTGCGAGGGATCCTGCACAGAATCTTAGACACTTAATGGATGGCCTACGACCTACCTTATAAAATATTGTTATGATGATGCATCCATTGGATTATGCTATTGCTACCACTTGTGCATTCAGGTCTGAGCAAGCTTTGAGGGACATTGAGTTTGAATTGCAGCGCAAGAGGAAACAACACCACAATAACAATCAGCCAAATAAAAAACAATATACGGGACCTCCTAGACCTCAAGGGCCTCAAAAGCCCCAAGGTCAAAACAAGAAGCAAGGACAGCAAAGGCCACAGAATCCTGGAGCACCAAAGCCTTCTGAGACGCAACCATGCAAGGAGTGCAATCGCCTACATCTTGGAAAATGTGAATGGGGGACATTCAAGTGTTTCTACTGCAAGGAGGTTGGGCACAAAGCTATTGATTGCTCGAAGAGGAAAGCGCCTACTGTGGGACGAGCTTATGTTATGAATGATGAAGAAGATGAGGAGGAGGCAGACACTACGCTTATCACGGGTAACCTAGTCATTTAAAATTTTTATATTGCTTATTATTGCATGAAATGTTAAATTTATTATTAGAATTGAATTGGGAAAAATATTTAACCTAGTGGAAATTAGGTTGCATGCTCTACTTAGTTGAACTTAAGATATGATTTTAGAAACCATAGAAATGGGTACTGGATTTTGTGCCTTATTTTGTGCCTTATTTTATGTGAAGGATGAAAATAATTCCAAATAAAAAGTTTATGGCCAAAATTAAAGAAAAATCATAATTTAGAGATTTATAAGAATTTTGAGTTTTAAGGGGTCGAATGGGAAATTTTCGAAATTGAGGGACTTAATTGAAAACTTCGAAAATTTTGAGGACTTAAATGAAATTCTCGAATGTCAAGGGACCTAATTGCAATTAACCAAAAGATAAGCGAATTTAATGTAATTACCGAATTCTTAAGGACCATGAAATGAAATACTTGAAAATATAAGGGCCAAATTGCAATTATCAAAAATTTTGGGGACTAGAATGCAAATTTTGAAAAATCTTAGGGAAAAAATGCAATTTTCCAGAAATGCTTAAGTCCAACATGCAATCTTCACGTAACTTTGGGAAATTAATAATATAAATTCTTTAAGCTTCAACACGAAAAGATTTAAAAGACATTTTCGCCGCAATAAAGATTAACATTCAGGGGGTAGCTACCTAGACATTGCTAGATTCAAGGGCTACACATTCATTCATATCTGAAACCTACATCAAAAGACTGAATATTACTCCTCAAGATATGGGTTTTGATTTCAAAGTTTCTATTTTTTCCGGTGATCAAATGCTCACTTCTAAAATTTTCAAGAATCTGGAGCTTCGTTTATGCAAAGATGTGGTGCGGGCAGATCTTATTGTGCTTCCTATGCCCGAATTTGATATTATACTTGGTATGGATTGGTTATCAGTAAATGGAGCTTCAATTGATTTCCGTCAGCGATCAGTATCTATTCAACCGTCTAGTGGTAAATCTTTTGTCGTTGAGGCGGCAAGAAACAAGAAAATGCCGCACATTATCTCTTTTCTATGTGCGAGGAAACTTGTTAAGCATGGATTCAAGGCTTTTCTAGCATGTGTCACTACCGCACATGCTCGTATCAGTCAGAAATTGGAGGATGTTGATATTGTCAGAGATTTTCCTAGCGTCTTTCCCGAGGACGTTTCTGGTATTCCACCCAATCGTGAAGTATAATTCTCTATTGATCTAATGCCGGGCACTGTTCCTATATCTAAAGAACCTTATCGTCTAGCACCTGCTGAAATGAAATAATTAAAAGATAAAATCCAAGAGTTGCTAGACAAGGGTTTTATTCGCCCTAGTTATTCTCCATGGGGAGCACCGATATTGTTTGTGAAGAAGAAATATGGTAGTATGCGTCTTTGCATTGATTATCGAGAGCTTAATAGGGTCACCATCAAGAATAAGTATCCACTGCCAAGAATTGAAGATTTATTTGATCAGTTACAAGGAGCATCTATATTCTCAAAGATTGATCTTTGTTCTGGATACCATCAATTGAAAGTAAAGGAGTCATATGTTCACAAGACGGCGTTTCGTACTAAATATGGGCACTATGAGTTTATGGTCATGCCATTTGGGTTGACCAATGAGCCATCGATCTTTATGGATCTCATGAATCGCATATTTCAACCGTACCTGGATCAGTTTATTATAGTCTTCATTTGAGGACAGCACTGCAAGTACTGCAAGATAGGAAGCTATATGCAAAATTCAGCAAGTGCGAGTTTTTGCTTGATAGAGTGGCTTTCTTAGGCCACATCATTTCTAGTGATGGCGTTGAAGTTGATCCGAGTAAAGTGGAGGCAGTGAAAGAGTGCCAGTACAAAAGAGTGTTACCGAGATTCGCAGTTTCATGGGACTAGCTGGCTATTATCGCAATTTTATTCAGGGGTTCTCATCTATAGCGGTAACCATGACCGCATTTGTAACGCCCCAGATTCGATGACTGTCCTCACTGTACAAAAACGAGTCTTTCCAGCGTGCTTATGTCCTCACTCACACGCACCTAGAAAATTTCCCAGGAGGTCACCCATCCCAAAATTTCCCAAAGTCAAGCACGCTTAACTTTGGATTAGTTTTTCTCATGAATTTTCAACTCTCTCGACGCATAGGCTATAACTCGGTCACTTTGCATCAGAACTGCGCCCAAACCAAGTTTAGAAGCGTCGGTGTAAAGAACATATTCTCCTTGCCCCGATGACATAGATAACATTAGCGCTGAATTTAGGGCTTGCTTCAACTTGTCAAAAGTGTCTTGACACTCGGGTCCCCATACAAACTTGGCATTTTTCTTTGTCAAGGCTGTAACGACCATGGGCGATCCCGTCTATATCGAATTTCGGCGATAGAAGTCGTTCTTCTTCTAAGCAAAATCAATATAACCAAACGTCTGGTGTCTTGGCATATCCTGTCAAAGACTTGGTATATCCTGCCAAACTATCTGGCACATCAGCCAAAGACTAGGCACATCAGCCCGTGACTTCTCACATAACAAATGCTTAACGATAAATCAATAGAATAAGCGTATCAATCTCGAACACTGCAACATATCGAGGTAATGACAATTCAGTATGTGATTTTGGGAAACTCAAGGTAAATCAAACTCGAGTTGTACAATCCCTGATTAACATTAATTTATATCTTTCTCTTCTCGGTCTGACGAAGTCGAAGTCTCGAATTCAACTCTGTCCATACTCAATCTTGTAATGACAATATCGAATAGGCACAATATCAATATACATTCTGAAATCAATACTTGATATAATCAGAACTCAATCAAATTTTGTTTCAACGGCATAAATGTACAATCTCGAAATACCGGCAATACAATATCAGTATATACAAATCAGCAACTCATCTGATCCAAATCTGAATAATATCAATATACCCGCAATACAGTATCAATCAGATATCAATCCCAACATCTCATAATCGATAACAATACAATTCTGATATCAAATCGGCCTAATCCCAATCAAATCAACTCCGAAAATTCATAACAATTCTATACGGTATCAGTTCTTCAATCAGGTTTTGATTATGCGATGTCTACTATGTCAGGAACACCATATATCAATCATATCTAATTCTGGCAACATCATAATTTCAAATCATATCAGAACGTAATAAAAATTACGCCCAATTGAAGCTCTCATCGATAGAAACACAGTACTGAGCTCGGATCGAAAATCAGACGGACGAATTTTCTTCAAATCCAATTCTAGTATCAAAGTTTTCTAATTCCCCTGGAGAAGCTCTTGGCCTTTTCTTATCTCTATTATGAAGAAAATGACTTCAAGTATATATATATATATATCATGCATGTCAAGAAACGTGGCTCACTCCTTTGTGCAGCACGTCTCGCGCATATGCGCGACCTCCTTCGTCGCATATGCGCGAGACATTAAGTCTCGACGCGTGTCATGACTGTAGCTAGCGCATATGTGTGCCCTCACTCAGCGCATATGCGCGAGGTTCTTCACAACTCTTTGCCACCCTCGCGCATATACGCCGGTCCAGGTCGCGCATATGCGCGAGGTGCTCTGCCTATCTCGCGCATATGCGCCCGGCGAGGTCGCGCATATGCGCGAGGGCTCATCCTCTCACATACATCAATTCTTCTTTTCGGCTTTTCCGGTCTGATCCGTTCAATCTATAATCACCTCAATTATCAACAAATCATTTCCGATTATAATAACAAAAATTCTCGATCATTACATTCTCCCCCCCTAAGATTTGATTTCGTCCCCGAAATCACGAAATCACAGGCAATCAACTCAGATAATAAATCAGATACAATAAGGAATGAAAAATAGAAGATAGATAAGAAGACTCACATCAATGAAATAACTCTGGAAACCTCTGTCTCATATCTGATTCAGTTTCCCTTGTATCTTCTTCGATGCCATGACGACTCGGTCTTCTGTCTCAAATAACAATGGTCTACATCGAACATTGGCATATTTGGCCCGTCTGTCTTGAGCTGCCTTCATCTTCTTCTGAATCAGCTTCATTTTTTTTATCATATCTCTGATCATATCAGGTCCAATTTCAGGAACCTCAGAGATATCGTCCCAATATAGAGGGGATCTGCATTTCTTACTGTACAACGCTTCAACGAAGCCATCTCAATACTCGTCTGATAGCTATAGCTGTATGACAACTCACAACGTGGCAATGAATCTTGCCAACTAGTGCTAAAATCAAGCACTATAGTTCTGAGCATATCCTCCAAAATCTGGATAGTCCACTCTGACTGTCCGTCAGTCTGTGGATGATATGAGGTACTCAGATATAACTTCGTACCTAGAGCCTACTGCAAACTCTGCCAGAAGTGCGAAGTAAAACGAGGATCACGGTCTGCAAAAATAGACTTCGGCACTCCACGTAATCTGACCATCTTTCTGACATAGATCTCTGCCATCTCTCATATCTGTATGTCATCTTGTACGGATAAAACATGCGGATTCGGTCAATCTGTCAATCATGACCCAAATCGCATTACAACTTCAGGAGGATCTCGGTAGCTTTGTTACAAAATTCATGGAAATGTGATCCCATTTCCATTCAGGAATAAACAGGCTCTGTAATAATCCCTCTGGTTTCTGTCTTTCTGTTTTTACCTGCTGGCAAATCAGACATTTCGATACAACTTCTGTAATATCTGATTTCCTCTGTATTTCTCAAAAACTGTCTTTTCAGATCATTGTATTTTTTCTGCCACCAGGATGAATACTGAATCGACTGCTGTGTGCTTTTGACAACATCTGTCATTTCAAATCCGAAACATCTGGCACAACAATACGATTATTCACGTATAACACACTGTCACAAACCTGATATTCTGATCGATGCTTAGCTCTGAATATCGATATCAAGTTTTGAACATTCTGATCAACTTTCTGAACCGCTTTATTTTTCAAAATTAGTTCTCATTCGGCCTGCACAATATAAATTATCCACGGTCTACTATCTGTTTCAAACACTGATTCAGAACAACAGTAATCTTCGGTCAGATTCGAAACATCAATCATCAATACGGATATGTTAAACTCATAAAACTGCGAATTTTTGACGCTAGTGTCGGTCTTGGTTAACTGATCACGGTTTCAACGTTGTTCAGATCCACCGCTATACCATTTTCGGATATATTGTGCCCCAAACATACAATCTGTCTCAGTCAAAACTCACATTGTGACAGTGTTTCATGCAATTTCTCTATTCTCGAAGTACTCAACACAAATCTCAAGCGTTCGGTATAATCAGTTATATTCTTCGAATATATCAAAATGTCATCGATAGAATAATCACAAAACATAAAAATACTTCTGAATACGCGATTCATTAACTTCTAACATAACTGGAATATCCCAAGGAAAACATTTGATCTAATGTAACTCTTGGCCAGTAAATATTCAGACTGTTACTTCAGCTCTTTCCATTCAATCAGTACCATCTATCCAGTATTTTAAAAATATAAACTATACCTGATAACTGAATAGATAAGGAATCTCTCCTCTCCTTTCTATAATAATAATCGAGTCATGGACAATACGGATATCAAAGGAATTCTCGATCTAGAACCCTTACCGTAAAATTTCCATTCTTCAGCCCAGTCAGGTCAGAATCTCACAATCTTCTAGAAACAATCAACGGTCGCTCTGTACTTGGTCAGCATATCAATATCGATATGCAATTCATTCAAAGATAATCGTAGGGAATGCATTAGTATCTATCAAAACATATGAAAAATAACCATACAGGAAACTATTTGTAATGCCCGAGATTTTGATTCTGTTAATATGAGATTATTGATTATGAATTGATATGATTATAGACGGACTATTCCGAGAACAGATTGGCCAAAGTATATGAAGGGTGCATATTTTGTACAGAACTATTGGCGCTCGAGCGGTAGAAAAAGGCCGCCCGAGCGCCAATGCATCACAAGAATGGATTTTGGACAGAGAGTCTTGCGCCCGAGCGGTAGTTTTTGACTGCCCGAGCGCCAGTGCATAACAAGTTAAGTGTTCGGGCAGAAGGTGCGGCGCCCGGGCGGTAGTTTGTGACCGCCCGAGCGCCATTGCGCAATCCGGAAATATTTGGGCAGAACATTCCGCGCCCAAGCGGTAATTCTCGACCGCCCGAGCGCCGTCTGAATGATGTGAAAAGAAGACACGTAGCTTAGACATGCATTAGGATATTTATATACATATATCCTTCATAATTTGGCAGAAACGAAGAAAGAGGAAGCTCGAGAAAATCCTATGAAAATCCTTACGCCTTTATATTTCGATCCGTCTGCTAGATTTTCAATCCGGCTTCAGTACTGAGTTTCTATCGACGCAAGCTTCAACTGGACGTAATTTTCATTGATTTCTGAACCTTTTATGATATTATGATATTGAAGGAATCAGATATGATTCATATATGATGGTTCTGATATGTTAGACATCGTATAATCGAAACCGGATCGAAGAACATATTCCGTATGAAATTGTTATGATTTTCAGAGTTGAATTGATTGAGATTGATATCAGATTTGTATTGTATCGATTATGAGTTGTGGGAATTGAAGTCTGTTGAATTGTATTTTTGGGTATATTGGGATTGTACAGTTGTGCTGTTGAAAGAAAATTTGATTGAGTTCTGATTATATCCAGTATTGATCTGAGTTTTATATTGATACGATACCCTCGATATTGTCATTGCCAGATTGATTATTGACAAGCTTTGAATTAGAGATTGTGACTTCAGCAGATCGACTGAAAGAAAGGTATAAATCAATGTTGATTCGGGATTGCACAACTCGAGTTATATTTGACTTGAGTTTCCCAAAATCACATACTGAATGATTATTGCATTGATAATTGCAATTGTTGATATTGATATGCTTAGTTTATTGATCTATAGAAAAGCATGAGTTAGAGTTGGGCAGATCTGCCTAGTCTTTGGCAGAATCGCCATGGCAGAACAGCCAAGTCACTGGACTTTTGGATATATATCGATATACTGAGGAGAAGACCAACTCCTATTGCAGATCTTCGATATAGACAGCCAAAGTCTGGGACTAAGAACGTACCACCATCTAGCTGAAGTAAAGTAGATAGGAGAACATTGCGTTCTTATTCAGATCGGGATCCCTAGATTAGAAATGAGTCGAGTCTGAAATGATGAGTCTAGAGTTTGAGTTACAGTTTTATATCAATTCATATCTTTCAGATTGATACATGTTATTGATATCTGTTTCATGCTTTTATATATATTTTATATGATTGCATGTTTACATTATTTATACTTAGATGTATTTCTCACCGGAGTTATCCGGCTGTTGTCTTGTTTGTATGTGTGCATGAAAACAGGTGGGACAGGATCAGGGTCACGAAGAGAATGAGAGATTCAAGATTAGCGTGGAGATCCGAACTTAGAGTAGGGTGATTTTCAGTACTTGATGTAGTGGCTGAACTCTTGTTGCGATAAACATATATTGTACATGATCTGTACCTTATGTTGATATTTATATCAGAGTGATTACTTTACGTTTCCGCATTTGTATTAAAAAAAAAATTTAGACCCAAATTAATTAAATGATCCTAATAATGATTAAGAAGATGGATTAGGTTCGGGTCCCCACAGCAGGTGATATCAGAGCAGTAGGTTACCTTAGCCTGTGATAAGAGCTGGTGAGCGGGGTAGAATGAGTTTTATTTCCTTGCTTTTGATTGCTAGCATGATTTGCTGCTTTGAAATGCATGTTTACCTGTTTATCTGATTTGATTTGGTAACGTGTATTATTTAGAATGAATCAGAACCGATTCTTGATCAGCAGTAAGATGATCAGAGGAGGACTGAAACAGGCTTATGGTATTTGGGTTCTAACCCTTTTGGTAATCAGATATGCCTCCTCGAAGAGTACCTGAACAGGGTAGTACATCTGCAAATCCGATGGATGTGACAACAACTTCGATGGAAACATTGTTGAAAAGGTTTCAGTCATTGTGAGAGCTGGTTAGATGGCATAGAGATGCTGTTTGATTTTCTGGATTACACAGATGAGCAACGAGTTCGATTGATTGGACACCAGTTGCATGATGTTGCAAAGAACTTGTTGATTACGACAAAGAGAGCATTGGAGCATCGAGGTACGACTATTACCTGGAATGTCTTTAAAGCTGAGTTTTATCAGAGATTTTTCCCAGTGTCGTACAGGAAAGACAAGGGGGCAGAGTTTGCCAATCTGAGACAGGGTCAATTGAACATTAAAGAGTATGTGACGAAGTTCTCTACTTTGTTGCGATTTGCTCCACATGTTTCTGAAAGCGAGGAAGCTACTCCTGATCAATTCATCAATGGCTTGAACCCCGAGATTTTTACATTGGTGAACACAGGGCGACCGAATAACTTTACTGACGCCCTGAACAGAGCCAAAGGAGCAGAAGCCGGTATGATGAGACAGAAAGGAGCTTCTTTTGTTCCTCCAGCACCGAGACCACAGTAACCACCTCCCAGATTTGAGGGTGGCAGCAGCAGTGGTGGAAAGAAGGACTTCCTTAAAGCTAGAGGAAAGCAATTCAAGAAGTCAGGGAGCAGTTCTTCTAGCTCCGGTGGTGCCTGACAGAGCCAGAGCTATACTGGGGTGTATTGCAGAACTTGCGGAGGAAGACATCCGACTGAGCAATGGCAGGGAATGACTGGTAGTTGCAACATCTGCAGACAGCAGGGACACTTTGCTAGGGTGTGTCCACAGAGAGGTTCCCAGAGATCTCAGGGAGCGGAGTCATCTGGATCAGTGGCTCAGACAGGTGGACGATCATCAGCTGTTCATTCCTTTCAGCCACCACCGACTACTCCGTCATAGCAGAGGCTAGGAGGTAGCCAGACTGTGAGCCAGCCTCCTAGACAGCAAGCCAGAGTATTTGCTTTGACAGAGGAGCAGGCTCAGGAAGCACCAGACGATGTTGTTGCAGGTAACTGCTCTTTATGTGGTTACCCTACTTATGTATTGATAGATACGGGTGCTTCTCATACATTTATTTCTGAAAGATTTGCATTGAGTCATGCATTGCCTGTTGAGTCATTATCATCTGTAGTGTCTGTCTCTTCTCCTTTGGGGACAGGTTTGATATCAGTGAATTCTGTGAAACATTGTTTACTACAGTATGACGGGCATGAGATTGAGCTAGATTGCATCGTACTTGGGTTGTCTGATTTTGGCTGTATTATCGGTATTGATATGCTGACCAAGTACAGAGCTACAGTTGATTGTTTCCACAAGATTATGAGATTCATACCAGATATGGCTGATGAATGGAAATTCTACGGTAAGTGATCTAGATCTAGAATTCCTTTGATATCCGTATTGTCTATGACTCGATTGTTACAGAAAGGAGCAGAGGGATTCTTTGTCTATTCAGTTGATTTACTGAAATCGAGTCCGGCATTGGCTGAATTGCCAGTGGTTTGCGAGTTTGCTAATGTCTTCCCATATGAGATTCCGGGTTTGCCTCCGATTAGAGAGATATACTTTAGCATTGAATTGATGCCAGGTACAGTTTCGGTTTCTAGAGCTCCGTACAGAATGGCACCGATTGAGTTGAACGAGTTGAAAGAGCAGTTGGAAGATTTATTGGCCAAGGGTTACATCAGACCGAGTTTTTCGCCTTGGGGTGCTCCGGTATTGTTTGTGAGGAAGAAAGACGGTTCTATGAGACTCTGTATTGACTACCGGCAACTGAACAAGGCTACGGTAAAGAACAAATACCCTTTGCCTTGTATTGATGATTTATTTGATCAGTTGCAGGGTTCTTCTGTTTATTCCAAGATCGATTTAAGATCTGGATATCATCAGCTGAGAGTCAGAGATTCTGATATCTCGAAGACAGCATTCAGAACCAGGTATGGACATTATTAGTTTATTGTCATGCCGTTTGGTTTGACTAATGCTCCAGCTGTGTTTATGGGTCCGCTGAACCGCATATTTCAAAGATATCTCGATGATTTCGTGATTATTTTTATTGATGACATTTTGATTTATTCGAAGAATATGATTGATCATGCCGAGAATTTTAGAATTGTGTTGAGAACTCTGAGGGTTGAGAAACTGTATGCCAAACTGTCGAAATGTGAGTTTTGGTTGAGACAGATGGTATTTCTGGGGACATTATATCTGGAGATGTGATTTCTGTTGATCCTTGTAAGGTTGAGGCTGTGATCAGTTGGCCGAGACCGACCTCTGTGCCAGAGATACGTAGTTTTATTGGTTTAGTCGGTTATTATCGTTGATGTAT
Source organism: Primulina tabacum (assembly GCF_025594145.1). Lineage (NCBI taxonomy): Eukaryota > Viridiplantae > Streptophyta > Magnoliopsida > Lamiales > Gesneriaceae > Primulina > Primulina tabacum. The sequence continues at coordinate 14,714,104 of NC_134558.1, forward strand.
TAAAGATTTCTCGACTATTGCTAAACCTATTACTCAGTTGACTCAGAAGAATTCTCCATTTATTTGGTCTGAAGAATGTGAGACCAGTTTCTTTGAATTAAAGAAAAGGCTGACCAGTGCACCGATATTGACGATTCCATCAGGTACTGGTTATTTTGTTGTATATTGTGACACTTCTCACAGAGGGTTGGGATGTGTTCTGATGCAGCGAGGCCATGTTATCGCTTATGCCTCGAGACAGTTGAAGCCGCATGAGACTCGCTACCCAATTCATGATCTTGAATTGGCAGCCATCGTCTTTGCATTGAAGATATGGCGACATTACCTCTACGGTGAGAAGTTTGAGATTTATTCTGATCATAAAAGCTTGAAATATCTCTTTTCACAGTCAGAGTTAAATATGAGGCAACGAAGATGGCTTGATTTATTGAAAGACTTTGATTGTGAAATCAAGTACTATCCGGGAAATCCAATGCAGCAGCTGATGCATGAGTCGAAAGGTATGTTCTTTATCCTTATCGACGATTGGTGTTTCAAATTTGATAGAAGATTGCTGTTTGGCTGGATTGGTATTTGAGACGTAGACCGCTGAGACTTTATGCTGTTCAAGTTGAACCAGAGCTGATTTTGAGAATTAAAGCGGCTCAGAGAGTTGATCAGAATGTTCAGAATTCGATTTCGATGGTCAGAGCAGGGCATCGATCAGAGTATCAGGTACGGGATAATGTACTTTATGTGAATAATCGTATTGTTGTGCCGAATGTTTCAGAGTTGAAACGACAGATATTGTCCGGAGCGCATAGCAGTCGATTCAGTATTCATCCTGGTGGAAGAAAAATGTATAATGATTTGAAAAGACAGTTTTTGTGGAAACAGATGAAAGCTGATATTGCTGAGTTTGTATCAAAATGTCTGAATTGCCAATAGGTGAAAGCCGAGAGAAAGAAACCAGGAGGATTATTACAGAGTTTATCTATTCCTGAATGGAAATTGGATCACATTTCCATGGATTTTGTAACGAAGCTACCGAGATCCTCCCGTGGTTGTGATGCGATTTGGGTCGTGATTGACAGATTGACCAAATCCGCATGCTTTATTCCGTATAAGATGAAGTACAGACATGACCAGATGGCAGATATCTATGTCAGAGAAATGGTCAGATTGCACGGAGTGCCGAAGTCGATTGTTTCAGACCGTGATCCTCGGTTTACTTCGTACTTCTGGCAGAGTTTGCAGCAGGCTCTAGGTACGAAGTTACATCTGAGTACCGCATATCACCCACAGACCAACGGACAGTCAGAGTGGACTATCCAGACAATGGAGGATATGCTGAGAGCTGTAGTGCTTGATTTTAGCACTAACTGGCAAGATGCATTGCCGATTTGTGAATTTTCCTACAACAACAGCTATTAGATGAGTATTGAGATGGCTCCTTTTGAGGCGTTGTACGGAAAGAAATGCAGATCCCCTCTGTATTGGGACGATAACCCTGAGGTTCCTGAGATTGGACCTGATATGATCAGAGATATGACTGATAAAGTGAAGCTGATACAGAAAATAAAGAAGGCAGCTCAGGACAGACAGGCCAAATATGGCAATGTTCGACGTAGACCATTGGTATTTGAGGCAGGAGACCGAGTATTCTTGAAGATTTCACCTTTCAGAGGAGTTGTCAGATTTGGCAAGAAAGGGAAGTTGTCTCACGTTATATTGGGCCGTACGAGATTATCGAGAAGATAGGGGATCGTGCCTATCGACTCGCCTTACCGCCTTCTTTATCTGGGATAAATGATGTCTTTCATGTATCATTATTGCGGAAATATCTTTCCGACGCTTCACATGTCATTCAGCCAGACGAGGCCGAACTGGATGAGACACTGAGTTACTTCGAGAAGCCGATCCAGATTCTCGATCGTAAAGAAAAGCAGCTCAGAACGAAGACTATTCCGATTGTGAAAGTTCAGTGGAGTCGTCATGGCATTGAAGAAGCTTGATATGAGACAGAAATTTCAAGAATTATTTCACTGATGTGAGTTTTCTGTTTAGCTTCTACTATACATTTCTTTCTGATATGATTTGATTTTCTGTGATTTCGGGGACGAAATCAGATCTTAGGGGGGGAGAAATGTAATGCCCGAGATTTTGATTCTGTTAATATGAGATTATTGATTATGAATTGATATGATTATAGACGGACTATTATGAGACCAGATTGGCCAAAGTATATAAAGGGTGCATATTTTGTACATAACTGTTGGCGCCCGAGCGGTAGAAAAGGGCCGCCCGAGCGCCAATGCATCACAAGAACGGATTTTGGACAGAGAGTCTGGCGCCCGAGCGGTAGTTTTTGACCGCCCGAGCGCCAGTGCATAACAAGTTAAGTGTTCGGGCAGAAGGTGCGGCGCCCGGGCGGTAGTTTGTGACCGCCCGAGTGCCAATGCACAATCCGGAAATATTTGGGCAGAACATTCCGCTCCCGGGGGGTAATTCTCGACCGCCCAAGCGCCGCCTGAAATATGTGAAAGGAGACACATAGCTTAGACATGCATTAGGATATATATATACATATATCCTTCAGAATTTGGCAGAAACGAAGAAAGAGGAAGCTCGAGAAAATCCTACGAAAATCCTTACGCCTTTATATTTCGATCCGTCCTCTAGATTTTCAATCCGACTTCAGTACTGAGTTTCTATCGACGCAGCCTTCAACTGGACGTAAGTTTCATTGATTTCTGTTAGGTTCTGAAATTATGAAATTGAAGGAATCAGATATGATTCATATATGATGGTTCTGATATGTTAGACATCGTATAATCGAAACCGGATTGAAGAACAGATTCCGTTATGCTGTTGAAACAGAATTTGATTGAGTTCTGATTATATCCAGTATTGATCTGAGTTTTATATTGATACAATACCCTCGATATTGTCATTGTAAGATTGATTATTGAGAGGCTTTGAATTAGAGATTGTGACTTCAGCAGATCGACTTAAAGAAATGTATAAAAAAATGTTGATTCGGGATTGCACAACTCGAGTTAGATTTGACTTGAGTTTCTCTAAATCACATACTGAATGATTATTGCATTGATAATTGCAATTCTTGATATTGATATGCTTAGTCTATTGATCTATAGGAAAGCATGAGTTAAATTTGGGCAGATCCGCCTAGTCTTTGGCAGAATCCCCAAGTTACTGGACTTTTGGATATATATCGATATACTGAGGAGAAGACCGACTCCTATTGCAGATCTTCGATATAGACAGCCAAATTTTGGGACTAAGAACGTACCACCATCTAGCTGGGGTAAAGTAGATGGGAGAACGTTGCGTTCTTATTGAGATTGGGATCCCTAGATTAGAAATGAGTCGAGTCTGAGATGATGAGTCTAGAGTTTGAGTTACAGTTTCATATCGATTCATGTCTTTCAGAATTGATACATGTTATTGATATCTGTTTCATGCTTTTATATATGTTTTATATGATTGCATGTTTACATTATTTATACTGGGATGTATTTTTCACCGAAGTTATCCGGCTGTTGTCTTGTTTGTATGTGTGCATGACAACAGGTGGGACATGATCAGGGTCACGAAGAGAATGAGAGATTCAAGATTAGCGTGGAGATCCGAGCTTAGATTAGAGTGATTTTCAGTACTTGATGTAGTGGCTGAACTCTAGTTGCGATTAACATATGTTGTACATGATCTGTACTTTATTTTGATATTTATATCAGAGTGATTACTTTATGTTTCCGCATTTGTATTTTAAAATAAAAAATTAGACACAGATTAATTAAATGATCTTAATAATGATTAAGAAGATGGATTAGGTTCGGGTCCCCACACTATTACCTGCAACTACAACGTCAGTTGCGTCCTGGCCTTGGCTGTGATTGAGGAGTCGTCAGTGGTGTCTGGAAGGAGTGAACACCCGATGATTGTCTATCAGGCGGTGCCACTGATCCAGATGATTCTGTTCTCAGGGGTTGTTGGGAGCTTCGCTGTGGACAAACTTTACCAAAGTGTCCCGGCTGTCGACAAACGTGACAACTACCCAACAGAACTCGGCATTGCTTTGTAGGATGTCTTCCTCCACATTTTCTACAATAAACCCCTGTATAACTCTGGCTGAAACCACTGGAGCTAGATGAACTACTCCCTAACTTCTTAAATTGTTTCTTTCTAGCTTTCAAAAAATCTTTCTTTCCCCCACTACTACTGCCACTAGAGAATCTAGATGGAGATTGCAAGAATTGAGCTAGAGGTTGGGGCTGTTTTTGTGATTAAGCAACATACGACTGTCCTCGCTGTTGGATCAAACTTGCCTCAGCTCCTTTTGCTCTGTTCAAAGCATCAAAAAAACTATGGGGTCGCTCCACATTTACCAATGCAGATATCTAAGTATTCAATCCCCTAATTTAAATGATCAGTTACAGCCTCATCATTCCCAGCCACATGAGGCGCAAAATGTAGTAAAGTAAAGAATTTTGCTACATATTCTTCAATATTCAATTGGCCCTGTTTCAAGTTGGCAAATTCTGTACTCTGGTCCTGTCGGTACGATCCTGGGAAAAATATTTTATAAAACTCAGCTTTGAAGATTTTCCACGTAATCACTATACTACGTTGTTCTAAAGCTTCCTTGGTTGCGATCCACCAACTCTTCGCGACCTCGTGTAACTGGTGCCCAATCAGTTTAACTCCACGTTCATCTGGGTAGTCAAGTGAATCAAACAGCATTTCTATGTCATCTAGCCAACTCTCACAATCATCAGATGTCTTAATACCCTTCAAAATCGGCGGTTGGAATAACTGAAACCTCTTCAACATTGCCTCCATCAGAGTTTCTGATACATCCATCTGACTAGTCGAAATACTACCCGGTTCTGGGATTCTTCGAGGAGGTATATCTGATTACCAAAAGAATTAGTAACCAAATACAACGAACCTGTTTCAGTCCTCCTCTGATCATCTTACTGCTGATCAAGAATTTGTTCTGATTCATTTTCAAATAATACATATTTCCAATCACATCAGATAAACAGGTAAACATATATTATATAAGGCAGTAACACATTCTAGCATTCAAAAGCAAGGAAACAAAACTCATTCTACCCCGCTCACTAGCTCCTTTCTCAATCTTAGGAACCTACTGCTCTGATGCCACCTGCTGTGGGGACCCGGACGTTAATTCATTTCTTAATCATCTTTGGGAATAATTGATCAATTAATAAACAGGGTCTAAATTTTTTTTTTTATACAAGAGTACGCAACATGTGAAATAACTCTTATTTCATTTACAAGATCAATATCCAGATCTAAGTACAAGTCCTGTACAAAAGTAAATCATAACAACTACTGTTCATTCACTACATGTCCGGTAATGAAACAAATCTAGTTCTGGGTGCGAATCTCCACGCTAAACTAGTCCTCTCTCGTCCTCGTCTTGACCCTGATCCTGTCCCACCTGTTGTCATGCACACATACAAAGAAGACAACAGCCGGATAACTTCGGTGAGAAATACATTCCCAGTATAAATCATGTATACATACAATCATATAAACAGATATAAAAGCATGAAACAAGTATCAATAACATGTATCAAATCTGAAAGACATGAAACGATATAAAGCTGTAAATCAAACTCTGGCTCACAATCTCTGACTCGACTCTTTCCTAATCTAGAGATCCCGATCTGAATAAGAACGTAACAATCTCTCACCTACTCTCTCGATCGCGGTGACAGTACGTTCTTATTACGGACTTTTGTACCGTCTATATCGAATCTCGGCGATAGAAGTCGCTCTTCTTTTAAGCAACATCAATATGACCAAACGTCCGGTGTCTTGGCATATCCTGCCAAAGACTTGGCATATCCTGCCAAACTATCAGGCACATCAGCCAAAGAATAGGCACATCTGTAATGCCCGAGATTTTGATTCTGTTAATCTGAGATTATTGATTATGAACTGGTATGATTATAAACGGATCATTCTGAGACCAGATTGGGCAAAGCATATGAATTATGCAATTTTTGGACAGAACTGTTGGCGCCCGAGCGGTAGTTGTTGATCGCCCGAGCGCCAGTTTTCATCAAATATATGTTTCGGGCAGAAGGTGCGGCGCGCGAGCGGTAGTCTGTGACCGCCCGAGCGCCAATGTGCCATAAGAAAAGTGCTTAAACAGAAAATGCCGCGCTCGAGCGGTAGTTTAGCACCGCCCGAGCGCCGACAGCAATGTTTGAAAAAGTGACACGTTTCTCTATCATGAAAATTAGGATATATATATAAGTTCTTTCATTCAGAAATACAGTAACGAAGAAAGATGAATCGAGAAATCTTTCAGAAAATCCTTACGCCTTTATATTTCGATCCTTCCGTTAGATTTTGAATCCGACTTTAGTACTGGGTTGCTATCGACGAGAGCTTGAACTGAGCGTAAGTTTTGTTACGTTTTGTTATCATTTAAAATTATGATACTGCCAGAATCGAGTATGATTCATATATGGTGTTTCTGATATGTTAGACATCGTATAATCGAAATCAGATTGAAGAACGGATACCGTATAGAATTGTTATGATTTTCTCAGTTGATTTGATTGAGATGTGATATCAGATTTGTATTGTATCGATTATGAGTTGTGGGAAACGATATCTATTGATTTGTATTGCTAGGTATATTGAGATTTTACAGTTATGTTGTTGAAACAAAATTTGATTCAGTCTGATTATATCCAGTATTGATCTGAGTTATATATTGATATGATACCCTCGACATTGTCATTGCCAGATTGAGTATTGACAGGAATTGAATCAGCGACTTCGACAGAGTCAGACTAACCGAAAGAAAGGTATAAATCAATGTTGATCTGGGATTGCACAACTCGAGTTTGATTTAACTTGAGTTTCCCAAAATCACATACAGAATGATACTTGCATTGATATTTGCAATTCTTGAGATTAGTATGCTTAGTCTATTGATTTATAGCAGAGCATGTATTGAGTTGTTGGCTGATGTGTGTAATGCCCGAATTTTGATATAATATGACAGTAGTTGTGATGGTTCTTGTCTTTACGTTATGGTATGAATGATAATGATGTTATAGAATGGAATAGATAATGGATGGTTAGAATCAAAGTTGGAATTTGAGCTAAATAGGTAATGGAAGTGCAGAAACGGTATGAAAAATATGGCACAAGTTGTGGTTTTTAGAATAATGTTTTGTATATTGATCCAATTGATGTGAGGCCACTTCTATTAGAAAGATAAGACATAAGGCTATAACTTTCCAGTTTGGAGTTTTGTTCAAATCATCAGGGAAGACGAGCCAAAAGTGCCCCGAAGTGTGTCGTGCATATCGTCGTTCCTACAATGACACATGTTGGGATAATAGGCATAACATTTTGCTCAGACCTCCAAATGACCTGAAATTTGGGGAGATTTAAGAAAAGACATAGCGCTACAACTTTGTAGTTTAGCACTTTTCCTAATTCCGAAGGGAAGAGGCGTTTCCGAAGCAATCTTTGAAGTGGATGTGCGCAGAGTGGCGCCCGAGCGGTAATCTTTAACCGCCCGAGCGCGCCCCGTTCCAAAATTTTGAGTTTTGGGCAGTAAGTTTGGCGCTAGGGCGGTAATATGTGACCGCTCGAGTGCCCAGCAAGTTGAAAAACGTGTTTTGGTGTTTGGGAAGGCATAAAATCGAATGGGATCCTCTTTTTACTCATTTTCCTTCTCCTTCTCTTCTCTCTATCGGTTAGAAGCTAGGGTTCTCTCCTTCCTTCCATTTTCTAAATTATTCTTAAATCTATTGGAGATTTGTCCAAGAAAAATATGAAATAAGTATAGATTTGTGATCCTCTATTCAAGATCTTCAAGATGTGGTAAGTATTTCTCATTTCTATTCAAGTTTGGATATGGGTTGAAGTTAGAATTGATATTTGAGTTGATATTTGAGATATTGGGATGTTGGAGATGTTGTAATTATGTTGGTTTGAATTTAAAATGGAATTGAAGCCAATGGCAAAGTAAAGGAGCTAACTCTTTGGCACGTACGTCACGTGTTTGAAAAAATGATTAAATGAATGTTTTTATGGCATATTAAGGTTAAGAAATTTACCGATCTTGATTCGAAGCAGTATTGAATTAATTACGAATTTTGTACAGAAACAGCTCTGTTTTGATAAGTGATCTGAGTCCTTGAGTTATAGTAGATTTCAGAGGTTCAAGACTTCTCACCTACACATTTCGATCTTCCTTTGGTAATATTTGAAAGGTATGTTACGGTCGATAACATACGAGGTAAAAGTATCATTTTTATTTTAAATTGAAAATTTGATGGCTTGATGAATTACTTGTGATTTGTTGATGATTGATCGTTTGAGATGAGATTATTATGATATTGACTTGATGAGATTGAAATGCATCATTGCATTGCATATTGAGCTGCTTTTTTGATTCAGATTTGATATGGCGGAGGTCGCCTTGATTTACTGATTTGTTGGACTTATGGGGCTATAGTTGAGTTGGCATAGTGTATGCGGAGGTCGCTGCTATGACCTGAACACTCTCTATAGGCGCACCATAGTCTTGGGATTGTAGAACACAACACACCACCTCGAGCGGATGAGTCGGTGGATGTTGTTGGGGGATTCTCTATCCTTGGGTACCCTATGACCAGATGATTCACTTGATCTTGAGATTTATTGATAGCCCACAACTTCTGATCATTCATTTCATTATATTGCATCTTTATGAGTTTATATGAACTTTGTGAAATTTTCATTCTCATATGTTATTGATTGTATCATACTGGGTTTATACTCACCGGCACGTCGGCTACCTCTTGTTTTCATGTGCTTGACGGTAGATGAGGCGAGGCTTGGGATGCCAGAGTCCAGTTCCAGGCGAGGAGATACGAGTTAGAGTGGGATTCTCGGGTCTTAGGAGCTATGTGATGATGTTTGGATTTCTTTGGTTCACTACCTTATTTTGGCATGTTGAAAATTATTTTTCAAACATTGGAGACAATTAAATTATATTGACGATGTTTGTGTGGATTTGTGAACTAAAAATTATGTATTTTATTAAATCATTTGGTTTGTTACATTTAAAATTATTAGTATTAGATATCGGACCCGGGGCCCCACAATGTGCCTAGTCATTGGCTGATGTGCCAAGTCTTCGGCTGATTCGCCAAGACACTGGATGTTTGGTTTATATCGTTGTCGCTTAGGAGTTGATTCATTCCTATCGCTGAAATTCGGTATATCGTACCAATGTCCAGAAACCGGGATCCCTAGATTAGAGATAAGTCGTGTCTGAGATGACGAGTCCAGAGTTTTATTTACAGCTTTATATCGATACATATCTTCTTATTTGATACATGATGTAGATATGTGTTTCATGCTTTTATATATGCTTTCATATGACTGCATGTTTACATGGTTTATACTAGGATGTATTTCTCACCGGAGTTATCCGGCTGTTGTCTTGTTTTTATGTGTGCATAACAACAGGTGGGACAGGATCAGGGTCACGAAGAGAATGAGAGATTCAAGATTAGCGTGGAGATCCGGACTTAGAATAGATTGATTTTCAGTACTTGATGTAGTGGCTGAACTCTAGTTGTGATAAACATATGTTGTACATGATTTGTACTTTATGTTGATATTTATATATTAGATTGATTACTTTACGTTTTCGCATTTGTATTTTAAAAAAAAAGATAGACCCAGATTAATTAAATGATCCTAATAATGATTAAGAAGATGGATTAGGTTCGGGTCCCCACAGCAGGTGGTATCAGAGTAGTAGGTTCCTTAGACTGAGAAAGGAACTAGTGAGCGGGGTAGAATGAGTTTTCTTTCCTGGCTTTTGAATGCTAGCATGCTTTACTGCTTTATATAATACATGTTTACTTTACTATCTAATTGATTGGTAACGTGTATCATTGAGAATGAATCAGAACCGATTCTTGATCAGCAGTAAGATGATCAGAGGAGGACTGAAACAAGTTTGTTGTATTTGGTTACTAATCCTTTTGGTAATCAGATATGCCTCCCCGAAGAGTACCAGAACAGGGTAGTACATCTGCAAATCCGATGGATGTGACAGCAACTCCGATGGTAACGTTACTGAAGAGGTTTCAGTCGTTCAAACCGCCAACTCCGAAAGAAACAGAGACTTTTGTTGACTGTGAGTGTTGGTTAGATGATATTGAGATGCTGTTTGATTCTTTGGATTACACAGATGAGCGTCGAGTCCGATTGATAGGACACCAGTTGCATGATGTTGCAAAGAACTGGTGGATTACAACAAAGAGAGCGTTGGAGCATCGAGGTACGATTATTACTTGGAATGTCTTTAAAGCTGAGTTTTATCAGAGATTTTTCCCAGTGTCGTACAAGAAAGATAAGGGGGTAGAATTTGCTAATCTGAGACAGGGTCAGTTAAATATTGAGGAGTATGTAGCAAAGTTCTCTACCTTGTTGAGATTTGCTCCACACGTGGCTGAGAATGACGAAGCCGTTGCCGATCAGTTTATCAATGGATTGAATCCCGAGATCTTTACATTGGTAAACACCGGGCGACCGAATAACTTCACCGATGCCCTAAACAGAGCCAAAGGAGAAAAAGTTGGTCTGATGAGACAGAAAGGAGATTCGTATGTTCCTCCAGCACCGATACCACAGCAACCTCCTCCCAGATTTGACGGTGGAAGCAGCAGTAGTGGGAAGAAAGATTTTTTGAAAGACCGAGGAAAACAATTAAAAAGTCTGGCAGTAGTTCTTCTAGCTCCAGTGGTTCTCGACAGAGCCAGAGTTATACTGGGGTTTATTGCAGGACTTCTGGAGGGAGACATTCCACAGAGCAATGCCAAGGAGTATTTGGTAGTTGCCACATCTATAGACAGTCGGGACATTTTGCGAGAGTGTGTCCACAGAGAGGTTCCCAAAGATCCAGGGAGCGGAGTCATTTGGATCAGCGGCACAGACTGATAGATGATCAGCTGTTGTTCACTCGTTCCAGCCAGCACCAGCTCAGTCACAGCAGAGGCCAGGAGGTAGCCAGACAGTTAGCCAGCCTCCTAGACAGCAAGCAGTGTAGAGGCCCGAAATTCTTATTTGAAAAATTGCAGAAAAATTTAAAATTTTCTTTTAAAATAAGTAATATGCATCATTCATAAATTAAACTGATAAAAGGTTTAATGTTCAACATAGCAGCGGAAGTAAATGTCTGTTTTGAAACAACAAATTTAAAATAAGCAATCTCGATAAAACTGTTTTATCATAAAAATGGTAAATGAACTGAAGCATAAGGTCCCCGGGTTCCTACTACTACCGACCCAAGATGGCTCACTGGTCCCCGCCCTCAGTCCCGACCTCATCAGTACCTACAACAATCAAGTCTAGTGAGTCTAAAGACACAGCATGCATATATCTAGATAACAAGTAAATATATCGTAAAAATTTCATGCCGTGTAAAGATATCGTGTCGTAAAGCATAACGTGAAAATATCTTGTCATGAGTAATTATAAATACGTGCATAACTGAACTGAAAATCGTAAGTGAAATGTTTTCTCGATAGAGCCCTGTCATGAAATAGCAAATAATAATTTTTCTGTTGAGAATATGTTCTACGCAAGTGGCCCATAACGTGAAATGAATTGTCTGATCAGACTAAACCACAGTATACTGGGCGGTAGAGATCATCACAGCCCTTGGACTAGATATTAGTACCAATACATGAACATGAATCGGTCAGTGACCACCGGATGAAGTAATAATCCCATGATAAGCTGCAATCCCATGAACGTGAGGTGGCCACAAGCAATATCGCATATATCTCAAAAATGAATATTTTATATTTTTATGCACGTAATATAATTAAATGTCCTGTACTATTTTACCGAATGGGTTGGATCGTTCCCAGGCTCGCTGCGACCTAATTCTAACATGAAAAACATGCAAATAACTTGACTTGACCAACATATCAAATATCGAACTAAAAATGAGACTATTACGCCCAACAAACTTAGTATTTAACCATGACTCCGTACCAACCCAAACCAACATCGAAACATCATTTAGTCATGATTAAAATACACCTAAAATGATGAAATAATGCTTCGAAAATTGTACAAGTCAAAATTTGGTGAATGGAGGCCAAAAACAAGAAACGCTCTTTCGAGAGTCATTTTGGCACATTACACCGTAAATTCTCGTACGACCTCTAATCTTAACCGAATCACAAACGGACAAAAACATGACCTTCCTAACTTAATGAGGCACTGTCCAGTCCAAGGCCACAGGCTAAAAGCCAACAATGAACTCAAACGAGCCTCTGAACCGAAGCACTAAGTTGCTGTCAAAAATTACTGCGGCAGCGCTTGTGCTTGCATGCTTCGTTTGCGAGGCTAATGGCCATTGGGGCTTGAACCACCGACTAGAGCCTCTTACCAACATCCTAAGGTGTGGCTTTAACCATGTTAAGGGCCCTAGGCCAGCCACAATCCAAGCAACACCAGCAACAACTCATACACTCTACCCGAGAGCACACCTCACACGCATGGGGTTGTTGCTTGTTCTTGCTGTCATGTTTCCTCCCAGTGGCCACATGATCGACCATGGCTAGATTTAGAAATCAAGGGGTATGGTGTGAACCATGGCTAAGGGCCAGAGGCCAACCAAGATCCACACCAACCCACATAAACTGAAACCACTCACACACACGAAAATCAGAAAACAGAAACCGTGGGACACTTGCGTTGTTGCTGTCCAAGCGACTTGGGACGTGACTCAAGCCACCTAAGGCCGACTTGACCACGTCCTATGCTTGCTAAGGAAGGGTCGTAGCCATGGCTACCGGCCCTTGGCCAGCCATGGCGTGAACACTAACCCAAGCAAGCCATTGACATCAATTGAGTTTCGAAAATGACACTTGATTCATGCTTGCGGATTGGAGCGTCTAGCTCACGATTTTGGGACTTGAATCCTTGATCAAACTTGACTCTAACATACCCTAGGACATGACCATAAGCAGCCTTGGGAGACTAGGGTCGAGCCCACCACTGAACTCACAAAAACAAAGAACCCGTGAGGCATAGAGGAAACCAAAAAAATCTGTGCAGAATTTTCAAAAGTGTTGCTGCCATTCTTCGGTTTTGTAGTTAAAAATCATGCACATGTGATGTAAAAATTTCAATATATGACTTGATTGAAGAGAAAATAAATAACATATACATGCCTGGAAATTTTGACGAATAAGAAAAACAAACTAGTGCGACGACACGGCGCGGCGGAGACTGAGAGTTCTTCTTTTGTTTCTACTTTTCTCCCTTGTTTTCTTTCTTATTTCTCCTAGGAGACTCACGATTTTTCTTCTCTGAATATCCTCTGAATTTTCGAGAACGGTGAGGGAGAAAATGGCTAGGAGATGAAGGGAAAGTCTACAAATAAAATGGGATAGAATGACAAGATCAAATATTTTCTATCCTAGAATTTGTTAGATAGGGAATGAGGTGTGATATCAAGGGATTTGATTTGAAGGAGGGATGGTCGATTTTTAGTCTAGGTACATGATAGAAAGTTGCTTAATTGATTAATTATTGATGATTAAAAAGGTGAGGAATTATTTCCAAGAAAAGATTAAGGAAATAAATAAAATGGTAAGTTGTTAAACAAATATCAAATCTTTTAAATGGTGATGGCAGAAATTTAGCTCTAAAAAAAGGAGTGGAATATTGCTTAACTATTAATTATTGAGGATTTAAAATGTGGGAATTAATTGTGACACGAAAGGATTAAGTAAAGATATCAAAACGAAGAGTTGCCAAATATTTTTAAACCCACATGTGTAGTGGCCGGAATCTTGATAAAATGGGAGAAAAAATATTGCTAAATATTGTATTTCAAATCTTCAGAGTCTTATCTACACATTTAGTATTTTAGTGAATAAATAAATTAATTTAGGATCAACATTATCTTGCATGCATGAAAATTTTTAAATCTTAAAGGTAAATTTAATATCATGTTAAATTATAATTTCTTAAATAAAATAAGCCTAGATTAACTTATCTCAATTTGTCATATATTTTAATTTAGGCTTTTAATTAAATTATTGGACATAAAGGAACTTATTTACTACTTATCTCAAGTTAATTAAATAAATCCTTAAACATTCTTTTATTTTAAAATGATTTATTATTTATCTTAAATAAATTCTAGGAATGTTTTCTTAATATTAAATTTTATCTCAATACTCCAACTCCAGTCCGGCCTCTATTATTTAACTGAAAAGATAAAAATACTACTGCGTAAAATAACTCAACAAATTTTAAAAGAATGCATTTAAATCCCCTGCATGAAAAATTATTTTAATTTAAATAATAGTAATTATGTATGGCTTATACGTAGTCTGATTTACGGGTTCTACAACTCTCCCCCTTTAAAAGAAATTTCGTCCTCGAAATTAGAACTTACCTAATAACTCGGGATACCGACTCCTCATCTCTGGCTCAGACTGCCACATAGCTTCCTCTTCTGAATGATTAAGCCATTTGACTTTCACTAGCTGCACCATTTTGTTCCGAAGCTTCTTTTCCTGTCTGTCTAAGATCTGCACTAGTCTCTCTTCATAAGACAGATTCGGAGTGAGCTGCAACGGTTCAAAATTTAGGACATGCGAAGGATTCGCCATATACTTCCTCAGCATAGAGACGTGGAACACATTGTGTACTCCGGCCAGATTCAGCGGAGGAGCAACACGATAAGCTATCGTCCCAACCCTGTCGAGGATCTCAAATGGTCCGATGAATCGCAGATTGAGCTTTCCTTTCTTCCCAAACTGCATGACATCTTTCATAGGTTCTAACTTCACAAAAACATGGTCGCCGACTGCGAACTCTAGATCTCTCCTCTGCTGATCCGCATAACTCTTCTGTCGACTCTGAGCAGTACTCATCCTATCATGGATCTTGACTACTACGTCGGCATCCTGCTGAATAATCTCTGGACCCAACTCTTATCTCTCCCCTACTTCATCCCAATGAATAGGCGATCTGCACTTAGGATCATACAGTGCTTTATACGGAGCCATACCTATAGACGACTGAAAGATGTTGGTGAACTCTACCAATGGCAAATTCGACTCCCAAATCCCAGAGAAATCCATTACACAAGCACAAAGAAGATCCTCCAAAATCTGAATATTTCACTCTGACTGCCCATCTGGCTGAGGGTGGAAACCTGTGCTAAACAACAACTTCGTACCCATAGTCGAATGCAAACTCTTCCAAAATGAGTAAGTGAATCTGAGGTCTCTATCAGATACGATAGAAATTGGAATACCATGAATTCGGACTATCTCCCGGATATACAACTCTGCATACTGAATCATGGTGAAAGTCGTCTTGATAGGTAAGAAGTGCGCTGATTTGATAAGACGATCAACAATCACACAGATAGCATTCGATCCTCTGACTGACTTTGGCAAACCGGTCACAAAGTCCATGGTAACATTCTCACACTTCCACTCGGGAACAAGAAGAGGCTTGAGCAAGCCTGCTGGTCTCTGATGCTCTGCTTTCACTAGCTGGCACGTCAGACACTCGGATACAAAACGTCTGATATCCTTCTTCATTCCTGGCCACCAATACAACAACTGCAGGTCTTTGTACATCTTCGTACTCCTAGGATGAATAGAGTACGGCGACATATGGGCCTCTGATAGAATATCTGCTCGAATAGAACCACTGCTGGGAAACCACATCCTGTCTCGGTATCTCACAATACCGTCGCTAACTGAATACAAGATACTGCCCTTGGCCTCATCTCTCCGCTTCCACTTTGTCAACTGCTCATCTTCTGACTGACCACTGCGAATACAATCTAGAAGAGACGACTGAATCGTCAAAGTAGATAGACGGGGAACTATACCTCGAGGATAAGTCTCTAGATCATACCTCTGCATCTCAGACTGAAGAGGCCTCAAAATCGCTAAATGAGCCATCACTGCGACTTTCCTGCTCAGTGCATCCGCAACTACATTAGCTTTGCCCGGGTGGTAGCTAATGTCACAGTCATAGTCCTTCACTAGCTCCAACCAACGCCTCTGACGCATATTCAGCTCTTTCTGCGTAAAGAAGTACTTGAGGCTCTTATGGTCGGTAAAGATCTGGCACTTCTCTCCGTACAAATAATGCCTACAAATCTTCAAGGCAAATACCACGGCTGCCAACTCTAGATCATGTGTAGGGTAATTCTTCTCATGGGTTTTCAACTGACGAGAAGCATATGCTATCACCGAGCTTCAAAGCATCGGTATACAAAACAAAGTCTCCGGGCCTTGACGACATGGCCAATACTGGTGCTGAGATAAGAGCTTGCTTCAAAGTATCGAAGCTCTTCTGACACTCATCGCTCCACTCAAATTTCGCATTCTTCTTTGTCAACGACGTGAGTGGAACTGCGATAGAGGAAAATCCCTGAATAAACTTCCGATAATATCTTGCTAGCCCAAGAAAACTACGGATCTCTGATGCATTCTGCGGCACAACCCAATCTCTGACTGCTGCAACTTTCGTTGGGTCTACCTCAATACCGCTGCTAGAAACGATGTGGCCTAAGAACGCCACCTTCTCTAACCAGAATTCGCAATTACTGAACTTTGCGAATAACTTGTGTTTCTGTAAGGTCTGCAAAACTGTGGTCAGATGTCTGCTGTTATCCTCTTGATTCTTCGAGTAGACGAGAATGTCATCTATGAACACTATCACAAACTGGTCAAGATACGGCTGAAATACGCGATTCATGAGATCCATGAAGATCATTGGCGCATTCGTCAAACTGAACGGCATCACAAGGAACTCGTAGTGGCCATAACGAGTCCTAAAAGCAGTCTTGAAAACATCAGCATCTTTCACCCTAAACTGATGATAACCGGAACGCAGATCAATCTTGGAGAATACCGAAGCTCCCTGCAACTGATCAAATAAGTCCTCAATCCGCGGAAGTAGGTACTTTTTCTTCACTGTAACCCTGTTCAACTCCCGGTAATCAATACAGAGCCTCATAGAACCATCCTTCTTCTTCACAAATAAGACTGGCGCGCCCCATGGTGAAAAACTCGGGCTAATGAACTTCTTGTCAAGAAGTTCCTGAATCTGCTTCTTGAGTTCTCCCATCTCTGTCGGTGCTAGTCGGTACGGTGCTTTTGAGATCGGTACCATACCTGGCATAAGCTCAATCGAAAACTCCACCGTCCTCAGGAAAAACGTCTAGAAAATCTCTAACAATGGGAACATCGGAGGCTGACTGACTGGGTGCCTCGGGAACGGATACAAAAGTCGCTAAAAACGCCCGACACCCTCTACGCATGAGCTTCCTAGCCTTGAAACAAGGTATAATGCGCGGTAAAGGAAAGTACCTGTCTGGTTCGAATAAGAAATGCGCCATCCTAGGCGGTCGGACTAGAACAGATCTCCGCTGGAAGTCAATCAAAACTCTGTTACGCAATAGCCAGTCCATCCCTAGAGTGTTGTCAAACTCTGGCATCGGCAGTACGATAAGATCCGCATAAACAAGATTGCCATGAAGCTCGAGGTCTATGTCTTGGATCACATTGGTAGCTGTCATCTCCTCTCCAGAAGGCAAAACTACTGAATACGCCACATCTAACCAAACGGTCTTGACCTTGAGGAAGTTAGCAAAGACCTCCGAAATAAACGAGTGAGTAGCCCCTGAATCTATCAAGGCTTTCGTAGCGGAACCAGATATAAAAATTCTCCCTAAAAGATTGGAACGTCAAGCTGAACCCAATAATCACTAGAACTAACTCAATAGACATGCAAAGGCCAGAGTTCTTCTAAACTAAATTCCCGAAAATAACACTGATTATAGCATGCAATCCTATCATCAATTCTATGTTCAAAATCTTAATCCAGATTCCCAAAACAATGAATTTCAAATATTAACTTAAATCTTTAAGATACCAGTCATGAGCATGGTGTCTGGGTTTATCTCCGCTGCATGGAGAGCAAAAACTCTGCCTTGGGTAGGCAAACTCCCCTGTGGGCACTGCTGCAGCAAGTGGTCTGGACTACCACACTTGTAACACTTCCCGGAACCATACATACACGCTCCAGCATGGCGGCGTGTGCACTTAGGACAGACGGGGTGATCAAAAGTCCTCGGGACTGCACGTCCCTGCCGACGCCGCCGTCCTCTGTTTCTGGGTGGGCCATGGAAAGGCCTCTTATTCTGTGGCTGCTGCTGAGGAGGAGGGCGGTGTGGCACTTGGACTGTTCGTTTGCCCTGGCGATCCCTCTCAATGTCAATCTGATCTTGCTCTGCAGCAAGAGCTCTGGAAACAGCGACTTCAAAGGTAGTAGGGCCAGCCACCCTAACATCGCGGCGCAAGATCGGCCGTAAACCATCCAGAAAGTGCCTCAGCTTGGCACCAGCATAGTTCGCAATCAGGGGCACAAAATTGCAACCCCTCTCAAACTTAGGGATGAACTCCGTAACAGTAGTGTCTCCCTGCCTCAGGGTCATGAACTCCCTGGTCAACCTGGAACGCACCTCGTCAGTAAAATATTTGGAGTGAAAATACCTCCGTGAAGCGCGTCCAGCTCAGAGTAGCCAAGTTCAAGGCTACTGATGCTCCTTCCCATCATAGGCGTGCATCTCCTCCAAATAGATATGTCGCACAACGAACTCTGTCCGCATCCCCAAGCTCCATAAACTCAAAGATAACCTTGAGGGACTTGATCCAGCCCTCGGCAATCATAGGATCGTAAGTCCCTGAGAACTCCTTCGGCCTCATCTTCATGAAGCGCTCATAGGTAGCTTCGGGCCCTGCCGGCCTGGCTGTCACAGCGTTGTTCCCCGCAAACTGTGCGAAGAGCTGAGTCATCCCAGCTAACATCTGGGCATTCATGTCCGGTGGAGGTGGAGGTGGTAAATCTCTCTCCTGCCTCTAATTCTCACCGTCCTCCTTGCGAGGTTCATCATCTCTCGTGCGCTCA
Source organism: Primulina tabacum (assembly GCF_025594145.1). Taxonomy (NCBI): domain Eukaryota; kingdom Viridiplantae; phylum Streptophyta; class Magnoliopsida; order Lamiales; family Gesneriaceae; genus Primulina; species Primulina tabacum. Next base: position 14,733,133 of record NC_134558.1, read on the forward strand.
AGAATGCTTCTAGGAGGGATACTGTTCCATACATAACCCATACGTAATTAACACGCATAATCTCTATTATTTCTTTAAATTTAAATAAATACTGCAAAATCATAATATTGACATAAATCATTTCATGGAAACATGCTGTAAAAATATTTCATGCTTTAAAAGAAATGCGTAAACGTAAAACTTACAGACCGAAGACGTGACTTTGTGAGCTTCTCGAGGTCAGTAGTAGTACAACCCTTTACAAGAACATAGGCTCTGATACCAGCTGTAGATGCCCGAAATTCGTATTTGAAAAATTGTGGAAAAATTTAAAATTTTCTTTTAAAATAAGTAATATGCCTCATTCATAAATTAAACTGATAAAAGGTTTAATGTTCAACATAGCAGCGAAGTAAATGTCTGTTTTGAAACAACAAATTTAAAATAAGCAATCTCGATAAAAATGTTTGATCATAAAAATGGTAAATGAACTGAAGCAAGATGTCCTCGTGTTCCTACTACTGCCGATCCAAGATGGCTCACTGGTCCCCGCCCTCAGTCCCGACCTCATCAGTACCTACAACAATCAAGTCTAGTGAGTCTAAAGACACATCATGCATATATCGTAGATAACAAGTTAATATATCATAAAAATTTCATGCCGTGTAAAGATATCGTGTCGTAAAGCATAAGGTGAAAATATCTTGTCATAAGTAATTCTAAATACGTGCATAACTGAACTGAAAATCGTAAGTGAAATGTTTGCTCGATAGAGCCTTGTCATGAAATTTCATATAATAATTTTTCTGTTGAGAATATGTTCTACGCAAGTGGTCCATAATGTGAAATGAATCGTCTGATCATACTAAACCACAGTATACTGGGCGGTAGAGATCATCACAGCCCTTGGACTGGATATCCGTACCAATACATGAACATGAACCGGTCAGTGACCACCGGATGAAGTAATAATCCCATGATAAGCTGCAATCCCATGAACGTGAGGTTGCCACAAGCAATATCGCATATATCTCAAAAATGAACATTTTATATTTTTATGCACGTAATATAATTAAATGTCCTGTACTATTTTACCGAATGGGTTGGATCGTTCCCAGGCTCGCTGCGACTTAATTCTAACATGAAAAACATGCAAATAACTTGACTTGACCAACATATCAAAAATCGAACTAAAAATGAGACTATTACGCCCAACAAACTTAGTATTAACCATGACTCCGTACCAACCCGAACCAACATCGAACCTTCATTTAGTCATGATTAAAATAAACCTAAAATGATGAAATAATGCTCCGAAAATTGTACAAGTCGAAATTTGGTGAATGGAGTGCAAAAAAAAGAAACGCTCTTTCGAGAGTCATTTTGGCACATTGCACCGTAAATTCTCGTACGACCTCTAATATTAACCAAATCACAAACGGCCAAAAATATGAACTTCCTAACTTGATGAGTCACTGTCCAGTCCAAGTCCATAGGCTAAAAGCCAACCAAGAACTCAAACGAGCCTCTGAACCGAAGCACTAAGTTGCTGTCAAAAATTACTGCGGCTAGCGCTTGTGCTTGCATGCTTCGTTTGCAAGGCTAATGGCCATTGGGGCTTGAACCACCGACTAGAGCCTCTTACCAACATCCTAAGGTATGGCTTGAACCATTGCTAATGGCCCTAGGCCAGCCACAATCCAAGCAACACCAGCAACAACTCATACACTCTACCCGAGAGCACACCTCACATGCATGGGGTTGTTGCTTGTTCTTGCTGTCATGTATCCTTCCAGTGGCCACATGATCGACCATGGCTAGATTTAGACATCAAGGGATATGGTGTGAACCATGGCTAAGGGCTAGAGGCCAACCAAGATCCACTTAAGGCCGACTTGAGCACGTCCTATGCTTGCTAAGGAAGGGTCCTAGCCGTGGCTACCGGCCCTTGGCCAGCCATGGCGCGAACACTAACCCAAGCAAGCCATTGAAAGCAATTGAGTTTCGAAAATGACACTTGATTCATGCTTGCGGATTGGAGCGTCTAGCTCACGATTTTGGGACTTGAATCCTTGATCAAACTTGACCCTGACATACCCTAGGACATGACCATAAGCAGCCTTGGACCGATCCCACCCCCTAAATTCACAAAAACAAAGAACCCGTGAGGCATAGAAGAAACCAAAAAAATCTTGTGCAGAATTTTCAAAAGTGTTGTTGCCTTGCTTCCGTTTTGTAGTTAAAAATCATGCACATGTGATGTAAAAATTTCAATATATGACTTGATTGAAGAGCAAATAAATAACATATACATGCCTGAAAATTTTGACGAATAAGAAAAACAAACTAGTGCGACGACATGGCGCGGCAGAGACAAGTGTTCTTCTTTTTTTTCTACTTTTCTCCCTTGTTTTCTTTCTTATATCTCCTAGGAGCTCACAATTTTTCTTCTCTGAATATCCCCTTAATTTTCGAGAATGGTGAGGGAGAAAATGGCTAGGAGATGAAGGGAAAGTCTACAAATAAAATGGGATAGAATGGCAAGATCAAATCTTTTCTATCCTAGAATTTGTTAGATAGGGAATGAGGTGTGATATCAAGGGATTTGATTTGAAGGAGGGATGGTTGATTTTTAGTCTAGGTACATGATAGGAAGTTGCTTAATTGATTAATTATTGATGATTAAAAAGGTGAGGAATTATTCCCAAGAAAAGATTAAGGAAATAAATAAAATGGTAAGTTGTTAAACAAATATCAAATCTTTTAAATGGTGATGGCCGAAATTTAGCTCTAAAAAAATGGGGTGGAATATTGCTTAACTATTAATTATTGAGGATTTAAAATGAGGGAATTAATTGTGCCAAGAAAGGATTAAGTAAAGATATCAAAATGAAGAGTTGCCAAATATTTTTAAACCCACATGTGTAGTGGCCGGAATCTTGATAAAATGGGAGGAAAAATATTGTTAAATATTGTATTTCAAATCTTTAGAGTCTTATCTACCCATTTAGTATTTTAGTGAATAAATAAATTAATTTAGGATCAACATTATCTTGCATGCATGGAAATTTTTAAATCTTAAAGGTAAATTTACTATCATGTTGTGGGGACCCAGGCTCTAACTCAATTCTTTTGGGATTAATTGAATCTTTATTATAAAATGTGGGTCAAATTTTTTCTTTTAACATTAAATCAAATGTATATAAACTAAGCATAAAGAAGGAGGAAGAGCAAGTCGATATGCTCGATCGCCAATCTTCTCAAGAATCTCATACGGACCGACATATCTAGGAGACAACTTCCCACGCTTTCCAAATCTGACAATGCCTCTGAAAGGAGAAATCTTCAAGAATACTCTGTCTCCCTGCTCAAATACTAACGGTCTACAATCTGATATTGGCATATTTGGCTTGCCTATCGTGTGCCGTCTTCATTCTTTTCTAAATAATCTTCACCTTCTCAGTCATTTCACGAATCATATCAAGCCCAAGTTCTGGTACCTCAGATATATCATCCCAGTACAACGGAGATCTGCACTTCTTGCCATACGAAGCTTCAAACGTTGCCATCTCGATACTCGTCTGATAGCTGTTGTTGTACGAGAATTCACAAAGTGGCAGTGAATCTTGCCAACTAGTGCCAAAATCTAGCACTACAGCTCGCAACATGTCCTCTAAAGTCTGGATAGTCCGCTCTGACTGTCCGTCTGTCTGAGGATGATAAGCAGTACTCAAGTGTAATGTCGTACCTAGAGCCTGCTGCAGACTGTACCAAAAGTGTGAAGTGAATCGTGGATCACGATCTGATACGATAGACTTCGGCACGCCATGCAATCTGAAAACCTCTCTGACATAAATCTCAGACATCTGATCGTGTCGGTATTTCAATCTGTATGGAATAAAGCATGCTGATTTGGTCAATCTGTCAATAATGACCCAAATCGCATCGCAGCCCCGGGATGATCGAGGTAATTTCGTCATGAAATCCATGGAAATGTGATCCCATTTCCATTCAGGAATAGACAAACTCTGAAGTAGACCTCCGGGCTTCTTTCTCTCGGCCTTTACCTGCTGGCAATTCAAGCACTTTGACACAAATTCGGCAATGTCTGCCTTCATCTGTTTCCACCAGAACTGTGTCTTCAAGACATTGTGCATCTTTCTGCCACCATGATGAATACTAAACCGACTACAGTGCGCTTCTGACATAATCTGTTGTTTCAATTCCGGAACATCTGGCACTATTATACGGTTATTCACATACAGAACATAATCATGTGCTTGATACTCTGACTGATGCCCTAATCTGACCATATCAATAGACTTCTGCACATTCTGATCAGTCCTTTGGGCTTCCTTGATTCTCATAATCAAATCTGGCTCAACTTGAATCGTAGCAAGTTGTAGCGGTCTACTATCTCTATCAAATGCTAAACCAGACAAACAGCAATCTTCAACTAAATTCGAAACACCTATCGTCGATAAGGATAGGGCACATACCTTTCGACTCAAGGCATCCGCTGCTGCATTTGACTTCCCTGGATAGTACTTGATCTCGCAATCAAAATCTTTCAACAAATCGAGCCATCTACGCTGTCTCATGTTCAATTTTGATTGAGAAAACAGATACTTCAGGCTCTTGTGATCAGAGTAGATCTCAAATTTCTCGCCATAAAGATAGTGACGCCAGATCTTCAATGCAAAAACAACAGCCGCCAATTCAAGATCATGAATTGGATATCGGGTCTCGTGTGGCTTCAGCTGTCTAGAGGCATATGCGATCACATGTCCTCGTTGCATAATAACACATCCTAACCCTCTGTGAGATGCATCACAATACACAACGAAATCACCAGTACCTTAAGGAATCATCAAGACAGGTGCACTGGTCAGCCTCTTCTTCAACTCTATGAAGCTAGACTCACAATCCTCAGACCACACAAACGGTGCATTCTTCTGTGTCAACTGGGTAATCGGCTTCGCAATGCTGGAGAAATCTTTAATGAATCGTCAATAGTACCCTGCCAGACCCATGAAACTGCATATCTCTGGCACAGAAGTCGGTCTCGGCCAACTGATCACAGCTTCAACTTTACTCGGATCTACAGAAATACCGTCTCCAGATATGATATGACCCAAGAAGACAACCTGTCTCAGCCAAAACTCACACTTCGACAGTTTAGGAAATAATCTTTCATTTCTCAACGTTTGCAACACAATTCTCAAATGATCGGCATGCTCAGTCATACTCTTGGAATACACCAAAATATCATCGATAAAAACAATCACAAACTCATCTAAATACCTCTAAAAGACACGGTTCATTAAGCCCATAAACACCGCTGGAGCATTCATTAAACCAAAAGGCATAACAACAAACTCATAATTTCCATACCTGGTTCGGAATGCTGTCTTCGGTATATCAACATCTCTAGCTCTCAGCTGGTGATATCCAGATCTCAGATCGATCTTGGAATAAACAGAGGATCCCTGCAACTGATCAAATAAATCATCGATACGAGGCAATGGATATTTGTTTTTACCGTCGCCTTGTTCAATTGCCGGTAGTCGATACACAATCTCATTGAACCGTCTTTCTTTCGTACAAAAAGTACTGGAGCGCCCCAAGGAGACACACTCGGTCTAATGTATCCCTTGGTCAGAAGATCTTCTAACTGTGCTTTCAATTCTTTCAACTCTATTGGCGCCATCCTATACGAAGCTCGAGATATAGGAACAGTACCTGGCACAAGATCTATGATGAAATCTATCTCTCGGGCTGGGGGTAACCCTGGGATATCGTCAGGAAATACATCTGCAAATTCCCGTACTACTGGCAAATCTGCCAATGCCTGGGCTCGATTTCTGTAGATCTACAGAATAAACAAGGAACCCCTCTGCTTCTTTCTGCAACAATCTAATCATAGTCAGAGCAGACACTAAGGGAATCCGAGATCTGGAACCTTTACCGTAGAATTTCCATTCTTCTGTCATTTCAGGTCTGAATCTGACAATCTTATGAAAACAGTCTACGGTGGCTCTGTACTTGGTTAACATGTCAATCCCGACAGTACAATCAAAATCAAATAAGCCAAGTACAACACAGTCTAAATCAATCTCATGCCCCTCAAACTTTAGTATACAATGTCTAACTGAAGTCACAGATATCAAAACACTTCCCAACGGAGAAGTAATAGACACTACAGCAGACAATGACTCGACAGGCAATGCATGTGTCAATGCAAAATGTTCAGAAATGAATGTATGAGATGCACCTGTGTCTATCAACACATATGCAGGATAACCGCAAAGAGAACAGTTACCTGCAATCACATCGTCTGGCGCATCCTGGGCCTGCTCCTCTGTCAGTGCGAACACTCAGGCCTGCTGTCTGGGAGGTTAGCTCACTGTATGGCTACCTCTGGTTCGGGACTGAGTCGGTGCAGGTGGCGGCTGGAAGGAATGAACAGATGATGCTTGCCGCTCCGGCTGAGATACTGACCCAGATGCCCCAATACTCTGAGCTTGTTGTGCACCTCTCTGTGGACAGACTCTGGCAAAGTGTCCCTGCTGTCTACAATTATTGCATCGGCCCATGACTCCCTGACACTGTTCAGTGGCATGCCTGCCTCCACAAGAACTACAGTACACACCTGTATACTCGGTACTCTGGCCGGGACCTCTCTGTCGTGACCCACTGGAGCTCGACGAACTGCTCCCTGATCTCTTGAACTGTTTGCCTCTAGCTTTCAAGAATCTTTCTTGCCACTACTACTGCTTCCACTATCAAATCGAGGAGGAGGTGGCGGAAACTGTGAGGCGGGCTGTGGCTGTCTCTGACTCTGAACGCTATAGGAAGCTCCTCGCTGCCTAATCAAGCCAGCCTCTGCTCCTTTCGCTCTATTCAGTGCATCAGAAAAGGTGTTGGGTCGTCCCGTGTTCACCAAAGTAAAAATATCCGGATTCAAACCATTGATGAATTGATTGGCGACCGCTTCATCATTTCCTGCCACGTGTGGTGCAAATCGGAGCAAGGAAGAAAACTTGGCAACATACTCTTCTATGTTCAACTGCCCCTGTCTCAAGTTGGCAAATTCTGCCCCTTTGTCTTTTCGATAGGAGACTGAAAAGAAACGCTGATAAAATTCATCTTTGAATACCTTCCAAGTAATATCGATACCTCTATGCTCCAATGCTCGTTTCGTTGTAAGCCACCAACTCTTCGCCACTTCTTGTAATTAATGCCTAATAAGTTTCACTCTTCGTTCATCTGTATAAGCAAGAGATTCAAACAGCATCTCTATATCGTCTAGCCAGCTCTCACAATCCACTGCAGTCTCCGTGCCCTTCAAAGTCGGGGGATGGAATGACTGAAACCTCTTCAATAACGTCTCCATAGGTGTAGCAGTAACGTCCATCTGAGTACCTGACGTACTACCCTGTTATGGCACTTGACCTGCAGCTGGTTGTGGTATTCTTCTAGACGGCATATCTGATTATTCAACTGATTAGTACACAATCTATACAAGCTATCTCAGCCCTCCTCTGATCATATACCTCTGATCCAGAATCGGTTCTGATTCAGTCTTTAAAAATACATGCTGCAATCAACTCAGATAACAATACCACATGTAATAGGGAAAGCAATAAATCATGCTAGCACATCAAAAGCAAGGAAGATGACTCGATCTACCCTGCTCATTCTATTCTATCTCAGGCTACAGACCCTACTGCTCTGATACCACCTGTTGTGGGGACCCGGGCTCTAACTCAATTCTTTTGGGATTAATTGGATCTTTATTATAAAATGTGTGTCAAAATTTTGTTTTAACATTAAATCAAATGTATATAAACTAAGCATAAGATCTTTCTTTATTTATTTACAACAACATAAGTACATGTTTTGTTCTAGTACATCCATACAAACTAGAGTTCAATACCAACTACAAATCACAAGTAGTACAAGTCTAGTAAGAATCACTAGTAATCTTCTTCTACGCCCATAATCTCCAACTCTATCATCTCTCATCCTCGTCAAGACCCAGATCCTGTCCAACCTGTTGCCATGCACACATACAGACACAACAACGGCCGAAAACTCCGGTGAGAACGAATTCCAGTATAAAACATGTATGCATGCTGATACATAATCATAAATCATGCATGAAAGCAATAACAATAGGCTCCATAATCTATGAAACCATTCTATATAAGCATGCAATTCAAATTAAATCATATCTTGACTTGACTCAACTCTAACTCTAGGGATCCCGGTGTAAATAAGACGTCACTGTCTGTCACCTACCCTCCCAATCGGGGTAACGGTACGTCTTATTCCTAGACTTCGGCCCTTTCTGTATCGAATATCTACAATCGGAGTAAGTCTGCTCCTATGCGTCGATACCACCGAACGTCTAGTTTGGCAAGTCTGCCAATGACTCCTATCTCAATGCTTGAATATAAATATATAAACAAGGCATAATTGTAATCAAACATAAACAAAAATCTAGTATGTGATTTTGGGAAACTCCAACCAAGTCTGATTTGAGTCATATCTCCCGAATTCACATGAATTATACCTTCTTGTCGTTGGAATCAATCGAGATCTCGAAGTCGAATATCAAGTCTGTCAATCAAATCTGAAATGGCAATGTATAGATGTACTCTATCAAGATACAACTCCATTCAACACATATATGCATCAATAATAAATCTCGATACCCCTCGACGGTACAACGGCATAATCTTGTGATACCGGTAAATCAATAACAACATAATCCATATCCACAACTCATAATCTTCATCAAAAGCATACATAACTTCTGAAATCTGTATAATCTTATATACACTATATGCTGAAATTCATATCAATAGCATACGCCATCCGATAATCGATCTGGTTGCGAATATACTATGCTCAATATGTCAAAAACACAATATAACCATCATATTATAATTCTTTCAACACATGGAATCTAGATCATGTTGAAAAGATATCAAAAGTATACCCTTTTGAAGCCTTTGTCAAGAGGAACAAGAATCTCAACTTGGATTAAACTTTGGATGGATAAATCTTACACAACCAAGTGATAAAGTTGAAAGGAAAGCTTGGAAATCCCTTTCTCTCTCGTTGCTGGTCTGCTGGAATGCTCAAAATGAAGACTCAGCACAATTATATATATATATGCCATGTGTCTTCATAAGAAACAAAGGTGGATTTCTCGAATGCAGCACCGCGGGTGCGGTCTCTTTCAACCGCAGGTTACCGCGGGTGCGGTAACCCTACTGTAGCTTCACCGCGAGTGCGTTCTTTCTGGCACCGCGGGTGCGGTGTGGCTACTGTAAAAATGTCCCAACTCTCTGTCCATCAACCGCGGGTGCGGTAGCTTCCTTAGCGCGGGTGCGGTCTTCATTTCTTGCCACATTTCTTAATCTCATCTCACTTAATGCCTCTTATTACATGTCATGCATACTCATATCTTCGAATATCACGTTAATGAAGACTAATAAATCTCAAGCCTTACACATGTTAAATTATATTTTCTTAAATAAAATAAGCCTAGATTAACTTATCTCAATTGGTCATATATTTTAATTTAGGCTTTTAATTAAATTATTGGACATAAAGGAACTTATTTACTACTTATCTCAAGTTAATTAAATAAATCCTTAAACATTATTTTATTTTAAAATGATTTATTATTTATCTTAAATAAATTCTAGGAATGTTTTCTGAATATTAAATTTTATCTCAATACTCCAACTTTAGTCCGGCCTCACTTATTTAACTGAAAAGATAAAAATACTACTGCGTAAAATAACTCAACAAATTTTTAAAGAATGCATTTAAATTCCACTGCATGAAAAATTATTTTAATTTAAATAATAGTAATTATGCATGGCTTATACGTAGTCTGATTTACGGGTTCTACAGCTAGAGTATTTGCTTTGACAGAGGAGCAGGCTCAGGAAGCACCAGATGATGTTGTGGCAGGTAACAGTTATTTATGTGGTTACTGGTGCTTCTCGTACATTTATTTCGGAGAGATTTGCATTGAGTCATGCATTGCCTGTTGAGTCTTTATCTGCTGTAGTGTCTGTCTCTTCTCCTTTAGGGACAAGTTTGATATCAGTTAATTCTGTTAAACATTGTATGTTACAGTATGACGGGCATGAGATTGAGTTAGATTGTATCGTGCTTGGGTTGTCTGATTTTTCCTGTATTATCGGTATTGATATACTGACCAAGTTCAGAGCTACTGTTGATTGTTTCCACAAGATTGTGAGATTCAGACCGGATATGGCTGATGAGTGGAAATTCTATGGTAAGGGTTCTAGATCTAGAATTCCTTTGATATCCGTATTGTCTATGACTCGATTATTACAGAAAGGAGCGGAGGGATTCCTTGTCTATTCAGTTGATTTACTGAAATAGAGCCCATCATTGGCTGATTTGCCAGTGGTATGCGAGTTTGTTGATGTCTTCCCAGATGAGATTCCGGGTTTGCCTCCGATTCGAGAGATAGATTTCAGCATTGAATTGATTTCAGGTACAGTTCCGATTTCGAGGGCTACGTACACAATGGCACCGATTGAGTTGAAAGAGTTGAAAGATCAGTTGGAAGATTTACTGTCCAAGGGTTACATCAGACTGAGTGTTTCGCCTTGGGGTGCTCCAGTATTGTTTGTGAGAAAGAAAGACGGTTCTATGAGACTCTGTATTGATTACCGGCAACTGAACAAGGCTACGGTAAAGAACAAATACCCTTTGCCTTGTATTGATGATTTATTTGATTAGTTGCAGGGTTCTTCTGTTTATTACAAGATCGATCTGAGATCTGGATATCATCAGCTGAGAGTCAGGGATTCAGATATCAGAAAGACAGCATTCAGAACCAGGTATGGACATTATGAGTTTATTTTCATGCCGTTTGGGTTAACTAATGCTCCAGCTGTGTTTATGGGTCTGATGAACCGTGTATTCCAGAGATATCTTGATGAGTTTGTGATTATTTTTATCGATGATATTTTGATTTACTCAAAGAATATGATTGAGCATGCTGAGCATTTGAGAACTGTATTGAGAATTCTGAGGGCTGAGAAATTATATGCCAAACTGTCGAAATGTGAATTCTGGTTGAGACATGTTGTATTTTTGGATCACATTATATCGGGAGACAAGATTTCTGTTCATCCTAGCAAGGTTGAGGCTGTGATCAGTTGGCCTAGACCGACTTCTGTACCAGAGATACGCAGTTTTATGGGTTTGGCAGGATATTATCGTCGATTCATTAAAGATTTCTCGAGTATTGCTAAATCGATTTGTTAGTTGACTCAGAAGAATGTTCCATTTGTTTGGTCAGAAGACTGTGAGTCTAGTTTTCTTTAGTTGAAGAAGAGACTGACCAGTGCTCCGATCTTGACCATTCCCTCAGGTACTGGTCATTTCGTTGTTTATTGTGATGCTTCTCACAAAGGGTTGGGTTGTGTTCTGATGCAGCGAGGACATGTTATAGCTTATGCCTCGAGACAGTTAAAGCCACATGAGACTCGCTACCCAATTCATGATCTTGAATTAGCAGCCATTGTATTTGCACTGAAGATATGGCGACATTACTTATCTGGTGAGAAGTTTGAAATCTATTCAGATCATAAAAGCTTGAAATATCTGTTTTCACTGTTTTCACAGTCGGAACTGAATATGAGGCAGCGAAGATGGCTTGATTTACTGAAAGACTTTGATTGTGAAATCAAATACTATCCAGGGAAGTCTAATGCAGCAGCTAATGCACTGAGTCGAAAGGTATGTTCTTTATCCCTATCGACGATTGGTGTTTCAAATTTGATAGAAGATTTCTGTCTTTCTGGATTAGTATTTGAGACAGATTGTAGACCACTGAGATTATATGCTGTTCAAGTCGAACTAGAGTTGATTTTGAGAATTAAAGCGGCTCAGAAAGTTGATCAGAATGTGCAGAACTCGATATTGATGGTCAGAGCAGGGCATCGATATGAGTATCAGGTTCGTGACAGGGTTTTATATGTGAATAATCGTCTTGTTGTGCCAAATGTTTCCGAATTGAAACGACAAATTTTGTCAGAAGCGCATAGCAGTCGATTCAGTATTCATCCTGGTGGCAGAAAGATGTGTAACGATTTGAAAAGACAGTTTTGGTGGAAACAAATGAAAGATTATATTGCCGAATTTGTATCCAAATGTCTGAATTGCTAACAGGTAAAGGCAGAAAGAAAGAAACCAGGAGGACTGTTACTGTAGAACCCGTAAATCAGTAGACGTATAAGCCATGCATAATTCTAGATTTTTAAATTTAATTGACTTCATTGCATGATTATTTTAAATGCATTTATTTGAAGTTAATTATTTTATTATTTCAGTTCAGTAGTTTGATTTTTAGCATTTCAGTTATTTCAGTGAGGCCGGACCGGAGTTGGAGTTTTGAGATAGAATTTAAGATTTGAGAAATATTTCCAGAAGTTAATTTAGCTAGTAACTAAGTTCATTTAAGTTAGAAAGGAAGGTTTGAAGATTTAATTTAATTATTTGAGGTGATTAAGAAATGAACTCATTTAAGTTATTAAATTAAGGGGTTAGCTCACTAAATTATTTAAAGGATTAGTAAGGCTTTCAAGGATTATTAATTGACTAGATAATCAACATTTCCCTTTATTTTATCATGCATTTTTCGGCCACCCTTAGTGCTAGAAGATTCATTTTCCAACTCACCAACTTTGACCAATTCTTTGCATGTAATTAGTAGGATAATTCTAGGATTTTTGGGAGCATAATTTAATTAAATAAATGGACATATCCTAGTCTAGAATCAAGCTAAATTTCGGCCACCACCTCCTAGAAGCATCCACCAACTCATTTGATATCAATTCAAAATTCAAATTCAAAAGGGGAGTGGACTTGGTCTTGATATGATCCTATTTTTGTGCACCCTTCTCCTCACCTTCATAACCATCACTCCCCCCTCCACCTCCACCGAAAATAAGACCCCTTTTCAGTAGAAAAAACGTGGATAGCAGCTAGGGAGAAAGGGAGAAAAATCGAGAGCCAAGAAAGGTAGAGAAGCAAGCCACTCCGTCTCCTCCGCGCCGTCTCGTCTCTTCTTTTCGTTTTCTTTCGAAACGAAACCAGGCATGTCTAGATTTCTTTCAAACCTCAATCAAGTCATATTATCATTTATTTTTCAGTACATGATCATGTTTTAGCAAGCAAAAACCGAGATACATGTCAAATTATTTTTGGAACACACATGCAGAATTTCGGCCCTTTCATGACAAGCTTCACGTTTTTCTGAGTTTTGTGGTTTCAGGTGATTGGTTCGATTCCAGGCTCCCAAGGCGGCTTGTATACATGTAGTAGGATGCATTAGGACCATGTTGGTCCATTCAAACCAGCCCCATGCTTGCTGGAAATTCAGAATGACAGCAAGTCCCTTAGGTGCAGAAAAATGTGGTTCGAAAATTCAGTTTCTTGTCAAGGGGTTGGATCTGATCTTGGCTGCCCCAAGGGCCTATAGCCATGGTTGGATTACTTCCCTAGCATGTCTAAGACGTGACTAAGTTGCCCTTTTGGTGGCTTGGTCCATGGTTCATCGGTTTTTAATCAAAACGTCAGAACAGCCCCTTTCCCCATTCGGCCCTTCCATTTTTCAGCATATGGTTCGTTTCTTTTGTGGCTTGGTGTGGATCTTGGTTGGCCTATGGCCCTTAGCCACGGTTCATATCATGCTCCTAGATGTCTAGATCGTGCCATGGTCAATCAAATGGCCACTGGAACGACGCAAGACATCGATCATAGCATAAACACTACACACGCATACACGTTGCTCTCGGTTGGACCCTTCGGTTAAGATTTGGTGTGATGCGGATTGTGGCTGGCCTAGGGCCCTTAGCCATGGTTCAAATCATTCCTTGGGATGTTGGTAAGAGTCTCTGGTCGGTGGTTCACGCCCCTAATGGCCGATAGTCTCAAAACCAATGCAAGTCTTGTAGTGCGCAGCTGCTGTATTTTTTTGACAGCAAGTATGCTGCTGTTCAGAAGCGTCGTTTGAGTTCTTGGTTGGCTTTTAGCCCATGGCCTTGGACTGGACAGTGCCTCATTGAGTTGGGAAGGTCATGTTTTTGACCGTTTGTCATTTGGATCATTTTTGAGGTCGTACGAGAATTTACGGTGCAATGTGCCAAATTGACTCTCGAAAGAGCGTTTCGTGTTTTGGCCTCCATTTCACCTAGATTTCGACCCTATCATTTTAGGAACATTATTTTATGATTTTTCAGCGTATTTTAATCATGACTATACGTCGGTTCAGTGTCGGTTCAGGTTGGCTCGGAGTCATGATTAAATGCGAAGTCATTAGGCGTCATAGTCGCATCTTTTGAACGTAAATTGCATAGTTGGTCAAGTTTAAGCTATTGCATATTTTTCATGGCACAGTTAGGTTGCAGCGAGCCTGGGAACGATCCAATCCAATCCAGTTGGTAAAATTACAAGAATTTTCATTATGCCAGTTAATTATTTTACGTGCATTAAATAGAAAATGATTATTTTTGAGATTTATGCGATATGGCTTGTGGTTCATTCACTATGTGGGAGTGTTATTTTTATACGGTCGCCAGTGACCGATCAGTTCAGTATGGTACCACCCGGTCGCCAGTGACCGGCCAGCTCAGTTCAGTTTCAGCCTCCCCGGTAGCCAGTTACCGATCAGTTCAGCTTAGTGCAGTGGCCACAGGCGTAAAACATAATCTCAACAGAAAATTTTACCAGATATTTCAGTACAGGCTCCAAGGAGCAAATATTTTTACAGTGACTTCCAGTTCAGTTATGCACGTATTATAATTGCTCAGTACAGATTATTTTCAGTATGCCTCAGGACAGGATATTTTATCACATGCATATTTTAAATTCAGATTTTTACTCGTTACCTGCGATTTATGCATGCTGAGTCTTTAGGCTCACTAGACTTGATTGTTGTAGGTACTGATGAGGCCAGGGCCGAGGGCGGGGACCAGTGAGCCAGCTTGGGTCGGCAGTAGTGGCACCCGAGGACCTCAGAGCAGCAGTTGTTATTTTCTTCGCAAACAATTTTTATCAGTTGTTGGATATTTTTAAATCGTTGTTGTTGGCAAAACTTTGATTTTTTTCCGCTGCAATATTTTGAAATATTGAACTTGATTCACCAGTGATTTTATGAATGAGGCCATTTAAGTTCTTTTAAAAAGAAAATTTTTAATTTTCCGCAAATTTTCAAGCAAGTAGTTCGAGGGCCTTCACAGTTGGTATCAGAGCGGTGGTTCTGTATAGGGTTTCACTACTACTGACCGCGAGAAGCTCACGAAGCCACGCCTTTGGTCTGTAAGTTTTTCAGTTCAGCATTTTGTTTAGTATTTCAGTTAAAGCATGAATTATTTTGTCAGCATGCTTCCAGATTTTCAGTATTTCAGAGTTCATTTAAAATAAATTATGGAATTATGCATGTTAGTTACGTATGGGTTATGTTGGAACAGTATGCCCCCTAGACGCATTTTAGAGCGCAACAGAGAGGTGGAGCCTCGCCGAGAGGACAGAGAGGAGCATAGACCGGAGGGAGACCTACCACCCCCTCCACCGCCCCCACCGGACATGAGTGCCCAGATGTTAGCTGGGATGGCACAGTTCTTCGCACAGTTTGCGGGGGGCAATGCCGCAGCCGTAGCCGCAGCCGCAGCCAGGCCGACAGGGCCCGAGGCTGTGTATGAGCGATTCATGAAGATGCGCCCGAAGGAATTCTCTGGGGCATCTGACCCCATGGTTGCCGAAGGATGGATCAAATCCCTCGAGGTTATCTTCGATTTTATGGAGCTGGGGGACGCAGACCGAGTCCGATGTGCCACCTACCTGTTCACTGGAGACGCCCGCTTATGGTGGGAAGGAGCTTCGGTAGCCCTGACCTTGGCTACACTTTCTTGGACCCGCTTTACGGAGGTTTTCTACTCCAAGTATTTTGCCGAGGAGGTTCGCACCAGGCTGACCACCGAGTTCATGAGCCTGAGACAGGGGGATATGTCGGTTACGGAGTTTATCCGTAAGTTCGAGAGGGACTGTCACTTTGTGCCCCTGATAGCGAATGATGCCAGAGCCAAGCTGATGCACTTCCTGGTGGGTTTACGGCCGATCTTGCGCCGGGATGTTAGGGTATCTGACCCTGCTACTTATGAGATTGCCGTCTCCAAGGCCTTAGCCGCAGAGCAGGATCTGCGGGATATCGAGAGGGATCGCCAGGGCAAGCGCCCAGTCCAGGCACCGCACCACCCTCCTCCTCATCAGCATCAGCAGCAGAATAAGAGGCCTTTTCATGGACCGCCCAGAAATAGAGGCCAGCAGCAGCAGCAGCAGCAGCAGCGGGGACGCCTAGCCCCGAGGACTCAGGAGCACCCAGTCTGTCCCAGGTGCTCACGTCGCCATCCTGGAGCATGTATGGCTGGCTCAGGAAATTGTTTTAAGTGTGGCAGTCCTGACCACATGTTGCTGCAGTGCCCTCAGAGGAATCTGCCTACCCAAGGCAGAGTTTTTGCTCTCCATGCCGCGGAAGCCAACCCGGAGACTATGTTGTTGACAGGTACCTTTAAACTTTAAGTTATTCTTCGAATTTCAACATTTTGGGAATCGGGATTTAGATTTTGAACTTAGAACTGTTATAGGATTGCATGCTCTACTCAGATTTATTTCGGGGAAATTAAGCTAGAGGAACCTTGACCTTTGCATGTCTATAAGTTTAGATCTTGTAGTGGGATTCAACTTAGAACTCCGCTCTTTCAGGGAGAATTTTTATATCTGGTTCCGCTACCAAGGCCTTGATAGATTCAGGGGCCACTCACTCGTTTATTTCGGAGGTCTTTGCAAACTTTCTCAAGATCCAGACCATTGGGCTAGATACAGCCTTTTCAGTAGTGTTGCCGTCAGGAGAGGAGATGGCAGCCACCAATGTTATCCGAGATATAGACCTTGAGCTGCACGGTAATCTTGTTTATGCGGATCTGATTGTGCTACCGATGCCGGAATTTGACATCATCCTAGGGATGGACTGGCTATTGAGGAACAGAGTGTTGATAGACTTCCAGCGGAGATCCGTTCTTGTCCGACCGCCTGGAATGGAGCAGTTCTTATTTGAGCCGGACAGGTACTTTCCTTTACCGCGCATTATTCCTTATGTTCAGGCTAAGAAGCTCATGCATAGAGGGTGTCGGGCATTTCTAGCAACCTTTTTATCTGTCCCCGAGGAACCCAGCCAGTCAGCCTTAGATGTTCCGATTGTTAGAGATTTCTTAGACGTTTTTCCCGAAGACGTCTCTGGTATGCCACCCGAGAGAGAGGTGGAGTTTTCCATTGAGCTTATGCCAGGTACGGCTCCGATATCCAAAGCACCGTACCGTCTAGCACCGACAGAGATGGCAGAGCTTAAGAAGCAGATCCAAGAACTTCTTGACAAGGAGTTCATTCGCCCGAGCTTTTCTCCATGGGGCGCGCCAGTCTTATTCGTGAAAAAGAAGGATGGCTCGATGAGGCTTTGCATTGACTACCGGGAGTTGAACAGGGTTACAGTGAAGAATAAATACCCACTGCCGAGGATTGAGGATCTGTTTGACCAGTTGCAGGGAGCTTCGATTTTCTCCAAGATAGATCTGCGTTCCGGTTATCACCAGTTGAGGGTGAGAGATGCTGATGTCTCGAAGACAGCTTTCAGGACTCGTTATGGCCACTACGAGTTCCTAGTGATGCCGTTCGGTCTGACGAATGCGCCAGCGATCTTCATGGATCTAATGAATCGCGTATTTCAGCCGTACCTTGACCAGTTTGTGATAGTGTTCATAGATGACATTCTTGTCTACTCCAAGAATCGGGAGGAGCACAGCAGGCATCTGACCACAGTGTTGCAGACATTGCAGAAACATAAACTATTCGCAAAGTTCAGTAAGTGCGAATTTTGGTTAGAGAAGGTGGCGTTCTTGGGCCACATTGTTTCTAGCAGTGGTATTGAGGTAGACCCCGCAAAAGTTGCAGAAGTCAGAGATTGGGTTGTGCCTCAGAATGCATCAGAGATCCGCAGTTTTCTTGGGCTAGCAGGATATTACAGGAAATTCATCCAAGGATTTTCCTCTATTGCCGTTCCACTCACAGCACTGACAAAGAAAAATGTGAAGTTTGTGTGGAGCGAGGAGTGTCAGAAGAGCTTCGATACTTTGAAGCAAGCTCTTATCTCAGCACCCGTTTTGGCTGTACCGTCAGGATCTGGTGAGTTTGTCCTTTATACCGATGCTTCGAAGCTTGGTTTAGGTGCAGTTTTGATGCAGCATGGGAGAGTGATAGCGTATGCTTCTCGACAGCTGAAAATCCACGAGAAGAACTACCCCACCCATGATCTGGAGTTAGCGGCCGTAGTTTTTGCTTTGAAGATTTGGAGGCACTATCTGTATGGGGAGAAGTGTCAGATCTTTACCGACCATAAGAGCCTCAAGTATTTCTTTACGCAGAAGGAGCTGAACATGCGTCAGAGGCGTTGGTTGGAGCTTGTGAAAGACTACGATTGTGACATTAGCTACCACCCGGGTAAAGCTAATGTAGTTGCGGATGCTTTGAGCAGGAAAGTCGCAGTGATGGCTCATTTGACGATGCAGAAACCTCTTCAGATCGAGATGCAGAGGTTTGATCTTGAGACTTACCCTCGAGGTAGAGTTCCTCGTTTATCTACCTTGACTATCCAGTCCTCTCTTATTGACCGTATTCGCAGCGGTCAGGCAGCAGATGAGCAGTTGGCACAGTGGAAGAAGAGAGATGAAGCTAAGGGCAGTGTTTTGTATTCAGTCAGCGACGGTATTGTGAGATACCGAGATAGGATATGGGTTCCTAGCAGTGATTCTATCCGAGCAGACCTCTTATCAGAGGCCCATACGTCCCCGTACTCCATTCACCCTGGGAGTACGAAGATGTACAAAGATCTGCAGCTATTGTATTGGTGGCCAGGAATGAAGAAGGACATCAGGCGTTTTGTATCCGAGTGCCTGACTTGCCAGTTAGTGAAGGCCGAGCATCAGAGACCAGCAGGTTTGCTCAAGCCTCTTCCTATTCCCGAGTGGAAGTGGGAGAACATTACCATGGACTTTGTGACCGGATTGCCGAGGTCAGCCAGAGGATCGAATGCTATCTGGGTGATTGTAGATCGTCTTACCAAATCAGCGCACTTCTTGCCTATTAAGACGACTTTCACCATGGTTCAGTATGCAGAGCTGTATATCCGAGAGATAGTCCGACTCCACGGTATTCCAGTTTCTATCGTATCCGACAGAGATCCCAGATTCACTTCCTCGTTTTGGAAGAGTTTGCATTCGACTTTGGGTACGAAGTTGCTGTTTAGCACAGCTTTCCATCCGCAGACAGATGGACAGTCGGAGCGAGTTATTCAGATCTTAGAGGATCTTCTCCGTGCTTGCGTCATTGATTTCTCTGGGAGTTGGGAGTCGAACTTACCATTGGTAGAGTTCACCTATAACAACAGTTTCCAGTCGTCTATAGGTATGGCTCCGTATGAAGCGCTGTATGGTCGCAAGTGTAGATCTCCTGTTCATTGGGATGAAGTAGGAGAGAGAGCAGAGTTGGGTCCAGAGATTGTTCAGCAGGCAGCAGATGTAGTAGTCAAGATCCGTGATAGGATGAGGACTGCTCAGAGTCGACAGAAGAGTTATGCCGATCAGCGGAGGAGAGAGTTAGAGTTTGCAGTGGGCGATCATGTCTTCGTGAAAGTGGCACCTATGAAGGGTGTCATGAGATTTGGCAAGAAAGGGAAGCTCAGTCCGAGATTCATTGGACCGTTTGAGATCCTCGACAGAGTTGGGACGCTAGCGTATCGTGTGGCTCTTCCGCCAAATCTGGCCGGAGTACACAATGTCTTTCACGTCTCCATGCTGAGGAAGTATATGGCAAATCCTTCGCATGTGCTGAATTTCGAGCCGTTGCAGCTTACTCCGAACTTATCTTATGAGGAGAGACCCGTGCAGATCTTAGACAGACAGGAGAAGAAACTTCGGAACAAGTTGGTTAAGCGAGTCAAAGTCAAATGGCTCAACCATTCAGAGGAGGAAGCTACGTGGGAGTTTGAGCCGGAGATGAGAAGTCGATACCCTGAGTTATTCGGTGAGTTCTAATTTCGAGGACGAAATTTATTTAAGGGGGGAAGGATTGTAGAACCCGTAAATCAGTAGACGTATAAGCCATGCATAATTCTAGATTTTTAAATTTAATTGACTTCATTGCATGATTATTTTAAATGCATTTATTTGAAGTTAATTATTTTATTAATTCAGTTCAGTAGTTTGATTTTTAGCATTTCAGTTATTTCAGTGAGGCCGGACCGGAGTTGGAGTTTTGAGATAGAATTTAAGATTTGAGAAATATTTCCAGAAGTTAATTTAGCTAGTAACTAAGTTCATTTAAGTTAGAAAGGAAGGTTTGAAGATTTAATTTAATTATTTGAGGTGATTAAGAAATGAACTCATTTAAGTTATTAAATTAAGGGGTTAGCTCACTAAATTATTTAAAGGATTAGTAAGGCTTTCAAGGATTATTAATTGACTAGATAATCAACATTTCCCTTTATTTTATCATGCATTTTTCGGCCACCCTTAGTGCTAGAAGATTCATTTTCCAACTCACCAACTTTGACCAATTCTTTGCATGTAATTAGTAGGATAATTCTAGGATTTTTGGGAGCATAATTTAATTAAATAAATGGACATATCCTAGTCTAGAATCAAGCTAAATTTCGGCCACCACCTCCTAGAAGCATCCACCAACTCATTTGATATCAATTCAAAATTCAAATTCAAAAGGGGAGTGGACTTGGTCTTGATATGATCCTATTTTTGTGCACCCTTCTCCTCACCTTCATAACCATCACTCCCCCCTCCACCTCCACCGAAAATAAGACCCCTTTTCAGTAGAAAAAACGTGGATAGCAGCTAGGGAGAAAGGGAGAAAAATCGAGAGCCAAGAAAGGTAGAGAAGCAAGCCACTCCGTCTCCTCCGCGCCGTCTCGTCTCTTCTTTTCGTTTTCTTTCGAAACGAAACCAGGCATGTCTAGATTTCTTTCAAACCTCAATCAAGTCATATTATCATTTATTTTTCAGTACATGATCATGTTTTAGCAAGCAAAAACCGAGATACATGTCAAATTATTTTTGGAACACACATGCAGAATTTCGGCCCTTTCATGACAAGCTTCACGTTTTTCTGAGTTTTGTGGTTTCAGGTGATTGGTTCGATTCCAGGCTCCCAAGGCGGCTTGTATACATGTAGTAGGATGCATTAGGACCATGTTGGTCCATTCAAACCAGCCCCATGCTTGCTGGAAATTCAGAATGACAGCAAGTCCCTTAGGTGCAGAAAAATGTGGTTCGAAAATTCAGTTTCTTGTCAAGGGGTTGGATCTGATCTTGGCTGCCCCAAGGGCCTATAGCCATGGTTGGATTACTTCCCTAGCATGTCTAAGACGTGACTAAGTTGCCCTTTTGGTGGCTTGGTCCATGGTTCATCGGTTTTTAATCAAAACGTCAGAACAGCCCCTTTCCCCATTCGGCCCTTCCATTTTTCAGCATATGGTTCGTTTCTTTTGTGGCTTGGTGTGGATCTTGGTTGGCCTATGGCCCTTAGCCACGGTTCATATCATGCTCCTAGATGTCTAGATCGTGCCATGGTCAATCAAATGGCCACTGGAACGACGCAAGACATCGATCATAGCATAAACACTACACACGCATACACGTTGCTCTCGGTTGGACCCTTCGGTTAAGATTTGGTGTGATGCAGATTGTGGCGGGCCTAGGGCCCTTAGCCATGGTTCAAATCATTCCTTGGGATGTTGGTAAGAGTCTCTGGTCGGTGGTTCACGCCCCTAATGGCCGATAGTCTCAAAACCAATGCAAGTCTTGTAGTGCGCAGCTGCTGTATTTTTTTTGACAGCAAGTATGCTGCTGTTCAGAAGCGTCGTTTGAGTTCTTGGTTGGCTTTTAGCCCATGGCCTTTGACTGGACAGTGCCTCATTGAGTTGGGAAGGTCATGTTTTTGACCGTTCGTCATTTGGATCATTTTTGAGGTCGTACGAGAATTTACGGTGCAATGTGCCAAATTGACTCTCGAAAGAGCGTTTCGTGTTTTGGCCTCCATTTCACCTAGATTTCGACCCTATCATTTTAGGAACATTATTTTATGATTTTTCAGCGTATTTTAATCATGACTATACGTCGGTTCAGGTTGGCTCGGAGTCATGATTAAATGCGAAGTCATTAGGCGTCATAGTCGCATCTTTTGAACGTAAATTGCATAGTTGGTCAAGTTTAAGCCATTGCATATTTTTCATGGCACAGTTAGGTTGCAGCGAGCCTGGGAACGATCCAATCCAATCCAGTTGGTAAAATTACAGGAATTTTCATTATGCCAGTTAATTATTTTACGTGCATTAAATAGAAAATGATTATTTTTGAGATTTATGCGATATGGCTTGTGGTTCATTCACTATGTGGGAGTGTTATTTTTATACGGTCGCCAGTGACCGATCAGTTCAGTATGGTACCACCCGGTCGCCAGTGACCGGCCAGCTCAGTTCAGTTTCAGCCTCCCCGGTAGCCAGTTACCGATCAGTTCAGCTTAGTGCAGTGGCCACAGGCGTAAAACATAATCTCAACAGAAAATTTTACCAGATATTTCAGTACAGGCTCCAAGGAGCAAATATTTTTACAGTGACTTCCAGTTCAGTTATGCACGTATTATAATTGCTCAGTACAGATTATTTTCAGTATGCCTCAGGACAGGATATTTTATCACATGCATATTTTAAATTCAGATTTTTACTCGTTACCTGCGATTTATGCATGCTGAGTCTTTAGGCTCACTAGACTTGATTGTTGTAGGTACTGATGAGGCCAGGGCCGAGGGCGGGGACCAGTGAGCCAGCTTGGGTCGGCAGTAGTGGCACCCGAGGACCTCAGAGCAGCAGTTGTTATTTTCTTCGCAAACAATTTTTATCAGTTGTTGGATATTTTTAAATCGTTGTTGTTGGCAAAACTTTGATTTTCTTCCGCTGCAATATTTTGAAATATTGAACTTGATTCACCAGTGATTTTATGAATGAGGCCATTTAAGTTCTTTTAAAAAGAAAATTTTTAATTTTCCGCAAATTTTCAAGCAAGTAGTTCGAGGGCCTTCACAGTTACAGAACTTATCTATTCCTGAATGGAAATGGGATCACATTTTCATGGATTTTGTAACAAAGCTACCGAGATCCTCCCGAGGTTGTGATGCGATTTGGGTCGTGATTGACAGATTAACCAAATCAGCGTGCTTTATTCCGTACAAGATTACGTACCGACATGATCAGATGGCAGAGATTTATATCAGAGAAGTTGTCAGATTGCACGGAGTGCCAAAGTCGATTGTGTCAGACCGTGATCCTCGGTTTACTTCGCACTTCTGGCAGAGTTTACAGCAGGCTTTAGGTACTAAATTACATCTGAGTACCGCATATCATCCTCAGACTGACGGACAGTCAGAGCGGACGATCTAGACCCTGGAGGATATGCTTAGAACTATAGTGCTTGATTTTAGCACTAATTGGAAGGATTCATTGCCACTTTGTGAGTTTTCGTACAACAACAACTATCAGACGAGTATTGAGATTGCACCATTTGAAGCGTTGTATGGTAAGAAATGCAGATCCCCTCTGTTTTGGGACGATATCTCTGAGGTACCTGAAATTGGACCTGATATGACAGAGAAAGTGAAGCTGATTCAGAAAAGAATGAAGGCAGCTCAAGATAGACAGGCCAAATATGCCAATATTCGACGAAGACCGTTGGTATTTGAGGCAGGAGACCGAGTATTCTTGAAGATTTCATCTTTCAGAGGAGTTGTCAGATTTGGCAAGAAAGGGAAGTTATCTACACGTTATATTGGGCCGTATGAAATTCCCGAGAAGATAGGAGATCGTGCTTATCGACTCGCATTACCGGCTTCTTTATCTGGGATACATGATGTCTTTCATGCATTGTTATTGAGGAAATATCTCTCTGTTACTTCACATATTATTCAGCCAGACGAGGCCGAACTGGACGAGACACTGAGTTACTTTGAGAAACCGATCCAGATTCTCGATCGTAAAGAAAAGCAACTCAGAATGAAGACTATTCCGCTTGTGAAAGTTCAGTGTACTCGTCATGGCATTGAAGAAGCCACCTGGGAGACAGAATCAGATATGAGGCAGATATTCCTAGAGTTATTTCACTGATGTAAGTTTTCTGTTTAGTTTATGTTATACATTTCTTTCCGATATGATTTGATTACCTGTGATTTCGGAGACGAAATCAGATCTTGGGGGGGAGTAATGTAATGCCCGAGATTTTGATTCTGTTAATGTAAGGTCCAAAATTAAGACGACGTAATCCAATTGCATGCGAATCTAGGAAATTATGAAAAATTGAGTAATTAATTGATTTTAGTTGCTAATTAATTATTTGATGTACTTGTTTATATGCTAAATGAGATTTATTTGTCATCATGCATAAAAAATGTATTTTAGGAATATTCAAGTGACGATCGAGGAACGGGGACCGGGGGCTGAAGAAAACGTAAAATATTTTTATTAAATAATTATTTTTAATTATTTAAAAGATGGTCGATGCTTTTTAGTATTTTTGTGGAATTAAGGGTTTTGAGGTGATTTTATATGCCGGGGCGTAAATTTTATCGGTGTTGGTTTTTCAACTAAAATACGAGCTTTTTGGCAACCCGGCTAATAAATTCACATATTTAATTAAAGAAAAACTTTGGTATTATTTTATTTAAATCCTAATTTAACTAATAGGCTTAATTTTTTGGCTTAATAGGCCTAAAGCCTACTTAGGGATTTAATTAGTATTTAAAGTGTAAAAAGTTGCAAAACTTAGTCTACCATCAAATAAATCGTCCACCACATAGTTTTTATTCTGAAAATTCCCCACCCCTCCCATACACACACGGCACTCACCACAACAAGCTAGAAGAGGTTTTCGAAGTCATCAAGCCAAGAGCAAGCCATCGTCGCGTCCCGTTCTTCGTCGTCAACGGTTTTTCATGCGTATAAAACGCAAAGGCACACCCTAATCTCACTTTACTCATCCATCATATCATATTAATGCTTAAATTATTGGATGCATGAATAACATGTAAGAAAAACAAGTGCAACTTTTCTAAATTTTCGTTTTGGATCATAGCATGATATGTTAAGCAAGGTTTTTGATTCTTAAAACATGATTGTATGTTGTTTAAGGACTGCCATGATCTAGGCCATGATATACAAGGGTTTACACGTGAGTTAGGGTCCTGTAAGCGCACCATACACGCTGGAATTTGAAGAGCATCAAATAAAACGTAAGTTGCTGTCATGGGAAGAACATGGGTTCGGTTAGGGGTCCTCACAGCCGGGCTTGGTGCGGATCTTGTCCAGGGGCTAGCCAGGGGCGTGGGGGAGACCAGGGAAGAGTCCTAGCCATGCTAGGACTCGAGAGGAGAGGCGGCAAAGAGTCCATCGTAGGAAGGACTCTACCCGAGAGAGTGGCACAAAGCTGCTGCATGTTTCGCACAGCTTCAGGGGTCCAGGGGCTCGATGCATGGGGCACGGGCTGGGCAAGGGTGGTTCACTAGGGTCCTAAGGAGATGCACAACACACGGGTTCGGGGCTAGGGTCGTTGGCTAGGGTCCCTAACACAACAAACAAGAGTCCACACAATTTAAAACTATCGGCCAGATTAGGTGTCACCTGGGGCTGCTTTGTTTTCGATTTTGGGCGGATATTTTGACAAACTTAGAGTCCAGTAGGGTACTTTGGCATGTTGGGCAAGTTTTGGTTCGACATGGCTCGGGAGTAACTCGTGAAAATCAAAAGATGGCTCGGGGTCGAAGTTTAGGTGTCAAATAGGGTATTTAAAAGAAGAAGAAATTGGAAAACGGCTCACGGGAGTTGAGTCATGGTCCACAAGGGCTAAAATAATATAAAAGGACTAAATTTAGAATTTAGGAATTTTATATTAAAGTTTGGGATTTTTCGGGATTAAAACACCGTCAAAATAATTAAGAAAAGATAATTGAAAAAGTCTAAGTTTTAAGCCAAATAAAATTATGGAAAAATTCACGTAAGCTTAAATAATTATTTGGGACATGTTAGAGTCATGAAATCAAGAAAAAAAGTCGAAAAGGTAAAATGTCGAGTCCAGGGGTAAAACGGTCTTTTTACACCGGGAAATTAGTAAAGGTCATGGCAGTGCCCTAAATGCTATTTTTACGAAAATATGATTATTTTTAAATGTTTATGAATTGGTCATGATTAAATGATGATTGTTAAATGTCTAAGGGATTTTTATGATTTAAGAAGACATTTAAAATACATGTTGCATGCTTGGTTTCAAAAATGAAAAACGTAATGATATTCATGATTTTTTTTTCTAAAGTGATGTTAATAAAAATTTTGAAGGATGTGAAATAATTGTGACTAATTCGTTAATGTTGGCGACGTCGTGAGGGTTATGGTCCCAGTGGGAGCCCGACGATCGTGTTTCCATCATTACGAATATGTGGTAACGGATATGTGGTAACGGTTTTGTGGTAACGGAAGAATGGGAATATCGTGAGGGGAAAAGGCCCCAGAGGGAGCCCATTTATGGGAAAAGGCCCCAGAGGGAGCCCCGACGATCGTATTTCTATTCGAATCATGATAGGCCAGGGCCCAGTTGACCGGTGAGAGTGTTGCTGGTGTCCCCCGCCGCCCAGTACTGTGGTTTTATGTAGATGGATCCATCGACCCTCATGAGCATGTTCAGGAAAGTCACAATTAACGATCTAAATTCAACAAAAGGAAAAGGAAAAAGGAAAAGGAAAAGGAAAAGGAAAAAAAAATGTTTATGATCATGAAAAATGTTTTATGTCATTTCATGTTGAGGAAAAAGGAAAATGGTTAAGGTTAATGAAATGCATCATGAAAATATTTATGAAAATGTTTATGTTCAAGTTTATGCATCTTCATGAAAACGATATTTTAAGTACAAATATTTTTCACCGTTATATGTTGACTGTATTACGTATTATTCGTTATAAAGATTATGGTGTGTTGAGTCTT
Source organism: Primulina tabacum (assembly GCF_025594145.1). NCBI lineage: Eukaryota > Viridiplantae > Streptophyta > Magnoliopsida > Lamiales > Gesneriaceae > Primulina > Primulina tabacum. The sequence goes on from NC_134558.1 coordinate 14,760,314, forward strand.
TAGACTCACTAGGTGTGATAGATGCAGGTGGTATTGAGGGAGGACTTGATGAGTGATTTGACTGGACTGAAGGCGCACACAACCCGAGGACCAGCGCTGCATTTTCCGCATTATGCTTTATGATTTTATTTAAAGATTTTAAGACTATTTACTTATGCTTTTGAGAGATTTTGAGAGGTTTAGTATGGGCTTTACTTTTCAAATTTATTGCTTTTTAGGTTTGGTAATCATGCGACGATTTTATTTTATGACCATTGCACTTGATTTTTAAAATGCTAGCTGGTGGGTATTTTATTTTAAGGGTTAAAATATTTTAGTGAAAGCCGAAAATTTTAGAGAAAGGAAAAAAAAAATTCTAGTACTTTTAAAGCAATAAAAAGAGCAGGACGTTTCAGTTGGTATCAGAGCAAAGGTCCTGTAAAGGGTTGTGCCACCATCAGCGCCGGGAAGATCAGTCGTCAAGCCTCAAGTTGTAAGATTTACTTGCTTTATGTGATTCTATATGATTTAACCTGCATGACGTTATGGATATTATGTTTATGATACCTGTTTAATAGTTTTTTTTTAGTATTGCCTTGCATGCTTAAAATGCTAATTAAGTCAGGATGTGTTACATGATTAGATAACTTAGATTTAAATGCATGTTGGTTACGTTAGAATTTGGAAAACATTTAGATAAAATGCCTCCTAGACGCGTACCCGTTATCGAAAATCAGGCAGAGAACAGTGTTAATCGCCGAGGGAATAGTCAAAGAAATGCACCACCACCACCACCTCCTCCACCTGGGGATCCTGCTACTCGTTCATTAGAGGGCATGGCTCGCCTCTTCGAGCAGCAGTTACAGCAGCAGCAGTTACAGCAGCAGCAATTACAGCTGCAGTTACAGCATATGCAGTAGCAGCCACCTAGGCCACCGCAGGATATTTATGAGCAGTTCCGGAGGCTAGGGCCGAAGGAATTTTCTGGCACCACCGATCCATTTGCCGCTGAGAGTTGGATCCGATCACTCGAGGTACATTTTCGCTATCTGAACATGGGAGACGCCGACCGTGTGAGATGCACTACTTATCTGCTTAGGGACGACGCTTCTTTATGGTGGGAAGGAGCCGAGCATGGTGTTGACCTTGCTAGACTCACTTGGGCACAGTTCAAGACGAAATTTTATGAGAAATACTTTACTGCTGATGTCAGAATCCGGATAAAGAGGGAATTTATGACCCTCCGTCAGGGAGACATATCTGTTGCTGATTTTGTGAAGAAGTTTGATAGGGGTTGCCACTTTGTACCCCTTATTGCTGGAGACGCGGAAGAAAAACTTAGGCATTTCAAGGATGGCCTAAGACCTACCAATCGGGATAAAGTTATGATGATGCGTCCGGAGAATTATGCTATGGCAGTTACTTATGCATATCAGGCTGAGCAGTCCTTAAAGGACATTGACTTTGAGATTCAGCGCAAGAGGCAGCACTATCAGAATAACAATCAACCCAACAAGAAGCCAAATACGGGTCCTCCTAGACCTCAAAGGCCTCAAAAGCCCCAAGGTCAAGTCAAGAAGCCAGCGCCACCAAAGCCACAGAATCCGGGAGCACCAAAGCCTGCTGAGAGGCAACCATGAAAGGAGTGCAACCGTCTATATCTTGGCAAATGCGAATTGGGATCATATAAATGTTTCTACTGCAAGGAGTCCGGTCACAAAGCTATTGATTGCCCAAAGAGGAAAGCAGCTACTACGGCCCGAGCTTATGTTATGAATGCCGAGGAAGCTGAGGAAGAGGCAGACACTACACTCATCACGGGTAACCTAGTCATTTAACATTTTTATATTGCTTATTTCTGCATGAAATGTTAAATTGGTTATTAGAATTGAATTGTGATTAAGTTTCAACCTAGAATAAATTAGGTTGCATGTTCTACTTAGTTGGACTTAAGCGATGATTTCAGAAACCATAGAAAAAAATGATTCGAATTTTTGTGCCTTATTTTATGTGAAGGATGTTATGATTCAGAATAAAAAGTCTAAGGGCCAAAAATTAAAGAAAACCATAAAAGGGGGTTTCGAAATTATTGGGGGGCCAATATGTAATTTTTGAAAATTTAAGGGACTTAAGTGCAATAATTCGAAAATTATGGGTCAATAATGCAAACTTAAAAGATTGAGGGACTAAAGCGAAACTTCTCCAAGAAATGTTTAAGTTCAACACGAAATCTTCATTCAACTTTGAGAATTAATGATAGTAAATCCTTAAGTGTCAACACCAAAAGAATTAAAAGACATTTTCATCGCAGGGAGGATCATCATTCTAGGCGTAGCTACCTATGCTTTGCTAGATTCAGGAGCTACACACTCTTTCATATCAGAAACCTTCATCAAAAGACTGAATATTACTCCTCAAGATATGGGTTTGGGTTTCAAAGTTTCGATTCCTTCCGGTGATCAGATGCTCACATCTAAGATTGTTAAGAATCTGGAGCTTCGTTTATTCAGAGATGTTGTTCGGGCAGATCTTATTGTGCTTCCTATGCCCGAATTTGATATTATACTTGGGATGGATTGGCTATCAGCGAATGGAGCTTCGATTGATTTTCGTCAGCGATCAGTATCAATTAGGCCACCCAGTGGTAAATCTTTTGTTTTCGAGGCGGCAAGAAACCAGCAAATGCCGCACATTATCTCTTGTCTAAGTGCGAGGAAGCTTATTAAGCATGGATGTCAGGCGTATTTAGCATGTGTCACTACTACACATGAATCCATCAGCCAGAAGTTAGAAGATGTTGATATTGTGAGGGATTTTCCTAGCGTCTTTCCCGAAGATGTTTCTGGCATCCCACCCGATCGTGAAGTGGAATTCTATATTGATCTTATGCCGGGCACTGTTCCTATATCTAAAGCACCTTATCGTCTAGCACCTGCTGAAATGAAAGAATTGAAAGATCAAATTCAAGAATTGCTAGACAAAGGTTTTATTCGCCCTAGTTACTCTCCGTGGGGCGCACCGGTTTTGTTTGTGAAAAAAAAAGATGGTAGTATGCGTCTTTGCATCGATTATCGAGAGCTCAATAGGGTCACTATCAAAAATAAGTATCCATTGCCAAGAATTGAGGATTTATTTGACCAGTTGCAAGGAGCTTCGATATTTTCTAAAATTGATCTGCGATCTGGATACCATCAGTTGAAAATCAAGGAGTCTGACGTGCACAAGACAGCATTTCGCACAAGATATGGGCACTATGAGTTTATGGTCATGCCATTCGGGTTGACCAATGCGCCAGCGATCTTCATGGATCTCATGAATCGCGTATTTTAGCCGTATCTGGATCAGTTTATTATTGTCTTCATTGATGACATATTGATCTATTCCAAGAGCAGAGAGGAGCATAGTCGCCATTTGAGGACAACACTGCAGGTATTAAGAGACAGAAAGCTATATGCAAAGTTCAGCAAGTGCGAGTTTTGGCTTGACAGAGTGGCGTTCTTAGGCCACATCATTTCTAGTGATGGCGTGGAAGTTGATCCGAGTAAAGTTGAGGCAGTAAAAGAGTGGCCAGTACCGAAGAGTGTCACCGAGATTCGCAGTTTCTTGGGATTAGCCGGCTATTATCGCAAATTCATCAAGGGGTTCTCATCTATTGCAGTGCCTTTGACATTTTTGACGAAGAAAATGCTAAGTTTATTTGGGGATCCGAGTGTCAAGACAGTTTTGACAAGTTGAAGCAAGCCTTGATATCAGCACCAGTGTTATCCATGCCCTCAGGGCAAGGATAGTATGTTCTTTATACCGACGCTTCTAAGCTAGGTCTAGGTGCAGTTCTGATGCAAAACGACCGAGTTATCGCCTATGCGTCAAGACAGTTGAAAATTCATGAAAAGAACTACCCTACTCATGATCTTGAGCTTGCAACAGTAGTCTTTGCACTAAAGATTTGGAGACACTACCTTTATGGAGAGAAGTGCAAAATATTCACTGATCATAAAAGCTTGAAATACTTCTTCACTCAAAAGGAGTTGAATATGAGACAGCGCAGATGGCTTGAATTGGTAAAGGACTATGATTGTGACATTAGCTACCATCCGGGGAAAGCTAATGTAGTGGCAGACGCATTGAGTAGAAAAGCAGCAGTTATCACTCATTTATCACTCCAAAGACCGTTGCAGTCCGAGATACAGCGGTTTGAACTCACACTGTATGCTAGGGGCAAGGCCCCTAATCTTGCCACATTATCAGTACAGTCGACTTTGAGAGATAGAATTCGTGATGGGCAGTCTACTGATCAGCAGATGCAAAAGTGGAGAGCAAGAGATGAAGCCAAGGGCCGGAATTTATATTCAGTGGTGGATGGTTTAGTCCGTTATCGAGACCGTCTATGGGTTCCTAGTGACGATTCTTTGAGAGATTATTATGAAGGAAGCCCACGACACACCATATTCCATTCATCCGGGCAGTACAAAGATGTATAAAGATTTGCAGTTGTTATATTGGTGGCCAGGCATGAAGAGAGACATCTTGAGATATTTATCCGAATGTTTGACTTGTCAGCAAGTCAAAGCAGGGCATCAGAGACCATCGGGAAAATTGAATCCACTCCCTATTCCCGAGTGGAAATGGGAAAATATCACCATGGACTTTGTTGTGGGATTGCCTAAGACTGTTAAGGGATTGAATGCCATTTAGGTGATAGTTGATCGTCTTACGAAATCAGCGCATTTTCTACCTATTAAGACGACATTCACCATGGCTCAGTATGCAGAGTTATATATTCGGGAGATAGTTCGTCTGCATGGGATACCAGTATCTATTGTTTCTGATAGAGACCCGCGATTCACTTCATCTTTTTGGAAGAGTCTGCATGCAGCGATGGGGACCAAGTTATTGTTCAGTACAGCGTTCCACCCTCAAACCGATGGTCAGTCAGAAAGAGTTATACAGACTTTGGAATATCTACTGCGAGCATGTGTTATTGATTTCCAAGGCAGTTGGGAACAAAAATTACCTCTAGTGGAGTTCACTTACAATAACACCTATCAATCATCAATAGGAATGGCTCCTTTTGAGGCACTCTATGGAAGAAAATGTAGATCTCCTATTCATTGGGACGAGGTTGGGGAAAGAAGAGACATTGGTCCAGATGTGATTGAAGAAACAGCTGAGCTTGTAGTCAAGATTCGTGATAGAATGAAGACTGCACAAAGCCGACAAAAGAGTTATGCGAACAAAAGACGAAGGGACTTGGAGTTTGCAGTAGGCGACCACGTGTTTGTGAAGATAGCACCCATGAAGTGTGTTATGCGTTTTGGCAAAAACTGCAAGCTTAGTCCTAGATTTATTGGTCCATTCGAGATTTTGGAGAGGATTGGGACACTAGCTTATAGAGTGGCATTGCCACCCGCCCTTTCTGGAGTTCACAATGTGTTCCACATTTCGATGTTGCGGAAGTACATGTCTAACCCATCACATGTGCTTAATTATGAACCTCTTCAACTAACTCCAAATATGTCGTATGAAGAAAGACCTGTCCAGATTCTGGCTAGACAAGAAAGACGACTGCGTAACAAAGTCATTCCAATGGTCAAGGTCAAGTGGCTGAATCACTCGGAAGAGGAAGCTACTTGGGAAACCGAGAGGGACTTGAAGAGTCGCTATCCGGATCTATTCGGTAAGATCTAATTTTGAGGACGAAATTTTATTTAAGGGGGGAGGAATTGTAAGGTCCAAAATTAAGACGACGTAATCCAACTGCATGCGAATCTAGGAAATTATGAAAAATTGAGTAATTAATTGATTTTAGTTGCTAATTAATTATGTGACGTACTTGTTTATATGCTAAATGAGATTTATTTGTCATCATGCATAAAAAATGTATTTTAGGAATATTCAAGTGACGATCGAGGAACGGGGACCGGGGGCTAAAGAAAACGTAAAATATTTTTATTAAATAATTATTTTTAATTATTTAAAGATGGTCGATGCTTTTTAGTATTTTTGTGGAATTAAGGGTTTTGAGGTGATTTTATACGTCGGGGCGTAAATTTTATCGGTGTTGGTTTTTCAACTAAAATACGAGCTTTTTGGCAATCCGGCTAGTAAATTCACATATTTAATTAAAGAAAAACTTTGGTATTATTTTATTTAAATCCTAATTTAACTAATGGGCTTAATTTTTTTGCTTAATAGGCCTAAAGCCTACTTAGGGATTTAATTAGTATTTAAAGTGTAAAAAGTTGCAAAACCTAGTCTACCATCAAATAAATCGGCCACCACATAGTTTTTATTCTGAAAATTCCCCACCCCTCCCATACACAAACAGCACTCACCACACCAAGCTAGAAGAGGTTTTCGAAGGCATCAAGCCAAGAGCAAGCCATCGTCGCATCCCGTTCTTCGTCGTCAACGGTTTTTCGTGCGCATAAAACGCAAAGGCACACCCTAATCTCCCTTTACTCATCCATCATATCATATTAATGCTTAAATTATTGGATGCATGAATAACATGAAAGAAAAACAAGTGCCACTTTTCTAAATTTTCGTTTTGGATCATAGCATGATATCTTAAGCAAGGTTTTTGATTTTTAAAACATGATTGTATGTTGTTTAAGGACTGCCATGATCTAGGCCATGATATACAAGGGTTTACACGTGAGTTAGGGTCCTGTAAGCGCACCATACACGCTGGAATTTGAAGAGCACCAAATAAAACGTAAGTTGCTGTCATGGGAAGAACATGGGTTCGGTTAGGGGTCCTCACGGCCGGGCTTGGTGCGACTCTTGTCCAGGGGCTAGCCAGGGGCGTGGGGGAGACCAGGGAAGAGTCTTGGCCATGCTAGGACTCGAGAGGAGAGGCGGTGAATAGTCCATCGTAGGAAGGACTCTACCCGAGAGAGTGGCACAAAGCTGCTGCATGTTTCGCACAGCTTCAGGGGTCCAAGGGCTCGATGCATGGGGCACGGGCTGGACAAGGGTGGTTCACTAGGGTCCTAAGGAGGTGCACAACACACGGGTTCGGGGCTAGGGTCGTTGGCTAGGGTCCCTAACACAACAAACAAGAGTCCACACAATTTAAAACTCTCGGCCAGATTAGGTTTCACCTGGGGCTGCTTCGTTTTCTATTTTGGGCGGATATTTTGACAAACTTAGAGTCCAGTAGGGTACTTTGGCATTTCGGGCAAGTTTTGGTTCGACATGTCTTGGGAGTAACTCGTGAAAATCAAAAGATGGCTCGGGGTCGAAGTTTAGGTGTCAAATAGGGTATTTAAAAGAAGAAGAAATTGGAAAACGGCTCACGGAGGTTGGGTCGTGGTCCACAAGGGCTAAAATAATATAAAAGGACTAAATTTAGAATTTAGGAATTTTATATTAAAGTTTGAGATTTTTCGGGATTAAAACACCGTCAAAATAATTAAGAAAAGATAATTGAAAAGTCTAAGTTTTAAGCCAAATAAAATTATGGAAAAATTCACGTAAGCTTAAATAATTATTTGGGACATGTTAGAGTCATGAAATCAAGAAAAAAAGTCGAAAAGGTAAAATGTCGAGTCCAGGGGTAAAACGGTTTTTTTACACCGGAAAATTAGTAAAGGTCATGGCAGTGCCCTAAATGCTATTTTTACGAAAATATGATTATTTTTAAATGTTTATGAATTGTTCATGATTAAATGATGATTGTTAAATGTCTAAGGGATTTTTATGATTTAAGAAGACATTTAAAATAAATGTTGTATGCTTGGTTTCAAAAATGAAAAACGTAATGATATTCATGATTTTTTTTTTTCTAAAGTGATGTGAATGAATATGTTAAAGGATGTGAAATAATTGTGACTAATTCGTTAATGTTGGCGACGTCGTGAGGGTTATGGTCCCAGTGGGAGCCCGACGATCGTGTTTCCATCATTGCGAATATGTGGTAACGGATATGTGGTAACGGTTTTGTAGTAACGGAAGAATGGGAATATCGTGAGAGGAAAAGGCCCCAGAGGGAGCCCATTTATGGGAAAAGGTCCCAGAGGGAGCCCCGACGATCGTATTTCTATTCGAATCATGATAGGCCAGGGCCTAGTTGACCGGTGAGAGTGTTGCTGGTGTCCCCCGCCGCCCAGTACTGTGGTTTTATGTAGATGGATCCATCGACCCTCATGAGCGTGATCAAGAAAGTCACAATTAACGATTTAAATTCAACAAAAGGAAAAGGAAAAAGGAAAAGGAAAAGGAAAAGGAAAAAAAAAATGTTTATGATCATGAAAAATATTTTATGTCATGTCATGCTGAGAAAAAAGGAAAAAGGTTAAGGTTTATGAAATGCATCATGAAAATATTTATGAAAATGTTTATGTTCAAGTTTATGCATCTTCATGAAAACGATATTTTAAGTACAAATATTTTTCACCGTTATATGTTGACTGTATTACGTATTACTCGTTATAAAAATTATGGTGTATTGAGTCTTTAGACTCTCTAGGTGTGATGGATGCAGGTGGTATTGAGGGAGGACTTGATGAGTGATTTGACTGGACTGAAGGCGCACACAACCCGAGGACCAGCGCTGCATTTTCCGCATTATGCTTTATGATTTTATTTAAAGATTTTAAGACTATTTACTTATGCTTTTGAGAGATTTTGAGAGGTTTAGTATGGGCTTTACTTTTCAAATTTATTGCTTTTTAGGTTTGGTAATCATGCGACGATTTTATTTTATGGCCATTGCACTTGATTTTTAAAATGCTAGCTGGTGGGTATTTTATTTTAAGGGTTAAAATATTTTATAAAAATATTTTAGTGAAAGCCGAAAATTTTAGAGAAAGGAAAAAATAAAAAATAAAAATTTCTAGTATTTTAAAGCAATAAAAAAACAGGACGTTTCAGTTAATCTGAGATTATTGATTATGAACTGATATGATTATAGACGGATCATTCCGTGACCAGACTGGGCAAAGCATATGAATTATGCAATTTTTGGACAGAACTGTTGGCGCCCGAGCGGTATTTGTTTACCGCCCGAGCGCTAGTGTTCATGAAATATATGTTTCGGGCAGAAGGTGCGGTGCCCGAGCGGTAGTCTGTCACCGCCCGAGCGCCAATGTGCCATAAGAGAAGTGCTTGGATAGAAAATGCCGCGCCCGAGCGGTAGTTTAGCACCGCCCGAGCGCCGACAGCAATGTTTGAAAAAGTGACACGTTTCTCTATCATGCAACTTAGGATATATATACAAGTTCAGAAATAAAGTAACGAAGAAAGAGGAATCCGTCCGTTAGATTTTGAATCCGACTTTAGTACCGGGTTGCTATCGACGAGAGCTTCAACTTGGCGTAAGTTTTGTTACATTTTGTTATCATTTGAAATTATGATACTGTCAGAATCGGATATGATTCATATATGGTGTTTTTGTTATGTTAGACATCGTATAATCGAAACCGGATTGAAGAACGGATACTGTATAGAATTGTTATGATTTTCTGAGTTGATTTGATTGAGATGTGATATCATATTTGTATTGTATCGATTATGAGTTGGGGGAATCGATATCTATTGATTTGTATTGCTGGGTATATTGAGATTTTACAGTTATGTTGTTGAAACAGAATTTGATTCAGTTCTGATTATATCCAGTATTGATCTGAGTTATATATTGATACGATACCCTCGACATTGTCATTGCCAGATTGAGTATTGACAGGCATTGAATCAGCGACTTCGACAGAGTCAGACTAACCGAAAGGAAGGTAGAAATCAATGTTGATCTGGGATTGCACAACTCGAGTTTGATTTAATTTGAGCTTCCCAAAATCACATACTAAATGATTATTGCATTGATATTTGCAATTCTTGAGATTAGTATGCTTAGTTTATTGATTTATAGCAGAGCATGTATTGAGTTGTGGGCTGATGTGCCTAGTCATTGGCTGATGTGCCAAGTCTTCGGCTGATTCGCCAAGACACTGGATGTTGGGTTTATATCGTTGTCGCTTAGGAGTTGATTCATTCCTATCACTGAAATTCGGTATATCGTACCAATGTCCAGAAACCGGGATCCCTAGATTAGAGATGAGTCGAGTCTGAGATGACGAGTCCAGAGTTTTATTTACAGCTTTATATCGATACATGTCTTCTGATTTGATACATGATGTGGATATGTGTTTCATGCTTTTATATATACTTTTATATGACTGCATGTTTACAAGGTTTATACTGGGATGTATTTCTCACCGGAATTATCCGGCTGTTGTCTTGTTTGTATGTGTGCATGACAACAGGTGGGACAGGATCAGGGTCACGAAGAGAATGAGAGATTCAAGATTAGCGTGGAGATCCGGACTTAGAGTAGATTGATTTTCAGTACTTGATGTAGTGGCTGAACTCTAGTTGTAATAAACATATGTTGTACATGATTTGTACTTTATGTTGATATTTATATCATATTGATTACTTTACATTCCGCATTCGTATTTAAAAAACAAATTAGACCCAGATTAATTAAATTATCCTAATAATGATTAAGAAGATGGATTAGGTTCGGGTCCCCACAACATCAGCCCGTGACTTCTCACATAACAAATGCTTAACTATAAATCAATAGAATAAGCGTATCAATCTCGAACACTTCAACATATCGAGGCAATGACAATTCAGTTTGTGATTTTGGGAAACTCAAGGTAAATCAAACTCGAGTTGTGCAATCCCGGATCAACATTAATTTATACCTTTCTCTTCTCGGTCTGACGAAGTCGAAGTCTCGAATTCAACTCTGTCCATACTCAATCTGGTCATGACAATATCGAATAGGCACAATATAAATATACATTCTCAAATCAATACTGGATATAATCAGAACTCAATCAAATTCTGTTTCAACGGCATAACTGTACAATCTCGAAATACCGACAATACAATATCAGTATATACAAATCAGCAACTCATCTGATCCAAATCTGAATAATATCAATATACCCTGCAATACAGTATCAATCAGATATCAATCCCAACATCTCATAATCGATAACAATAAAATTCTGATATCAAATCGGTCTACTCCCAATCAAATCAACTCCGAAAATTCATAACAATTCTATATGGTATCTGTTTTTCAATCTGGTTTCGATTATGCGATGTCTACTGTGTCAGGAACACCATATATCAATCATATCTGATTCTAGCAATATCATAATTTCAAATCATATCTGAACGTAATAAAACTTACATCCAGTTGAAGCTCTCGTCGATAGAAACACGGTACTGAGCTCGGATCGAAAATCAGATGGACGGATTTTCTTCAAATCGAATTCTCGTATCAAAGTTTGCTAATTTCCCTGGAGAAGCTCTCGGCCTTTTCTTATCTCTATTATGAAGAAAATGACTTCAGGTATATATATATATATCATGCATGTCAAGAAAAGTGGCTCACTCCTTTGTGCAGCACGTCTCGCGCATATGCGCGACCTATTTCGGCGCATATGCGCGAGACACTAAGTCTCGGCGCGTGTCATCACGGTAGCTCGCGCATATGCGCGCCCTCACTCGGCGCATATGCGCGAGGTTCTTCACAACTCTCTGCCACCCTCGCGCATATACGCCGGTCCATGTCGAGCATATGCGCGAGGTGCTCTGCCTATCTCGCGCATATGCACGAGGGCTCATCCTCGCACATACATCAATTTTTCTTTTCGGCTTTCCCGGTCCGATCCGTTCAATCTATAATCACCTCAATTATCAACAAATCATTTCCGATTATAATAACAAAAATTCTCGGGCATTACAGCAGTCGACTTTGAGAGACAGAATTTGTGATGGGCAGTCTACTGATGAGAAGTTAAAAAATTGGAGAGCAAAAGATGAAGCCAAGGGCCGGAAGTTATATTCAGAGGTGGATGGTATAGTTCGTTATCAAGATCGTTTATGGGTTCCTATTGATGATTCTTTGAGAGATCTCATTATTAAGGAAGCTCATGACACACCATATTCAATTCATCCGGGAAGCACGAAAATGTACAAAGAATTGCAGTTGTTATATTGGTGGCCAGGCTTGGAGAGAGATATTCTGAGGTTTGTATCCGAGTGTTTGACTTGTCAGCAAGTCAAAGCAGAGCATCAAAGACCAGCGGGAAAACTTAAGCCACTCCTTATTCCCGAGTGGAAGTGGGAGAATATTACAATGGATTTTGTAGTGGGATTGCCAAAGACTATTAAGGGCTTCAATACTATATGGGTGATAGTGGATCGTCTAAAAAAATCATCACATTTTCTACCTATTAAGACGACATTCACCATGATTCAGTGTTCAGAGTTATGTATTCGGTTGGTAGTTCGTCTGCATGGAATTCTATTGTCTATTGTTTCTGATAGAGATCCGAGATTTACGTCATCATTCTGGAAAAGTCTACATGCCGCGATGGGGACCAAGTTATTATTCAGTATAACATTCCATCCTCAAAGAGATGATCAGTCTGAAAGAGTTATTCAAATTTTGGAATATCTACTTCGACCTTGTGTTATTGATTTTCAAGGCTGTTGGGAACTAAAATTACCTCTAGTAGAGTTCACCTACAACAATAGTTTTCAATCATCTATCGAGATGGCTCCGTTTGAGAAACTTTATGGAAGAAAATGTAGATCTCATATTCAATGGTACGAGGTTGGAGAAAGAAGAGAGATTGGTCCGGATGTGATTGAAGAGACTGCCGAGCTCGTAGTCAAAATTCGTGAGAGAATGAAGACTGCAAAAAGCTGACAAAAGAGTTATGCCGACAAGAGAAAAAAGGACTTAGAGTTTGTAGTGGGCGACCATGTGTTTGTGAAAATAGCACCTAGGAAAGGTGTTATGCATTTTGGCAAGAAAGGCAAGCTTAGTCCAAGATTTATTGGTCCGTTTGAGATTTTGGAGAGGATTGGGACACTAGCTTATATAGTGGCACTGCCACCGACGCTTTCTGGAGTTCAAAATGTGGTCCATATTTGGATGCTGCAGAAGTACATGTCGAATCCATCATATGTACTAAACTATGAACCTCTTCATTTAACTCCAAATTTGACATATGAAGAAAGACCTGTCCAAATCTTGGGAAAGCAAGAAAGGAGACTGTGAAACAAAGTCATTCCAATGGTCAATGTCAAGTGGTTGAATCACTCGAAAGAAAAAGCCACTTGGGAAATCAAGAGGGACTTGAAGAATCATTATCAGAATTATTTGGAAAGTTCTAATTTCGAGGACAAATTTTATTTAAGGGGGTAGTAATTGTAAGGTTCAAAATTAAGACGACGTAATCCAACTGCATGCAAATCTAGGAAATATGAAAAATGGCTAATTAATTGATTTTAATTGCTTAATTGACTATGTGACATACATGATTATATGTTAAAACAAATTTTTGTTTTCATCATGCATAAAACTGTGTTTTTAAGGATTATTCAAGTTGCGATCGAGGAACGGAGACCGAGGGCTGAAAAACATAAAAATATTTTATTAGATAATTGTTTTTAATTATTTAAAATATGGTTGATGGTTTTTCATATTTTTGAAAATGAAGAGTTTTGAAGTGATTTTATACACCAGGACGTAATTTTATCGGTGTTGGTTTTTCAACAAAAATGCAAACGTAATGGCAACCCGGCTAATAAATTAACATACTATCCTAAACAAAATAATTTTTATTATATAATTAAAGACTAATGGGCCTAAGTTGTGTGCTTATTAGGCCTAAGCCTTGTTAGTTGATTTTTATTATATTTAAAGTGTTAAACCCTACACTAAACCATCATAAAAACTCACGCCTACCTCCCAAAACACACGACATCACACACATATTATTTTGAAAATAATTTCGAAGGGAGCTTCAAGTATTCAGCCTAGGGTTTTCCCTCGTCGTCGTTCCTCAATCGCCATCGAATATTTGTGCGTTTAAAATGCAAAGACATGCCATACATCTCCGTTTCTCGTCTATCACATAGTACTATCGTTTTTAATAACATTGTATGAAAACATGGTGTTCTTATTATGGCTTTTCGGATTTTTGCATATGCATGTGATAAACTAATGGCATCAAGTTCCAAATCATGTTCTTCAGGTGTCAAGGGCTGCCAAGATGTTAGGTTATGATCAAGGGATATTTTTGCACGATTTTAAGGGTTCTAGGAACACACCAAACTCACGGCAATCACAAAGAAACAAGCGGGAATCGAGTTTTTCTGTCATGGGGTTTGGGTGTTCGGGTTTCATGTATAGGGGTTGGCTTTGTCTTGGCTTGGGGTCAGGGCTAGCTAGGGACTAGGTTGAGTCGAGGGAAGAGTCCTAGCCATGCTAGGACTCGAACCAAGGGCTGGGGAAGTGCTAGGAGAATCGCGCATCACATGCGCAGGTTTGTGTAGACTTCCAAGGGCTTGCGGGCTCGGTCTGTGGTTCAGGGGCCGGGCTAGGGTGAGTTCTAGGGGTCCTGGTGGTCAAGTAAGGTCTAGACAAGGGTTGGCTTAATGTTGGCTCATGATGGCTTGAGCATGGCTCGACCAAATATGGAGTAGGCTCGAGGGTGACTAATTCATAGGTCCTTGGGTTTTTAAAAGGTAAAATAAATCGAAACACGGCTCACGTGGGTCGAGTCGTAGTTCATAAGGGCTAAAATAATATAAAAAGTCTAAGTATTGAATTTAGGAATTTTGATATTATAGTTTTGGATTTTCGGGATAAAAACGCCTTCAAAACGATTAATTAAAGATAAATTAAAAAGTCTAGTTTTTAAGCTACATAAATTCATGCAAAAATTCATGTAAACTTAAATAATTATTTGGGACATTTTAGAGGCAACGAATTCAAGAAAAATCAAATTCGAAGAATTTTACGTCCAGGGGTAAAACGGTCTTTTTACACATAAAAATTAGTAAACGTCATGGTAGTGCTCTGAATACTGTTTTATATGCTAATTTTATTATTTCAAATGTTTATGAATTTTAACATGTTAAATTATGATTTTTAAATGTATATGGATTTTGATGATTTAAGGATGACATTTAAAAGATATATTGCATGCTTGGTTTCAAAAACAAAAAAATGATATGTTACGCATGATTTTTGTAAAGTGATAAAAATGCAAAACGTTGAAGGAAGTGAAGTAATTGTGACTATTGAGGATATGAGGATTTGAGGAAAGAATGAGAATATCGTGAACGAAAAGGCCCCAGTGGGAGCCCATTTATGGGAAAAGGCCCCAGAGGGAGCCCGACGATCGTATTTCCATTCGATGAGAATAGGCCAAGGCTCAGTGAACGAGAAATCGTAGCTGATTTCCCTGCCGCCCAGTACTGTGGTTACATGTAAATGGACTCATCGACTTTTTGAGGATGAGGAAAGTCACAATTAACGATCTAAATTCAATAAGAAGGAAAATGTTTATGATCATCATAAAAAGATACATGTTATGAATGAGGTAAAGGAAAAAGGTTGAATTTTATGTTATGTATGTCATGAAAATGTTATTTTTACGTAAAAGTATCTTTCACTGTTGCATGTGATTTTATATATATTACTTGTTCTCAAGATTATGCTGTGTTGAGTCTTTATACTCACTAGATGTGATGGATGCAGGTGAGTTTGATGGAGGTCTTGATGGTTGACCTGACTTGACTGAAGGTGCACACGACCCGAGGACCAGCGCTTCTACTTTTCCGCAATTATGATTTATGATTACGATTTACGTTAAAAGATTTTTAAGACTATTATTTATGCTTTTGAGTGGTTTTTGATAGGATGATATTTTTCACGGTTATTGTTTATTAGGTTTGGTAAAACAAGTAACGATTTATTGTTTTAACAATTTCCTTTGGGTTTTCAAATACTAGTTGGTTGTTTAATTATAATGGTGCAAAATATTTTATAAAAATATTTTCATGGAGTATTGAGGGTTCGGCCGTTGCATGTAAAAAAAAAATTTCTAATACTTTTTAACCTTTAGAAAGGTAGACGTTTCAGTTGGTATCAGAGCAAAGATCTTGTAAAGGGTTGTGCTAACATCAGCTCCGGGAAGATCAGTATTCAAGCCTCAAATTTGTAAGTTTTTACATGCTTTATAAGATTCAGTATGATGTTACCTGCATGACGACATGAGTAATATGTTTACGTTACATGTTTACTAGCTTTTGAGTATATATTCTTTCTATGCTTAAATTGCTAAATGATTAAGGATATGTCACATGAATAGAAACTTAGATTTTTAAATACATGTTGGTTATGTTAGAATTTGGAAAACGTTCAGATAAAATTCCTCCTAGACGTGCCCCTATTAATGAGAATCAAGCCGAGAACAGCGTGAACCATCAAGGGAATGCACCCTCACCACCACCTCCAGGGGATGCTGCTACTCGTTCTTTAGAGGGAATGGCTCGTCTCTTCGAGCAGCAGATACAGCAGCAGCAAGTTACAAAAGCAGTTACAGCAGCAACAGTTACATCAGGCACCTAGGCCACCACAGGGTATCTACGATCAGTTCTGGAGGCTAGGGCCAAAGGAATATTCTGGCACTACCGATCTTTTTGCTGCTAAGAGCTGGATTCGTTCACTCAAGGTACACTTTCGCTACTTGAATATGGGGGATGCTGACAGTGTGAGGTTTGCCACATACCTGTTTAGGGATGATGCTTCCTTATGGTGGGAAGTAGATGAGCATGGTGTTAACCTTGCTACTATTACTTGGCCTCAATTCAAGGAGATTTTCAATGAGAAATATTTTACTGCTGATGTTAGAGGGCGACTGAAGAGGGAGTTTATGAGCCTCCGTCAAGGAGACTTGACTGTTGCGGAGTTTGTGAAGAAATTTGATAGGGACTGTCACTTTGTACCCCTTATTGCGGGGGACCCTGCAGAGAATCTTAGACACTTCATGGATGGCTTACAACCTACCTTATGAAATAATGTTATGATGATGCATCCATTGGATTATGCTACTGCTACCACTTGTACATTCAGGTCTGAGCAAGCTTTTAGGGACATTGAGTTTGAATTGCAGCGCAAGAGGCAACAACACCACAATAACAATCAGCCAAACAAGAAACAATATACGAGACCTTCCAGACCTCAAGGGCCTCAAAAGCCTCAAGGTCAAAACAAGAAGCAAGGACAACAAAGGCCACAGAATCCTGGAGCACCAAAGCCTTCTGAGAGGCAACCATGCAAGGAGTGCAATCGCCTACATCTTGGCAAATGTGAATGGGGGACATTCAAGTGTTTCTACTGCAAGGAGGTTGGGCACAAAGCTATTGATTGCTCGAAGAGGAAAGCGCCTACTGTGGGACGAGCTTATGTTATGAATGATGAAGAAGATGAGGAGGAGGTAGACACTACGCTTATCACGGGTAACCTAGTCATTTAAAATTTTTATATTGCTTATTATTGCATGAAATGTTAAATTTATTATTAGAATTGAATTGGGAACAATATTTAACATAGTGAAAATTAGATTGCATGCTCTACTTAGTTGGACTTAAGATATGATTTCAGAAACCATAGAAATGGGTACTAGATTTTGTGCATTATTTTATGTGAAGGATGAAAATAATTCCAAATAAAAAGTTTAGGGCCAAAATTAAATAAAAATCATAATTTAAAGATTTATAAGAATTTCGAGTTTTAAGGGGTCGAATGAGAAATTTTTGAAATTGAGGGACTTAATTGAAAACTTCGAAAATTTTGAGGACTTAAATGAAATTCTCGAAAGTTAAGGGACCTATTTGAAATTAACCAAAAGATAAGGGACTTTAATGCAATTACCGAATTCTTAAGGGCCATGATGTAATTTTCGAAATTTTAAGGGACTTAAATGAAATACTCGAAAATATAAGGGCCAAATTGCAATTATCCAAAATTTTGGGGACTAGAAAGCAAATTTCGAAAAATCTAAGGGCAAAAATGCAATTTTTCAAGAAATGCTTAAGTCCAACACGCAATCTTCACATAAATTTGGGAAATTAATGATAGAAATTCATTAAGCTTCAACACGAAAAGATTTAAAAGACATTTTCGCCGCAATAAGGATTAACATTCACGGGGTAGCTACCTATTCATTGCTAGATTCAGGGGCTACATATTCATTCATGTCTGAAACCTTCATCAAAAGACTGAATATTACTCCTCAAGATATGGGTTTGCGTTTCAAATTTTCTATTTCTTCCGGTTATCAAATGCTAACGTCTGAAATTATCAAGAATTTGGAGCTTCATTTATGCAAAGATGTGGTGCGGGCAGATCTTATTGTGCGACCTATGCCCGAATTTGATACTATACATGGTATGGATTGGTTATCAGTAAATGGAGCTTCGATTGATTTCCGTCAGCGATCAGTATTTATTCGACCGCCTAGTGGTAAATCTTTTGTCTTTGAGACGGCGAGAAACAAGAAAATGCCGCACATTATCTCTTGTCTATGTGCGAGGAAACTTATTAAGCATGGATGCCAAGCTTTTCTAGCATGTGTCACTACCGCACATGCTCTTATCAGTCAGAAATTGGAGGATATTGATATTGTAATAGATTTTCCTAGCGTCTTTCCTGGGGACGTTTCTGGTATTCCACCCGATCGTTAAGTAGAATTCTCTATTGATATAATGTCGGGCACTGTTCTTATATCTAAAGCACATTATCGTCTAGCACCTGCTGAAATGAAAGAATTAAAAGATCAAATCCAAGAGTTGCTAGACAAGTGTTTTATTCGCCCTAGTTATTCTCCATGGGGCGCACCGATATTGTTTGTGAAGAAAAAAGATGGTAGTATGCGTCTTTGCATTGATTATCGAGAGCTTAATAGGGTCACCATCAAGTATCCACTGCCAAGAATTGAAGATTTATTTGATCAGTTACAAGGAGCATCTATATTCTCAAAGATGGATCTTCATTCTGGATACCATCAATTGAAAGTAAAGGAGTCAGATGTTCACAAGACGGCGTTTCGTACTAGATATGGGCACTATGAGCTTATGGTCATGCCATTTGGGTTGACCAATGAGCCATCGATCTTCATGGATCTCATGAATCGCATATTTCAACCGTACCTGGATCAGTTTATTATAGTTTTCATTAATAATATATTGATATATTCCAAGAGCAGAGAAGAGCATAGTTGTCATCTGAGGACAGCACTGCAAGTACTGCAAGATAGGAAGCTATATGCAAAATTCAGCAAGTGCGAGTTTTTGCTTGATAGAGTGGCTTTCTTAGGCCACATCATTTCTAGTGATGGCGTTGAAGTTGATCCGAGTAAAGTGGAGGTAGTGAAAGAGTGCCAGTACCAAAGAGTGTTACCAAGATTCGCAGTTTCTTGGGACTAGCTGGCTATTATCGCAATTTTATTCAGGGGTTCTCATCTATAGCGGTACCCATGACCGCCTTGACAAAGAAAAATGAAAAGTTAGTATGGGGACCCGAGTGTCAAGTCAGCGCTAGTGTTATCTATGCCATCAGGGCAAGGAGAATATGTTCTTTACACCGACGCTTCTAAACTTGGTTTGGGCGCAGTTCTGATGCAAAGTGACCGAGTTATAGCCTATGCGTCGAGAGAGTTGAAAATTCACGAGAAAAACTACCCCTCTCATGATCTAGAGCTTGCAACAGTAGTTTTTGCATTAAAGATTTGGAGACACTACCTTTATGAGGAGAAGTGCAAAATATTCATCAATCATAAAAGTCTGAAATACTTCTTCACCCAAAAGGAATTGAATATGAGATAGCGTAGATTGCTTGAATTAGTAAAGGACCACGACTGTGAGATTTGATATCATCCGAGGAAAGCTAATGTTGTAGCATACGCATTAGTAGAAAAGCAGCAGTTATCACTCAATTATCACTCCAAAGACCGTTGCAGTCCGAGATACAGCATTTTGAGCTTACAATCTATGCTAGGGGCGAAGCCCCTAATCTTGCCACACTATCAGTGCAGTCGACTTTGAGGGACAGAATTTGTGATGGGCAGTCTACTGATGAGCAGTTAAAAAATTGGAGAGCAAGAGATGAAGCAAAGGGCTGGAAGTTATATTTAGAGGTGGATGGTATAGTTCGTTATCAAAATCGTTTATGGGTTCCTAGTGATGATTCTTTGAGAGATCTCATTATGAAGGAAGCTCATGACACACCATATTCAATTCATCCGGGAAGCACGAAAATGTAAAAAGATTTTCAGTTGTTATATTGGTGGTCAGGCATGGAGAGAGATATTTTGAGGTTTGTATCCGAGTGTTTGACTTGTCAGTAAGTCAAAGCAGAGCATCAAATACCAGCGGAAAAACTTAAGCCACTCCCTATTCCCGAGTGGAAGTGGGAGAATATTACGATTGATTTTGTAGTGGGATTGCCAAAGACTATTAAGGGCTTCAATGCTATATGGGTGATAGTGGATCGTCTTACAAAATCGGCACATTTTCTACCTATTAAGGTGACATTCACCATGATTCAGTATGCAGAGTTATATATTCGGGTGGTAGTTCGTCTGCATGGAATTCCAGTGTCTATTGTTTCTGATAGAGATCCAATATTTACGTCATCATTCTGGAAAAGTCTACATGCCGCGATGGGGACCAAGTTATTATTCAGTACAACATTCCATTCTCAAACCGATGGTCAGTCCGAAAGAATTATTCAAATTTTGTAAGATCTACTTCGAGCTTGTGTTATGTATTTCCAAGGCAGTTGGGAACCAAAATTACCTCTAGTGGAGTTCACCTACTGTCACACCCTTACACTATACTTAGCATAATTACCATAATCAAAATAGGGTTTGAATGATATACCTATAGTATGAAGCAGATCAAACAAGGGCATCAAATTGACAGTTTATAAAAATTTTGGCATGATGTCCCTATATTTGTATAAGCCCAAACCCAAGCAACAACATTCATATATACATAGAAACATATTTACATATACAAACATACATTGTATCCTCACACATATCGTGGAACTTGTTTCAAACCCTGACATTCAATTCATTATAATACATATGCGGACGCTACACAATAAGAAGTCCCGGTTCTTGTCGAGGTGAGGCACGTTACAAGCATCCATTGGCGAACCGGCATCCTATATATCTTCATTACCTGATCCTGTAATACATGAGCTACGTGAGTTTATAAAACTCAATAAGTTGGCACTTATACGTATCAATATGCATCGAAGGAACATACATATCAAGTCGTGATCAATAATGAATCTTAAAAACATGTCATACCGTAGCATATATTCAATGTTCATTTTTGTACTTGAGCCTCATTAGTTGACCTGTACTACCGTGCTTGCTTTATTATATAGCTACTACTGTGTTGGACGTCAGGGAGCAACCTTTGGCAACCCCACGCCCCATGAACATATATTGGCCAATAGCTTTGGTGGACTTAAAACCACCCATGATGTCAACAAGCTCTATATCATGTAAAAATCAGTCCTTTTCCTTTCATGTCCATGTTCATGTTCATGACATAGCACTCATCTTCAATATTCATGAGTTCCTTACATATTTAATACATAACAATGGAATATGGTGCTATGTTTTCATCAATAAACATACTAACAATATACATATAGCAATAGAAAATGAGAAGCATTTGAAATTCATAATATTACTCATGTATTACTTCAAGAACATGCCAATTCACTGTCCAAGCGTAAGAACACTGGTTTGAGACGATGTTCCTTGTTCCTATGCTGTCAAACATATCATTAATTCAATTACTATATCTATTCTAGGTGAAAATACTCCTCTACATGTAGAACACTAAAAGAGAAGAAAACTTACACATATATGATGTCCTTGTGATGGAGAACTATGTTCTGATCTCAAGGTGATGAAAGGAATGAAGAAAGGGGCTTTTGGAAGAAAATTTCTTGATTTCCTCTCGAGCTTTGCTGTGAAAAAGGTTTGGAAAACTGATGGAAGTGCTTAGAAAAGTCGAAACTTATCTTCTTATATGAAAGGCGGCGCTCGGGCGGTCATTTTCTACCGCTCGAGCGCGGAACATTCTGTCCAAAACGAAGATTTTTCGTGCAAGGGCGCTCGGGCGGTAAAATCCTACCGTTCGGGCGCCACCCATTCTGCCTCTGCGCATTGGTTCCTCAAAAATTGCTCTAGAAACGTCTCTTACCTTCATAATTTGAAAAAGTGGTAAACAGGAAAGTTGTAGCTCTATGTCTTGGCTTTAATCTCTCACTGGTTTCATGTCATTTGGAGGTCTGAGTAAAAGGTTATGCCCATTCTCCCAACATGTGTCATTGTAGGAGTGACGATACACACGACCCACTTCGGGGCGCTTTTGGCTTGTCTTTCACAATGATTTGGACAAAACTCAAAACGTGAAAATTGTAACCTTATATCTTAACTTTCTAATGGTTATGGCCTCACACAATTTGGATCAATATTCCAATGATTATGCTAAAACCCGTACGAACTACCATATTTTCATCTCATTTCCCACCACTTCTATTACACTATTTCTACGTACACATCTTACTATCACTATTTAGATCCATATTCATTCTCAGTACACCATGGACAATATAAATATCATGTTCAATCTCAATATTGATACCTCAATCATCACGTGAAATCTAATGAGCTAAATAACTACGTAATAAACGACATAAAAGCATTATTATCATTTGTACGAGTAACCGGGCATTACAATTCTCCCCTCCTTCAAAGAATTTCGTCCTCGAAATTTGACGTACCATATAGTTCAGGATATCTCTGTTGAATCTCGTCTTCTCTCTCCCACGTTGCTTCTTCGATTGCATGATTGCGCCATAACAGTTTTACCAAGTGTATTTCCTTGCCTCGTAACACTTTTGATTTCCTATCAAGGATTTGGACTGGTCGTTCTTCATACAAGAGATTCGATGCAAGCTCTAATGGTTCATAATGAAGAACGTGAGAAGGATTGGCCAAATACTTTCGTAGCAAGGAAACGTGAAAAACATTATGAACGTTGGATAAGTTCGGTGGTAAAGCAATTCGGTAGGCTCTGTCTTCTATTCTTTCCAAGATTTCAAATGGACCGATATATCTTGGACTCAATTTTCCTTTCTTACCAAAATGCAAAATGCCCTTCAATGGTGATATCTTTACAAATACATGGTCACCAACCTGAAATTCCAATCGATGACGTCGCACATCAGCATAGCTTTTCTGTCGACTCTGGGCAGTGTGCATTCTTTCTCTGATCTTGTTTACCAATTCAGCTGTCTGTTGCACCAATTCAGGGCCTAATAATTTCCTTTCTCCTATTTCATCCCAATTTACTGGAGATCAAAATTTTCTACCGTATAATGCAGTATATGGTGCCATTCCAATGCTTGACTGATAGCTATTGTTATATGTAAACTCAGCCAACGGTAGTTTACTGTCCCAACTACCTGGGAAGTCAATAGTACATGCCCTCAACATATCTTCTAAGATCTGATTCACTCGTTCTGATTGTCCATCAGTTTGAGGGTGGAATGCTGTGCTGAATGACAATCGAGTTCCCATAGCATGATGCAAGCTTTTCCAAAATGCAGATGTAAATTTGGGATCTCTATCTGATACAATGGACACTGGGATGCCATGAAGCTTCACTATCTCTTTGATGTATTCTTCAGCATATTGATTCATCGTGTATGTGGTCTTCACCGGAAGAAAGTGAGCTGATTTCGTAAGTCGATCCACAATAACCCATATAGCATTGAATCTTCTTTGTGTTCTTGGCAAACCAAGGATGAAATCCATTGTGATATGTTCCCATTTCCACTCATGAATGGGTAGTGGTTTCAGGAGTCCTGCTGGTATTTGATGTTCAGTCTTGACCTGTTGACAAGTTAGACATTGTGCAACAAATTGAGCAATGTCCTTTTTCATACCTGGCCACCAAAATAATGGTTTCAAATCCTTGTACATTTTTGTGCCTCCTGGATGGATCGAATAAGGAGTAGCATGAGCATCAATAAGAATGTCGGTTCTAATCGTTCCTTGCTTTGGCACACACAATCTCCCTCGATATGTCCATATTCCTTCCCCATTCAATTCAAAGTTCAAATTTCCTTTTTCTTCATCTCGCTGCCTCAATTGCTGTAATTCATTATCTGTATTTTGTTCGACCTTAATCCTGTCTGCAAGCGTTGGTCGAATCATGAGGGATGATAACTGGATTACAGCCCCTTTTGGAATAACATCAATCTTCAAGTTCTGTAAATCCCATAAAATTTGTTCTTGTATTTGCATTGCAGCAATAGAACTGGACTTTCGACTTAATGCATCCGCAACCACATTGGCTTTATCTGGATGATAGTTAATAACACAATCGTAATCCTTCACCAATTCCAACCAACGTCGTTGTCTCATATTCAGTTCCTTTTGCGTGAATAAATATTTCAGACTCTTGTGGTCCGTGTAAATTTCACACCGTTCACCATACAGATAATGGCGCCATATTTTCAACCAAATACCACTGCTGCTAGTTCTAAATCATGTGTGGGATAGTTCTTTTCATATTCCTTCAATTGTCTTGAGGCATAAGCAATCACCTTCCCGTGCTGCATTAAAACTGCTCCTAAACCTTGTTTCGAAGCATCACTGTATACCACAAAATCTCCTGGTCCTTCTAGTATAGCAAGGACTGGTGCTGATGTCAATTTTGCCTTTAACTCTTGAAAACTGTGATCACATGCTTTGTTCCATATAAATTTCACATTCTTTCTTGTTAAAGCAGTCAAAGGCAATGCTATCTTAGAAAATCCCGCTATAAACCGACGATAATAACCAGCTAACTCAAGAAAACTACGTACCTCGGTAACAGTGGTAGGTCGTAGCCAGTTATTAACAGTTTCAATCTTACTTGGATCCACTGATATGCCTTCTTTTGAAATGATATGACCCAAGAATGATACTTGTTCAAGCCAAAATTCACATTTCTTCCATTTGGCATATAAATGTTTATCTTTCAAAGTTTTCAAAACTAATTCCAGATCTTCTCGATGCTCCTCTACAGTTCGTGAGTAGATGAGAATATCATCTATAAACACAATCACGAACTTGTCTAGAAATGGCTTGAAAATTCTGTTCATTAAATCCATGAAAGCAGCTGGTGCATTCTTTAGTCCAAATGGCATTACAAGAAATTCATAATGCCCGTACCTAGTTCGGAAGGCAGTCTTTGAGATATCATCTGATTTCACTTTTAGTTGATGATAGCCTGATCGTAAATCAATCTTCGAAAAAATGGCAGCTCCTTGTAATTGATCAAACAAATCATCAATTCTGGGGAATGGATACTTATTTTTGATTGTCACCTTGTTCAACTCCCTATAATCAATACACAAACGAAGGGTACCGTCTTTCTTTTTCATAAACAAAACAGGTGCACCCCACGGTGAAAAGCTCGGTCTAATAAACCCTTTATCAAGCAACTCCTGTAACTGTTCTTTCAATTGTTTCATTTCTGTAGGAGCTAATCGATAAGGAGCTTTTGAGATCGGATGAGTCCCTGCCACAACATCAATTACAAATTCGATCTCTCTATCTGGGGGTAAGCCTGTTACATCATCAGGAAATACCTCTGGAAATTCACAAACAACATCTGTATCTTTTAACTCACAAACAGGTGGATCAATAGTTAACACAGATGCTAAATATCCTTGACACCCCTTCTTTAGTAATTTACAAGCCTTCATACAAGAGATTATCTGAAGAGGTAAGGATATACTTGCACTTGCTACTGTGAATGGTTCAGCTCCTGCTGGTGCAAACTTGATCATTTTTTTGCAACAATCAATAGTAACTCTGTACTTCGAGAGCCAATCCATTCCCAATATCACATCAAAATCAGTCATTCTTAGAACTATCAAGTCAGCATACATCTGATGGCCTTGGACATATATTGGACACCCTCGCACAATCTGATCTGTCTGTAATGCTTGCCCGGAAGGTAAGGCTATAGCGAGTTGTGTCTCTGTTGTACTTGCTGTAATGCCCAGTCTCCTTAAAAACGATTCCGAAATAAAGGAATGAGTGGCTCCTGAATCTAGTAAAACAATAGCAGTAATACCTGAAATCAAGAACATACCGGTGATCATCGATGTATCCGCATCCACTTCTTCTTTGGTCATGGAGAAAAGGCGTCCCTGTACTTTCTCAGAACTTCCTGGTCAATTCTTGGCGAGATGCCCTGGCTTCTTGCAACGATAACAGACATTAGAACCTTGCATACATTCCCCCCATGAAGTTTGCCACATTTAGGACAAGGTGGTCTGTCTTGTTCTTTACGTGGAGGAGGACCCTTGCCACGTGATTCCTCTTGTCTAGTACCTCTGTTATCGGTCTTTTTGCCTTGTCCTGTTCCTTGACTCTTCTGAAAGTACTGCTGCCTTCGTTGTTGCCTGTCTCTGTCAATGTCTTGCTCATCCTGTTCAGCCATAAGTGCTCTTTCCACTATCTCCCCATAGGTAGCAACTTTCGACATTCGTACATCTCTTTTAATTTCAGAGCGAAGTCCCCGCATGAAATGTTCGCCCTTACTTGTGTCATCCTGGGCAATATAGGGTACGTATTGGACTCCAGCTTCGAATTGTTGTATATATTCAGTCATTGACATGGTTCCTTGCTTTAAATTCAGAAAATCACTGGCTTTCTTAGCTCGTACGTCTTTACGAAATATTTGTTGTAAAACACAGTTTTGAAAGTTCCCCATGTCAATGGTCCAACCGGTAATGCTACTTTTGCACTTTCCCACCATATTCTTGCATGTTTTGTTAAGAGAAAGATGGCACAAGTTACTTTATCTGCATCTTCCATATGAAGGTAGGAGAAGATGGACTCCAACGACTTAATCCATTCTTCTGCTACTGCTGGATCGGTGCTTCCCATGAATTCCGGAGGATTCAAACGTCTAAAACGATCATATACGTCTGTCTGAACAGGCACATGTCTGTGTACTATGGCTTGTGCTTGTGCTTGTTCATGAGTAGTCCGCTGCATCTCCAGTAGCTGATGTATTTGTTCACCATGGACTTTTGCTTGTTGTTGGAGCAATTTGGCAAAGTCATCTACCGATCGTGGTGTACTGCCTTCATCGGTTGCTGGGGCCTTGCCCTTAGATGACTCTCCTTCATGTACCTTACGTTTCAGTGGCATCGTCGCTTATCTTAACCTACATATGGGTCACGTAGAAACACATAACTTAGCATAAACTATGGGATACAAAGATACTTACTTGCTGAGTTCCCCATGTATGGATGAAGTGCAGTGTCTTCCCTGTCGAAGAACCGTGGGCTCTGATACCATAAAAATGTCACACCCTTACACTATACTTAGCATAATTACCATAATCAAAATAGGGTTTGAATGATATACCTATAGTATGAAGCAGATCAAACAAGGGCATAATATTGACGGTTTATAAAAATTTTGGCATGATGTCCCTATATTTGTATAAGCCCAAACCCAAGCAACAAGATTCATATATACATAGAAACATATTTACATATACAAACATACATTGTATCCTCACACATATCGTGGAACTTGTTTCAAACCCTGACATTCAATTCATTATAATACATATGCGGAAGCTACACAATAAGAAGTCCCGGTTCTTGTCGAGGTGAGGCACGTTACAAGCATCCATTGGCGAACCGGCATCCTATTTATCTTCATTACCTGATCCTGTAATACATGAGCTACGTGAGTTTATAAAACTCAATAAGTTGGCACTTATACGTATCAATATGCATCGAAGAAACATACATATCAAGTCGTGATCAATAATGAATCTTAAAAACATGTCATACCGTAGCATATATTCAATGTTCATTTTTGTACTTGAGCCTTATTAGTTGACCAGTACTACCGTGCTTGCTTTATTATATAGCTACTACTGTGTTGGACGTCAGGGAGCAACCAAGCGTAAGAACACTGGTTTGAGACGATGTTCCTTGTTCCTATGCTGTCAAACATATCATTAATTCAATTACTATATCTATTCTAGGTGAAAATCACTCCTCTACATGTAGAACACTAAAAGAGAAGAAAACTTACACATATATGATGTCCTTGTGATGGAGAACTAAGTTCTTACCTCAAGGTGATGAAAGGAATGAAGAAAGGGGCTTTTGGAAGAAAATTTCTTGATTTCCTCTCGAGCTTTGTGTGAAAAGGTTTGGAAAACTGATGGAAGTGCTTAGAAAAGTCGAAACTTATCTTCTTATATGAAAGGTGGCGCTCGGGCGGTCATTTTCTACCGCGCTGTTAAAAACCAAGATTTTTCGTGCAGGGGCGCTCGGGCGGTAAAATCCTACCGCTCGGGCGCCACCCATTCTGCCTCTGCTCACTGGTTCCTCAAAGATTGCTCTAGAAACATCTCTTCCCTTCATAATTTGAAAAAGGGGTAAACAGAAAAGTTGTAGCTCCATGTCTTCGCTTGAATCTCTCACTGGTTTCATGTCATTTGGAGGTCTGAGTGAAAAGTTGTGCCCATTCTCCCAACATGTGTCATTGTAGGAGTGACGATACACACGACCCACTTCGGGGCGCTTTTGGCTTGTCTTCCACAATGATTTGGACAAAACTCAAAACGTGAAAATTGTAACCTTATATCTTAGCTTTCTAATGGTTATGGCCTCACACAATTTGGATCAATATTCCAATTATTATGCTAAAACCCGTATGAACTACCATATTTTCATCTCATTTCTCACCACTTCTATTACACTATTTCTACGTACACATCTTACTATCACTATTTAGACCCATATTCATTCTCAATACACCATGGACAATATAAATATCATGTTCAATCTCAATATTGATACCTCAATCATCACGTGAAATCTAATGAGCTAAATAACTACGTAATAAACGACATAAAAGCATTATTATCATTTGTACGAGTAACCAGGCATTACACCTACAATTTCAAATCATCTATCGGGATGGCTCCGTTTGAGGCACTTTTTGGAAAAAAATGTAGATTTCGTATTCATTGGCACGAGGTTGGATAAAGAAGAGAGATTGGTCCGGATGTGATTGAAGAGACTGCCGAGCTCGTAGTCAAAATTCGTGGGAGAATGAAGACTGCACAAAGCTGACAAAAGTGTTATGCCGACAAGAGATGAAGGGACTTAGAGTTTGCAGTGGGCGACCATGTGTTTGTGAAAATAGCACCTATGAAAGGTGTTATGCGTTTTGGCAAGAAAGGCAAGCTTAGTCCAAGATATATTGGTCCGTTTGAGATTTTGGAGAGGATTGGGGCACTAGCTTATAGAGTGGCACTGCCACCGACGCGTTCTGGAGTTCACAATGTGTTCCATATTTCGATGCTGCGGAATTACATGTCGAATCCATCACATGTACTTAATTATTAACCTCTTCATTTAACTCCAAATATGATATATGAAGAAAGACCTGTCCAAATCTTGGGTAGGCAAGAAAGGAGACTGCGAAACAAAGTCATTCCAATGGTCAAGGTCAAGTGGCTGAATCACTCGGAAGAAGAATCCACTTGGGAAACCGAGTGGGACTTGAAGAATCGCTATCCAGAAATATTCGGTAAGTTCTAATTTCGAGAACAAAATTTTATCTAAGGGGGGGAGAATTGTAAGGTCCAAAATTAAGACGACGTAATCCAACTGCACTCAAATCTAGGAAATATGAAAAATGGCTAATTAATTGATTTTAACTGCTTAATTGACTATGTGACATACATGATTATATGATAAAAAGGATTTTTGTTTTCATCATGCATAAAACTGTGTTTTTAAGGATTATTCAAGTTGCGATCGAGAAACGGAGACCGAGGGCTGAAAAAAGTAAAATGTTTTTATTAAATAATTGTTTTTAACTATTTAAAATATAGTTGATGGTTTTTTATATTTTTGAAAATGAGGAGTGTTGAAGTGATTTTATATGCCGAGACGTAATTTTATCGGTGTTGGTTTTTCAACAAAAATGCTAACATAATGGCAACCCGGCTAATAAATTCACATACTATAATAAACAAAATAATTTTTATTATATAATTAAAGACTAATGGGCCTAAATTGTGTGCTTATTAGGCCTAAGCCTTGTTAGTTGATTTTTATTATATTTAAATTGTTAAACCCTACCCTAAACCATCACAAAAACTCAGGCCTACAAGCTGAAATTCTCTCCCAAAACACACGACATCACACACATATTATTTTGAAGAAAATTTCGAAGGGAGCTTCAAGGATTCAGCCTAGGGTTTTCCCTCGTCGTCATTCCTCAATCGCCATCGAATATTCATGCGTTTAAAACGAAAAGGCATGCCATACATCTCCGTTTATCGTCTATCACATCATACTATCGTTTTTAATTACATTGCATGAAAACATGGTGTTCTTATTATGGCTTTTCGAATTTTTGCATATGCATGTGATAAACTAATGGTATCAAGTTCCAAATCATGTTCTTCACGTGTCAGGGCTGCCATGATGTTTGGTTATGATCAAGGGATATTTTTACACGATTTTAAGGGTTCTAGGAACACACAAAACTCACGGCAATCACAAAGAAACAAGCGGGAATCGAGTTTTTTCTGTCATGGGGTTTGGGTGTTCGGGTTTCATGTTTAGGGGCTGGCTTGGTCTTGGCTTGGGGTCAGGGCTAGCCAGGGACTTGTTTGAGTCGAGGGAATAGTCCTCGCCATGCAAAGACTCGAACCAATGGCTGGGGAGGGAGCCTAGCTCCCACCCGAGAATCCCGCATCACATGCGCAGGTTTGTGCAGACTTCCAGGGGCTTGCGGGCTCGGTCTGTGGTTCAGAAGCTGGGCTAGGGTGAGTCTTAAGGGTCCTAGGAAGGTGTGTGATGGGTTGGTTCAAGGGCCGGGCTCGCTGGTAGAGACTTGGACACGTAAACATAGATTCCATGCATTTGGGGTTGGCATGCTTCGGTTTTAGGTTGTGGGTTGAGTCCTAGGGGTCCTGGTGGTCCAGTAGGGTCTAGACAAGGGTTTGCTCGATGCTGGCTCATGATGGCTCGAGCATGGCTCGACCAAATATGGAGTAGGCTCGAGGGTGACTAGTTCATAGGTCCTAGGGTTTTTAAAAGTTAAATTAAATCGTAACACGGCTCACGAGGGTCGAGTCGTTGTTCTTAAGGGCTAAAATAATATAAAAAATCTAAGTTTTGAATTTAGGAATTTTATATTACAGTTTGGGATTTTCGGGATTAAAACACCCTCAGAACGATTAATAAATATAAATTAAAAGGTCTAGTTTTTAAGCTAAATAAATTCATGGGAAAATTAATGTAAGCTTAAATAATTATTTGGGACATTTTAGAGGCAACGAAATAAAGAAAAGTCATATTTGAAGAATTTTACGTACAGGGGTGAAGCGGTCTTTTTACACCTAAAAAATTAGTAAACGTCATGGCAGTGCTCTGAATACTGTTTTATATGCTAATTTGATTATTTCAAATGTTTATGAATTTTAACATGTTAAATTATGATTTTTAAATGTCTATGGATTTTCATGATTTAAGGATGACATTTTAAAGATCTGTTGCATGCTTGGTTTCAAAAACAAAAAAATGAAATGTTACGGATGTTTTTTGTAAAGTGATGAAAATGTAAAACGTTGAAGGAAGTGAAGTAATTGTGACTATTGAGGATATGAGGATTTGAGGTAAGAATGGGAATATCGTGAGGGAAAAGGCCACAAAGGGAGCCCATTTTTGGGAAAAGGCCCCAGAAGGAGCCCGACAATCGTATTTCCATTCGATGAGGATAGGCCAAGGCTCAGTGGACGAGAAATCATCGCTGATATCCCCGCCGCCCAGTACTGTGGTTACATGTAGATGAATCCGTCGACTTTTTGAGGATGAGAGAAGGTAAAGGAAAAAGGTTGAAGTTTATGTTATGTATGTCATGAAAATATTATTTTCACATAAAAGTATCTTTCACTGTTGCATGTGATTTTATACATATTACTTGTTATTAAGATTATGGTGTGCTGAGTCTTTAGACTTACTAGGTGTGATGGATGCAGGTGAGTTTGAGGGAGGTCTTGATGGTTGACCTTACTGGACTGAAAGTGTACACGACCCGAGGACCAGCGCTTCTACTTTTCCGCAATTATGATTTATGATTACGATTTACGTTAAAATATTTTTAAGACTATTTATTTTTGCTTTTGAGTTGTTTTTAAGAAGATTATATTTTTCACGTTTATTGCTTATTAGATTTGGTAAAACAAGTGACGATTTCATGTTTTGACAATTTTGTTTGGGTTTTCAAATACTAGTTGGTTGTTTAATTAAAATGGTGCAAAATATTTTCATGGAGTATTGAGGGTTCGGCCGTTGCATGTAAAAAAAAAATTCTAGTACTTTTTAACATTAAAAATGGCAAACGTTTCAGTTGGTATCAGAGAAAAGGTCCTGTAACTGATCAAATAAATCTTCAATTAAGAAAGGCAGACGTTTCAATTTCAGGAACCGTACAAGAACCAGCTGATTTAATTTTTGCTAACACAACATCTTCCACCTCTTGATAATAAGACCCCATAGCAGTTCTCTTCTTGTATGATTCCTCCAGCAACAGTTCTTCATATTCATCAACTCTGGCAGCCAACTCAAAGAAATCTCTGAACTCCGTACTTTAGGAATTTCTTCCTTAATTCAAAATCCAGCCCCTTTTGCGCCATCTTTACGAATTTGGTTTCAGGTAGGAACACCTTGCACCTATTCTTCATCTTTTTGAACATGTCGATAAAAACTCGACAGGTTCTCCTTTCTTTTGGGTGACCCTAGATAAATCAGCAATACACACTTCTGGTTATGTTACATAGAATTGAATGTAAAATTGTCTTTCCATATCTGGCCAATTCATCAATGAATTTCTGGGGAGTGAGGCATACCAAGCAAATACGGTCCCTGTGAGAGAATTTGGAAATAATCGCAGATTTAAGTTGTTGAAGTTATCCAAGTTGGCTAGTTCCCTACACTGGATGGTGAATCTGGCTATATGTTTCATGCTCGACTGGCCGTCCTCCCCAGAGAATAAGCTGAAATCACGAACTCTATAACCCCTTGGATATGGGTTATTCACGTCTATGTAGGCTGGATATGGTTTTTGGAACTCCGAGCGGCCTATTTGCCTCAAGGCCGGCCTATATAGCTCTTGAACAGTTTCTCTCACCATTTTTGAATCAACTACGTGGATGTTCCGAACTGAGAGTGGGTGATGGTAATAATGTGCCCCTCGAGCTTGAAACCCGGCATTTAAACCAACATTACTTCCGTGGAAGTCCCCATCTACTCTTGGATAATCCATGTGTGATATGTTATCATAAGATCCTGGCTGATACAGAGGGTTTTTCACATTGTACACTTGAGTAACTTGTTGTTTCGAGCTCCCCACTCCATGAGCACGTGAATATGGCTGGGCTCTCCCCCTAAGGTCTCTTCTCTCCTATGAGGTGGTGTATACCATCTTTCTGGCTGACACGGGAGAATGAACTCTGGGCGGCGAGGATCACCAGCCCGTGAGTTTCCTATTCCCTGGTCAAATTCATGGACTTGGTTACTTCCCTGGACCTGGTTGCTTCCCTGGTTCCCTTCTTTTTCACTTACATTCTGCACTTTGTTGGTTGACTGATTCGATATACCCAATACTGTCTTCAATCACTCAGACACAACCTTGGACAACGCTTGTGATATTTCTTCAATTTCATCGCAGTCAACTCTTCAACCAAACGGTTTGAAATATGAGCATACGCCTCTGGAACATTACTTGGATGCAAATCCAACTCCCTGGTCATCTCTTCAGCAGCCGGCTGCTCTTTTCGTAAAGCATGAACCTCTTCGTGCCTTGGCTAAGGCTCCCCATGAAACGTCTGCTCATTTTAAAATTCTACTGAAAAATTTTTTCTTTTTAAATGCAATGGCGGAAACCATGCCTACATAAATCCAAAAATATTTGAAACATGTATTTTATCAAATCATCCCACAGCTAAATAAAATAACTACAGTTAAAATTATGAAAGAGCAACCAACCTAAACAATTACCGTTTAAAAATATAAGACGTCAAGCATATTAAAATCTATCAAAACTCTCGACAAAATAAAATCATCAACCATTTAAAAAGCTTTTTAAACTCGTTCCCATAAAATTGTATTCTTGCGGAAGAATACAAGGTCCTCGGGTTAACGTGCGCCACCAGCTCCGCCCGTTCAATCATCATCACTTCCAGTCTCCTGATCAAAATGCTCGCCCGCATCATTCACACCTAATAAGTCTAAAGACTCAACACACCTGTAACGTTATAACAAATACATATACATAACATGCAACAGTGAAAAATATTATAATCAACATACATTTCATATCTTAAAAGCATAACGTAAAAATGTCATATAATAGCATGACGTGTCAAAACATGTCTCATCATATCATCATATACGTATAAATTATCTTTAATCTAATTGAGTTCATTAGTTGTGACTTTCGTATCAGCTCTATTCTATCAGCTCTATTCGATGGATCAATCTACGTATAACCGTGGTACTCGGCGGCTGTCGGCCATCAGCGACAGTATTACCCATCCACTGTGCCTAGGCCTCATCATCATCGTATACATATATTGTTATCACAAACAACTCTCATCCTTCAAAAGCATCATCATTTCATCACTTATCAAAATCATGCATATACGTAATTTTTTCTAAAAATCAAGCATGCAACGTATTTTTTCATAATTTCATAAAAATCACGTTCATGATACAAAAACATTTAAATAAAGCATGTCAAATCGTGCTCAGAGCGTTGCCGGGAATAAAATCTCGACTCGGGTGCAAAATGTCCATTTTGCCCCTGGAAACCCAAAATGACCATTTTACCCCTGAACCTCTAAATTTCGACCCGAAGCTTACCAAACTCATTAAAACATCCCAAAACATATTTATAAGTATTTTTTAGACATAAACTCGAGCTCGTTTCAAAACTTAAATGATTTGTTTTAAAACTTGGACGGGGTCCCGGTTTTAACCCGAATCAACCCAAAACTTAACCATATCTTTCCCAACTTAAACCATGGCTTGAACCTACTTGACCAGACTCTAAACCACTCTTTCTAGACCACTTACATCCCACGAAATAATCCTGAAATTTGCTGGAAAAATTATGTCTTTGTCATCCAAAACCCTAACAAACCTAGCCTTGAATCTTCGAGCCTAGCCCACCCTAGACTGGACCAGCCCCGAACCACCACACCCTAGGGCCAAATTAAAACCCAAGGGACTCTCCTTGACCAGCCCTAGATAACCCTACTGCCTAAATGACAGCCCCGTGCGTTACCCCCCAATACACCGCCGCAACAAGACAACCGAGCCACCCCTAATACTAGCTCCTTCAACCGACTCCTAGACCACAACCAGTTGTTCATGGCCTTCTGCCAGCCTTATCATGGACCCAAGAGGGTCAGCTCTTGGATGGAATCAAGTCATGCATAGCTGGACACCCAAATCCTTCGATCACACCATACCCGAGCCCATACATTATCCATAAACCGATCAACTCTCCCTATAACTCAACCCCTATCCATCTCCAGCACCTTGAATTCTCAAATGTCAACATGTACAGCCCCTTAAACCGAAATTTAGCAGCCCTTTATACTAACAATTCAAGAGCGTGAATTATATGCAAGGAAAAATGCATATTTCATGTCAAACCTTTGCAAAAATGACATCATTTGATACATCAAAGAGTTCCTCTTGCAATGTAATGCCCGAATTTAAAAAATTGAAAAAAGCAGTTATTATTCACGAGTTATAGCGCCTAGGCACTAGAGCTGTGGGATTTTTTGCGCTGAGGCACTAGAAAGTGGCGATGCGGCGCTAAAGACGTTAAAAATCAATATGTAAACCCACCTTCACCTCCACCAATCATTTTCCTCTTCCTTCTCCACCGAAACCCTTTCTCTCCTTCCATTTCTAATCTTATCCTTCAATTTAAGGGAGATTTGCTCAAGAAAAATATGAAATGAAGGTAGATTTGTGATCTTTTCATCACGGGATTCAAGTTGACATAAGTATTTCCCAATTTTATTCAAGTTTGAAAATGGGTTGAAATTTGGAATTTATATTTGAGTTGATATTTGAGATATTAAGATATTGAAGAGGTTGTATTTGAGTTCGTTTGAATTTAAAAAGGATATGAGAATGGTATCTTGTCTATGTGCAAAGAACATTTTTTACAGCTTTTGTATTTCGTGTATATGGGATAGTTGTGTTTGGATTTTGGAGTTAGGGTATTCATCAAACTTGTATATTATCAAGTTAGCTTCGATTTGATTTTTAAATCAGTCAATTCCAGGAAGAATTGAAAGAGATATGTGATTTTTACTAAATTTGGTCTGGAACTCCTAGTTAGTGCAGATTTGTGTACATGTCTTCTGTTTATTCAAATTCTGGGATTTATTAGTTGGGATTCAGGATTTGATGTTGAAATGAAAGTTATAGAACATTGTATTTTCTCTAAATAATACCAAATTGGCTTGATTCCATTGAATATTGAGAAAATTATGCTCAAAATACTATAATGTGTCAGAAATGTATTGACGCAGAAGTCGTGCGAATTATGTTGTATGTTTCAGATTATGAACGACTAGGTAAATTAATTTATTTGACAAAACTTTGTGAAAAATAATTGTTGGGCTTTAAGTTTTCTTGCATATCCAAATTTCGGATCTTGATTTGAAGTCGTATTGAATTAAATATGAATTTTGTACAGAAACTGCTCTATTTTTATACTTGTAGACTTCAGGGGTTCAAGGCTTCTCAACTATACCTTTCGATCTCCTTTTGGTATTATTTGAAAGGTATGTTACGTTCGGTCATATACGAGGTAAAAGTATCATTTCTATTTTAAATTTAAAATTCTATGGCTCGATGAATTACTTGTGATTTGATGATGATTGTTGTCTTGAGATGAGTTTATTATGATATTGAGATTATTATATTGATTTGCATTATTACATTGCACATTGAGCCACCTGTCGATTCAGATTTGATATGGCGGAGGTCGCCTTGATTTATTGATTTGTTGGACATATGGGGCTATAGTTGATTGTTGCGACTTTGATTGTTGCACTCTCAAGAGCAGGTTGTCCACAAGTAGTATAATTCGGTGAATCCGAATATCGTATCCACAGGGAAGCTAAGTTAATTACAAGTCCATTACAATGCACCCCTATTTATAGCCAAATTAGGTGAGACAACCACAAATAAAATATTATTTTTTACATATAAGTCTTCATTGGTGTTCCAAGATATTATATTATATTACACATCACTTTTGAAAATCTTCTTCTCCGAATTTGCTTCTTCACATAAAAAGAAACATGTGGATAATTGAGTTGTCTAGTTGTGGTATTTTTTCCAAATCATTTGACCAAGTAATTTGAAAGATATGGTCAAAATACTAGAGCATGGTAAAACTGCCACTCCTTTGGTAACTTTATTTATTGCTTAATTTGATCCCAATTGTGAGAGGATTTTTGTCTCATGCTTGCCACCAATATTGTGGATATTAACATCAACTTTCTACAGGTCCAAGAATCATCTTAATCTCATTTGCAACGCCAAGTTTTTTCTTGTTTTATCGAACCTATAAAAAATAGTAAAAACTTATAATTACAAAACAACTTATATTTTATACAATTTAATATAAAACATATAATATTTAAACATTTAATAAAACAAAAACTATATATTTATATTATAAAATATTTAATTAATGTACAATTTTTATGTTTATCACACCTCCCAACCAGCTTATTGCTAGTCCCTAGCAATTTAAGCGTTAATAGCAATACAAAACATATTGATTAATTTAAATAGAAATGTAATCAAAACTATCTAAGTGTTTAAATTAAATTTGAAAACTGTCAAAGTTATATCAAGATCATCATAATTATAATTTATGAAATAATTTGAGATGATCAATTCAAAGCTTATTTCAGGTAGTTAAATGTACACGGCCTTCAGAAATTCCTAGTAAGAGTCTCAACTCCATATCCTCACAGGTTAATAAATGTTACAATTTATGGCAACGATTTCTCTCATGGAGTTGGAATACAGATAAATGCTCAGAAAAATGGCTTACAGAATGCAGACAGACAAACGAGCCAAACTAATCAAAAGATAGAAAATCCATTGATTCAAAATCTAGTTGTTCTTATTATATATTTTTTCTTGATATAATTTTTTTTTCATAACATCATGGAATCAGACTAAGTTTATGCTTCTTGACCACATATTTATTTAATTTGTACAATAAATTTCTCTCTCTCTTTCTTTTTTTTTTTATGAGAGATATATGGGTCGTAGCATATAACTTAAAAATTACATAGATCTTCAATATCTTTTATTTTTTTCTCCTTTTTTTTCAGGAAATATCATTTTTTCTTTTCAAAATAAGAACTCAAGATCTAAACAGTAGATAGTCTCTCTCATGATCAATAAAGGCTCGAAAGCTGTTTTCTCAGTCCTTTCCACTCACTCACAAAATATGTGTAAGTTTAAAATTTTAGGCACTCTTATAAGGTATATCTTGGGCCATATACTTTAATACCTGATTTTATCACAATGGTTAATCACTCTAAAAGATTTCATAAATCATATTTTTATATTGATCAGAATATTAAAATTGACTTTTTTTTTTCAGTTAAAAATTTAAACATTCTTAAATAGATTAATGCATGTTTTAATTTAAATCTTTCAAACATGTAATGTATGACATTTTTGCAAAAATTACTAAGATACAAACAATAAACATGATTTTATTTTAAAATAATATATATATATTTTTATTTATTTATTTTTTTTAAATTTTTTTTAATTAATTTTTTTATATGTTTGTTCTCCTTCCCAATCAGAATATGACATTGTCTCTAATGTCAAAATAACTATTAATAAAGAGTACATAATGAAAGAGATATCACCTGAAATTTTATTGAAGATAACAAACTGAAACAAACGCAAACCAATCCACGACTTTTGAATCAATGATCCAACTTCCTTTTCTTACTGCTTGATTGTGACCAATTGATCTTTGTTATCATCGGATCAGGCTTATGAAAAAAGCTTCCAAATCATCAATTAATTGGTCGGCAGTCGAAGCACAGATGAGCATCCGTCGTGAATTTTCTGAAATGAAATTCTGTTCCACAGCTTTATCAAGAAATGTCAACAAACTGTCATAATAATTATTGATATTCAACAAGCCCACAGGTTTATTATGGATATTAAGTTGTGCCCAAGAAACAGTGTGAAAAATTTCTTCTAATGTACCAAAACAACCTGGTAGTGCGATAAAAGTATCAGAATTTTCAATCATTTGAGTGATTCTTTCATACATAGAAAAAACTTTTAATTTCTCCCCAATCGTAACACCTGTAATATTTCCTTCAGCTAAAGCTGTAGGAATAATACCCAAAACCTGACTACCTCCAAGATGAGCAGATGTTGAAACAGATCTCATTAACCCAATATTACCTCCCCCATATACCAAGTGAATTTTTCTCTCAGCCAATATCTTTCCAAGATTATTCGCTGCTTCTACAAACACTTCATTTTTTCCAGGACTCGACCCAAAAAATACACAAATATTTTTCAATGTTTGTGCAGAGGATCCAGCCATGTTTTTACTTTCTTTTTTTTTTCTGCGAAAATAGAGAGAAAGATGAGAGATTTTATAGGGGTAATATGTTATCATGACAAAACTATGGGTCAAAGCTGTAAACAGAATAAATAGTAAAAACAATAATGACACACATGCATATAAACAGTAGTGTGATTGTGGCTCACAATTTTCCTCTGGTTTTATGTCCAGAAACGGCTTCAACGCCTTCTATGAGTCGAGGATATGCTTCTCATCCAATTTTCTTATAAATTGGCAAACAAGGTCTTTTTTAGTCGGATTCCCAAGACTATGACGCTCATCTTGGAATTTTTTCCATAAACGGAGAAGTTCAATATGCACATGTCCACTAGAATGCGTCACAAGAGTCAATAAGATGTTATCAAAAGACTCCTTACTCAGCCCATTCTTAATGAAACCAATTTTATCTTCTCTGTTATTGGAAACACATCCCAAAGATCTGCATCGTTTGTCACAAGTCCATCTTGCACACTTATGACAAACCCCTAAACTTTTGGCCCTTCGTTTTTTCGCATAAGTGCTTTTTCCTAATCCAGACAAATACCGAATGAGCAATGATTGTGGAACTTTTCCTCCTAATCAGACCTTAGCTTCTATTACAAGATGAATATCTTCTGGAATTCCTTTTTGCATTTGCAATCTCAATTTTTCACACCTTCCTGCATAAATTTTTCTTAGAACATTTTCAGAAACAGAGGGAAAATATTTACAAATTTTTGAGAGAATTTCATCCATTTTGAAAAGAAAAGAAATGATTTTTTTGTATCAGCAATTGTGGGAAACTGATTTAACCAACTATGAGAGTCACGGAGTACCGTTATCCGCCATTTAACCGGGAAAATAAAAAGATTAAGAAAACCTGAAATAAAAACAAACAAACTTAAATGCAACACCAAAAAAAATAAAAAAAATCAAGGAATCAGAAAGGGAAATAAACTCTTCTTGAAAGATTTCATTTTCTAAAATTGGTTTAAGCCTTTGTCCATTTACTTTAAAAATATCACCATTTTTAGGATTTTCAATATCCACAGCTCCATAAGTATACACATGCTTTACAACATATGGGCCTCTCCATCTTGATCGTAATTTTCCTGGGAATATGTGAAGTCGAAAATTATAAAGCAAAACTTTTTTACCAATCTCAAAAGATTTTCTAAGAATTGTTTTATCATGAAATGATTTGATTTTTGCTTTATAAATCCTTGAATTCTCATACGCGTCATTTCTGAGTTCATCAAGTTCATTATGTTGCAATTTACGCAATTTGTTGGCATCATCCATGCTTGAATTTAAAGTTTTGATCGCCCAATAAGCTTTATGTTCCAATTCCACAGGCAAATAACAATGTTTTCCATAAACCAACCTATAGGGAGACATATTCAATGATGTTTTAAAAGTTGTTCGATATGCCCAAAGTGCATTATTAAGTCGCAGAGACCAATCTTTTCTATTTGAGTTAACAGTTTTTTCCAAAATTTGTTTTATCTCCCTATTAGCTAATTCAACTTGTCCATTTGTTTGAGTATGATAAGGAGTAGTTACTTTATGAGTAATACCATATTTTTTCATTAATGGAGCAAATGGTTTATTAACAAAGTGAGTTCCCCCATCACTTATCATGGCTCGAGAAATTCCAAATCTACTAAAAATATTTTCTTTTAAAAATTTGATGACGATTTTATGATCATTTGTTCGACATGGAATTGCCTCTATCCATTTGGAAACATAATCAACTGCAACTAAAATATACAAGTATCTAAACGACGGTGGAAAAGTTCCCATAAAATCTATTCCCCAACAATCAAAGATTTCAATTTCAATAATAGGATTCAAAGGCATCATGTTTTTTTTTTGAAATCGCACCCAATTTTTGACAATTTTCACAGATCTTGCAGATTTCGTGGGTGTCTTTAAACAAAGTGGGCCAATAAAATACACACTGCAAGATTTTTGCAGCCGTTTTCTTTAAAGAAAAATGTCCTCCGCATGCTTCTGAATGACAAAATTTAATGATACTACTTACCTCATGGTCGGGTATGCAACGTCGAAAAATTTGATCCGGACAATACTTGAACAGATACGGATCATCCCAATAAAAGTTTTTTACCTCATTCAAAAATTTTCTTTTATCTTGAGAACTCCATTGCGGTGGTATTTTTCCTGTCACAAGAAAATTTACTATGTTAGCAAACCAAGGTGTAGTAGTAACTGAAAATAGATGTTCACCAGGAAAATTATCGTTAATTGGTGTCATTTCACAAGATGATCCTGTTACTAGTCTCGATAAATGATTGGCTACGACATTCTCGATTCCTTTTTTATCTTTGATCACAATGTCAAATTCTTGGAGCAACAAAATCCATCGTATCAGTCGTGGCTTTGCATCCTGTTTGGTCAACAAATATCTAATAGCAGAATGATCAGTAAACATAATAGTCGTTGATCCAATCAAATAAAAACGAAATTTATCTAATGCAAATATTACAGCAAGTAGTTCTTTTTCAGTTGTAGAGTAATTCATTTGAGCATTGTTTAAAGTTCTACTTGCATAATATATCACATAAGGCTTACCGTTTCTTCTTTGACCCAATACTGCACCGACTGCATAATCACTCGCATCGCACATGATTTCAAATGGTAAAGACCAATCAGGAGGTTGCATGATAGGAGCTGATGTTAAATGTCAATGATTTTATCAAAAGCATTTTAACATTCTTGAGTCCACTCAAATGCAGTGTCTTTTGTTTAGAGGTTACAAATGGGTTTAGAGATTAAACTAAAGTCCTTTATAAACCTCCTATAAAATCCAGCATGTCTCAAAAATGAGCGAATTTCTTTAATGGTTTTTGGAGAGGGTAAATTGGCAATGACATCAACTTTTGCTTTATCAACTTCAATTCCATGAGATGACACGACATGTCCCAAAAAAATTCCAGAAGTAATCATGAAATGACATTTTTCCCAATTTAAAATAAGACCTTTTTCCTCGCATCTTTTTAAAACTTTTTCCAAATTTTCAAGACAATTATCAAATGTATTCCCAAAGACAGTTAAATCATCCATTAATGTTTCCAAACAATTTTCAACCATGTCGCAAAAAATGCTTAGCATACATCTTTGAAATGTTGCTGGGGCATTGCATAATCCAAATGGCATCCTTCTAAATGCAAATGTTCCAAAAGGACATGTGAATGTAGTTTTATCTTGATCTTCGAGTGCAATGAGAATTTGATAATAACCTGAATATCCATCAAGAAAATAGTAGTATGGATGACCTGCTACTCTTTCTAAAATTTGATCCAAAAATGGTAATGGAAAATGATCTTTTCTAGTGGCGTCATTTAATTTTCTTTAATCAATACACATCCGCCAACTAGATGGGACTCGACTTGTTAACAATTCACCTTTTTCATTTTTTACCACTGTGATGCCAGATTTTTTTGGAACTACTTGTGTTGGGCTTACCCACTTACTATCAGAAATAGGGTAGATAATCCCAACATCAAGTAGTTTGAGAACTTCAGTTTTCACAACATCTTTCATGTGTGGATTTAATCTCCTTTGTGGTTGTTGAGATATTTTTGCATTTTCTTCTAAGTGAATTTTGTGAGTGCAAATTAGTGGATTAATGCCCTTGAGATCTTTTAGTGTCCAACCAATTGCATTTTTATGTCTTTTAAGCATATCAACTAATTTATCTTCTTGATCACTTTCTAGTTTGGAAGAAATTACCACCGGATATGTTTCATCTTCTCCAAGAAATGCATACTTCAATTCTTCTGGCAAGGGTTTTAACTCCAATATGGGTGGTTCGTCTTTGTTCTCATATTTTTTCTCTGATCCTGTTAACGAGTGATACCTAATAAAATCATCAAGATCAATTTCAATATTTTCTTTAACAGTTTCAATTGAACAAATATCTAATTGATCACGAGTACTCCCTTCTTGAATGTTTTCTTCCACAAGAGTTTCAATAAGATTTTAATCTTCACTTTCATCTCCTTTGTCATGTGGTTGCTTACAATGATTAAAAACATTGAGCTCCAAGGTCATGTTACCAAATGACAACTTCATTATTCCATTCCTGCAATTTATAAAAGCATTAGAAGTTGCTAAAAATGGACGATCCAGAATTACAGGAATTGCATTACAAGCATCGATAGGTTGTGTATCTAAAACTATGAAATCGACAGGATATACAAAGTTATCAACTTGGACCAATACGTCTTCTACCATACCTCTTGGCACTTTAACAGGTCTATCTGCAAGTAAAAGTGTTACCGAAGTAGATTTTAACTCGCCTAGATTGAGTTCTTGATAAACTGAATATGGAAGTAAATTCACACTAGCTCCAAGATCAAGCAAGGCTTTTTTAATCTTTCGTTCTTCAATAATACATGAAATAGTAGGACAACCAGGGTCTTTGTATTTCAAAGTATTATTATTTTGAATGATTGCACTTACTTGTTCGGCTAAAAATGATTTCTTTTTCACATTCAATTTTCTTTTCACAGTGCACAAGTCTTTCAAAAATTTGGCATATGATGGTACCTATTTTATTGCATCTAATAAAGGAATATTAACTTTTACTTGTTTAAAAATATCATATATATCAGAATTCAAATTTGATTTTTTTGTATTTTTCAATGCATGAGGGAATGGTGGTGACACTGTCTGTTGAACCTCTTCTTCGCAAGTTATGGGTTCCACTTCCTTAACCTTTGGAGTTGATTTATCATCATCTTCACAAGGTTCAAGAATGGATTTTTCCACAACCTTACCACTTCGAAGGGTAATAACAGATTTTACCTGATCAATCGATTGAGTTCCAGAAGTTCCAGTTTGTTAATGATGATCCTTGGGATTAGGCAGAGGTTGTGAAAGAAATTTACCTTTTTCATTAACATTAACTGCAGATGCAAATTTAGCAAGAGTATCTTTCAAATCTATCATGGTTTGAGCAGTTTGAGTATTGATAGACTCTTGCT
Organism: Primulina tabacum; assembly: GCF_025594145.1. NCBI lineage: Eukaryota > Viridiplantae > Streptophyta > Magnoliopsida > Lamiales > Gesneriaceae > Primulina > Primulina tabacum. Next base: position 14,804,961 of record NC_134558.1, read on the forward strand.
TTGCAATGAAAGAATTCAATGTATCTTCCAAATTTTTTTTAGGTGGAGGAACATAAGTGCATAATTTTGAAAATTTTGTTGATTTTGGAAATTTGGTTGTGAAAATTGTGCAGCATTATCATTCCTCCAACTAAAATTTGGATGATTTCGCCAACCAGGAATGTAATTTTGAGAAAATGGTTCAAAATTTGGACTTTTGAAATTGTTCAAAACATTGGCTTGTTCATGGAGACATTCTTTAAAAGAGGGCAAAGTGGGACAATCTTTTGTAAAATGATCACTTGTATCACACAATTTCTTGAACAGATTTTAATAGATCATTCTTTTTCAATTCAAGTGCCTCAACTTTTCTTGCCAAAGAGGTAAATCTAGCTTGAAGATCATGTTCATCTTTGAGAGTGTACATACCTCCACCAGATGTAGGAGATTGAATCTTGTTTGATGGTTCGATTGTACCTATAGTGTCCCAATGTTGAGCATTTTCAGCTGATGAATCGAGATGCTCAATTGCCTTCGTTTGGATCTTTATCTTCAAATGTTCCATTACACATAAATTCAATCAATTTGCTTATCTTTAGGTGTTAAGCCTTCATAAAATTGAGAAACAACTCTCCAAATTTCAAAACCATGATGTGGACAAAGATTAAGCAATTCTTTGTATCTATCCCAACACTGATAAAAAGTTTATCCTTGTTTTTGAGTGAAAGTGATGATTTGCCTTTTGAAAGAATTTGTTCTATGAGATGGAAAAAACTTTTTCAAAAATTGTTGTTGCAATTCATCCCAAGTTCGAATGGATCCCGATCTAAGATTTTGTAGCCAAGTTTTAGCTTTATCTTTTAAAGAAAAAGTAAAAAGCTTAAGTCGAATGGTGTTCATCCTACAATTTAGATCATTATATGTGTTGCACACTTCTTCAAACTCTCGTAAATGCATGTATGGATTTTCAGAATCTAAGCCATGAAAATTGGGTAAAAGTTGGATAATACCAGGCTTAAAATTGAAATGAGATGCATCAGGGGGAAAAACTAGACATGAAGGTGCACTAGTACGTGTAGGATTCATGTGATCTCTAAGTGTTCTTCGTCTATCATGATCATGTTGAGATTGAATTTCATCTTCATTTTCTTGGATGGGTTCTTCCGCCATGTTTTGTAAAAATAAAGGGTTATTTAGAATGAGTCGACCACTAAGTGTACGTGACCAAATGCTCATGCAAATGCAAATGCAAAAGAATAAAAACACACAAAAGCAATAAAACTTTAAATAAAGAAAAATAAAATATAAACAAAATTAAATAGACTTGAAATTAAATTGTACTTCCCCGGCAACGGCGTCAAAAACTTGTTGCGACTTTGATTGTTACACTCCCAAGAGCAGGTTGTCCACAAGTAGTATAATTCGGTGAGTCCGAATATCGTATCCACAGGGAAGTTAAGGTAATTACAAGTCCACTACAATGTCTTTTTATTTTTATTTTTTTTAGTTGTTTGAATCTTTAATTGGTAATTTTTAATTGTTCAAATTTTAATTAAGTAGTTGAGATTAAAAGATCCACTCTTGGTACTTTAATAAAGTTAACATTAACGAACATTATTGAAATCCACTTAATAAAATGGTTCCAATATATTAAATAATCATATTTATATTATGTTATATATTATTATCTTATAAGTATATAATATATACCAAAACTTATAAATATTGTCAAGTATTTATTGTGCTATATATATATTTGTAAACACTAAATCAAGGTTCCCACTTTAAATGGTTGATAAAACCAAACTAACATTTAAATGGTACCAAGAAATTATTATTATGATATATTTATATATAGTAAATTAAGGTTCCCACTTTAAATGATTGGTAAAACCAAACAAACATTTAAATGGTTCCAGGAATTTAATATTATAATATATTCATATATAATAAATCAAGGCATCCAATTTAAATGGTTGGTAATACCAAACTAACATTTAAATGGTTCCAAGAATTTAGTGTAACATATAGCAACAATAAATCAAAACTCCCACTTAAAAGTAGGGTATAAAAATGCTTAAAGAAATAAATATAACATAAACAATAAATAATGATTAAATAATATAAAACATAGATTCTTACCTTTTAGTAACCTTATTATCATGCCAAGAGTTTCACCTTTTCATCTCAACTTTAGGAAGTTAGCTATTCATTATTCAAAGTGTAAAACTTTGAATATGAAATTAACATGCTAATTATATTTAAATGAAGAAATAAAGAAAAAATATAGAGAGAAATATTATGAACTCAAAGGTTTGTTCATAGAATGAGGGAAATCTCAATTCAATACAATGCACCCCTATTTATAGCCAAATTTGGGGAGACAACCACAAATAAAATATTATTTTGTTACACATATGTAATGCCCGAGATTTTGATTCTAATAATCTGAGATTATTGATTTTGAACTAATGTGATTATAGCCGGGCCATTACGAGACCAAATTGGGCCAAGCATATGAATTACACAACTTGTGGACAGAGAGTCTGGCGCCCGAGCGGTAGTTTTTGACCGCCCGAGCGCCAGTGTTCAATAGAAGTATGCTGTGGGCAGAAGATGTGGCGCCCGGGCGGTAGTTTATGACCGCCCGAGCGCCAAGGATTAATCGTGAGGGCAGAACACCCCGCGCCCGGGCGGTATGTTTTAACCGCCCGAGCGCCGAGCAGGCGCCCGAGCGGTAATTCTCGACCACCTGAGCGCCGCCTGAAAGTTGTGGAAAATGATGACACGTATCATTACATGCAATTGGATATATATATATATACAAATCCTTCAGAATTCATGATAAAGAAAGAAAGAAAGAAGCTCGAGAAAGTTCACAGAAAATCCTTACGCCTTTATATTTCGATCCGTCCGTCCGATTGTGAATCCGACTTCGGTACTGTGTTCCTATCAACGCAGGCTTCAACTGGACGTAAGTTTTATTAAGTTTTGACATGTCTTGAAATTATGATATTGTCAGAATTGAATGGGATTCGTATATAGTGCTCTTGACATAGCAGACATCATAGAATCGAAGTCAGGTTAAGAAACGGACTGATGATGGAATTGTAATGATTTTCTGATTATATTAATTTGAAATCGGACATATTTGGATTATGAATGAATTACAGATTATATCGGATATGAGTTATGATTTGTAATTGATGTCTGGTGATTTGGTATTGACGGGGATACTGAGATTGTGTCGTTCTGTCGTGAATTGGATTAAATCCATATTAATCAGATTCAGTGTTAAATTGAGAATAGAATATTGATATTATGATTCTCACATGTCGTTTCAGATTTACAGAGATAGTCTTGAGTTCAGAACTGAGATTGCGTCAGACCGAGACCACAAACGAAAGGTATAATTCAATGTGGTATTGGGAGATCGACTTGAGTCGGTTTAGACTTTAGTTTCCCTAAAGCACATACTTTATTTTATTGCATTGATATTTGCATTGATTTGATTGATACACTTGTTCTCTTGAATTATAGATAGCAGGTATTAGACGAGTAATCTGGTGACAGAAGTGCCTGATAGTGGTGGGATCGCCACGGGCACATTGCACGATGTCACTAGATGGTGTAGAAATCTTGGGACAGATGTGCCTGATAGTGGCGGGATCGCCACGGGCACATTGCACGATGTCACAAGATAGGATATTGGCGATAGAGCCACAGTCCATGACGGTTAGGTCAGGACACTAGATGTTTGGTTATATCGACGTGGATAGAACTGGAGTCTTTTCTATTACTGTTGGTCGATATAGGAATACCACATCTGGAAACCGGGATCCCTAGACTAGGATTGAGTCTAGTCTGAGTCGTGGAGTCACGAGCATTGTCGACAGTTTGATATTGATTATGTTTCTGATTTTGATACATATTACTGATATTTGTTACATGTTTTTATATTGTTTATATGATTGCATGTTCGTTGATTTATACTGGGATTTTATTCTCACCGGAGTTATCCGGCTGTTGTCTTGTTTGTATGTGTACATGACAACGGGTGGGACAAGATCAGGGTCCAGGAGATGAGGAGAGATCGTGATAGAGTGGAGACTTCGGACTTTGATGTATATAGAGTTTTGACACTAGATATTTAGATGTTGAACCTTAGTTTTTACTGATTTGTAGACGGTACAGGACTTGTACTTTATTTTATACTGAGTTGTATATTAGTTTGATTTAACTAAATTCCGCATTTGAAAAAGAAAAAAATTTATGACCCTAATTACTTGATTAGTAAATTGATCCTGATGACGTCTAATAATTAATTAGCGTCCGGGTCCCCACAACAGGTGGTATCAGAGCGATAGATCCTTTAGAATGAGATAGAAGCTAGTGAGCGGGGTAGATTGAGTTTTCTTTCCTTGCTTTTGAATGCTAGCATGTCTTACTGCTTTAATACATGTTACTTGTTTATCTGATTGGATATGGTAATATGTTTTATGAGAATGAATCAGCACCGATTCTGGATCAGCAGTAAGTTGATAGGAGGAGGACTGAACTAGAATCCTTGTTTTGGGTACTAATCCTTTTGATTATCAGATATGCCTCCGAGAACAGTACCTGAACAGGGTAGTATTTCAAATCCTCCAATGTACGTTACAGCCACTCCAATGGAGACGTTGCTGAAAAGGTTTCAGTCATTTCATCCACCGACTTTGAAGGGTACGGAGAATTCCGAGTGTGAGAGTTGGCCGGATGATATTGAGATGATGTTCGAATCCTTGGAATATATGGATGAGAGGAGAGTGAAATTGATAGGACACCAGTTACACGACGTTGCTAAGAACTGGTGGATCACAACAAAACGAGCATTGGAATACCGAGGTACGACCATTACCTGGAATGTGTTTAGAACTGAATTCTATCAGAGGTTCTTTCCAGTGTCTTACAGAAAGGACAAGGGAGCCGAATTTGCTAATTTGAGACAGGGCCAGCTTAACATTGAGGAATATGTGGCCAAGTTCTCTTCACTGTTGCGGTTTGCTCCACACGTGGCTGAACATGATGAGGCCGTTGCTGACCAATTTATTAACGGCCTGAATCCGGAAATATTTACGTTGGTAAACACTGGGAGACCGAATAAATTTACCGACGCCTTGAACAGAGCCAAAGGAGCCGAAATCGGTCTGATAAGACAAAGAGAAGCTTTGTTTGTGCTTCCAGCACCGGGATCACAACAACCACCTCCTCGATTTGAAGGAGGCAGCAGCAGTAGCAAGAAGAAGGATTTCTTGAAGGCTAGAGGGAAGCAGTTCAAGAAATCCGGAAGCAGTTCTTCTAGCTCTGGGAGTCCTCGACAGAGCCAGAGCTATACTGGACCTATTTGCAATACTTGTGGAGGGAAGCATCCCACTGAGCAGTGCCGAGGAGTGTTTGGCAGCTGCCGTATCTGCAAACAACAGGAGCACTTTGCTCGAGTGTGTCCACAGAGAAGTGCCCAGGGATCCCAGGCAGCAGAGTCATCTGGATCAGTGGCTCAGAAAGGGAGACGACCATCTGTTGTTCATTCTTTTCAACCAGCACCGCCTACTCAGTCACAACAGAGGCCGGGAGGAAGCCAGACAGTGAGCCAGCCTCCGAGACAGCAAGCCCGAGTGTTTGCATTGACTGAGGAGCAGGCACAGGATGCACCTGACGATGTAGTTGCAGGTAACTGTTTTATTTCTGGTTATCCTGCATATATATTGATAGATACTGGTGCATCACATACATTTATATCTGAGAGGTTTGCATTGAGTCATGCATTACCTATTGAGTCATTGTCTGCGGTAGTGTCTGTCTCTTCCCCGTTAGGGACAGGTTTGATATCGGTGAAAACTGTGAAATCTTGTATACTGCAGTACGATGGGCATACGATTGAGTTAGACTGTATTGTGCTTGGGTTATCTGATTTTGATTGTATTATCAGTATCGATATGTTGACCAAGTACCGAGCTACAGTTGATTGTTTCCACAAGATAGTGAGATTCAGACCTGAGATGGCTGATTAGTGAAAATTCTACGGTAAGGGTTCTCGAGCTAGAATTCCTTTGATATCTGTGATAAATATGACTCGATTATTGCAGAAAGGAGCGGATGGATTCCTGGTATATTCAGTTGATTTACTGAAGCCGAGCCCATCATTGGCGGACTTGCCAGTGGTGTGTGAGTTTGCTGATGTCTTTCCAGATGAGATTCTTGGATTGCCTCCGATTTGAGAGATAGACTTCAGCATTGAGTTGATGCCAGGAACAGTTCCGATTTCGAGGGCTCCGTACAGGATGGCACCGATTGAGTTGAAAGAGTTGAAAGAACAGTTGGAGGATTTACTGGACAAGGGGTATATCAGACCGAGTGTTTCTCCTGGGGGCGCTCCAGTACTGTTCGTGAAGAAGAAGGATGGGTCGATGAGACTTTGTATCGACTACCGGCAACTGAACAAGGCAATGGTAAAGAATAAATATCCAATGCCTCGTATTGATGATTTATTTGATCAGTTGCAGGGTTCTTCTGTGTATTCTAAGATCGATCTAAGATCTGGATACCATCAACTGAGAGTCAGGGATTCTGATATCTCAAAGACAGCATTCAGAACCAGGTATGGACACTATGAATTTATTTTCATGCCATTTGGTTTGACGAATGCACCGGCGGTATTTATGGGATTGATGAATCGAGTCTTTCAGAAATATCTCGATGATTTCGTGATTATCTTCATCGATGATATTTTGATTTATTCAAAGAATGTGATGGAGCATGCTGAACATTTAAGAACTGTGCTGCGAATTTTGAGGGCGGAGAAATTATATGCTAAACTATCGAAATGCGAGTTCTGGTTGAAACAGGTGGTGTTTCTGGGGCATATTATATCCGGAGACGGTATATCAGTTGATCCCAGTAAGGTTGAGGCAGTGATTTCTTGGCCGAGACCGACATCTGTACCAGAGATACGCAGCTTTATGGGTTTGGCAGGATATTATCGCCGGTTTATTAAAGATTTTTCGAGTATTGCCAAACCGATTACACAGTTGACTCAGAAAAATGCTCCGTTTGTTTAGTCTGAGGAATGTGAGACCAGTTTTCTCGAATTGAAGAAGTGATTAACCAGTTCGCCTGTGTTGACGATTCCTTCAGGTACTGGTGACTTTGTGGTTTATTGTGATGCGTCTCATCGAGGATTGGGGTGTATACTGATGCAGCGAGGGCATGTCATTGCATGTGCCTCGAGACAGCTGAAACCACATGAAACTCGTTACCCAATTCATGATCTTGAATTGGCAGCCATTGTCTTTGCTTTAAAAATATGGCGACATTATCTCTACGGTGAAAAATTTGAGATATATTCTGATCACAAGAGCTTGAAGTATTTGTTTTCACAATCAGAGTTGAATATGAGACAGCGAAGATGGCTGGATTTATTGAAAGACTTTGATTGTGAGATTAAATACTATCCAGGAAAGTCCAATGCAGCAGCTGATGCACTAATTCGAAATGTATGTTCTCTATCCTTATCGACTATGGGTGTTTCGAATTTGATTGAAGACTGCTGTTTTTCTGGATTAGCTTTTGAAACAGATCGTCAGCCTCTGAGATTATGTGTGATTCGAGCTGAATCGGCGTTGATATTGAAAATCAAAGAGGCACAGAAAGGTGATCAGAACGTACAAAATTCGATTGCTATGGTCAGAGCTGGACATCGATCAGAATATCAGGTTCAAAATGGTATTTTGTATGTGAATAATCGTCTTGTTGTGCCGAATGTTTCGGAGTTAAGACAGCAAATACTGACAGAAGCGCACAACAGTCGTTTTAGCATTCATCCTGGTTGCAGGAAAATGTATAATGATTTGAGGACACAGTATTGGTGGAAACGAATGAAATCTGATGTTACTGAATTTGTAGCCAAGTGTCTGAATTGCCAACAGGTGAAGGCTGAAAGAAAGAAACCAGGAGGACTGTTACAGAGTTTGTCGATTCCTGAATGGAAATGGGATCACATTTCCATGGATTTTGTGACACAGTTGCCAAGATCCTCCCGAGGTTATGATGCGATTTGGGTCGTGATTGATCGACTGACCAAATCTGCATGTTTTATTCCATACAAAATGAGCTACCGATATGACCAGATGGCCGATATTTATGTGCGTGAGGTGGTCAGATTGCACGGAGTGCCGAAGTCGATTGTCTCAGACCGTGATCCTCGGTTTACTTCGCACTTCTGGCAGAGTTTGCAGCAAGCTCTAGGTACGAAGTTACATCTGAGTACCGCATATCATCCACAGACTGACGGACAGTCAGAGCGTACGATCCAGACGTTGGAAGATATGCTGAGAGCTGTAGTGCTTGACTTTAGCACTAATTGGCAGGATGCCTTGCCTCTTTGTGAGTTTTCGTACAACAATAGCTATCAGATGAGTATTGAAATGGCTCCATTCGAAGCGTTGTACGGAAAGAAATGCAGATCCCCTCTTTATTGGGATGATATCTCTGAAGTTCCTGAGATTGGACCTGACATGATCAGAGATATGACTGAAAAAGTAAAAAAAATTCAGAAGAGAATGAAGGCAGCTCAGGACCGACAGGCCAAATATGCCAACATTAGACGACGACCGTTGGTATTTGAGACAGGAGACAGAGTATTTTTGAAGATTTCTCCTTTCAGGGGTGTTGTCAGATTTGACAAGAAAGGAAAATTGTCTCCACGATACGTTGGTCCATATGAGATTCTCGAGAAGGTAGGAGATCGTGCCTATCGACTCGCATTGCCGCCTTCATTATCAGGAATACATGATGTTTTTCATGTATCTATGCTGCGTAAGTATCTCCCCGATGATTCTCATATTATGCAGTCAGACGAGACCGAGCTGGATGAGACATTGAGTTATGTCAAAAAACCAATTCGGATTATCGATCGTAAAGAAAAACAGCTTAGAACAAAGACGATTCATCTTGTGAAAGTTCAATGGACTCGTCATGGCATTGAAGAAGCCACTTGGGAGACTGAATCAGATATGAGACAAGAATTCCCAGCATTGTTTCACAGATGTAAATTTTTATTCGAATTTAATTACATTCCTTCTTAATGATATGATTTGACAATCTGTGATTTCGAGGACGAAATCATATCTTAGGAGGGGAGAAATGTAATGCCCGAGATTTTGATTCTATTAATCTGAGATTATTGATTTTGAACTAATGTGATTATAGACGGGCCATTACGAGACCAAATTGGGCCAAGCATATGAATTACACAACTTGTGGACAGAGAGTCTGGCGCCCGAGCGGTAGTTTTTGACCACCCGAGCGCCAGTGTTCAATAGAAGTATGCTGTGGGCAGAAGATGTGGCGCTCGGGCGGTAGTTTATGACCGCCCGAGCGCCGAGCAAGCGCCCGAGCGGTAATTCTCGACCGCCCGAGCGCCGCCTGAAAGTTGTGGAAAATGATGACACGTATCATTACATGCAATTGGATATATATATATACAAATCCTTCAGAATTCATGATAAAGAAAGAAAGAAAGAATCTCGAGAAAGTTCACAGAAAATCCTTACGCCTTTATATTTCGATCCGTCCGTCCGATTGTGAATCCGACTTCGGTACTGTGTTCCTATCAACGCAGGCTTCAACTGGACGTAAGTTTTATTAAGTTTTGACATGTCTTGAAATTATGATATTGTCAGAATTGAATGGGATTCGTATATAGTGCTCTTGACATAGCAGACATCATAGAATCGAAGTCAGATTAAGAAACGGACTGATGATGAAATTGTTATGATTTTCTGATTATATTAATTTGAAATCGGACAGATTTGGATTATGAATGAATTACAGATTATATCGGATATGAGTTATGATTTGTAATTGATGTCTGGTGATTTGGTATTGACGGGGATACTGAGATTGTGTCGTTCTGTCGTGAATTGGATTAAATCCAGATTAATCAGATTCAGTGTTAAATTGAGAATAGAATATTGATATTATGATTCTCGACATGTCGTTTCAGATTTACAGAGATAGTCTTGAGTTCAGAACTGAGATTGCGTCAGACCGAGACCACAAACGAAAGGTATAATTCAATGTGGTATTGGGAGATCGACTTGAGTCGGTTTAGACTTGAGTTTCCCTAAAGCACATACTTTATTTTATTGCATTGATATTTGCATTGATTTGATTGATACACTTGTTCTCTTGAATTATAGATAGCAGGTATTAGACGAGTAATCTGGTGATAGAAGTGCCTGATAGTGGTGGGATCGCCAGGGACACATTGCACGATGTCACTAGATGGTGTAGAAATCTTGGGACAGATGTTCTTGATAGTGGCGGGATCCCCACGGGCACATTGCACGATGTCACAAGATAGGATATTGGAGATAGAGCCACAGTTCATGACGGTTAGGTCAGGGCACTGGATGTTTGGTTATATCGACGTGGATAGAACTAGAGTCTTTTATATTACTGTTGGTCGATATAGGAATACCACATCTGGAAACCGGGATCCCTAGACTAGGATTGAGTCTAGTCTGAGTCGTGGAGTCACGAGCATTGTCGACAGTTTGATATTGATTATGTTTCTGATTTTGATACATATTACTGATATTTGTTACATGTTTTTATACTGTTTATATGATTGCATGTTCGTTGATTTATACTGGGATTTTATTCTCACCGGAGTTATCCGGCTGTTGTCTTGTTTGTATGTGTACATGACAACAGGTGGGATAGGATCAGGGTCCAGGATATGAGGAGAGATCGTGATAGAGTGGAGACTTCGGACTTTGATGTATATAGAGTTTTGACACTAGATATTTAGATGTTGAACCTTAGTTTTTACTGATTTGTAGACGGTACAGGACTTGTACTTTATTTTATACTGAGTTGTATATTAGTTTGATTTCACTACATTCCACATTTGAAAAAGAAAAAAATTTATGACCCTAATTACTTGATTAGTAAATTGATCCTGATGACGATTAAGAATTAATTAGCGTCTGGGTCCCCAATACATAAGTCTTCATTGGTGTTCCAAGATATTATATTATATTACACATTACTTTTGAAAATCTTCTTCTCCGAATTTGCTTCTTCACATAAAAAGAAACATGTGGATAATTGAGTTGTCTAGTTGTGGTATTTTTTTCAAACCATTTGACCAAGTAATTTGAGAGATATGGTTAAAATACTAGAGCATGGTAAAACTCCCACTCCTTTGGTAACTTTATTTGTTGCTTAATTTGATCTCAATTGTGAGGAGATTTTTATCTCATGCTTGCCACCAATATTGTAGATATTAACATCAACTTTCTACAGGTCCAAGAATCATCTTAATCCCATTTGCAACGCCAAGTTTATTTTTGTTTTATCGAACCTGTAAAAAATAGTAAAAACTTATAATTACACAACAACTTATATTTTATACAATTTATTATAAAACATATAATATTTAAACATTTAATAAAACAAAAACTATATATTTATATTATAAAACATTTAATTAATGTACAATTTTTATGTTTATCATTGATCTGGCATAGTGTATGTGGAGGTCGCTGTTATGGCCTGAACACTCTCTATAGGCGCACCATAGTCCTGGGATTGTATAAGACAGCACCCCACCCCGAGTGGATCAGTCGGTGGATGTTGCTGGGGGATTCTCTTCCCTTGGGTACCATATGATTCACTTGATGTTGAGATTTATTGATAGCTCAGAGCTTTTGATCATGCATTGCATTATATTGCATCTTTATGAATTTCATATGAACTATTTGTCATTTTAATTCTCATATTTTATTGATTGTATCATACTAGGTTTATACTAATCGGCACGTCAGCTACCCCTTGTTTTCATGTGCTTGACGGTAGGTTAGGCAAGTCTTGGGATGCCAGAGTCCAGCTCCAGGCGAGGAGATACGAGTTAGAGTGGGATTCTAGGGTCTTAGGAGCTATTTTATGATGTTTGGATTATTTTGGCTCACTTGTTATTTTGGCATGTTAAAACTATATTTCAAACATTTGAGAAATCTAAATTATTTTGACGATGTTTATGTCGGTTGTGAATCACTGATTATGTATTTTATTAAATCGTTTAGTTTGTTACATTTATAATTATTAGTATTAATGTCGGACCCGGGGCCCCACATTAGGTGGTATCAGAGCGTAAGATATTTGGGAACAGGGTAGATAAGTCAGTTCGAATTGCTTGATCATGTGATATATTTGCTAGCATTTTCGCTGTGCCATAATGTGAAATACATGATTATAATTGAGATATTGTATTGTTGAGCTTTATTTGAGATTTTTGAGATTTATTGAGTCTCGAGAGCTAGAGATTATTGATACAAGATTGAGATGATTATAATATTGTGATTTTATATGTGTTTGATCTATTGTATATCAAACATGGCTACTCGAGGTAGAGGTCGTGGTAGACCTAGATAGAACATACCAGTGGCACAAGATCAGGGCAGTGCTACTCATACTCAGATGGATATAACTCCGACTCCGATGGATATACTATTAGCCAGATTTTAGTCTTTGCACCCACCAATGTTGAAGGGTACAGATAATGCATTAGAGTGTGAAAGCTGGTTGGAGAGTATCGATCAATTATTTTAATCTATTGAATATCTAGATGATCATAGAAAGATTTAGAGGGTTGAGGTACGATTGTTACTTGGGATATCTTTCAATCTGAATTTTATCAACGTTTCTTTCCTACCTCTTACAGGAAAGATAGAGGAGCCGAGTTTGAAAATTTAAAGCGGAGAAATCTGAATGTTGAGGACTATGTTGCTAACTTCTCGAATTTATTGAGATTTGCGCCTCATGTAGCATCCGATGAAGAAGCTAAGGCTGGTCACTTCATAAATGGTCTTAACCCTGATATCTTTTCTTTAGTTAATACTGGAAGGCCTAACACTTTTGCTGAGGCTCTTAATAAAGCCAAGGGAGCTGAAACCGGAATCACTAGACAGAGAGGTTCTTAGTATATGCAACAACCCTAATTGCCACAGTATCGATAGCAGTTCAGACAGGGTAATAGTGGCAGTAACAGTGGCAACATAAGAGGGCAGTTTAGGGCTAGAGGCAAGAAATTTAAGGCAATAATTTTTCGAGTTCTAGGGGATCGAGACTAGTCTGGTTTAGGCCAGAGCACTGGTTATTCAGGCCGGACTTGTGGTCAGTGTGGTGGTAGACATTATACTGATCAGTGTAGAGGAGTCTCGGGAGCTTGCCACTTGTGTAATCAGGTGGGACACTATGCTTGAGTGTGTCCTAACCGTGGCAATGATATATCGCGGAGTTGGGGATCATCGAGACAGACACCTCATCAGAACCGCCAGACCCCTACAGTTCATTCCTATCAGCAGTCAAACTGGTCAGATCAGAACAAACAAAGTGGTAGCCACAGGGTTTGACAGCTACCTAGACAACAGACCCGAGTTTTTTCAGTCACTGAGGATGAGGCACATAATGCTCCAGATCATGTCATTGTGGGTAATTGTTTTCTCTCAAGTTATACTGCTTATGTTTTGATGGATACTGGTGCATCACACAGTTTCATAGCTGAGCACTTTTTTCCTTGCATTCATTGCATTCTATGACATTATCTTTGGGGACCCGGACGCTAATTCATTTCTTAATCGTCTGTGGGAATAATTAAATCAATTATAATAAACAGGGTCTAAATTTTTTTTTTAACATACAAGTGTCAAATGCGGAACGTAATGGAATTCATTCGAATATATACATCGAAAACAAAGTACAAGTCTTGTACCGTATACAGTCATTTAAATCTAAGGTTTAACAACTACATATCAAGTGTTCAAACCCTATCTAGAATCCAAGTCCGTAGTCTCCACTCTACTCACGATCTCTCTTTATCTCCTCGACCCTGATCCTGTCCCACCTGTTGCCATGCACACATACAAACACGACAACAGCCGGATAACTCCGGTGAGAAATACATCCCAGTATAAATCAACGATACATGCAATCATATAATCAATATAAAGTATTAAACAGATATCAGTAATATGTATCAAAATCTGAAACATCATTCAATATAAATCTGTTAATCAACTCCTGACTCTATATCTCAGACTAGACTCATTCCTAGTCTAGGGATCCCGGTTTCCAGATGTTGGCATACTATATCGAATTTCAGTAAAAGAATAAATCAACCTCTAATCAAACATCGATATAAACCAAACATCCAGTGTCTTGACCTATCCGTCACAGACTTTGGCAACCTCCGCCAATCACTATTCGGTGACAATGTGCAATGGGTCAGTGACGATTCCATCACCATCAGACCCGTCTTTCACAAGACCCATCGTCTAATACATGCTTTCTACTGAAAAACCATAACAATTTCATAATCAATCTGTTTTTCAGTCTGACTTCGATTCTACGATGTCTAACATGTCAAGAGCACCCTATATAAATCATATCCGATTCTGGCAATACAACAATTTCAAATCATATCAAAACATAATAAAACTTACGTCCAGTTGTAGCCTGCGTCGATAGGAACTCAATACTGTAGTTGGATTCAAATTCTGACAGACGGATTTTACAAAGTCTTCGGTTCTAATACAAAAGGAACTTGAAGCATTCTCCAGATTCGTTCGTTTACTTTTTTGAATATTAGAAGCAGGGAGGAAAATTTGTATATATATCTTGCATGAAATGGATAGGTGGCTCATCCTTAGTTCAGCACGTCTCGCGCATATGCGCGACCTCAACCGGGGCATATGCGCGAGACCTACTAGTCTCGGCAGTTCCCTTCTCGGCAGCTCGCGCATATGCGCGCACCTCTTCCGCGCATATGCCGAGGTACTTCACAACTCTCGGGTACCCTCGTGCACATGCGCGAATACATGTCACGCATATGCGCGAGGTTCTCTGCTTGCCTCGCGCATATGCGCCCTATCCGGTCGCGCATATGCGCGAGGTGTTCTGTCCTCGCACATAATTCGATCTTATTTTCGCCTATCCCGGTCTAATCCGTTCCATCTATAATCACATCAATTAATCATCGAATCATTTCAGATTAACAACACAGCAAATCTCGGGCATTACATTTCTCCCCCCTAAGATCCGATTTCGTCCCCGAAATCACAGGCAATCAATCAGATCAATAAGAAGTATATAACAGAATACTGAATAGAAAACTCACATCAATAAAATAACCCTGGGAATCCCTGTCTCATGTCTGACTCAGTCTCCCAAGTAGCTTCTTCGACGCCATGACGACTCCACTGCACTTTCACAAGCGGAATTGTCTTCGTTCTAAGCTGTTTTTCCTTTTGATCGAGAATCTGAATCGGCTTTTCAAAATAGCTCAATGTTTCGTCAAGTTTGGGCTCGTCTGGCTGAATAACATGTGAAGCATCAGGCAGGTATTTCCGCAATAATGATACATGAAAGAAATCATGTATCCCTGATAAAGAAGGCGGTAGGGCGAGTCGATAGGCACGATCTCCTATCTTCTCGAGAATCTCATAAGGCCCGATATATCGTGGAGACAGCTTCCTTTTCTTGCCGAATCTGACAACTCCTCGGAAAGGTGAAATCTTCAAGAACAGTCGGTCTCCTGCCTCAAATACCAATGGTCTACGTCGAACATTGGCATATTTGGTCTGTCTGTCTTGAGCTGCCTTCATTCTCTTCTGAATCAGCTTCACTTTCTCAGTCATGTCTCTGATCATATCAGGTCCAATCTCAGGCACCTCAGAGATATCATCCCAATAAAGAGGGATCTGCATTTCTTACCGTACAACGCCTCAAAAGGAGCCATCTCAATACTCGTCTGATAGCTGTTGTTATACGAAAATTCACAAAGTGGCAATGCACCTTGCCAGTTAGTGCTAAAATCAAACACTACCGCTCTCAGCATATCTTCCAGTGTCTGGATAGTCCGCTCTGACTGTCCATCAGTTTGTGGATGATATGCGGTACTCAAATGTAATTTCGTACCTAGAGCCTGTTTCAAACTCTGCCTACAGTGCGAAGTAAATCGAGGATCACGGTCTGATACAATCGACTTTGGCACTCCATGCAATTTGACCACTTCTCTGACATAAATATCGGCCATCTGGTCATGTCTTTACGTCATCTTGTATGGAATAAAGCATGCTGATTTGGTCAATCTGTCCATCACGACCCAAATCGCATCACAACTTCGGGAGGATCTCGGTAACTGCGTCACAAAATCCATGGAAATGTGATCCCATTTCCATTCAGGAATAGATAAACTGTGCAGTAGACCTCCTGGTTTCTTTCTCTCGACTTTCACCTGTTGGCAATTCAGACATTTGGATACAAATGTAGCAATATCAGCTTTCATCTGTTTCCACCAGTATTGTGTCTTCAAATCATTGTACATCTTCCTGCCACCAGGATGAATGCTAAAATGATTGTTGTGCGCTTCTATCAGTATCCGCTGTCTCAAATCTGAAACATTCGGCACAAAAATACGTTTATTCACATACAAAACACTGTCGTGAACCTGATATTCCGATTGATGTCCAGCCCTGACCATAGCAATTGAATTCTGCACATTCTGATCAACTTTTTGTGCTTCTTTGATTCTCAATATCAGTTCTGGTTCGACCCGAATAGCACATAATCTCAGAGGCTGACAATCTGTTTCAAAGGCCAATCCGGACAAACATCAATATTCTATCAAATTCGAAATACCAAACGTCGATAAGGATAAAGAACATACCTTTCGACTCAGTGCATCAGCTGCTGCAATGGATTTTCCCGGATAGTACTTGATCTCACAATCAAAATCCTTAAATAAATCAAGCCATCTTCGCTGCCTCATATTTAACTCGGACTGTGAAAACAGATACTTCAGGCTCTTGTGATCAGAATAAATTTCAAACTTTTCACCGTATAGGTAATGTCGCCATATCTTTAATGCAAAGACGATGACCGCCAATTCAAGATCATGAATTGGGTAGTGATGTAGAACCCGTAAATCAGTAGACGTATAAGCCATGCATAATTCTAGATTTTTAAATTTAATTGACTTCATTGCATGATTATTTTAAATGCATTTGTTTGAAGTTAATTATTCATTATTTCAGTTCAGTAGTTTGATTTTTAGCATTTCAGTTATTTCAGTGAGGCCGGACAGGAGTTGGAGTTTTGAGATAGAATTTAAGATTTGAGAAATATTTCCAGAAGTTAATTTAGCTAGCAAGTAAGTTCATTTAAGTTAAAAAGAAGTTTAAGGAATTATTTAAGTTAGTTGAGGATTTTAATTTAATTATTGGAGGTGATTAAGAAATGAGCTCATTTAAGTTACTTAATTAAGGGGTTAGTTCACTAAATTAATTAAAGGATTAGTAAGGCTTTTAAGGGTTATTAAATTACTAGATAATCAATTTTCCCCCTACCATTTATCATGCATTTTCGGCCACACCCCTAGAAGAACAAACTAGGACTTGCCAACTCACCTTTGACCCATTCTTGGTTGATTAGCATGCTAATTCTTTTAGCTATTATTCCACCTTAATTAATTAATACTAGACCACTATCCTAACCCTTGTTTGGCATGATAAAATCGGCCACTATAGTCTAGAATCACCCAAGAGATCATTTGATAGCAATTCAAAATTCAAAATTCAAATTTGGGAAGACTTGGTCTTGATATGATCCTATTATTGTGCACCCTTCTCCTCACCTTCATAACCATCACTCCCCCTCCACCTCCACCGAAAATAAGACCCCTTTTCAGTAGAAAAAACGTGAATAATAGCTAGGGAGAAAGGGAGAAAAAAATCGAGAGCCAAGAAAGGTAGAGAAGCAAGCCACTCCGTCTCCTCCGCGCCGTCTCGTCTCTTCTTTTCGTTTTCTTTCGAAACGAAACCAGGCATGTCTAGATTTCTTTCAAACCTCAATCAAGTCATATTATCATTTATTTTTCAGTACATGATCATGTTTATTCAAGAAAAAAACCGAGATACATGTCAAAACATTTTGGAACAACACATGCAGAATTTTCGATTTCCTTGGCAAGCTTCACGGTTTCTTTTGTTTTGTGAGTTTCAGGTATTGGATCGACTCCAGGCTCCCAAGGCGGCTTGTATACATGTAGTAGGATGCATTAGGACCATGTTGGTCCATTCAAACCAGCCCCATGCTTGCTGGAAATTCAGAATGACAGCAAGTCCCCATAGGTGCAGAAATGTTGTTCGAAAAATTCAGTTTGTTGTCATGGAGGAAGGATCTGATCTTGGCTGCCCCAAGGGCCTATAGCCATGGTTGGATCACTTCCCTAGCAAGTCTAAGACGTGAATAAGTTGCCCTTTTTGTGGCTTGGTCCATGGTTCATCGGTTTTTAATAAAAACATCACAACAGCCCCTATACCCCTTCGGCTACTTTGGTTGGACAGCTTTTGGTTTCGGTTTGTGTTTGCTTGGTGTGGATCTTGGTTGGCCTATGGCCCTTAGCCACGGTTCATATCATGCTCCTAGATGTCTAGATCGTGCCATGGTCAATCAAATGGCCATTAGAATGACACGAGACATCGATCATAGCATAAACACTACACACGCATGCACGTTGCTCTCGGTTGGACCCTTCGGTTGAGTTTTGGTGTGATGCGGATTGTGGCTGGCCTAGGGCCCTTAGCCATGGTTCAAATCATTCCTTGGGATGTTGGTGAGAGTCTGTGGTCGGTGGTTCACTCCCCTAATGGCCGATAGTCTCGAAACCAACTCAAGTCTTGTAGTTGCGCAGCTGCTGGAAATTACAGCAAGTTGCTGTGTCGGTTCAGAGGCTCCTTCGAGTTCTTGGTTGGCTTTTAGCCTATGGCCTTGGACTGGACAGTGCCTCATTGAGTTAGGAAGGTCATGTTTTCGACCGTTTGTCATTTGGATCATTTTTGAGGTCGTACGAGAATTTACGGTGCAATGTGCCAAGTTGACTCTCGAAAGAGCGTTTCGTGTTTTGGCCTCCATTCCACCTAGATTTCGACCCTATCATTTTAGGAACATTATTTTATGATTTTTCAGCGTATTTTAATCATGACTATACGTCGGTTCAGTGTCGGTTCAAGTTGGCTCGGAGTCATGATTAAATGCGAAGTCATTAGGCGTCATAGTCGCATCTTTTGAACGTAAATTGCGTAGTTGGTCAAGTTTAAGCTATTGCATAATTTTCATGGCACAGTTAGGTTGCAGCGAGCCTGGGAACGATCCAATCCAATCCAGTTGGTAAAATTACGGGACATTTTCATTGCTCCAGTTAATTATTTTACGTGCATTAAATAGAAAATGATTATTTTTGAGATTTATGCGATATGGCTTGTGGTTCATTCACTATGTGGGAGTGTTATTTTATACGGTCGCCAGTGACCGATCAGTTCAGTATGGTACCACCCGGTCGCCAGTGACCGGCCAGCTCAGTTCAGTATCAGCCTCCCCGGTAGCCAGTTACCGATCAGTTCAGCTTAGTGCAGTGGCCACAGGCGTAAAACATAATCTCAACAGAAAATTTTACCAGATATTTCAGTACAGGCTCCAAGGAGCAAATATTTTTACAGTAATTTCCAGTTCAGTTATGCACGTATTATAATTGCTCAGTACAGATTATTTTCAGTATGCCTCAGAACAGGATATGTTAACTCATGCATATTTTAAATTCAGATTTTTTACTCGTTACCTACGATATATGCATGCTGAGTCTTTAGGCTCACTAGACTTGATTGTTGTAGGTACTGATGAGGCCAGGGCCGAGGGCGAGGACCAGTGAGCCAGCTTGGGTCGGCAGTAGTGGCACCCGAGGACCTCAGTGCAGCAGTTGTTATTTTATTCCGCAAACAATTTTTATCAGTCGTTGGATAATTTTTAAATCGTTGTTGTTGGCAAAACTTTAATTTTCTTCCGCTGCAATATTTTGAAATATTGAACTTGATTCACCAGTGATTTTATGAATGAGGCCATTTAAGTTCTTTTAAAAAGAAAATTTTTAATTTTCCGCAAATTTTCAAAAAAGGAGTTTTAGGCCTTCACAAGTGAGACTCATGTGGCTTCAACTGTCTCGAAGCATAAGCAATAACATGTCCTCACTGCATCAGAACACAACCCAATCCTCGGTGAGATGCATCACAATATACTACAAAATCACCAGTACCTGATGGAATAGTCAATATCGGTGCACTGGTCAGTCTTTTCTTCAACTCAAGAAAACTGGACTCACAATCTTAAGACCATACAAACGGAGCATTCTTCTGAGTCAACTGAGTAATAGGCTTGGCAATACTCGAGAAATCTTTAATAAATCGACGATAATATCTTGCCAAACCCATAAAGCTGCGTATCTCTGGTACAGAAGTCGGTCTCGACCAACTGATTATAGCCTCAACCTTGCTAGGACCAACATAAATCCCGAATCCAGATATAATATGACCCAGAAATACAACCTGTCTCAGCCAGAATTCACATTTGGACAGTTTGGCATACAGTTTCTCAGTCCTCAGAATTTTCAATACATATATCAAATGCTCGGCATGATCAATCATATTCTTAGAATAAATCAAGATATCATCAATGAATATAATAACGAAATCATCAAGATATTTCTGGATTATACGGTTCATCAGACCCATAAACATAGCTGGAGCATTATTTAACCCAAACGGCATGACAATAAACTCATAATGTCCATACATGGTTCTGAACGCTGTCTTCGAGATATCAGAATCCCTGACTCTCAGCTGATGATATCCAGATCTCAGATCGATCTTGGAATATACAGAAGAACCCTGCAACTTATCAAATAAATCATCAATACGAGGCAAAGGGTATTTGTTCTTCACCATAGCCTTGTTCAGTTGCCGGTAATCAATACAGAGTCTCATAGAACCGTCTTTCTTCCTCACAAACAGTACTGGAGCACCCCAAGGCGAAACACTCGGTCTAATGTATCCCTTGGCCAGTAAATCTTCCAATTGATCTTTCAATTCTTTCAACTCAATCGGTGCCAATCTGTACGGAGCTCTAGAAATCGGAACTGTACCTGGCATCAATTCAATACTGAAGTCTATCTCTCGAATCGGAGGCAAATCCGGAATCTCATCTGGAAAGACATCAGCAAACTCGCAAACCACTGGCAAATCAGCCAATGATGGACTCGATTTCAGTAAATCAACTGAATAGACAAGGAATCTCTCTGCTCCTTTCTGTAACAATCGAGTCGTAGACAATACGGATATCAAAAGAATTCTAGATCGAGAACCCTTACCGTAGAATTTCGACTCATCAGCCATATCCGGTCTGAATCTCACAATCTTGTGGAAACAATCAACAGTAGCTCTGTACTTGGTCAGCATATCGATACCGATAATACAGTCAAAATCAGACAACCCAAGCACAATACAGTCTAACTCCTCATGCCCATCATACTGTAGCATACAATGTTTCACAGACTTCACTGATATCAAACATGTCCCCAAAGGAGAAGAAATAGACACTACAGCAGATAATGACTCAATAGGCAAAGAATGCATCAATGCAAACCGCTCAGATATGAATGTATGTGATGCACCAGTATCTATCAATACATATGCAGGATAACCAGAAATAAAACAGTTACCTGCAACAACATCATCAGGTCCCTCCTGAGCCTGCTCCTCTGTCAAAGCAAATACTCTGGCCTGCTGTCTAGGAGGCTGGCTCATTGTCTGGCTACCTCCTGGCCTCTGCTATAACGGAGCTAGGTGCTGGCTGGAACGAATGAACAGCAGCTGATCGTCTATCAGTCTGTGCCGCTGATCCAGATGATTCGGCACCTTGTGATCTCTGACAATCTCTCTGGGGACAAACTCTAGCAAAATGTCCCTGCTGTCTACAAATACGGCGACTGCCAAACACTCCTCGGCACTGCTCTATGGCATGTTTCCCTCCACAAGTGCTGCAGTAGGCTCCTATATAACTCTGGCCCTGACGGATCTGTTTCGAGCCACTAGAACTGGATGATCTGCTTCCAGATCTCTTAAACTGCTTCCCTTTGGCTTTCAGGAAATCTTTCTTTCCACCACTGCTGCTGCCACTCTCAAACCGGGGAGGTGGTTGCTGTGGTCTCGGTGCTAGAGGCACAAACGAAGCTCCTTTATGTCTCATCAGACCAGCTTCAGCTCCCTTGGCTCTGTTCAAGGCATCAGTAAAATTGTTCGGTCGCCCCGTATTAACCAATGTAAATATTTCAGGATTTAGGCCATTAATGAACTGATCCGCAACAGCTTCATCGTTTTCAGCCACATGTGGAGCACATCTCAACAAGGTAGAGAACTTTGCCACATACTCTTCGATGTTCAGCTGGCCTTGTCTCAAATTTGCAAACTCTGCTCCCTTGTCCTTTCTATACGACACTGGAAAGAATCTCTGATAAAATTCAGTTCTAAATACATTCCAGGTAATAGTCGTACCTCGATGCTCCAATGCTCTCTTCGTCATAATCCACCAGTTCTTTGCAACATCATGCAATTGGTGCCCGATCAGTTTCACTCTCCGTTCATCGGTGTAATCCAAGGACTCAAACAGCATCTCAATATCATCTAGCCAACTCTCACAATCCACTGAAGTCTCAGTACCTTTCAGAGTCGGTGGATGGAAAGAGTGAAATCTCTTCAGCAATGTTTCCATCGGTGTTGCTGTCACATCCATTGGAGGATTCAAAGTGCTACGCTGTCTATCTCAATCTAAAGGATCTATCGCTCTGATACCACCTATTGTGGGGACCAGGACGCTAATTCATTTCTTAATCGTCTGTGGGAATAATTAAATCAACTATAATAAACAGGGTCTAAATTTTTTTTTTAACATACAAGTGTCAAATGCGGAACGTAATGGAATTCATTCAAATATATACATCGAAAACAAAGTACAAGTCTTGTACCGTATACAGTCATTCAAAACTAAGGTTTAACAACTACATATCAAGTGTTCAAACCCTATCTAGAATCCAAGTCCGTAGTCTCCACTCTACTCACGATCTCTCTTTATCTCCTTGACCCTGATCTTGTCCCACCTGTTTCCATACACACATACAAACACGACAACAGCCGGATAACTCCGGTGAGAAATACATCCCAGTATAAATCAACGATACATGCAATCATATAATCAATATAAAGCATGAAACAGATATCAGTAATATGTATCAAAATCTGAAACATCATTCAATATAAATCTGTTAATCAACTCCTGACTCTATATCTCAGACTAGACTCATTCCTAGTCTAGGGATCCCGGTTTCCAGATGTTGGCATACTATATCGATTTTCAGTAAAAGAAGTAAATCCACCTCTAATCAAACATCGATATAAACCAAACATCCAGTGTCTTGACCTATCCGTCACAGACTTTGGCAACCTCCGCCAATCACTATTTGGTGACAATGTGCAATTGGTCAGTGATGATTCCATCACCATCAGACCCATCTGTCACAAGACCCATCGTCTAATACATGCTTTCTATAAATCAATAGAACAAGCAAATCAATCCAATCAATGCACACAATAACAATAAGTATGTGGTTTAGGAAAACTCAAGAATTTCACACTCGAGTCATTCTCCCGGTTCGACAGTGACTTATACCTTTCTTTAGTTGCAGTTCTGAAAACATTCAAGTTTGGGATTCGAAGTCTATCAATACTCAATCTAGCAATGACAATATCAAGAGTACAATATCAATATACTGCACAAATCAATACCGAATCTGATCAATCTGAATCTAATTCAAAATCAACGGCATAAAGATATAATCCTGATATCCCCGTCAGTACAATATCACCAGATATTAATTACAATCCATAACCAATATCCAATATAACCTGTAATCAATTAATGATCCACATCTATCCAATATCAATCGATATAATCTGAAAAACCATAACAATTTCATAATCAATCTGTTTTTCAGTCTGACTTCGATTCTACGATGTCTAACATGTCAAGAAAACCCAATATAAATCATATCTGATTCTGGCAATACCACAATTTCAAATCATATCAAAACGTAATAAAACTTACGTCCAGTTGTAGCCTGCGTCGATAGGAACTCAGTACTGTAGTCGGATTCGAATTCTGACAGGCGGGTTTTACGAAGTGTTCGGTTCTAATACAAAAGGAACTTGAAGCCTTCTCCAGATTCGTTCGTTTTCTTTTTTGAATATTAGAAGCAGGGAGGACAATTTGTATATATATCTTGCATGAAATGGATAGGTGGCTCATCCTTAGTTCAGCACGTCTCGCGCATATGCGCGACCTCAACCGGCGCATATGCGCAGACCTACTGGTCTCGGCAGTTCCCTTCTCGGCAGCTCGCGCATATGCGCGCACCTCTTCCGCGGATATGCACGAGGTACTTCACAACTCTCGGGTACCCTCGCGCACATGCGCGAATACACGTCGCGCATATGCGCGAGGTTCTCTGCCTGCCTCGCGCATATGTGCCCTATCCGGTCGCGCATATGCGCGAGGTGTTATGTCCTCGCACATAATTCGATCTTATTTTCGCCTATGCGCGAGGTGTTATGTCCTCGCACATAATTCGATCTTATTTTCGCCTATGCCGGTCTAATCCATTCCATCTATAATCACATCAATTAATCAACGAATCATTTCAGATTAACAACACAGCAAATCTCGGGCATTACATTATCATCTACATTATCTATTTCTACTCCACTAGGAAAAGTGATGAGGTCAGCTGAAATGACAAATGGTTGTGAATTTTGTTATGGGGATAATCTCATTGAGCTTGATTTTATTGTGTTGGAGATGTCTGATTTTGTCTGTATAATTGGCATTGACATGTTGACAAAATACAGGGCTACTTTAGATTGTTTTCAAAAGGTTGTCAAGTTTAGACCTGATATGACATATCACTGGACGTTCTATGGTAAGGGTTCTCGAGCTAAGATTCCTTTTATATTTGTTTTGTTCATGACTCGTTTGTTGCAGAAAGGAGCAGAATGTTTCTTGGTTTATGCAATTGATATTTCAAGTTCAGTTCCTAAATTGGAAGATATTCCAATTGTTAGTGATTTGCAGATGTATTTCTAGATGAAATTCGTGGATTTCTTCCAGTCCGAGAAATTGAGTTCAACATTGAGGTGATGCCAGCTACACAACTTATTTCTAGATCTCCTTATAGGATGACGCTAATTGAACTGAAGGAACTAAAGGAACAACTTGAGGATATATTGGCTAAAGGATATATGAAACCAAGTGTTTCACCTTGGGGTGCTCCAGTTTTATTCGTGAAGAAGAAAGACGGGTCTATGAGGCTTTGTGTCGATTATAGATAGTTAAATAAAGCCACAGTAAAGAATAAGTATTCTTTCCCAAGGATTGATGATCTCTTTGGCAATTTGCAGGGTTCGTCAGTATATTCTAAGATAGATTTAAGATCCGGATATCATCAGTTGAGAGTTAGAGAGGCAGATGTGCCTAAGACTACTTTTCGTACAAGGTATGGGCATTTTGAATTTTTTGTTATGCCTTTTGGATTGACCAATGCACCTGCGGTATTCAAGGATTTTTATGAATCGTGTTTTTCAAAGGTACATAGATCAATATGTTGTGATCTTCGTTGATGATAGTCTTATTTATTCAAAATCTGAATTTGAGCATGCCGAGCACTTGAGAGCTTTTTTGCAGATTTTGAGAACTGAAAAGTTGTATGCTAAATTATCCAAATGCGAGTTTTGGTTGGATAGAGTGGTTTTCCTTGGACATGTGATTTCAAGTGATGGTATATTAGTTGATCCGAGTGAAGTTGAGGCAGTCATCAATTGGTCTAGACCGACATCGGTTCCTGAGGTGCGTAGTTTTATTGGTTTGGCAGTCTATTATCGTAGATTATTGAACGATTCTCACAGATTGCGAGGCCAATTACCCAGCTGACACAAAAGAATGCACCATTTATTTGGTCGCAAGCATGTGAGGCTAGTTTTGTTGAACTCAAGTAGAGATTGGCTAGCGCTCAAGATCGAGGACTAGGTTGTGTATTAATGCAGCATGGCCGTGTGGTTGCCTATGCTTCACAACAGTTGAAGCAACATGAGTCTAGATACCCAGTGCATGACTTGGAACTAGCAGCAGTGGTTTTGCCCTAAATATTTGGCGTCACTACTTGTATGGGGAGACATTTGAGATATTCACTGATCATAAGAGTTTGAAATACCGATGCTTTGAGCAGAAAAGCATGCAATATGTCCTTGGCCACTAGCAATGTATCTGATCTAGTATAAGGCTTTTGTCTTTTTTGTTTGGATTTTGTGATAGATACTCAACATGTAAGAGTATTTATGATTCAAGCAGAGCCAGAGTAGTTTGTAAAAATTACAGAGGCCCAAAGGTTAGATCAAAGCATTCAGAAATCAGTTGACCTAGTCAGATCGGGACATCGATCGAATTTTAGGTCAATAATGAGGGTATTTTGTTTGTGAATGATCGTATTGTAGTTCCTAATATTTCAGAGTTGGGGATACAGATTTTGCGTGATGCTCATTGCAGTAAGTTCAGTGTACACCCTGGAAGTAAAAAGATTTACAATGACTTGAAGAAACAATTTTGGTGGAAAAGAATGAAATCTGACATAGCAAAATTTTTATCTCGTTGTTTGAATTGTCAACAAGTGAAAGCAAAAAGTAAGAGACCGTGAGGTCTTTTGCATAGCCTTAAGGTTCCAGAATGGAAGTGGGACCATATAACCATGGACTTTGTTATGAAACTTCCGAGGTCTTCGAGGCGTTGCAATGAAATTTGGGTTATTGTCGACAAATTAACCAAGTCTTCGTGTTTCATTCCTTATCAGATGACATAAAGGAATGATCAAATGGCCAGATTGTATATCAGAGAAGTATTGAGATTGCATGGTGTGCCTAAGTCCATTGTAACAGATCGTGATCCCATATTTTCTTTTCATATTTGGCAAAGTTTACAAGAGTCCCTTGGTACTCGTTTGCATTTGAGTACATCATATCATTCTCAGACAGACGGACAGTCAGAACGTACTATTCAAACATTAAAGGATATTCTGAGAGCTGTAGTGATGGATTTTGGTAATGGTTGGAAGGACTAGTTACCACTTGTCGAGTTTTCTTATAACAACAGTTATAAAGTGAGCATTGGAATGTCACCATTTGAAGCACTATATGGCAGGAATGTCACCATTTCCTTTTTCTCCTTCAATTTCTAAACTTCTTCTTCAATTTAAGGGAGATTTGCTCAAGAAAAATATGAAATGAAGGTAGATTTGTGATCCTCTCATCACGGGCTTCAAGGTGACGTAAGTATTTCCCAATTTTATTCAAGTTTGGAAATGAGTTGAAATTTGGAATTGATATTTTGGTTGATATTTGAGATATTAAGATGTTGTATTTGAGTTGGTTTGAATTTAAAAAGGATATGAGAATGGTTTCTTGTTTATGTGAAAAGAACAATTTTTACATATTCAGTATTTCATGTATGTGGGATAGTTTTGTTTGAATTTTGGAGTTAGGGTCTTCATCAAACTTGTAGATCATTGTGTTAGATTCGATTTGATTCATGAGTCGCTCAGTTCCAGGAAGAATTGAAAGAGATATGTGATTTGTACTAAATTGAAAATTCTATGGCTCGATGAATTACTTGTGATTTAATGATGATTGTTGTCTTGAGATGAGTTTATTATGATATCGAGATGATGATATTGATTTGCATCATTACATTGCATATTGAGACACCTGTCGATTCAGATTTGATATGGCGGAGGTCGCTTTGATTTATTGATTTGTTGGACGTATGTTGCTATAGTTGAGTTGGCATAGTGTATGCGGAGGTCACTGCTATGGCCTGAACACTCCCTATTGGCGCACCATAGTCCTGGGATTGTATAAGACAGCACCCCACTCGGAGTGGATTAGTCTTTGGATGTTGCTGAGGGATTCTCTTCCCTTGGGTACCCTATGACCATATGATTCACTTGATCTTGAGATTTATTGATAGCCCACATCTTCTGATCATTCATTGCATTATATTGCATCTTTATGAATTTCATTTGAACTATTTGTCATTTTAATTCTCATATGTTATTTATTGTATAATACTGGGTTTATACTCATCGGCACGTCGGCTACCTATTTTTTTCATGTGCTTGACGGTAGGTGAGGCAAGGTTTGGGATGCCAGAGTCCAGCTCCAGGCGAGGAGATACGAGTTAGAGTGGGATTCTCGTGTCTTAGGAGTTATTTTATGATGTTTGGATTATTTTGGTTCACTAGTTGTTTTGGCATGTTAAAACTTATATTTAAAACATTTGAGAAATTTAAATTATTTTGACGATATTTATTTCGGTTTGTGAACCACTGATTATGTGTTTTATTAAACCTTTCGGTTTGTTACATTTATAATTATTAATATTAATGTCGGACTCGGGGCCCCACGTGCAATTACATATATATCAGCATATAAATGTCGCGAATGATGAGAAAAAGAGATACAAAGCGTGCTTTTGCGTTTAAACGCTCGAAAAATCGAAGATTTATGCGTAGAACGTGCACCGGAGTTGCGGGAGAAGAAATCCTTCGGAAGAAGTTTGAGGAAATAGAGAGAAACCTTGCTGAAAATTTCAGAAAGTTGCTGCTGTAATGGGAGAGGGCCGCCGTGAGTTTGGAGGGTTGGGTTTAGGGTTTGCTTAATATGCTTAAGTTAATATAATTATACACTAATGAGCATTTAATTAAAATTAATGGTTTAAAAGGATTTTTTGCCCATTAAGCTATACAATAATCCTATCAAGCCCAAAAACCCTCCTGAAAAATATTTCGTTTAGGTATGTTTTAAAAATATTGTCTAAGCCCTCAAAAAGTCCTCTAATTTGCTAAATTTTGCGTACCGGCTAAAAATATAACCCAGGGGTCAAAATACCTGACCAATGCCCATTTTCAAAAATCATACTTAAAACACCTCATATTAAATAATTAATAATTATTATTCAATAAAAATATTTTTATTGAATATCTCTTGTCTCCGTTCCTCGTTCGAGCGCGAAATGCAACTTAAAATCCTAATGCCTGAAACTTTAAATAAACCATGAATTAAAACACAAATTCTTGAAATAAACATGCATTTCATGCATTAAAACAATTTAATAAAATACTAAAAAATTTAATAACTTTAATGCATATGGTTTACGTGGACATTCAAATTTTCGAGACATTACACCCCATCCCCTTGATTGGCGTTTTCTTTCCTTCTTGACGGCATAATTGTCCCACTGGGCTTGCCAAAAAATCTTTGCACAATATTTGATTTGCGGGTGTGCCAGGTGCGAAGATGCAACAATTTGTGTTAAAACATAAAAATCTAACTTCTAAAAATTTGACGGCTATGGATACTAAATTCGACATTCAGTTCCAATATTCTAAACAAATACAACGCCAAAACGAAAGAAAAAACAATAGAACTTGATGAAATAAACTCATAATATGATTGTGTGTATCAACAAATCAGTACGAAATTACAAAAACATGAAAATATTACAAAATAATGCTAGAATATGTACATGGATGCTAAAATATTACTGTAAATGTAACGTACCGTACTTTAAAATGCTTAAAATTTGCGAAAAATAAAAATTTTTCTTAAATAAGTAATTAACTCTCGAAAACGAATTACAAATAAAATGCTTGTCTAAATATTTGAAATATAAAAAGAGCCCAAACTATTTTCGAGATATCAAGTCACAACCAACTAGCTTGCAAAAGTATTTGTTTAAACGATGAAATAAAGTAATTTCATAAAAAAATTAAGTAAATCAATTTGACATGCATAAAATTCTTGAAAACTTAAACGGTCCTCGGGTTAGGCGTCCGCACAGTCTGAGCCATCTCGTTAATCCCCGCCTCTCGTCTCCTCATACTCATCTTCACCTGCATCGATCAAGTCTAGTGAGTCTAAAGACTCAACATATATAAACTGAGAATAGCAAGTAGTACATAATAAAGCAACATTCTTTTAAAAGTAACACATACATATTTAAACTTTGAACATACTTACGTAAACACAGGTGTGCCATCAATTCATAAACATTTTCATAAACATGCTTGCATCGTACATACTTAAACATACATAATGATCATCATTTTGAGTAGAGATATGTTTCAAAGCAAGTGACCCATACATATTGCGCCTGATCAGACTAAACCACAGTACTGGGCTGGCAGGGATGTCCACTACCACATACATAAGATCCCTTGTCATGTTTTACCGGGTGGATTGGTCCCTGATCATGCTTTACCGCTTTCCAATCCTGATCATAACACGGTCATGCTTTACCGGGGTGGAGGGGTCCCCAGACACGTTCTCCGGCTTCCAAACCCTTTCATAATTGGTCACAATTAGTAGAATTTTGGGTTTTTACTACGCCACTTATTACTTCAGCGATTATTAATTATGCAGTATATATACCAATCAACTTCGATAATAACATCGGCGAAGTAAAACATTTTTTTTTACTTCAAAATTTAAAAAACACATACTTCACTTATAATTTTTGTAACATTTTACTTCGACAAAGTAGTTTTGATGAAGTAAAAAGTTAAAAAAAAATTTTAAATTTATATTTATTGAAGTAAAAAAAATGAACCATACTTAACTTTTAATTTCCCTTAATTCCTTTGTAAAAGATGAACCTATGGTTAACTTTTAATCTTCCTCGATTTTTATTTCCCTTCACAAATTAAGCGGTCACTACAAGAAAATAAGGATTTAACAACACTCAAAAGAAAATAATTTTTGTTAAAACCGTTGTCTTTGTGTGGTTTTTTATGATCAAAGATAGCAATTTTTAAAAAATCGTTATCTTTGAAGTGTCTAAGACAACGAGTTTTAAAAATCGTTGTCTATTGAGCGGGTTTTATTTGAGTATAAGAAAACTCGCTCATAGAGAACAGTTTTAAAGCTAATTTTTTTATATTTAAGACAATAAGTATCGTTTTGACTTTTTTTTTGAATTTTTTTAGATTTAAGACAATTGGTATCATTTTGAATTTTTTTTTAAAAAAATTATAGTACAAAAACTTTCTCCACGCTCAACCCAACCCACGTCCCAAACTTCAAAAAAGAATAAACCAATCCAAATCTCAAACACGTCATACCTAAGCTCCAAATCGTTCAACCCTTCCTCCCCTGCGCTTTGCGCCGCCGCTGCCTCCCATCCGCCAGAAATGAGACATCAAGCACCGTGATTTGTAGCTTCGATTTGTACCCTCAATTGCAAGTTTTGAGCTTGAATCAAAGATGTTCTCATGAGTTAAGGCGCTTATTATTCTCGCGATTTCAGTCCAATCTCAGGTTTGCTTCTGTCCAACCGAGATTGCAAACTAGAAGGCAATCCAAGCAACCACATGTTAGAGTAGATGCCCTGCAAGCCGTTGGCTAGAAAATTTATTGACTCAAGTGTAATAAACAATCTTTATTTTAATATAATTTACTTTTTAATGGTTTTGTTATTTCTTTATCTGTATACCCATGTTATCAAACATAGATAAAGACCTTGATTATACTTTAATACAAATGAATCGTAATTCGAAGTTGAAACTCGTTTGTAAACACTTGTATGATCTAAATTCATTCCTAGTCGATTCAGCCGCCTAATACATGGATAAAGGTCGGTTGAGCTCGAGACTAGCATCTGTGATGTTGTGTACTGCGTTTCTTGGTAAGGACATAGAGATATCCAAACATGTAGATGGGTAGTCATATGATGATTATACCGAACAACCCTCACTCGAACTTTCCAAGTGGTTATCATTCATCGAGAGGATAAGTCCGTGGTTATGATTGTACACCATTAGTCCTTACGACCCGGGACAACACTGAGGCTCTATATGCTAGGGCTGTGCTTTGACTCATTTACCGGCTCCAGGAGAGTCATCAGGTAGTGAGGTTGGGTACAGTTGCGACACATATCGGAGCCAGAGCATTGTAGTCGAGGATTCACCGCTCACCTGCGGGTGTGGATATCCTATGTGATCTGATGAAATTATAGTGCATGGAATCTCTGGCCAGAGTATGAGATGTACGTTAGAGAAGGAGTTCTCCAACAGCACATGCGATGCCACTATTTATAGTTATCACATAGTTATCGAATTATTATGCAACCCTCGATGAACCAATGGTTGCAAATTCGATCGGGATATATGAGATGAAGGGACCGTACTGTATGTTAATCATAATCGACTGGTTCTTGCAGGCACTATCATTGATACCTAGGGTTCATGAGGCGATGCTACTAGATGTTCTTACCATGATCCGATGGGTGCAATCAGAAATGAGTTCTGACATTCTTAATCAAAATGTTGATGAAAAGAATGTGGCTAACTAGGGTATGCCCGAATAAGAATAAATATTATTCTGAATCACAAAGAGTTGTGAACCCACGGCTAGCTGTATCCCTGAACTATTGAGGGTCACACAAGTATTGGATCATTTGTTCCCGTTGAGAAAATAAATTTAAGTAGTTGAATTTATATATTATTATAGTAAATTCAAGGAGTTGAATTTATGATAATTAAATTTTGAGAAAATAAATTCAAGGAGTTGAATTTATGAGATAGTAAATTCAAGAAGTTGAATTTATGAAATATGGAGAGAATAAATTCAAAGGATTGAATTTATAAAATTTGAGAATTTAATTTATTAAACTCAAATGTTGGATTTATTAAATATTAAATTTTGGAGGTGATAAAATTCAAGGAGTTGAATTTGTAATATTAGAAATAAATTCAAATGTTGAATTTATAAAAAATTTAATTTATTAAGCTCAAAAGTTGAGTTTATTAAATAATAAATTAAATATAATGGGAAGTGTGTTTAATGGGCTTGTAGTAGTACACGTCCAACATACTAAATAATTAAAGTTTTAATGGACTTTGATTAATTAAACTAGTTGGACTAGTCCAATTAACTAAACAAGCCTATTAATATTATTTAACAGGCCCATGTATTATTTTAAGGTAATTAGGTCATGGAGGCTTTATTTAAGTAGGAGACTTAAACCCTAGCTTGCATAACACACCATAATTTTCGAAAAACCTCCTCCTTCTCTCCACAATATTTCGGCCACCCTCTTTGCAAAGGAGATTGAGCCACCTCTCGAATTTTCGATCTCAACGAAAAATATCTTCTAAATTCCTAGTGCAATTTAGAAGAGGAACAAGTATCCGGTCGTGGACCTGATTCAAAGATTGAAGAAAGGAGATTCGAAGAAAGTTCGTAGAAAATTCATCAAGAGCTATCTCCGCTAACCCCGGAATAGATGGAGCCGTGTGAATCGTTCACCAAAGTTATAAAATTTCAACACCCTTTGAATGTTTAATCATAAAACCATACGAGCGCCCAAATCAAATACATCTTGACTGTCAAGATCTAATAAAATTTTTTAAAACTTCCGCTGCGTTTGGGCACGAGAAAACTTAGATCCAACAGTGGTATCAGAGCCAGGCTTTCTAAATCGTATGGTTTTAAATCATATTGAATAATTTATTTCTAACCACACAAGAAAATTTTTCATAAAATTGATGCACCATTAAAAAATTTATTTTTCCAGAAATAAAAAAAAAATTATGGGGGCTGCCCGGAACTGTTTCGGGCAGTGCAGTGCCCGGGGCCGAGCGGGCGCGCGCGCACGCTGTGGGGAGCTTCCGCACAGCACGCGGTGGCGGCGCGCGCGCGGCGGGCGGAACGTCCGCACGCTGCGCGCTTGCCGAGCGCCTGGCGCGCACAGGGCACTTGTGGCTGCCCGAAACGTTCAAGCACGGGCGGGCAGCGCGGGTGGCTGCCCGGAAGTGTCTCGAGAACCGTGCTGGATGATGGGCTTGAATTGTTTGGGCCTAGGGTGCAATTTTCTGTTTGTTTAACTTTTTGGGTAAAATTGATATTTTTGAAAATTGGTTCAATTTTTATTTTGGAAAATTATTATTTTCTAGTAAAATAAAAAATTAAAATATGATTTTAATTATTTATGGTAAAAGTGAGTTTTACAATAAATCAATTATTATTGATTTAATTGCAAATTAAATAAAGTTTTTTATTTAATTTATTAAATTTTTTAATAATTGTGGCGGTTAGTGATAAAATTATTAGATATATCATTTATCAATTAATTAAATTTTTTAATTAAATTGGTGTTAATATTTGATATTAAATGCATGAAGGATGATCGAGAGCCTTGACCAATGTGTTAGGTGTATGTTAGGATATTTTACTGTTTTATTCGTTTTTTTAATATTTGATATTATTAAAGTGGGTCTGGTTTATGGCCCGTTCTCACCCCATGAGATGTATCCCTTACGTGCCATGGCTATTTAAATGTAATTATTAGAAATAGTGGGAGATCAAGACTGGAAGATGGTGGGCCCGATGAACGAGATGAAGACATGTAAAATATTGGAAGCACTTGTAATAGTTACATTTGCATCCCTGCATTCACCTAGGTTTTGGACCTGGATCCGTGTATGGCTCACATGGATCTAATAGTGTTGGCGATCGATCATCCTTATTTATTGTTGAATTTCATATTATGATATATGCGATATATAGTAGTATGCATGTATGTATATAATTAGATAATATAGTTTCATGGATCCGACAAACATACAAACTCGTGGCACGCGATTTTAAAAATTAAAATGATGAGGCAATTTTAAAATTAAAATCCCTCATTTTGAATATGATTCAAAATTCATATCAAACAGTAAAGGTAAAAATTAAAAGAGTTTAATTTTTCCTTGCCTTACATCAACCGTGATTGGATGTTGATCGCTACCCGCGGACAGTGTCTGGCTCATATTGTTGAGGAGACGTGGACGCCGGAAAGTTGTGACTTCCACCGGACATATGATGTGAATTGAGTGGAACTCTCATGACTTCGGCTCATATTATTGGGGGAACTCATGGCGACCGTCTACTACAATTCAATATTGATGGGTCGGTTTGACACGCCAAAATAAACGGCGTCATATTATTGGGTCCTTATTAAACATGAGGCAAAACACGCGGAGGTTGCATAGTGACTATGAGAAAAATTTTTCACTAGTTTCTATGTTTAAGTCCATTAGAATACTACTAGCCATAGCAGCATGGTATGACTATGAGATATGACAAATGGATGTAAAGACTGCATTCCTCAATGGAGACATCAAAAAGAAATTTATATGTCTCAACCTGAGGGATACACATCAGTAGGAAGTGAGCATAAGGTATGAAAATTTCAGAGATCAATATATGGTCTCAAGCAGGCGTCATGGAGTTGGAACCTCAGATTTGATAGCACTATCAAAGACTTTGGTTTTGCTAAGAATCCTGAGGAACCATGCATGTAAAAGAAATTTAGTTGGAGTGCAATGACATTCCTGGTACTTTATGTTGATGATATCATGCTCATTGGGAATGATGTAGGATTATTGCAATCAACTAAAGTATGGTTAGCAAGTAAATTCTCTATGAAAGACATGGGTGAAGCATCCTATGTATTGGGAATACAAATCTATAGAGATAGATCAAAAAGGATGTTTGGGCTCACCCAAGCCACCTATATAAATACCATTATAAAGCGATTCTCTATGGAAGAGTCCAAGAGAGGATACTTACCAATGTGTCATGGTGTTACTCTATCTAAGGCAATGTTTCCCAAAACTGATGAAGAGATAGAGATGATGACATGTATTCCATATGCGTCAGCCATTGGTAGTTTCATGTATGGTATGATATCGACACGTCCCAATGTTGCTTACACTCTGAGTGTTACAAGCAGATATCAGGCGAACCCTGGTCCACTACATTGGAAGGCCGTGAAAGATATTCTTAAGTACTTGAAAAGGACTAAGAACTTGTTTATGGTCTATGAGGGTGGAGAATTGAAATTGAAAGGCTACACTGATTCTAGCTTCCAATGTGACGTAGATGATTCGAAATCGACCTCTGGCTTTGTATTCATGCTTAATGGTGCAGCTGTCTCTTGGAAATGTTCCAAGCAAGACACCATTGCGGATTCCACCACTGAATTTGAATACATTGTTGCATATGCTGCAGCAAAAGAGGTAGTTTAGATGAGGAATCTTGTCCAAGAGTTGGGCGTTATTCCAAATGGAGTTGATTCAGTCCCGTTTTACTGGGACAACACTGGTGCCGTTGCGCAAGCAAAGGAACCAAGGTCTCATATGTGATCCAAACATGTACTGAGGAAGTTCCACATCATACGGGAGAATGTGGGAAGAGAAGACATATCATTCGAAAGAGTCCCCTCTGCAGATAATGTTGCTGATCCACTTACAAAGCCCTTGCCAGGACCATTGTTTGAGAAGCATCGCGAAGCAATGGGATTAAAGTTATGGGTAGTTGGCTCTAGGGCAAGTGGGAGATTGTTAGAGTAGAAGCCCTGCAAGCCAAAAGTTGGCTAGGAAATTTATTGACTCAAGTCTAATAAACAATCTTTATTTTAATATAATTTACTTTTTAATGGCTTTGTTATTTCTTTATCTGTATACCCATGCTATCAAACATAGATAAAGACCTTGATCGTAATTTAATACAAATGAATCGTAATTCGAAGTTGAAACTCGTTTGTAAACATTGTATGATATAAATTCGTTCCTAGTCGATTCAGCCTCCTAATACATGGATAAAGGTGGCTTGAGCACGAGACTAGCATCTGTGACGTTGTGTACTGCGTTTCTTGGTAAGGGTATAGAGATGTCCAAACATGCAGATGGGTAGTCATATGATGATTATACCGAACAACCGTCCCTCGAACTTTCAAAGTGGTTATCATTCATCGAGAAGATAAGTCTATGGTTATGATTGTACACCATTAGTCCTTACGACCCGGGACAAAAGTGAGGCTCTATATGCTAGGGCTGTGCTTTATTTGTGGCAGTGGTGCATATGATATATGCCCAGTTTTGTTGTTTCTTTGTTGATATCAGTTTTTTGTTATAAATTTTAGAAAGATTTGCTTTTAGAATTTAGAATTAATGTACAGATTTCAGTGTCTTGGTTTCAGAATCTAGAGTTATTTTATAGATTGAAGTATGGAATCTTCTAAAAATTAAGCTGAAATATATCATTAAACTGGCTCCGAATAATGCATTCTCATTCATGAAGGGTGAACAGTAAAAAAAAAGGATAAAAAATAACCAGATAAAGTATTTTATCATTGTTTTATCATTAATAAAATTTAAGTTAAAGTATTTTGATATGTAGTTTTTGGGTGTGTGTGAGAGCAACAGATGCTATATTCTTGATTTATTACAACACAACTTAGTAGTGGTACATGATTAGTGTGTGATCGGGTCTACGGTTTATTGTGGTTAAGGAATTGTTTCATATTGCAGAAAAATGAGCAAAAATAAGTTTACAGAATTTTTCACTTTCGATATTAACTTTTTCTTTTTTTACATTTAAATGCTTTAGCTGTAGCCGTCCCCTCTCTTACCTTTTAACTTTTCCTTGTAAGAATGTTCACATGAAAACAACATTGTTCACTAAATATTGCATAACCATTTGCAGGATATTTAAATTTCCAATGTTCTAACAGTTTTTTCATTTTTACACTACTTAAAGTTTGATTTTATTGTCCTTATATTTTCTTATGAATCATATCAACAATAAATAGCTTAAATTCAAACCCAAAGATTTCTGCTAGGTACCCTCTGGACCGGAGAAGAAACAATAAATTCTTGTGGTTTGTGGATATTGTCATTTTTTTTGGATGAATGATCTTATTAATTTAATAATGCATCTGGTACTTTTTACATTTCAGTTTTCAGGACCAATCAAGAATCAATATTACAACCAATCTCAATATGCTGAAGACAAAAGTGAATGGAGCGAAAATGGATTGTGTGCGTTGGGATAAAATTTTGGTTTTGTCATTTTGCATTTTAGGATATACTTGTGGATATATACTTTTGGTTTTGTGGATATACTTGTAGATATATTTTTGGGCTATACTTGTGGATTTGTGGATATATATTTGTAGATTGGTAGATATACTTGTGGATTCGTTGTTTTTCATCATTTTTAAATGAATAATTCGTCATACTAAAATTGTGTCGAAGTTAAAAAAGAATTTTTTTCACCACAACTCATTAATTATGAAGTTGTTTTTTATTAATTACTTCACTATAATACAAAAAAATGAAGTCTTTTAAATCGACTACTTCGTCAGTAAATGTAAATTGTGAAGTAACAAAATACTAAATAATTCAACAAATAAAAATTATGCGAAGTTATAGAATATATTTACTTCATCATAGTTCCATAACAACGAAGTCGTTCGCATCAATTATTTTATCAAACACAAAACTTGTCAAGTTATACAAAACATTTACTTTGTCCATCAATGTAAACTATGAAGTTATATTTAAGTTATTACTTCTGCACTTTACAAAATCGATGAAGTAAAAGACGTTTTACTTCGGCATTGGTTTAATTTCGTACCAGTTTTCCCTCCTTGAACCGGCCGGCTAAAGACTTCGCTAATTTCGTGGATACGATTTCGATTATAATGCGAAATAAAATGATATCCTATTACTTCACGTACGTCTACTTCGACAATTATCTACCTGTGGGGACCCGGACGTTAATCATCTTCTTAATCATCTTTGGCATTTAATTATCAATTAAGATAAACAGGGTCTAAAAATTTTTCTTTAAAATGCGAAAGGTAATGGAATCAATCTATTATACATCTCAGTATAAAAGTACAATAATGTACAACAATTATTCAAACTAGTCTAAGGTTCAACTACTAAATTTCAAGTATTAAACCAAATCGACAATAAGTCCGGAATCACCACTCTAATTCATCTTCTCTCATCATCTTCTTGACCCCGATCCTGTCCCACCTGTTGTCATGCACACATACAAAACAAGACAACAGCCGGATACTCCGGTGAGAATAAATCCCAGTATAAAACATGTATACATGCATATACACAATATAAATCATAAAGCATATTATCATGCATAAAATTCATAACAATAGGTTTCATAGTCTAGGAAACCAAATCAAAATAAGCATGCAGTAACAATGGATTCCATAATCTCTGGAATCAAAATAAAATAAGCATGCAACTCAATTAAATTCATATTTTGACTCGACTCGACTCTAACTCTAGGGATACCGGTGTGAATAAGACATCACTGTCTGTCACCTACCCTCTCAATCGGGGTAACTGTACGTCTTATTCCTAGACTTCGGTCATGTCTGTATCGAATGTCTACAATCGGAGTGAATCTGATCCGAAGCGTCGATACCACCGAACATCTAGTTTGGCAAGTCGCCAATGACTCTCCTAGGTCAAATGCTTGAATATAAATCTATAAACAAGGCATCGTCATATCAAGAGATTTGAATATAATTCTATAAACAAATCAATTATATCAAAAGGTAAACAACAACCCTAGTATGTGATTTTGTTGGGCAACTCAAATTGAATCTCATTTGAGTTGTATCTTCCCCAAAACAAAACATGAATTATACCTTTGTCTTCCCGGTCTGACGAAGACGAAGTCTTGTATTCCAATCTGTCCATAACCAGTCTTGCAATGACAATCGTATAAATACAATATCAGTATATAATTCGATTCAAAACCTGTTCTGATCAATACTCAAATCGGTATATAATCTGATCCATATCTGAACAAGGTACAATCTAATTCATATCAATGATATCATGATACAATCGAAATCATTACTGAATCTGATCAATATCAATCTACTGATGTTTCGACAGCATAACAATACAGTCACGATAACCCCGTCTATCTCAACATCACAGATATAATACCAGAATTCATAACCAGTATCAGTACAACTCATAATCTGAATAATAACACAACTCTGATATAAACTCTCAACTAAATCAACTCTGAAATTCATAACAATTTCATAAATAGTCTATTCTTTAATCTGACTTCAGTCATACCATGTCTACTGTAGCAGAAACACCATATCTGATTCATAATCAATTCTGACAATATCATAAATTCAAATCATGTCTAAACAGTAACGAAACTTACGTCCAGTTGTAGCCTGCATCGATAAGAACACAGTACTGAAGTCGAATTCAGAAACAGACGGACGGATTTCTCACAAAAGGCGTAAGAATATTTCAATTCTTTCTTGCATTTCTCTCGGCTCTTTCCTCCCTTCCTTCTCCTGAATTGCATGCAGGTATATATATATATAGATCACATTGCATGTAAGGCACATGGCTAAATGTGCTTACTGCACGTTTCACCGCGGGTGCGGTATTTCTCACACCGCGGGTGCGCTAGGCATATTGATCATCATCCAAAATTTCAGAAACAGCGACCGTGGGTGCGCTCTGTCTTGCACCGCGGGTGCGCTGACCTCACTGTAGCAGAACCGCGGGTGCGGTCTGTCTAGCACCGCGGGTGCGGTGTCACTTCCGTAATTAATCTCCAACTCTCTGTCCATCAACCGCGGGTGCGGTCTTGTTCGTAGCGCGGGTGCGCTCATGCTACTGTAATTCTTCCACAATTCATGAGCTCAACCGCGGGTGCGGTCCTTTCCTTACCGCGGGTGCGGTCTATATTTCATGCACCACTTCATAATCTCATTTAGTGCTTCTCATTACATGTCATGCATACTCATATCTTCTGAATATCACGTCAATGAAGACTAATAAATCTCGAGCCTTACAATTCTCCCCCTCTTTGATCTGAGTTCGTCCTCGAACTCGCAAGTAATCAATTCAGATATATCAGAAGAATTGTATACAGAGTTTAAATCAAAACTCATCTCAATAACTCCATTCTGAAATCTTAATCTCATATCAGATTCTGTCTTTCAAATAGTCTCTTTGAGGCCCTGTCACTTACTGTATTTCCAGTAATAGAATAGTCTTCATTCTGAAATATCTTTCTTGTATGGATCTGTGATTCTAAATTGGAATAATAATTCAAGAGCATAATATCATAATACCCTTCGAAATAACTCTGACCGAATCAATCTCACAATACTGGCTATACAACATCCGTATATGCCAATCAACGGCTCATACCAAATCAATATCATTAGCTGATATCAATTCTGTTTATCCCAGTCAAGGATATATTAAATCTTCGGCCCCAAATACCAATCGTCATCATCCGACGTTGGCGTATTAAGTCTGTCTGGTCTGAGCTATCTTTATTCTCTTCTGAATTAGCTACATTTTCTTTGTCATATCTCTGACTGTATCAAATCTTATCTCAGGTATCTCCGAGATATTAGTCTTATATCAAAGAAATCTGCAGTACTTCCTGTACAATGTATCGTCTGTAACTATTTCATTATCCATCTGGTTATCTGATAACTATGATCAGTACACTAATTCACACAGCGACACTATGTCATATCAACTGGTGCTAGCATCCAGCACTGCCACTCCCTGGATATCTCTCAATATCCGGATAGTACACTCTGGCTATCTGTCAGTCGGTGGATAATATATGAATGAGTTCATGGTATATTCTACCACAATTACAAACTCAATCAAAATCACAATCTGATCTAGTCTAGTTCTCCATTCTGATCAGTCTGACCATTTCTTTAACATCGATTCTTTTCATCTGGTCATGTTTGTACGTCATCTTGTACAAACTAATAGATATAGATTGAAAAATATGTCGATCACAATCATATCATTTCACAATCTGGAAAGTATTATAGTGGTCTTATTACGAAATTCATCGAAATATACTTCCCATGTCTAGTCAAGAATATACAAATTCTGTAATAAATCTTCTGATCTCTATCTTTCTATCTTCATTTATTGGCGGTTCAGATATTTCAGTACAATTCTGCCAACATTTATGCATAAATTCTGCCATAACTGATTTAATCTGTCTATATCAAAACTATCTGTTCGAATTATCATATACTTTCTGTTACCGGAATGACTACTGAATCTATTTCTGTGCGCTTCTGACCCTATCTGTCATTTCCAATTCGAACTATTTGGTACAACCAAATCAGTTAATAATATAAATTAAAAAAAATACCTACCTGGTATTCGGTTCTGATTATCGATATCAAATTCTGTTGTACAATTCTGAAACATTTGACATCACAAGATAATCGTTCTCATATCGTAAAATCACATATCTGTCACTCTGATCGATGTTCTGTCCTGATTATTGAAATTAAGCTCTGAACATTCTGATTAAATCTCTGAACTACCGTAATTCTCGAATTCAGCTCTGATTCTGTTTGAATAATCTATATCAAACACTGACTCAGAATAACAGTACTATCAAATCAGATTCATAATATCAATAATCTATACGGATCTAGTGAGTTCAGTAAACTCATAAAATTGCAATTTTTGGCAATACTGTCAATTCTGACTAATCAATCATATCTTCATGTCGCTCAGATCAACTGCTATATATCATCTGCAAATATAATATGCCCCCAAACAATATAAGCTGTCTCAAATACGGTTTTAGAACAATAACAATACTCAAGCAGATACAAAACAACAATCGTATACGATAATCTATCAATTCAGACCAAAAATAAATTTCTGAAAATTCTGACATTTCTGAAATTTCTGATCTTTCTGATCTTTCTGATATTGGTATCATTCTCAGCCACTGATCATAATCTCAACCGTGTCAAATTCAATCAGTATACTAACTTCAGATATCATATACTCAATCTGTTTCAAACAGGATTCATATCTGAAAATTTCTGTATACAATAATCCTAGTTCTCAGAGTATTCAATACAATCTTCAGATATTCGATTCAATCAGTCAGATGCTACAATTATATCAAAATGTCATAGATACAACGAGCATGAAATCATCAGAATACCTCTGGACATACTGAAATATGCCACCGAGAAACACTAAATCAAATGTAACTCCTGGCCCGTATTCTTCTACTGATCTTTCAATTCTTTCACTTCATTCAGTGACATTCTGCACATTCAATATCATTCCGTACTGAATTCTATTAAAACAAACAGTACCTTGTCTCAATTCAATTCTGAAATCTAGCTGTCTGATATAAAACAAATCTGAAATCTTATCTGGGCCAACATCAACCAACTCGTACATCACTGGCAAATCTGCCAATGCTAGACTCGATTTCAGTATGTCTACTGAATACATAAGGATGCCATCTGCTCCTTTCTGTAACAATCGAGTCCCTAGACAACACAAATATCAAAGGAATTTTGAATCTAGAATCCTTACCGTGAAATCTCTACTCATCAGCCATATCTGGTCTGAATCTTATACTCTCTTGACAAGAATCTATAATAGTTCTGTACTTGTTCAGCATATTAATATCAATAATGCGGTCAACTCAGAAATACAAGCACATCATAATCTAACTCGACCTCATTCTCATCTTACTGTAGTATACAATATTTCACCGAAATCTCTGATATCAATCT
Source organism: Primulina tabacum (assembly GCF_025594145.1). Lineage (NCBI taxonomy): Eukaryota > Viridiplantae > Streptophyta > Magnoliopsida > Lamiales > Gesneriaceae > Primulina > Primulina tabacum. The sequence continues at coordinate 14,848,464 of NC_134558.1, forward strand.
TTCTTTTCCAACAAGTAAGGGAATCAATACTACAGTACAATCAGCCTCAACAGATACAGCGTATCTCAATGCAACTCAGTCAAAGATAATCGTATGGAATGCATTAGTATATATCAATACCTATGCAATATAATCATAAAAGAACAGTACCTGCCACTCTATCATCAGGTGTGTCCGGTGTCTGTTCCTCGGTCTTCTGCTCCCTAAAATCTTCGGGAACTTTTCTGAGGACAAACTCTAGCAAGGTGTCCCGGCTGTCTACAAATATGGCAAATACCAGTCACTCCCTGGCATTGCTCTGTGGAATGTCTCCCTCCGCAAATCCTGCAATACACTCCAGTATAACTTGGGCTGGAACTACTGGAGCTAGACGAACCACCCAGTCCGCTCCCCAACTTCTTGAATGGCTTCTTTCGAGCTTTCCGCAAATCTTGCTTTCCACTCGTACTGCCTTTATCAAATCGGAGAGGGGATTGCTGTGTCTGGGGTTGCATCGCACACACCCTTTTTAGTTGTCTAATCAGACTCGCCTCCGCTCTCTTCGCTTTACTCAAGGCATCAACAAAATGGTACGGTCGCTGCATATTCATCAATGCAACTATCTCCGAGTTCAATCCTCTGATGAACTAATCCGCTACAGCTTCATCATTCCCAATTACATGAGGAACAAAACGCAGTAGAGTAGAGAATTTAGCAACATATCCTTCAATATTCAGTTGACCTTGTCTCAAATTCTCAAACTCTGCTTTCTTGTCCTCCCGGTACGAAACTGAGAAAAATCTTCGATAAAATACAGTTCTGAATATTTCCCACGAAATCACTGTACCTTTCTGTTCTAGCATTCTTTTACTTGCAATCCACCAACTTCTTGCAGTCTCTCGTAACTTGTGGAATATCAGTTTAATTCTCTGCTCATCTGAATAATCAAGTAAATCAAACAGTATTTCTATGTCATCAAACCAGTTCTCACAATCTTCAGACGTCTCGACACCACTCAGAATCGGCGGCTGAAATAACTGAAATTCTTCCAACTGTATTTACATCTGAGTTTCTGATACATCTATCTGTTCAGTCAAAGCACTACCCCTTTCTGGAATTCTCCGTGGAGGTATATCTGCTTATCAAACCATTAGTACTCAAATACTACAAATCTGTTCCAATCTTTCTCTGATCATCTTAGTGCTGATCATGAATCAGATCTGATTCATACTCAATATTACATAATACCCACTCAAATCAGATAATCATGTAAACATGTATTTCAAAGCAGTAAAGCATAATGTCATGCTATCACACACAATGTAAGTCAACATTAAAATAAATCTCATGCTAGCAATCACATGCAAGGAAAGAAAACTCACTCTACCCCGCTCATTCTCTTCTATCTCAGTCTAAAGGATCTATCGCTCTGATACCACCTGTTGTGGGGACACGGACGCTAATCATCTTCTTAATCATCTTTGGGATTTAATTATCAATTAATATAAACTGGGTCTAAAAATTTTTCTTTAAAATGCGGAAGGTAATGGAATCAATCTATTATACATCTCAGTATAAAAGTACAATAATGTACAACAATTATTCAAACTAGTCTAAGGTTCAACTACTAAATTTCAAGTATTAAACCAAATCGACAATAAGTCCGGAATCACCACTCTAATTCATCTTCTCTCATCATCTTCTTGACCCCGATCCTGTCCCACCTGTTGTCATGCACACATACAAAACAAGACAACAGCCGGATACTCCGGTGAGAATAAATCCCAGTATAAAACATGTATACATGCATATACACAATATAAATCATAAAGCATATTATCATGCATAAAATTCATAACAATAGGTTTCATAGTCTGGGAAACCAAATCAAAATAAGCATGCAGTAACAATGGATTCCATAATCTCTGAAATCAAAATAAAATAAGCATGCAACTCAATTCAATTCATATCTTGACTCGACTCGACTCTAACTCTAGGGATCCCGGTGTGAATAAGACGTCACTGTCTGTCACCTACCCTCCCAATCGGGGTAACTGTACGTCTTATTCATAGACTTCGGTCATGTCTGTATCGAATGTCTACAATCGGAGTGAATCTGATCCGAAGCGTCGATACCACCGAACATCTAGTTTGGCAAGTCTGCCAATGACTCTCCTAGGTCAAATGCTTGAATATAAATCTATAAACAAGGCATCGTCATATCAAGAGATTTGAATATAATTCTATAAACAAATCAATTATATCAAAAGGTAAACAACAACCCTAATATGTGATTTTGTTGGGCAACTCAAATTGAATCTCATTTGAGTTGTATCTTCCCCAAAACAAAACATGAATTATACCTTTGTCTTCCCGGTCTGACGAAGACGAAGTCTTGTATTCCAATCTGTCCATAACCAGTCTGGCAATGACAATCGTATAAATACAATATCAGTATATAATTCGATTCAAAACCTGTTCTGATCAATACTCAAATCGGTATATAATCTGATCCATATCTGAACAAGGTACAATCTAATTCATATCAATGATATCATGATACAATCGAAATCATTACTGAATCTGATCAATATCAATCTACTGATGTTCCGACGGCATAACAATACAGTCACGATAACCCCGTCTATCTCAACATCACAGATATAATACCAGAATTCATAACCAGTATCAGTACAACTCATAATCTGAATAATAACACAACTCTGATATAAACTCTCAACTAAATCAACTCTGAAATTCATAACAATTTCATAAATAGTCTATTCTTTAATCTGACTTCAGTCATACCATGTCTACTGTAGCAGAAACATCATATCTGATTCATAATCAATTCTGACAATATCATAAATTCAAATCATGTCTAAACGTAACGAAACTTACGTCCAGTTGTAGCCTGCGTCGATAGAAACACAGTATTGAAGTCGAATTCAAAAACAGACGGACGGATTTCTCACAAAAGGCGTAAGAATATTTCAATTCTTTCTTGCATTTCTCTCGGCTCTTTCCTCCCTTCCTTCTCCTGAATTGCATGCAGGTATATATATATATATATATAATATATCACATTGCATGTAAGGCACATGTCTAAATGTGCTTACTGCACGTTTCACCGCGGGTGCGGTATTTCTCACACCGCGGGTGCGCTAGGCATATTGATTATCATCCAAAATTTCAGAAACAGCGACCGTGGGTGCGCTCTGTCTTGCACCGCGGGTGCGCTGACCTCACTGTAGCAGAACCACGGGTGCGGTCTGTCTAGCACCGCGGGTGCGGTGTCACTTCCTGTAATTAATCTCCAACTCTCTGTCCATCAACCGCGGGTGCGGTCTTGTTCGTAGCGCGGGTGCGCTCATGCTACTGTAATTCTTCCACAATTCATGAGCTCAACCGCGGGTGCGGTCCTTTCCTTACCGCGGGTGCGGTCTATATTTCATGCACCACTTCATAATCTCATTTAGTGCTTCTCATTACATGTCATGCATACTCATATCTTCCTGAATATCACGTCAATGAAGACTAATAAATCTCGAGCCTTACACTACCTATGACTTCATTTAATAAGCGAAGTAAATCAAGGAAATTCTATCAAGACAATTTGCATACCTCAAAAACATAAAATATTTTCTTTGCACGTCAAACATACTAATACATTATACATGCCTGCCCAAGACAAAAATTTAAAAAGTTTTTTTTCAGAAATCTTGGCGCTAGGGCGGTAAAATCTAACCCTCGGGCGACGCCCACTTGGTTGGGCTCGAAAATCCTCAAATAACACATTTTTACACAGTTCGAGCAGTCACATGAAAATGATAATAACTCACTTGTTTTTTGTCTGAAAATTACGAATATACTGTCAAATCGAAGATATCAAAAAGTACTACATTTTATATGTTTTTCCAGAAAACTGACCAAAAATTCACAGAATTCGAAATGACAGCAGATTTGGTTTTTGATATCTAAAAATCGTTCCAAAATCGTTTCTAACATTTTTGCTCAAACTTTGCATAACATAAATGGATTTTTACACACAATATACACCCTAATTCTCCCTCTCAAACTCAACACATGTGTGTGTGTTGTGTGTGTGCGTTTTGGCTATAATTAGGGGTTAATTAGGTTAATAAAAATACTAATAAAAAACTAACATGCTAAAAAAAATTATTAACCCATCACTAACTTACCAGAACCCCTAATTTTTAAATAAAATGCACAACGATAAACTTCCAAAATTAAAATCCCCACTAATCAAATTAGTATTTTCGAAAAGTTTAAAATCTTTAAAGCACCTAATAAATTAAATTATGCTTTAACATCATTAAAATTTCATTAAATCATTTAAAATACCAATTTTCTTGACTTAGAAATAAAATACCGCATTTTCATAAATCGCCTAAATCGTCACGGATCTCTTTTCTCAATCTCGCATCGAATATTCGCCTGAAACATAAAGCTCAAGAAAAAATTTTGACGTGCATCAAATAAATATGTAATAATTTAAAGTAATGCAAAATCATAAATCATGCATCGCACAAAAATCATTTTTAAATTAAACAAATAATTTAACAATTTAATAAATGCATGAGTTTACGTGTACTGATTTTGGGCTCTACAATTTCTCCCCTTCTTAAATAAATTTCGTCCTCGAAAATCTTACCAAACAACTCTGGGTAGCGGTTTCATATCTGCTACGGCCTCCCAAGTGGCCTCCTCCACTGATTGATTCAGCCATTGGACTTTGGCCAACTTTGTTCCGAAGTCTCCGCTCCTGTTTGTCTACAATTCGGACAGGTCTTTCCTCATATGACAGATCTGGAGCAAGCTGCAACGGCTCATAACTCAAAACATGCGAATGATTTGCCATATACTTCCTCAGCATCGAAACGTGGAACACATTGTGTACTCCGGCCAGATTCGGCGGTAGAGCTACACGATAATCAAGTGTCTGAACTCTGTCAAGAATTTTGAATGGCCCTATGAATCTCGGACTCAGCTTGTCTCTCTTCCCAAACCTCATAACACCCTTAATGGGTGCTATCTTTACGAATACGTGATCTCCTAAGGCAAATTCGAGATCCCTCCTTCTCTTGTCAGCATAATTTTTTTGGCGACTCTTGGAGGTCTTCATCCTGTCTCGGATCTTGACAACCATGTCTACAGTTTGCTGAACAATCTATGGGCAAAGTTCTGATCTCTCACCGACTTCATCCTGATGAATCGGCGATCTGCACTTCTTTTCATACAGTGCTTCGTAGGGAGCCAGACCCATAGATGATTGAAAACTGTTGTTGTAGGTAAATTCCACTAAATAAAGTTTCGATTCCCAATTCCCATGGAAATCGATCACACATGCTCGCCACAAATCTTCCAATATCTAAATCACTAGCTCAGACTGGCCATCTGTCAGAGGGTGAAATGTTGTACTAAATAGCAACTTCGTCCCCATAGATGCATGTAAACTCTTCCAGAAGGACGATGTGAATCTTGGGTCCTTTTTAGACACAATAGAAACTGAAAATCCCATGCAATGTGACTATCTCCCGAATATAGAGCTCTGCATACTGAGTCATGGAGAAATTCGTCTTCACCTGTAAGAAGTGTGCCGATTTAGTAAGTCAATCAACTATAACCCAAATAGCATTAGATCCTCTGACTCACCTCGGTAATCCAAAAACAAAATCCATGGTGATATTCACTCATTTCCACTCGGGAATGGGGAGCGGCTTAAGCATCCTTACTGGCCTCTGATGCTCCGATTTCACTTGCTGATAAGTGAGACATTCAGATACAAATCGGTGAATGTCCTGCTTCATCCCTGGACACCAATACAACATCTGTAAGTCATTGTACATCTTGGTACCCCCTGGATGATGGAATACGAGATGTATGCATCTGTCAAATTATCCTCTCTGATCGAATCAACACTAGGCACCCACATCTTTCCTCTGTACCTCACAATACAATCGGACACTGCGTAGAGTACACTACCCTTTGCTTCATCCTTCAGTCTCCATTTTCGCAACTGTTCATCTGAAGGCTGGCCTCTACGGATTAAGTCTAGCAAAGAAGATCAGACTGTGAGATTAGACAACTTGGGAGCACTGCCCTTAGGATAAATGTTAGGATCGATTGATTGGTTGAGAAGTGTTTTGAAAGAGGGTTGAATAAACACTCACGATTTTAGAATCTTTACGAATGAAGTGTCAGTTCTGTGACAAACTGAAACTATGAATCTTGTCAGTCAATGACAATAAGTTTAACTAATAACAGTTGCGGAAATAAATTGACTGAAAGATAGAATAAATAACTGAAGTAGTAACACACAAAGATTTATGGATATTCGGAGATTGAAATAACTCCTACGTCACCCCTTCTATCACAAGGATATGATATGCACTAAAAGACTTTGATCGATACAAAACTTGTACAGACCAACTTCAGTTTGGTTTTAACACTGCCAAAACTGAAACTCTTAATTTGATAAATATCTCACAGTTCTTCGACTTAACTTAGCACAACTGATTTAGTTAAGATCCAATAAACAATAAAATGGTTTGTGTTTGTAAGCTCGAAAGATAGCCTCAAATGCTACAAATATATCAGATAAGTGTGAGCTTTTTGATTCTTTCGTAAGATCGATAAATTCAGCAGGATAACAGCAAGTTTGAGAGAATAAATAGATCGATTGTTTCCTCAACTTCTCTTCTCACCTATTTATAGTCTCCTCTTCAATGGTAACATTAAATATAATTTGAATCATTATATCCGTTGATTGCCACATCAACATTCCTCTGACATTCATATACTATAAGCTCTGCAATTCGGCGTTCCACTACGAGTTGCAGTCTGCTTTGTACTGTTGTTGGTTGAATGTCCTTTTCAACAACTAATGACGTGTACAGCTGAATGATCAGCTGATAATCTCACAACTGAATATATCAACTGATCAGTTTTCAACTGATCAGTCAGTTGTCTTCGTAAGTTCAGTTCAGCTGGTTTCAGTTTCGTTCGATAAACTGCGCATTAATCTTCAGTTAGGCAACTGTCAGTTGATTTGTGTAGTTCAGTTACTGCAAGTTACTTGATCAGTTAGTCCAATAAATTAATCACTTAGTTTGTCAAATAACCGAAATTAAGTTTCCAACAATTTCCCTCTTTTTGGTGTTTGACAAAACTTGTAAAGTATGAACTGATCAACTGAACTCAAAAATATTCTTCGAACTCATTGTAGATAAAATAATTTTTCTAATGTACAGATTCGTACAAAGAATAAAAAATAAAGAATTCCTGCTATAGTCTTCAATCAACAACTGAATTTGTTGATCTTTATTTCTTCTTCTTTCCTTTGTCTTCTCCTTTCTGATCTTTTATTTCTCCTATTTCCCCCTTTTTGTCAAACTCATCAACCTTTCTTGACAAATTCCGCACATCTGAAAATAGATTAGAGACTACATTCATTAGGATATCTTGCAGTAAATCCATTCGTTTTGAAACAGTACTTTCCAGATAGTCGAGACGTCTTGTCACTAATGCTTGAGTCTGTAAATGAGCTTCAATTGAAACTCTGTCTTTGCGGAGCTCTTCCATCTGAAAGAATAAAGAAGAAACATCCTTCTGGATTTGATGCAGTATACCCATGTTATTATCCTTAATAGAATCAATACTCATAGTGTGCAAGAATTGTGTTGATCGGATGTCAGAAATGGAAGTCATTTTACCATGGAGATTGGTCTGAATAGCTGAAATTTCTTCGAACAGAGACTCAGTTTCTATTGTAATTCCTGGAGACATGGCTCCGAAAGTTTCTGGTTGCTCTCTGTTCTCTTCATTGAAAATGACCAGTGCCCCGTCAGTTGGTTCAGTTGTAGTATTGACCATTTTTGAAGTCTCTTCTGGTAAGACTTCATGTTGAGATTGTGAAGGAGAAGTTGGATCAGTAGCAGGGTCCGATGATTCTTCATGCGGATGATCAGTTGAAACATCAGTTATCACTGGGATAGAATGATCAACTGATGCTTCGGTTGACTGAATGATAGAAGACTGATCAGCTGGCACTTCTACAGTTGCAACTGAGTGCAGCTGAGCCTCTTCAGTTGGTTCAAAAACTGCTTGTTTAGTCATGATAACTGATTGAACTGGCTCTTCAGTTCTCAATAATTCTTGTTCAGTTGTGAAAGTCAACTGAACTAGTTCTTCAAGAGGTTGATCTGGGGCTTGAAAAACTGGTTCTTCAGTTGAGAACAACTCTTCAACTGCTTCAGTAGTGTATAGTTGAATGTCAGAGGCAACTGATTTGATTACTTCATCAATGTTGGCCAATGATAATTCAGCGTCTGTGTAGAGTGCAGCTTCAGCAATTGAAGACTGAGGAAAATCAGTTTGCTGTGATGCATCTTTAGAAAAAGAATCAGTCATCTATTTAGCAGAGCCTGCACTTGGATCCTTGGATGGCTGATCTGTTTGAGCTGATTGATCAGCTAGCTCATCTGAAGAAAAATCTTGGGAATTTTCTGGAATGATAAGTTCTTGATCTATTTCCCAATTCTTGATATCCATTGCAGAGCTAACAAGTCCATGTCCAGTTGGTCATGAACTGCTTTATCATTAAGAGCAGTTGGGCTTGTGGGATCGTAGTTCATACGTAGCTGACCGATCAACTGACTCAGTTTCTTTGCCCGTATCTGATCAAAGAAATATTTCTTTCTTTCAAGTGCTTGAACCACCGTGGCAGCTTTGACCAATTTCAGAACAAGTGTTTCCAAGGCAATGAATTTCTTTAAATCTGATTTCTTCCGTAATTGCCTGGCAAACACAACAGTTCTAAACTTTACCCATTCTTCATATGTTCTGAGTTTACCTTCAGAAAATTCATTGAATTCCTTCCAAATGAGGTCAATGTGCGTCTGAATGGTGTTGGTTGGTTTGGGCTCTTCAATCATTTTCTCTTTGCCCTTAGATTCAGTTAGAACATGAGAAATGCTCACTGCTGACCTTGTCGAGTCCACTTGTTCTCGAATCACTACTCCTTTAGGTCTTGCCATCGGCAGAGGAGTTGGTCTGATGATAGTGATAAGTGGAGCTTTAACTCCAAAAAGCTTCTTCTTTTCACCATATTCGCTGATAGACTTTTTGAGAACTGCTTACAGTGGTAGCTGATCATCAGTTGACGTCTCAACTGGTACAGTTTTGAGTGGAGTAGCCTTGATCGGCTGTTCAGGTCCATATTGGATGGTCCTATCAGACGGGATGGTGCTCACATCAATCACTGATTTAGTATTTTTGGTCCTAGGTTTCTTGGAAAGTTTGGGAGATGGAGTCTTCTCAGAGCCACTCTCACTGATAATCAGTTTACGTTTAAGCATCTTTTTCTGAGTCTACATTCGAGCTTTCTTAACTGATTTTGGAGCTCCTTCCATCCCAGTCTCCTTCTTCACTTTTATAAACATCTCAGGAGACATGTCCAGTTTCTGCTTTGGTGGCTGGACGTTTTTAGCATTGAAGATTTTCAGTTTTAACGATCTTTCATAATCATCAGTCACCAGCCCCTTGAATTTCAGCAAATAGCTGAGCTGCACTGCATAACCCTTTGATTGCTTGGATGATTGAAACATGTTTCTCAAGATGTTGAAAATTATGTTCTTCCAGTTCATCTTTCTTTTAGCCATGATTGCAGTCATAGCTTGAAATTTCTCCAAAGTAAGGGCAGCAAAGGATCCTGCCTTTTCCAAGAGCCCCTTCGCTACAAATATCAGCCAACAATTGTACTTCTGGCTTTAGCTTCTTCTTGGGATCAGAAACTTTCATCTTGCGACCAACAGCAAAGAGAAGAGTTTGTATCTCTTCAATATCCGAAGCTTTTACTTCAGAGAGGTTAATTATCCCATCAGTAGGCAGTTGAAATAGGTTGCAGAGGAAGTCCTCTTCAATGATCAGCTGCTGACCATTTACAGTAGTTGCGATACTGCCTTCTTTAGTGACATAGCCAGTGGCATAGAGATCCTGAATCTCTTTATTATAGATTTCATGAGAGGATAATCCTAAGAATTGTTTCAGTCCAGCTGCTTGCAGTTTAAGAAAAACATTCTTGACTCCTTCATCCTTTACAGTCAAGACTGAATCAAAGTCGATCGCCATAGCATTCATGACATGAGCTGGGATCTGGTTTGCCATTTGATTGAATTAAACCTGCGAAAAAGAATATGCTTGAGTAGAAGTTTTCTCTGAATGCTGAATGTGCGCATAAGGAGAAAAACTAAATTGGAGTGGGTATAGTACTGATGTAAGTGACTGTTCAAATTTTTGGACACGTGTCAGTCCAGGAAAATTTGAATTAAAAACGTGTGTACGTGTGATAAAAACGTGTGTACAATATGAATGGATTATGTGGGTCCACGTTTCAAAATATTATTAATTGAAAGACAGCAATTAATTCTTCGACAAACAGTCACATCATTTAATATAGAATATTATTCGATTTATTAGTTAACTTATCGGAGAAGATCAGTTAGATCAGCAACTGAATGACCAGTTGAAAACTTAGTCAGTTCAGTTGAAGACCAACTGACTATTGTTTTCTCAGTTAACTTTTCAAATCAATATTCTTCCTCAATAAATGCAAATAAATAAGAGTAAGAGAAACTTACTCTGAATCAGTTAAGGCCAGATGACTCTTTGTCTTCCTCTTGTCTCTTTAAGACTGTATATAAATTAAGATAATTGTCATTTGGTAATGACATCTGAACTCCAATGGATTGTGAAAGCATCACACACGTTCCTCATCCTTCATGGACAGGCTCGACGTATTCAGAGATTTAAAAGAGATGCTGAAAAATACGTCTTTACAGAGGTTATGTCCGTTTGGACTACCACTCACAACATTCAATCAATCAATACTGGAGAATTACCTGCTACTGCTAAGCAGAGATCACTTGCAAGGAAGCTTAAAAGGCTTGCTCACGTCGATCATATATCCGAGCTAGTCAAGGATGATGTGCTGATCCACATGATGCAGTTGATGATATGACACTTGCTTCAGAGAATGGTTGATGCCGAAACCTTCAGGAATATTAGGAGTCATGACTTGAATAACTGATTGATTTTATGGCAAGATGCCGTAGAAAGTGGACTAAATTATGTTGTATGGTATCGATTTTATTCTTAATAACTTGATTTGCATCATTGATGTGGTCTCTTTGTCTTTCTGCAAAACTTAACTTCCATCAGTTGATAAATAGTTAACGAACTGAATACAATAACTGATAAATGTCCAATTGACATCAGTTGATAAATATTTAAATAATAAATGACAAACAGAATGACCAGCTATTGACAAAGCAGCAATAAAACTAATATAATTATGATAAATCAATTAAACCAAGTATATTGCGAAAGTGAGAAAACTTAGTCTCTGAAAATGTTTTGGTGAAGATATCAGCAGCTTGTTGTTCAGTTGACACATATTCCAGTCTGATAGCTTACTTCAGAGCATGATCTATGAAGAAGTGATGCCTGACATCAATGTGCTTGGTCCTTGAGTGAAGAACTTAATTGTAAGTTATTGCAATTGTGCTTGTATTATCACAAAATATGGGAGATTCTTTAGCATCAACTCCATAATCTTTCAGTTGTTGCTGAATCCAGAGCAGTTGGGCACAGCAGCTTCCAGCAGCAAGGTATTCTGCTTCAGTTGTGGAAGTAGCTATGGATGTTTGCTTCTTGCTGAACCATGAGATCAATTTGTCTCCTAGAAACTGACAAGATCCACTGGTGCTTTTACGATATAGCTTACATCATGCATAATCTGCATCTGAATATCCAACTAAATTGGAAGAAGAGTCTTTAGCGTACCATAATCCCACATTTTGAGTGCCTTTTAGTTATTTTAAAATTATTTTGGCAATTGTAAAATGTGATTGCTTAAAATTTGCTTGAAATCTATCACACATGAAAACAGCAAGTACAATATCAGGATGACTAGCAGTTAGGTATAATAATGTATCTATTAAATCTCTGTATAGTGTCGTCTCAACTAATATTCCCCTTGATCATTGTCAAGTTTGACTGATGAACTCATGGGAGTACTTGCAGCTGAACATGTTTCCATGCCAAATTTCTGAGCAATTCCTTCGTGTATTTGGTCTGACTGATAAAAATACCAGTGTCCAGTTGCATCACTTGTAGTCCGAGAAAGAATTTCAGTTCACCCATCATACTCATCTCAAATTTGTATTTCATTAACTTGGTGATAAGGCCAAATCTTGAAAAGATTTTAGGGATTTGATTTAATAATATTTGCCCTTATCTAATATTTTTATCCCTAATTATGTGCTTAATTGAATTAATAATTGTATATTTGAATAAAAGAGGAAAATGATTAAATTTGGAATAAAAGATGAATTTACAAGACTTCAAAGAAAAAAATATCAAAAGAAAGGAAATAAAATATTTTTATTCCTTGATGATATTAAAATCTTGAAAAATCTATGTAAATATTGATAAAGATCTTATCTACACTTCTTTTTATTTGAGATGGGCCTTAAAAAAGATTTGGAGGAAGAGGCCCATTGATAAGGATAAAAGAAGCGTACAGGGAGCAGCCGTAAGAACAGAACGTACAGGAAGAAAGAAGCGCAGAAGACCGCAGAAGAAAGGAACAAAAGCTACTGTGAAGTAGCACCAGCGCGGAAGAAGGAAAAGAAGGGAGGAAGAGTGAAGGCAGAAGCAGGAGGAATTCCGCACACACGCTACAAATCATTGAGAATTATTTTTATCCTTTCTTAATTATGTTTTCTACATTGAATTTAAACAGTGATTTGCACTTTTATTTTAAACTCATGGAGTAGATTTTTATAGACTAAGGCCACGATAGAGCCGAGACATATTATTTTTTGATGTTTTGAATTTAATTCAATTTTATTATTTATTTTTATTCATTGATTGATGTCGTTTATCATTTGTTCTTTTAATCTGGCCAATTAAATTGAATATTTGTTGGTTAATCTAAAACCGGAAAGTGATAGATTAATATTTGCTTCACACATCAATCAACACATGGTTAAATTGACTAGAAATAGTATTCGATTTCAGTGTGCGACTTTAAACATCGATCTCTGTGGGTATGATACCTGGACTCATCTCTAAATACTATTACTTGACCTAGTCTGCTTGCTATATTTATTCCCAACCGAAATCGTCGGTCACTTGGCAAATTTCTCACATAATTTGAGGTTAGTTGACCCAAATATAATATCATCAACATATATTTGCACAAGTAAAATGTGATCATTTTCAGAAAATTCGAACAAAGTCTTGTCAACTGACCCAACAGTAAAATCATGATCAGTTAAGAATTTTGAAAGTGTCTCATGCCAAGCTCTTGGAGCTTGTTTAAGACCATATAAAGCTTTGTTCAAATGATATAAATGATCAGGAAAAGAGTGATTGATAAAACCTGGAGGTTGTTCAACATAAACTTCTTCTTGCAACTGACCATTCAGAAATGCACTTTTTACATCCATTTGATAGACTTTGATGTTCTTGAATGATGCATAGGCAATGAACATTCTGATTGCTTCCAGTCTTGCAACTGTTGCATACGTTTCATCATAGTCAATTCCTTCTTCCTGCCTATATCCTTGTGCGACAATTCTTGCTTTGTTGCGTGCAACTGAACCATCTTCGTTCAGTTTATTTCTGAATACCCATTTTGTACCTATAATTGTTTTGCGAACTGGTCTTGGAACTAAGTTCCAGACATTGTTATGGGTAAAATGATTTAGCTCCTCTTGCATTGCATTTATCCAGTTAGGATCAGCAAGAGCTTCATCAGTTTTCTTTGGTTCCAGTTGTGAGACAAAAGCAGAATGAATGAATAAATTTAGCATTTGATTTCTTGTTCTTACCGGATCAGATGGATTACCTATCACCAATTCTGGTGGATGTGATTTCTTCCATCTGAGTTCAGCATTAGTTGTTTCCATATCAGCAACTGCTTCTGTTGGCAACTGAATGTTTTCAGTTTCAGTTGGAGCTGTATCAGTTGGCAACTGAAAATCATCTGTTTGCTCCACCAACTGGTTATCAGGAGCATGTTCTTGTTCAACTGATTGATCTAGTATTTAAGAATCGGGTGTTTGAAAGATATTTCTATTGATATGATTTTCTTCTTCATTTTCATCCTCCAAACTGATCTCTGTAAATCGATCAACTAGCTCAACTGGATCAGTTGGCTTATCAATTAGTAAAGTTTCATCAAAAACAAAACGAATAGATTCTTCAACATTTAAAGAGCTTTTATTAAAAACTCTATATGCTTTGCTAACTGAATAATATCCAAGAAATATTCCCTCTACAGATTTAGCATCAAAGGCTTTTAAATGTTTTTTCCATTATCGAGAATAAAACATCTGTAGCCAAATATCTTGAAATAAGAACCACACTTTTTCTCCCATGCCAGATCTCAGATGGTGTTTTCACATGATTCTTATAAATCATTGTTCTGTTTTGAGTATAACATGCAGTGTTTACTGCTTCAGCCCAAAACTTTTGAAAAATACTAGAATCAGCAATCATTGTTCTAGCAGCTTCTTTAAGGGTCCGATTTCTTCTCTCAGCTACACCATTTTGCTGAGGTGTTCTAGCTGCTGAGAGCTCATGCTTGATTCCAGTATTTTCTAAAAAAGTTGAAAGATTTTGATTGATGAATTCAGTCCCTCTGTCAAACCTTATTCGATCAATCCCAACTTATTTTTCATTTAAAAGTCTTTTGAAGAGCTTAATCAGTTGTGCAGCAGTTTGGTCTTTGGATTTGAGAAAAATAACCCAAGTAAATCTTGAAAAGTCATCCACAACTACTAGGGTATATTTCATTTCTCCTAAACTCATGACTGATATTGGACCAAAAAGATCCATATGTAACAGTTCTAAGCATCGGGAAGATGATTTACAACCTCTGTTTTTGAATGAAGATCTTACTCGTTTACCAAACTGACATGCTGAACAAACTTTATCTTTTGAAAAATCTATTTTGGGCAAGCCAGTTACAAGATCATGGTTACTCAAATAGGAAATAGATTTAAAGTTTAAGTGGTTCAATCTCTTATGCCACAACCAGTTTTTAGAAGACTTGGAAGCAATGAAACAAACTGGTGCATAAGGTTGTTCTGTCCAACTGACTTTGTAAGTATTTCTATAATGATTTTCAGTTAGGATGACCTCATCAGTTGAGTCTCTAACTGAACAAGTGTGTCTGTCAAACTGAATTGAGAAATTATTTTCCCATAACTGACTGATGCTTATAAAGTTATACTTCAAATTCTCAACTAGCAAAACATCTTTAATTGAAAAGTTACCATGGATAACCATACATTTACCCACAGTTTTACCTTTGGAGTTGTCTCCAAAACTGATGTTTGGTCCAGTATATTTGATCAGTTGAGATAGCAAATTTGCATTTCCTGTCATATGTCGTGAACATCCACTATCTAGATACCAAGTTGATTCTTTGTTTTTACCTATTACCTGCAATCACACAATATATATAATTTTGGTACCCATATTCATTTGGGTCCTAAACTTATTAGTCCTTTAGGAACCCACACTTGGATCAGTCTAACTGACTTCCCAGTTGCTATGTTCCAAATGGTTTTTCTCGAATTCTTGGCAATATGTGTGTGATTGGAGGATGAAACAGTATGATTTGTATCATTTTTCAACTGACTATTCTTTTGTTATCGTTTCTGAACTGGCTTACAGTTGTAGTAATTGTAATAGCCATTCCTTGAGTACTGATTTTTGTAACTGAATTGTTTAGGTGACCATTTTCTTGTACCAGTTGAACTCTCAGAGCTATATCCAATTTCATACCGTTTGCCTTTGTTCTTACTTTCAGTCAATTGAATAGCTAGTTTACTAGGTTCTGATAATTCATTTACCATAGTTGATTTTACAAATGTAATGTACTTTCTTTTGTTTTCATTCAACCTTGGTTGTGTATCACTTGCAGAATTTCCATCATGATTGTTAAAGCCTAAACCAGTTTTATCATCAACTGATTTTTGTGAATTCTGCATTTCATTCAGTGCAACTGAAGAGTTGTTCCAAGATTGAATAAGTTCAGTATGTTTTGAAATTTCTGTTTTTAACTGACATATCAAATCTTGATTTTCAATCATTTCAGCCTTTCGCTGTGCAATCTCCCTTTTTAGACTCAACAGTTCAACTGACCCATCAGTTTCTGTTTTGTTGTCATTGAGATCAGTTTACTCAGTTCTAACCTTCTCAAATTATCGAGCAAGTTTGTGATACTCATTTACCATGTCATGCAATGTGGTAATGAGTTCCTCACGAGTGAAATCAGTAGAGCTGAAGTCAAATACATGTTCACTTGCTGACTCCAGTTCAGTGTCATCTGCCATTAAGCACTTGACTTCCTCTTCATCTTCACTTGAACTGATTGGGCTTTCTGGTTCTGACTCGTCACTGTCAGTTTCTGCCCATTTAGATTTGCTCTCTTCAGCCAAAAGCACTTCATGTTTCTTTTTGAATGATTTCTTGTCATCCTTGGTCCTTCTTCTGTGCTCATAGGGATTATTTCCATTTTCAGTTGATCCTCGACTGTCCTTCTTTGGCTTGGGACAGTCTGCTATGAAATGACCAGATTTGCCACAGTTGTAACAAGCATATGATTCTTCTTTGGACTGATTTTTCTGATATTGCTTCTGGAAATTTCCTTGATTCCTCCTCATAAACCTTCCAAATTTCTTCACAAACAATGACATAACATCACTGCTTAGTTGATCAGCAGATTTGTCAACTGAACCAGTTGGTTCCAGTCTGACAGCATTTAAAGCAGTTGTGGCAGCAGGTGTAGAAGGTTCTCCTTCTTTTGTTTGTAGTTCAAACTCGTAAGCCTTTAGATCAGCAAACAAGTCATGAAGTTCGACCTTGTTAAGGTCCTTTGACTCTTTCATTGCCATGGTCTTGACATCTCATTCTTTGGGAAGACCTCTGACCACCTTCAGTGCCACCTCTTTGTTCGAATACACTTTTCCAAGTGCATTCAGCTCATTGATAATACCACTGATCCTCTCATCATATTCTTGCATGGATTCTTCAGCCTTCATCTTGATGTTGTAAAATTTCTGAACAGCAACTGATAGCTTGTTCTCTTTTGTTTGCTCGTTTCCTTCACACAGCTGGATCAGTTTCTCTCATATCTCATTGCCAGTTTTGCACATCTTGATTTTGCTGAAAGTGACTTTATCCAGCGTTTTATAAAAGATATCCTTAGCCACATTATCTTGGTTGGCTTTCCTTTTATCCTCAGTTATCCATTGCTCTCTGGACTTTTGTATGCGATGAGGTGCCCCATCAGTAATGGCAACTGCTGTATTTGCTTTTAGAATTTTCATGGGGCCATCAGTAATGACATACCACATGTCGTCATCTTGTGCAGCTAAATGAGCCTGCATTCTGATTTTCCAATCATCAAAATCTTCTCTGGAAAACATCGGTATTTTATTGAATGAAGACATGTTGATCAGTTTTGAGAATAAGAGTATTCTGAGACAAGATTCAACTGCTCTGATACCACTTATTAGGATTGGTTGATTGGTTGAGAAGTGTTTAGAAGAGGGGGGTTGAATAAACACTCACGATTTTAGAATCTTTTCAAATGAATTGTCAGTTCTGTGACAAACTGAAACTAGAAATCTTGTCAGTCAATGACAATCAGTTTAACTGATAACAGTTAAGGAAATAAACTGACTGAAAGATAGAATAAATAACTGAATTACTAACACACAAAGATTTATGTTTGTTCGGAGATTGAAATAACTCCTATGTCACCCCTTCTATCACAAGGATATGATATGCACTAAAAGACTTTGATCGATACAAAACTTGTACAGACCCACTTCAGTTTGGTCTTAACACTGCCAAAACTGAAACTCTTAGTTTTCTAAATATCTCACAGCTCTTCGACTTAACTTAGCACAACTGATCTAGTTAAGATCAAATAAACAATAAAACGGTTTGTGCTTGTAAGCTCGAAAGATAGCCTCAAATGCTACAAATATATCAGATAAGTGTGAGCTTTTTGATTCTTGAGTAAAACCGATAAATTCAGCAGAGTAACAGCAAGTTTGAGAGAATAGATAGATCGATTGTTTGCTTAACTACTCTTCTATTTATAGGCTCCTCTTCAACGGCAACATTAAATATAATTTAAATCATTATATCCATTGATTGCCACGTCAACATTCCTCTGACATTCGTACACTGTAAGCTTTGAAATGTGGCGTTCCACTACGAGTTGAAGTTTGCTTTGTACTGTTGTCGGTTGAATGTCCTTTTCAACAACTAATGACGTGTACAGCTGAATGAACAGTTGATAAGCTGACAACTGAATATATCAACTGATCAGTTTCCAACTGATCAGTCAGTTGTCTTCGTAAGTTCAGTTCAGCTGGTTTCAGTTACCTTCGATAAACTGCGCATTAATCTTCAGTTAGG
This sequence comes from Primulina tabacum, assembly GCF_025594145.1. Classification (NCBI taxonomy): domain Eukaryota; kingdom Viridiplantae; phylum Streptophyta; class Magnoliopsida; order Lamiales; family Gesneriaceae; genus Primulina; species Primulina tabacum. The sequence goes on from NC_134558.1 coordinate 14,866,974, forward strand.
CAACTGTCAGTTGATTTGTGTAGTTCAGTTATCGCAAGTTACTTGATCAGTTACTCCAATAAATTAATCATTTATTTTGTCAAACAACCAAAATTAACTTTCCAACAATAAACTTCTAGGTCAAACCTCTAAATCTCTGACTGAAGAGATCTCTGTGCTGACAGCTGCGCTATGACTGCTACCTTCATGCTCAAAGCATCTGCTATAACATTAGCTTTCCCTGGGTGGTAGCTAATTTAACAATTGTAGTCTTTTACTAACTTTAACCACCGTCTTTGTCGCATGTTCAGTTCTTTCTGCGTGAAGAAGTACTTGAGACTCTTGTAATCAGTAAATATCTGGCATTTCTCGTCATACAAATAATGTCTCCATATCTTCAACGCAAAGACAATGGCATCTAACTGAAGATCATGAGTCGGTAGTTCTTCTCATGCACTTTCAACTGTCTTGAGGCATAAGCTAACCGAGCTTAGAAGCGTCGGTGTATAACACAAAATTACCTTGCCCTGATGGCATGGCTAAAACTGGCGCTGTGATAAGGGCTTGCTTCAAAGTATTGAAGCTCTTCTGAAACTCGTCACTCCATACAAATTTAGCATTTTTCTTAGTCAATGAAGTAAGTGACACTGCAATCGAGGAAAACTCCTGAATAAATTTCATGTAGTAGCCTACCAATCCTAGGAAACTACAGATCTCTGACGCGTTCTTCGGCTCAACCCATTCTCTATTGCGGCCACTTTAGCTGGATCCACCTCCATGCCACTGCTAGATATAATATGTCTTAAAAATGATACTTTCTCCAACCAGAATTCACACTTACTTAATTTTTCAAACAAATTGCGATTCTGCAACACTTTCAAAACTGTACCCAAATGCTGACTTTGTTCCTCATGGCTCTTCGAGTATATAACAATGTAGTCAATAAATACTATAACAAACTGATCTAGGTAGGGCTGAAATACTCGATTCATTAGGTCCATAAAAATCGTTGGAGCATTCGTCAGTCCTAATGGCATTACTAGGAATTTGTAGTGCCCATATCTAGTTCTGAAGGCTGTCATGTGAACATCTGCATCATTTACCTTCAGTTAATGATACCCATAACGTAGATCTATCTTAGAGAACACTGTAACTCCCTGCAACTGATAGAATAAGTCCTCGATCCAAGGTAATGGGTATTTGTTCTTGATCATTACCTTGTTCAATTCTCGGTAATCAATACACAACCTCATGCTTCCATCTTTCTTCTTTACGAAGAGTACTGGTATGTCCCATGGTGAGAAACTAGGGTGGATGAATTCTTTGTCTAGGAGATCTTGAATTTGCTGTTTGAGCTCTAACATCTCTGCTGGAGTCAAACGGTACGGTGCCTTAGATATTGGCACAGTGCCTGACACAAGGTCAATGGCGAACTCCACTTCTCTATCTGGTGGAAGGCCTGTGACATCGTCTGGGAAAACGTCAGGAAAATCTCTGACAACTGGTACATCATATATCAATGAGGTGGGTGCGTCAGGTGTTGAAATAATACTGGCCAAGAATGCATGACACCCCTTATGTATAAGTTTCCGTGCCTGCATGCAAGAGATCATGCGAGGTAAACTTCTCCACCCGTCTGGCTCAAAAAGAAATTTCTCCATGCCCAACGGTCTTACCAACACCGATCTTTTCTGAAAGTCAATTAGAACTATGTTCTTCATCAGCCAGTCCTCTCCCAAGATAACATCAAACTCTGGCATTGGCAACACAATCAGATCGGCGTAAACCAGGTGACCCTGTAGTTCAAGATCGATATCTCTGACCATGCTAGTAGCTGATAACTCCTCCCCTGATGGGACTGTCACGAAATAGTTCACGTCGAGTCCAATGGACTTGACATCCAAATAATTAGCGAATGTCTCCAAGATAAAAGAGTGAGTGGCCCCGAAATCTAACAAGGCCTTTGTGGTACTCTCTTTATAAAGATATTTCTAGTCAGTAGAGTCGTGTCTGGGTTCGCCTCTTCGGCATGCATGGCGAACACTCTCCCCTGGGTCGGCTTCCTCCACTGCGGGCAGTCCTTCAGCGTGTGGTCACTGGCTCTGCACTTGAAATATTTGCCCGAACCCCATAATCACTGGCCCATATGTTGACGGTTGAATTTCGGGCACGATGGGTACTCACTAGGCTTCTAAGGATCCTTCTTTTGCGGAATATGACATTTTCCTTTCGGTGGTCCTTGAAACGGTCTCTTAAACTGCTGCTGCTGGGAATGGTGATGCTGGGGCGCCTGATAGGGCCTCTTTCCCTGCCTGTCATTCTCGATATCTTTTTGGTCCTGTTCAGCCGCCAAGGCTCTCGATACCGCAACAGCATAGGTATTAGGATCATCAACTCTAACATCATGGTGCAAGATCGGTCGTAATCCATCAAGTAAGTGCCTCAACTTTTCTGTGGCATCGTTCGCAATTAGGGGCACGAAGTGACACCCCTCTCAAATTTTCTCACAAATTCGGCTACAATACTGTCTCCCTGTCCAAAGTCTTAAACTTCCTGGTCAGTAGGGAGCGTACTTTCTCAATGAAATACTTGGAGTAAAACACTTCCTTGAAACCTTCCCAAGTAAGGATCTGCAAATTCACTGACACAAACGTGCTCTCCCACAATAGTCTGGCGTCCCCTGTCAACAAAAAGGTGCCACATATGACTCTGTCTGCATCCTGCAGCTCCATAAATGTGAATATCACCTCGACGGACTTAATCCATCCCTCAGCTATCATCGGGTCAGTAGTCCCAGACAACTCCTTTGGATCCATCCTCATGAATCTCTCATACACCATCTCTGGCCTGGGCGGCCTTGCTCCAGTATCTACTCCAGCATTGTTCCCCGCAAATTGTTCCACAATTTACCCAACACGTAAACCAATATGCATGATCATAATAGCCATATCATCATAAGATGAACGTAAATCGAACTTAAACGTGTACATGCTGAAATAATGACTTTGATGCTTTGAAAGAATTTTTAAAACTTTAAAACTTATAGACTTGAGGCATGACTTCGTGAGCTTCTTGCAACTGGCAGTAGGCATAACTCTTTACAAGAACACCACTCTTATACCAACTGTAATGTATCGTACTATAAAATGCTTAAAATTTGCAGAAAATAAATTTTTTTCTTAAATAAGTATAAACTCTCTAAAATGAATTACAAATAAAATTCTTGTCGAAATATTTGAAATATAAAAAGAGTCCAAACTATTTTCGTGACATCAAGTCACGACCAACTAGCTTGCAAAAGTACTTATTTAAACGATCACATAAAGTAATTTCATAAATAAATCAAAGTAAATCAATTTAACATGCATAAAATTGTTGAAAACTTAAACGGTCCTCGAGTTAGGCCACCGCACAATCCGAGTCATCTCACTGATCCCCACCTCTCGTCTCCTAATACTCGTCCTCACTTGTATTGATCAAGTCTAGTGAGTCTAAAGACTCAACATATATAATCTTAGAATAGCAAGTAGTGTTAGAACCCGGAATTTTCGAAGCAAATCATGTAAGAAATAAAAACTCGAAACTAAGCTTAAACTAAGCTCAAAACTTTCATTCTAACTATAAAACTCAAAAATGAACTTAAATTTTCAGCTAACTTGACTCGGGAAAATAACTCCAAAGCTCGAGGATTAGCTCCACGGGAAGCTATGCAATAAAAAATCGCATCAATTGAAGAGTCGTCACCAGTAGAGTAAAACCCCAGATCATGAACTCAAGATTTCAGCTCAAAGGAGTTCAACCATGCTTGTCCTAAAAGAACCAAAAAGGGAGCTAAAGGAGGAGCTAAAAGATTTGGACAAACTTATTATGCAAAAGATGACCTTTGAGTTAACCAAGAAAGAAGCTAAGGGAAGATCTAAGAGGCTTGGACATAATTATTGTGCAAGAAATGTCCCTTGAGTTGATACAAATGACCCTTGGTGCTTGAGATGGAGCTTGACCACATTGATGGCATGTCTTGGAGCTCAACTTGAGCTTGACCGTGTTCTGTCTGGCCCCTCATCGGTGGGTATAAAACCGTGATCTGGCCACAGCCCTTAGAGGATTAACATATTGGAGACAATTTGACCATCGAAATTAGATGAGTAATAGTGTTGCGTTCTGAATTGTTCTGAATTGTTTTGATTTGCTTCTGAACTAACCTTTGTGTCATATTTGATTCGGTTATGATAAGTTAAAAAGAAATAAGTTTTGAAATTTTTGTTAAAAATATGTTTTGAGAAAATTAAGTTCTATATGTATCTTTGGAAATCGATAGACCACCACTTGCTGAGTGTTTTCCAAAACACTCACCCTTAAAAATTTCATATAAAAATGAAGAACAATTGAATGAGGAGGAGAAGTGTAAGGCCCGAGAATTTTATCCTATTAATCTGAAATGATTTGGGGATAATTGATATGATTATAGACGGAAAGGATCGGACCGGGAAAGACGAGATAATGCATGAAAATGTGCGAGCAACAGTAGCCCTCTCGCATATTCGCGGCACAGATGCGCGCATATGCACGACGTGGGCAGAGGACCTCGCGCATATGCGCGAAGTGAGTCGCGCATATGCGCGAGCCTGTACAAGCGAAAGATCCTTCGCGAGGACAGAACACCTCGCGCATATGCGCGAGAAGGGGCGCGCATATGCGCGAGGCAAGTATGTGGGGTGATTGCCGAGACATTAAGTCTCGCGCATATGCGCGAGACATGACGCGCATATGCGCGAGCAGGTGTATTCAAGAATGCCGAGTCTAGAGAGTTGGACGCATATGCGTGGAAATGTGTCGCGCATATGCGCCAGCAATTGGGAAGACACGCGCCGAGACTTAAGGTCTCGCGCATATGCGCCGGTTGATGTCGCGCATATGCGCGAGACGTGTTGCTTGAAGGATGTGCCATTTGCCTTGCTGCATGTACGGGTATGGGTATATATATATATATATGCACGACTTCTTCAGAAAAGGAGAAGGGAAAGAAGAATCGAGAAAGGGCCGAGGAAGGAAAGAAAATCCTTACGCCTTTTGGGAGAAATCCGTCTATCTGATTTTGAATCCGACTACAGTACTGTGTTCCTATCGACGTAGGCTACAACTGGACGTAATTTTTACTACGTTTTGATATTATTTGAAATTATGGTATTGTCAGAATCTGATAGGATTCATATATGATGTTCTTGACATGTTAGACATCGTATAATCGAAACCGGACTGAAGAATAGATACCATATGGAATTGTTATGATTTTCAGAATTGAGTTGATTGAGATTTGATATCAGAATTGAATTGTTATCAAATATGAGATGTTAGAATTGATATCTGACTGAGATGATATTTTTTGGTATACTGAGACTATGACGTTATATTGTTGAAACAGAATTTGATTGAATTCTGATTATATCCAGTATTGTTTGAGTGGTGTACTGATACCGTACCCTCGATATTGTTATTGTCAGATTGAGTATTGACAGGCTTTGAGTTTGAGACTTCGACAGAGTCAGAGTATCAGAAAGAAAGGTATAAATTAATGTTGAGTTGGGATTGCACAACTCGAGTGAGGTTTGACTCGAGTCTCCTTAAATCACATACTTAGTTTATTACATTGATATTTGTAATTGATGAGATTGATGTTTATAGTCTATTGATTTATAGCCACTGCATGTATTGACTACTGATTCGTTTAGTCATTGGCTGATTCGCCTAGTCACCGGCTGATTCGTCTAGTTATTGGCTGATTCGTCTAGTTATCGACTGATTCGTCTAAACTTTGGCTGATTCGCTTAATTACTGGCTGATTCGTCTAGTTATTGGCTGATTCGCTTAATCCTTGACTGATTCGTCAATTCTGTGGCTGTTTCGTCCAGACACTAGATATATGAATTATATCGATGCCGTTTAGAGTTGATTCATTCCTATCGACTGAGATTCGATATAATTATCAATATCCAGACATTGGGATCCCTAGGTTAGAGTTGAGTCGAGTCTGAGACGACGCGTTGTTTGAGTCGAGTCTGTGATGATTAGTTGATTTACAGTTTTGATATTATACATGTTTGTTGATTGGCTGCATATGAATGATATTTGTTATATGCTTTTGTATATGTTTTTATATGATTGCATGTTTACATTGTTTATACTGAGATTTATTCTCACCGGAGTTATCCGGCTGTGGTCTTGTTTTGTATGTGTGCATGACAACAGGTGGGATAGGTTCAGGGTCGAGGAGATGAGGAAAGATCGTGATTAGAGTGGAGACTCCGGACTTGGATTAGAGATAGGGTTGGACACTTGATATTAGCTGTTAAACCTTAGTTGAATAAATGTATGTAGTACAGGACTTGTACTTTTATACTGAGATGTATATATGTTTTATTTCACTACGTTCCGCATTTAAAAAAAAATTTAGACCCTGTTTTATAATTGATTAATTAGTCCCAATGATGATTAAGAACATGATTAGCGTCCGGGTCCCCACAACAGGTGGTATCAGAGCGATAGATCCTTTAGACTGAGATAGAAGCTAGTGAGCGGGGTAGATTGAGTATTCTTTCCTTGCTTGTGATTGCTAGCATGCTTTACTGCTTTATATAATACATGTTACTTGACTTATCTGATTTGATTGTGTAATATGTATTATTGGGAACGAATTTGAATCGATTCTCGATCAGCAGTAAGATGATCGGATGAGGGACTGAATTGAAACAGGTTTATTGGGTTGGGGTACTAATCCATTTGATTATCAGATATGCCTCCTCGAAGAACACCAGAACAGGGTAGCACATCGAATCCTCCAATGGATGTGACAGCAACTCCGATGGAAACGTTATTGAAAAGGTTTCAGTCATTCAAACCACCGACACTGAAGGGTACTGAGACATCAGTTGAATGTGAAAGTTTGTTAGATAATATTGAGATGCTGTTTGATTCACTAGAGTACAGTGATGAGCGCCGAATTAAATTGATTGGGCACCAGTTGCTTGATGTTGCAAAGAACTGGTGGATTACGATGAAGAGGGCCTTGGAACAGCGAGGTACGACTATTACTTGGGATGTATTTAAAACTGAGTTTTATCAAAGATTTTTCCCAGTGTCGTACAAAAAAGACAAGGGGGCGGAGTTTGCCAATTTGAGACAGGATCAGCTGAACATTGAAGAATATGTGACCAAGTTCTCTACCTTGTTGAAGTTTGCTCCACATGTGGCTGGAAATGACGAAGCCGTTGCTGATCAGTTCATCAATGGCTTGAATCCCGATATATTTACATTGGTGAACACAGGACGACCGAATAACTTTGCTGATGCCATGAATAGAGCAAAGGGCGCGGAAGCGGGCCTGATAAGGCAGAGAGGAGCTGCAGATATTCCTCCCGCACCGAGACCACAGCAACCACTTCCCCGATTTGAGAGTGATAGTAGCAGTGGTGGAAAGAAAGATTTTCTGAAGGCCTAGAGGAAAGCAGTTTAAGAAGTCTGGCGGCAGTTCTTCTAGCTCCAGTGGTTCCAAACAGAGTTATACCGGAACTTACTACGGAAATTGTGGAGGGAGACATTCCACTGAGCAATGCCAAGGAGTACTTGGTAGTTGCCACTTCTGCAAACAACAGGGACATTTTGCCAGAATGTGTCCACAGAAGGGTTCTCTAGGATCTCAGAGAGCCGAATCATTTGGATCAGCGGCACACTGGAGTAGATGATCAGCTGCTGTTCCTTCATTTCAGCCAGCACCATCTCAGTCACAGCAGAGGCCAGGAGGAAGTCAGACAGTTGGCCAGCCTCCTAGACAGCAGGCCAGAGTATTTGCTTTGACTGAGGAGCAGGCTCAGGAAGCACCAGATGATGATGTTGCAGGTAACTGTTCTTGATGTAGTTATCCTGCTTTTGTATTGATGAATACGGGTGCTTCCCATATGTTTATTTTTGAACGATTTGCATTGAGTCATGCATTACCTGTTGAGCTTTTATCTACTGTAGTATATCTCTTTACCGGTTAGGGAGAGTTTTTATATCAGTGAATTCTGTAAAATATCGTATACTACAGTAGGATGAGAATGAGATTGAGTTAGATCGTGTGGTAGCTTGTATTGTACTAGTGTTGTCTGGTTTTGGGACTGCATTACTGATATTGATATGCTGACCAAGTACAGAGCTACCCGAGATTAGTTCCAGAAGATGGTGAGAATCGGACCTGAGATGGCCAAGGGATGAATAGTGTACGATAAGGATTCTAGATTGAGAATTCCTTTGATAATTCGTACTATCTATAACTCGATTATTACAGAAAGGAACAGAGGGACTCCTTATGTATTCAGTTGATTTACTGAAGTTGAGTCTATCATTGGCTGATTTACCAATGATAAGAAAGTTAATAATGTTTTCCCCGATAAGACTTCTGATTCGATTCCAATCAGAGAGATTGATTTTAGCCTTGAATTGATATCAGAAACATATTGCATCCTGATTGAGACAGATTGCATTCAGGGTGTGTTATTTCTGAAGATGATGTATCTGTTGAATTTAGCAGAATTAAACCGTAATTAGTTGGTCGAGATGGATATCAGTGTTAGATATTTGCAGTTTATGAGTTTAGCAGATCAGTACCGATGAGTGATGTTTTGAATCTGATTGAAGCTTGCTGTTGTTTTGAATCCGTGTTTGAATCAGGTAAGTAATACTGTATTGTACATGAATAACCAATCTGTTGTTCCAGATGTTCCGAATTTAAAATGATAAATATTGCCAGACAGTGTGCAATAATATATGCGGTATGCATTTTGATAGCTGAAAAAGGTGTTGATAGAATGCTTGAATCTGCATATATTAGGTGTACAGGATGATGTTCGGATAAGATCAGACGATCAAGAGTTATGTCAGAAGAGTGATTAGACTGCATTGAATGCCAAAATTGACTATATTATACCATGATTTTCAGTTGATTTTGTATTTTTGGCAGAATATATTATAAACTCCTTCACCTACTGTCTATAGATTGACGGATAGTCGGAGCAAACTATCCAGATACTGGAGAATATCCAAGAACTGTAGTGCTGGATTTTAGCACTAGCTGACATGATTTATTGTCATTTATGAATTATCGTACAACCACAGCTATCAGACGAGTATTGAAATGACTTCTTTCGAAGCGTTATACGGAATGAAATGTTGAGCCCCTCTTTATTGGGATGATATCTCTGAGGTTCCTGAGACTGGACCTGATATGACTAGAGATATGATTGCAAAAGTGAAGCTGATTCAAAAGAGAATGAAGGCAGCCAAGACAGACAAGCCAATTATGCCAATGTCCGACGACGACTGTTGGTATTTGAGGCTGGTAACCGAGTATTTTTGAAAATTTCACCTTTCAGATGAATTGTCAGATTTGGCAAGAAAGGGATTTGTCTCCACGATAGATTGGGCCGTATGAGATTCTTGAGAAGATAGGAGATCGTGCCTATCGACTAGCTTTAATCGCCTCCATTATATGGGATACAGGACGTTTTCATGTTGTTCTTGCGAAAATACATGTCTGATGCTTCACATATCATCCAACCAAATGAGGCCGAGTTGGATGAGACATTAAGTTATTTCGAAAAGCCGATTCAGATTCTTGATCGGAAGGAAAAGTAGCTCAGAACGAAGACTATTCCACTTGTGAAAGTTCGGTGGAGTTAACATGGTATTGAAAAAGCTACTTGGGAGACTGAGTCTGATATGAGACAGAGGTTCCCAGTTTTATGTCACTAAGGTGAGTGGTTTACTTAACTTCATCTATATACCTTCTTATAATATGATTGATTGCCTATGATTTCGAGGACGAAATCATATCTTAGGGGGGGAGAAATGTAAGGCCCGAGAATTTTATCCTATTAATCTGAAATGATTTGGGGATAATTGATATGATTATAGACGGAAACGATCGGACCGGGAAAGACGAGATAATGCATGAAAATGTGCGAGGAACAGTAGCCCTCGCGCATATGCGCGGCACAGATGCGCGCATATGCGCGACGTGGGCAGAGGACCTCGCGCATATGCGCGAGCCTGTACAAGCGAAAGATCCTTCGCGAGGACAGAACACCTCGCGCATATGCGCGAGACGGGGCGCGCATATGCGCGAGGCAAGTATGTGGGGTGATTGCCGAGACATTAAGTCTCGCGCATATGCGCGAGACATGACGCGCATATGCGCGAGCAGGTGTATTCAAGAATGCCGAGTCCAGAGAGTTGGGCGCATATGCGTGGAAATGTGTCGCGCATATGCGCCAGCAGTTGGGAAGACACGCGCCGAGACTTAAGGTCTCGCGCATATGCGCCGGTTGATGTTGCGCATATGCGCGAGACGTGTTGCTTGAAGGATGTGCCATTTGCCTTGCTGCATGTACGGGTATGGGTATATATATATATATATGCACGACTTCTTCAGAAAAGGAGAAGGGAAAGAAGAATCGAGAAAGGGCCGAGGAAGGAAAGAAAATCCTTACGCCTTTTGGGAGAAATCTGTCTATCTGATTTTGAATCCGACTTCAGTACTGTGTTCCTATCGACGTAGGCTACAACTGGACGTAAGTTTTACTACGTTTTTATATGATTTGAAATTATGGTATTGTCAGAATCTGATAGGATTCATATATGATGTTCTTGACATGTTAGACATCGTATAAACCGGACTGAAGAATAGATACCATATGGAATTGTTATGATTTTCAGAATTGAGTTGATTGAGATTTGATATCAGAATTGAATTGTTATCAAATATGAGATGTTAGAATTGATATCTGACTGAGATGATATTGTTTGGTATACTGAGACTATGACGTTATATTGTTGAAACAGAATTTGATTGAATTCTGATTATATCCAGTATTGTTTGAGTGGTGTACTGATACCGTACCCTCGATATTGTTATTGTCAGATTGAGTATTGACAGGATTTGAGTTTGAGACTTCGACAGAGTCAGAGTATCAGAAAAAAAGGTATAAATTAATGTTGAGTTGGGATTGCACAACTCGAGTGAGGTTTGACTCGAGTCTCCCTAAATCACATACTTAGTTTATTACATTGATATTTGTAATTGATGAGATTGATGTTTATAGTCTATTGATTTATAGCCACTGCATGTATTGACTACTGATTCGTTTAGTCATTGGCTGATTCGCCTAGTCACCGGCTGATTCGTCTGGTTATTGGCTGATTCGTCTAGTTATCGACTGATTCGTCTAAACTTTGGCTGATTCGCTTAATTACTAGGCTGATTTGTCTAGTTATTGGCTGATTCGCTTAATCCTTGACTGATTCGTCAATTCTGTGGTTGTTTCGCCCAGACACTAGATATATGAATTATATCGATGCCGTTTAGAGTTGATTCATTCCTATCGACTGAGATTCGATATAATTATCAATATCCAGACATTGGGATCCCTAGGTTAGAGTTGAGTCGAGTCTGAGACGACGCGTTGTTTGAGTCGAGTCTGTGATGATTAGTTGATTTACAGTTTTGATATTATACATGTTTGTTGATTGGCTGCATATGAATGATATTTGTTATATGCTTTTGTATATGTTTTTATATGATTGCATGTTTACATTGTTTATACTGGGATTTATTCTCACCGGAGTTATCCGGCTGTGGTCTTGTTTTGTATGTGTGCATGACAACAGGTGGGATAGGTTCAGGGTCGAGGAGATGAGGAAAGATCGTGATTAGAGTGGAGGCTCCGGACTTGGATTAGAGATAGGGTTGGACACTTGATATTAGCTGTTTAACCTTAGTTGAATAAATGTATGTAGTACATGACTTGTACTTTTATACTGAGATGTATATATGTTTTATTTCACTACGTTCCGCATTTAAAAAAAAATTTAGACCCTGTTTTATAATTGATTAATTAGTCCCAATGATGATTAAGAACATGATTAGCGTCCGGGTCCCCACAAGAAGAAAGCGTTCTGGGATGGTGATCGAAAGACAAGTTCAAGAGTTGAGATTTTTATTCTTTTCTTTTGTTTCGTTTCCGCAAAACTATGACGTAATTGTTGTTATATTGTCATTGTAAATACAATGTTATATTTATGAAAAAGACTGGTTTATTGGCTTTTCGATACGAGGCTTATTGTTTTCAAGTAATTGTTAAACAATGCCGAATGTCACCGACGCCTCGGTCTCGGGGCGAGACAAGTAGTACATAATAAAGACATATGCGTTTTAAAGTAGCACATACATATTTAAACTTTGAACATACTTACATAAACATAGACGTGCCATCAATTCATAAACGTGCTTGCATCGTGCATACTTAAACATACATAATGATCATCATTTGGCGTAGAGATATGTTTCAAAGCAAGTGACCCATACATATTGCGCCTGATCAGACAAAACCACAGCACTGGGCTGGCAGGGATATCCACTACCACATACATGAGATCTCCGGTCATACTTTTCCGGATGGATTGGTCCCTGGTCATGCTTTACCGCTTTCCCATCCTGATATAAACCTGGTCATTCTTTACCGGGGTGGAGAGGTCCCCGGCCATGTTCACCGGCTTCCAAACCCGTTCATATTTGGTCACAAGACATTTCGCATACCTCAAAAACGTAAACATTTTCTTTGCACTTCGAAATTACTAATACATAATGCATGTCTGCCCAAGACAAAAATTTAAATTTTTTTCAGAAATATTGACGAATTTACTGTCAAATCGAAGATATCGAAAAGTACTACATTTTATATGTTGAAAGTTTTTCCAGAAAAAGGACTAAAAATTCACAGGATTCGAAATAACAGAAGATTCGGTTTTTGAGATCTAAAAATCGTTCAAAAATCGTTTCAAACATTTTTGCTCAAATTTTGCATAACATAAACGGATTTTTACACACAATATACATCAAAATATTTACTATGACAAGATCGATGCGAAAAAATGAAAGAATATACATGTCTTTGCGTCTAGACGCTTGAAGATAACGAATACCGACGCGGTAGATTAGGGAGGTGATCGGGAGACACTTGTGACACGATTCTTGCTCGAAAAGGGCTTAAATCTCCAGAAAATTTGCGAAGAGGAGGTGGCTGCTGAAAGGAACTTAGAACCCTACTTCTCCCTCTCAAACTCAACGTGTGTGTGTGTGCGCGTGTGTGGGGATGGGGTTAATTTGGAGTTAATTAGGTTAAAAAATACTAATAAACAATTAACATGTTAGAAAAAATTATTAACCCATCGCTAACTTACTAGAACCCCTAATTTTAAAATAAAATGCACAATGATAAACTTTCAAGATTTAAAATCCCCAACTAATCAAAATTAGTATTTTTCAAAAGTTTAAAATCTTAAAAGTACCTAATAAATTAAATTATGCTTTAAATTGCTTAAAATTTCATAATAATTTAAAATGCCTATTTTCTTAACTTATAAATAAAATACTGTATTTTCATAAATCTCCTAAATCGTCACCCGTCTCTTTTACCGATCCCGTTTCAAATATTCGCCTGAAACATAAAACTCAAGAAAATATTTTGACGTTCATCAAATAAACATGTAATAAAATTTAAAATAATGCTAAATCATAAATAATGCATCGTAAAAAATTCATTTTAAAATTAAATAAATAATTTAACAATTTTATAAATGCATGAATTTTCGTGTACTGATTTTGGGCTCTACAGTAAAAGTATGAAAAAGCTTGACTAAATCTATGAGAATTCTGCAGAGAGTTGCTTGGAGTTTTTGCGATGTGTGTGTGTGTGTGTTTTTTTTTTTTTTTTTTTTTGCGTTTGCCGATCCCTCTTTTCTTCCTAGCAAATGTGCAGTTCTTCTCCACTCTTCAATGATCCACGTTCTTCCGCTTTTCATCCCACAATTTATCTCTCTTTTCCTGCGATTTTCTCCCTTTTTCAGCGCCTTGTAATCAGTTTGAATTGATAGGATTTGACCTGCTACATTTGATAAACCTATATAATTTAATTGGGCTTGTTATTAATTTTGACTTCCATAATTAAATATTTTTAGCCTAAACATAAACCAAATGAGATTGGATGTAGATGTGGGTTGCAATATCAACAAAAATTAATATATATATTCATATTCTCTCCTAGCGGTTCTGGGCAGTAACTCAACTGGGAGAAGATTTTTTATCAGATGGAACTCTCGTCGTCAAAATTCACACACTTTTGGCTTCTTCAGTATTCACAGAGCTAAATCATATAAAAAGAACGACAAACGAAGTAGCTCATCTAATAGCATAATAAGCCATTAAACTAGATACCAGTTTTGAGTGGTTTAATTGTCAATTACTTTTTGGGTTATCATCTCTTGTACATCGAGACATTTTAGGGGTGTCTTAATGGATGGTTTTTATCTTAATAAAAAAAATTTGAAAAGATTATATATCAAACTTTTGTCGAATAACCTCTAAAAGTTTCCAATTTCCCCTGGTTATACATCATTATTTACCAATTTATTTTGAATTTGTGATGGAAAATAATCTATAGCTCCTTAACCTAACAAGGTTATATATATACACCCAGAGCCATCGGTTTTGACGATCCAATAAATTTTATATAGGTATTGAATTTAACACTTCCCCAAATGAGTGCTCCCTTTGTTAAACTAAATTCTCAAAATGGTTATTTTTCATACTTCAAATTATTAAGAATCTATTCTATTTTATTAAGGGTGAGGACATTATAGTAACCACCTAGGGGACACCAACTTTTTCTTCCAATTTTACCCATATATGATACTAATATTACACTTTTGTTTTTTTTTTCAACACACTTTTATTTTTATTTTTTTTATTTCAACAATTCAAATATCAATTTAGTCCCTCCATAATTTGTCAAATTTCACTTTAATCCATCGATAATGATAAAAAAGACTGTACACACACGCATCACGTGTGCAAAGTAATTAGTATATATTAATTTTAAAATAAAATTTTCAAATAAGTATTTGGATGCGTTAAAATATTTATTAAATTTATGGCCTATGATTTTACAATAGTAATTTAAAAACAATTCAGTTGATTGGGCCCCTTGGTCCGATATTATTTTTTATCTCCTGGATTTCATCAGATGGACATAGGTCCAATAAGATGCATCGAGCCCATATCTTGCAAAAATCGGCCCAATCCAATTCATCAGTAACTGAAGCCATCTCTACTCCTGTTCTTCACATTTCAAAATTCGAACTCAACAAGTGTTCAAAAAGCTCGCTGCAAAAGTTCTCATCAATATCTCTCTCTAGCCAATTCTTCTTCAAATACGCGTAAAAAATGGTGAATTTCTTGATTTATTCTACTGTTTCCTTTAAATTATGTACTTCTTGGAGCTGGTTTAATCCAATCTGGGTGATTCTGTCCGTTCTTAGGGATTGTGCGTTCTATATTCGTTCCCTCTTTATGTTTCCCGAATATTAGCTTATGCGATTTTGACTGTTATGGTTTCTATTTTTGTAGATAGTTTATGATTTCAGTTTTGCCTTAAATATGTGAATGCCAATTTAAGTAACCTCGTTTTTGTCTTGAAAAGAATCGAATGCAGTCGTGTTATTTTAAATGGAAATGTTTATACGGTATTCATTATTCAGCGATATTTAAACAAATTACCGCAATTCATACTATTTTGTATCGTTTCATAAATAGCTGTTTTCTTTTTTATTTGATGGGTTGCGCTGTTGTGTCCATAGCCGGACCTCTTATGCAGAGCCGTAACTGTGTTGAATGAAACCTGAAACAAAAATTGAAAAATAGACCCTTGCAACTTGTTGCAGTAATAAATATAAAATGCAATTTTCAAATCACAGATATACTAATAAATAATAAATATACCAAAACCAATATATTACATCAATAAAAACTCAACAAATATTTAAAATAACTACATAAAAACTACTCGTCTAGCTGTTTTAGAGGCGAAAATATTAATCAAATCTGTGTAATCCAATTGTTGGACCATTTCTTTCTCAATCGACAACATAGCTAGCACATTTAGTCTCTCTTGCGACATCGTTGATCGAAGATAATTCTTGATTAACTTCAACTTCGAGAAGCTTCTTTCTGTCGATGCAACTGTTACTGGTATGGTTAATAAAATCTTATAAGCAATATAAGTATTTGGAAATAAATCATTCAGTTTCGCCAAAAACTGCATCATATCAATTGCTCTTTTTTCATTTGTTATATAACATCTCATGACCATCAACTCCGAATACAACTCATCACCATTAATGTCTGAATGTTCACCATGACTCAGAAATTGTTGAAGCTCCATACAAGACTTCATCAAGCTATTTAAAGGCTCACTCTTTAACTTGTCCAAATTCAATAAAGAGTTGTTTTTATTGGGTTGGGTTTTTATTGAATTTGGACAAGTTAAAGAGTGAGTATTTAAATAGCTTGATGAAGTCTTGTATGGAGCTTCAACAATTTCTGAGTCATGGTGAACATTCAGACATTAATGGTGATGAGTTGTATTCGGAGTTGATGGTAATGAGATGTTATATAACAAATGAAAAAAGAGCAATTGATATGATGCAGTTTCGTGGTTTATTTCCAAATACTTATATTGCTTATAAGATTTTGTTAACCATGTCAGTAACAGTTGTATCGGCAGAAAGAAGCTTCTCGAAGTTGAAGTTAATCAAGAATTATCTTCGATCAACAATGTCGCAAGAGAGACTAAATGAGCTAACTATGTTGTCGAATGAGAAAGAAATGGTCCAACAATTGGATTACACAGATTTGATAAATATTTTCGCCTCTAAAACAGCTAGACGAGTAGTTTTTATGTAGTTATTTTAAATATTTTTTGAGTTGTTATTGATGTAATATATTGGTTTTAGTATACTTGTTATTTGAAAATTGCATTTTATATTTATTACTGCAACAAGAGGGTCCATTTTTCAATTTTCGTTTCAGGCTTCATTCAACACAGGTACGGCTCTGGTTGTGTCACACACATGTGCGTGTGTGTGTATTTTCAAAGAGTATCGAAATATTTTTTTAAAGGTATGCTGTGTAAATATGTGTGTGAGCTTGCCCACCTTTCTTTTCTTGGCCTATCAAGCTGTGGTGCTGTGAAATTGTTTCAGTGAGCTCATTCTGTCATGGTATTTCCAGATTATGAAGGATGATTATACAGTTTTATTAATGACTTTATCATGGTGAAATGTGATTCCTTGTGGCCTGCAGTTGTTTTTAAGTTGATGCTTTCTTTGTTTAATGTTTTTCATTGGATGTACATGCTGATATGAGTTGTTTTGTATGCATATTTTTGGTGATTCTGAGCAATATTTATGTAGTTGATCGTTTTTTTTGGCTTTGCAGGATGGAAATGATCCAGAGAGTGCTAAACAAAGTACTACAGACATGACTGCATTTGTAAGTTCTATCGTATCAACTCATCCTTTTTCTGTGCCATCTCTTCTTAGTTCATATGTTAAGGAAATCAATTAAAGTTGTCTGGTTCGAATTTATGGTCATGGCTTTGCCTCTCGTCTCAGTTTATCTGTTTCAACTTTCTGTCATCATTTAAAACTACTTTCCTTTTTGATGGAGGTGGGCGAGTATTCATTTTTTTCCTACTTTATTTGACATGATAAAACAGCCATTATTAGTAGTTCTAACATGTCTGTGTTATTATTTAGGTGCAAAATCTCCTACAACAAATGGTGAGCGACTAATATTGCTCCTAAAGTGATTCGGTATAGCTTAAAGTCAGTGTCCTTACTAACTTTAGTTTTTTTTCCTTTGCAGCAAACTAGGTTTCAGACAATGTCGGATTCCATCATTTCTAAAAATATCCTTCAATTAAATCTATTAATTGTATTTTTTTATATATGGATAGGGATGCATTATTTTTTTCATGAAACAGAAGGACATGTGCCACTGATTAGGCTATTGTTTTGTTTCAACAAACTGTCCAAATCGTATCTATATATTCCCATCACACGGATTTACATTTTTGAATTTGGACCAAATTCATGCTCTCAAAAGAGTAGATCTCCACAATGATCTGTTTATACATTATTGTCTAATTCATATACATAAGTACATATATGAAGTTTCATTTCCTTGACTCCATGTACTTGATGAGATGGGTAACCGAATTGATGAGTTGGAGCAGAGCATCAATGATCTTAGAACCGAGATGGGTCAAGAAGGTTCTCCATCTCCTTCAGCTCCACTGAATGCTAAAGAAGAGCCCAAATCTGCTGATGAATGAATGATAGTCAAATGCGACTATATTTTGCAAGGGTTGTTGGATGTTACTTATGTTTGTTTATGGAGCCATGGGAACTGTAGTATTTCCATTCTCTATATCAGTATTCATATCTCATAAATACGTGCTATGGGTGGCCTTGAGCCACTCTATGAGCACAGATTTATGGAGGACTTGAAATTTGCTGCAAAGAGTGTGTATCCTACGAAACTCGCATGGCCGGATGATTTGTTTTTCTTATTCATGTTACAACCGCATCATCCATTTTAGAACACCTTCATTATGCTGTTCTGGTTTTGTTTCTGCCTCTACTTCAGTTTTCCCAGAAGTCGCAGCTTGCCTAAACCCGCATTTTGTGTTGGTTTTATGGCTTAAAAAACAACTTGAACTGGCGATAATGAAACTTCCATTTATATTTTCCAACCCAAAACTTGTGAAATAGATGATCAACCTGGAACAAGTTATTTCTTTCTTTCTTCACTTAATATAAATCACTCAACCAATATGTCCTAAACCCAACAGCTATAATTATTACGGGGTTATTTTGTTTTCCCTAAATAAAGGTAAAATTCTTCCTTTATGTTGGATTTTTCATTGTTTGGAAATAGATAGACAATACATTTTTGTAGAAAAGAAACCTCTTAAAAATACTAGTGCATGCTTCTCAGTTTGTGTCAGTTGGAGGATATCTTAAGAAACCAACGTACGAGGAAAATCTCATCTTAGCAAGTAAAGTACTAATAAGCAAGTTTCTATAAATTGCGAAGCGGCCTGAAGCGTGAATGTCGAGCTTCAAGTTTTTCAGGGTTAAACGAGATTAACACGAACTTAAGCTTAAAAAACATTTTTGATTATTTGCATAGTTGTAATTATCTCAAACCAATAAATAAATAAAAATAAATACTGCATAAATATGATAAATAAGTATAATATATAATGCATTAATTTTATATATTTATAGAAGCATAAGAATTTCAAAATTGCAATATTTAGTTGTTTTTGCAACTAGATCAAATCAAAAAATGCTAAATATTGGTCAAATCATTGTCAGATTCTAATTCGAATTCTTCGTCTTCGTTTAATTTGTAACGCCCTCGACTGATTTCATAAAATAGCAGCGGAAATTGAAATAATTTATTTGAGGAAAGAAGGATTTAAAAATTCTCTTGACATGAATATATTTTCAAAATATATATAATCAAAAGTATATACATGATCAATAAAGTGTTGTATCAAATTAAAAAATATCATTTTTGATCATGTCAAAATGTTAACAAAATATCTTTCTTCCTTCCATCTCTTGTATGCATATGACCTCGGCTCCAATCAACGTCCCGGCTCGTCACTCTTATCTGCATCACATGAATAACTGAAATGAGTATAAAACTCAGCAAGTGAAACTCTTACATAACAATGTATACATATCATACTCTGTAAAACATGGTTTTGAAATCATTAAATACCATCTAACTCTTAAAACATGAATAACATAATATAACATGACAATAACGATGGTATTTCTCTTTTCTCTGGTGGATTGATATCTAAACAGTATCTCTGTCTCTGTACCTATATCCCATCGATATAAATCGATTACTCTATTGGGATATAAGCCTATGGTCGTTGATCAACTAATTGCATGCAATCTCTGACTATCTATTTATCAATCCAATAAATCATTTGAACTCTCTCTTGGACATTAAAACAAACACTTTGGATACTCTTTTCTCTTGCATTCCCTTTATATATAATTGAGACATATGAAAGCCTCTAATATACAGCAAATTGTATCCATACATAACATGAATCAAGTGGAAGGGAATAGCATATTAAAACCATTGAAATACAATACATATACTTCATGTGAGCACAAGAAATGAATTCCACTTACAACCAATGGAAAGCTTGATTCTAATCTCTTGATACAAATCCTACAATAATAAACCATGTATTGAATCATCAACAATTTAATAATCACAAACTTATACCACAAAACCCATACAATCAACACAATCACACATTCCATGATTTCCCCCACACCATAATCCAAGAATAACTTAAACCACAAGATTACCTTAGCTCCTTGAACCCAAATGATCTTGTTCTCATTTCAATAATCCAACTAGGAGCTTGAATCAAAGAAATAAAAGAAGGAAATGAGAACCCTAGCTCTCCCTTGAGCTGAAGAACCGATAAGAGGGAAAAGAATGAGAGAAATGAGCCGAACCCTTGTATGATATCACTTAAAACTCCAAAACACGACTTTACTGTTCACTCACCGCGGGTGCGATAGCTCTCTCACCGCGGGTGCACTACGTATACTGAACCACATCCGAAAATCCAAAGGCAACGACCGCGGGTGCGCTGCATTCCTACCGCGGGTGCGATGGCCCTTCTGTCCAAACACCGCGGGTGCGGTGACTTTCCTGGCGCGGGTGCAGTCTCCTCTGTAGCCAATAATATCCTTAGCAACTAAAATCGAATCGCAACGTCACCTTTCCTCATAATTTGGCAACACTCTCAATATGAAAGTTGCACCTCTATGTCTTATCTAATCACTCCGATTGGCCTCATACCAATTGTCTCAACATACAAATTATAATGAATTAATCGTAACGACGCTACCATATAACTACACCTCATCTAAAATCAACAATACCCTAAATCATAAATCTAAAGTCTTAACATCTAAACTATACTTAAACTTGACCAAATAGTCCATAAACATAAGAAATCTTAAACCGTACCATTCACCAAGCTTGGATATTACATATTCATCTTCGATATCATCCGATGTATCGTCGAAATCCCCTTGAACATTGACGTTGATATCACTTGTAGGTTGTACAGTGTTCATCTCCACCTCATCTTAATCATCACAATTTTCAACCTTCCAAAATTTAGTTTTGCTAGTATCACTTTCTTGTAAAGTCTCAAATTTATGATTTCTCTTATTCTTGTTCATCAATCTTGTATTGAATTGGACATACACTAGATTATTCATCCTTGTAGTATCTAGTCTATTTCTTTTTGTAGTGTGTATCTACATTAAAAACAAACGAAAAAATTAGAGTAAGCTACAAATTATCATATTGTCACAAAAATAAAGTATAATGAAGTAAATATTTACCCCTTCAAAGACACTCCAATTCCTTTCACAAACCGATGAACTAGTAGTTAAACCAGGGATCTTTTTTGCCATCACTTTCAAATTTGGCACCTCATTGCCATAGAAGTTCCACCAACTGACTATCAAAATTTAAAAAAAGAGACAGAAATGTAATGATATGTGTCAACAATAATATACAAACATGAAAGGAAATAAAATAATGTCTACATACCTGGATTGTAATTTTGATAATTGTTTAGGCATACGCATAATGCTAATTTTTTTCCAAATTCTCCTTCTTTTTGTGTGTATTTTTGCAACTCAACATTTATCACATGATTTTGCATTTGAACATCAGGAAATAACTTTTCAACAGTAGTGATCATATTATTTGTTATCAAATGATCATCTTTGATACTTTGATTCTTGAAGAAATAATATGGATTCAGAAGATAAGATGTCTTATGATTTGGACTATCAAGGCGACCCTTACTCTTTGCATCAATAATGTCAAAAATTGGCCCATAATCACTCTTTCTTCAACGTTTTTTGAATTTAACAGTAGTGATCATATTATTTGTTATCAAATGATCATCCATGTTGTTTGAGGCATTGTCAGACACAATTTGCACCGCATTTTGAGCCCCAACCTGATCAATACATGCAGTAACATATTCAAATATGTATTTCGCTGTTTGAGCTTCATTTGAAGCTTCTCTTGATGAAATAAAAGCAGTCCCCAACTTACAATTCACAAAAAATTAATGATACTTCTTCTTTTCTTATCACTCCAACCATCAATCATAATAGAATCTTCTTCCTGCTTCTTCAGAGTTTCTTTTGTTTTCTCCACCTCTCCTTTTAAAAGTGGTTCTCTAGGTTGGTATTGTGAAGGAGGGATATAGCCAGGACCATAATGTCCTAAAGCCTCAACAAATTTTTTGAAACTATCATTGTCAATTGCATGAAAAGGAATTCCGGCTTCCTACACGCATCTTCCCAAATATTGATGAACTTGGAGCAATCTTTTTTTAACAATTGCATCAGTAATATTTTGTTGTCTCATTTTCTTATTTGCAATCATAGAAGCATCATCAACATTAATTGGCTTTGCAAATTGATCCATAGGTCCCATATCAATTGATCTTTTTTTACTCCTTAGCTCAATGATGGAAATTTCATCATCTTCTTCTTCACATATATTAAAAGACATAACCACATCGTTCCTTAACTTAGATTCATTCAATGATTTTTCCCGCTTCTTAGACTTGTTATCCTCAAGTGCTGAAGGACACTTTTCTTTTCGTTCTCCAGTTGGCCTCGTACATGCTTTTACACCTTTCCTAGAATACCCGAAATGTGGATTTTGTGCCTATAAATTCCGCCGGTCGTAACTTTACCACACAAGGTACACTTGACATATTTGTGATTTTGAGGATCTACTTACACAACGGTATCCCATCCAATATCCTTAGAGTCCCTTTTCAATTCACTGTCTATGGAATGAGAATTTGATGCCATTGAAGAATCATTTCCTTCTATCGATCCCTACAAAAATCGAGCTAATAATACACAATGTAGGCTATAAAAATTTTATTGGAGAAACTACATTTTTTTAAACACAATCCATTGTTCATTCTGTTTTAAAAAAATCGTGGCAATACAACCCATTCATGCTCAAACAAAATTTCACAATAAGAAAATTGTACAGTAAGAAACTAAGCATAAATGGGTGAACAAAATGAGAGACTTACAAAAGGAGAGTTGTCGATTTCCATTTCTGTAGTTCAGCCTTTGCCCATCGGTGGTGCTATAGTTTAAGCGTTTATTATCGGTGAGATTACACGAAAAAATCACAAGAGAAGAATGGAAAGAAGAAACTTGTGTGAAACCGTGAAGTTGGAAGGTGGAAGGTCAACATCTAAGTTCTAAACCCAATTTATTTATTATTTTAAAATAATAAATAAAATGACACGTTAACCATAATTAAGTCAAACTATAATTAACCGCTTTTGTTATGCTTTTGAAACATCTGCTCATTTTAAAATTTTTGAAACGTCTGCTTATTCGTTTTCTTAAAAAGTACTAGAATTTTTTTTTTTAAAAACCTCACATAGCATCGGCCGAATTGCATACACAAGCATAAAATATTTTTGACATCATTTTAAAATAAATCAATAACTAACATTTGAAAAGTATAGCTCATACTATAACCTCTCAAAACCACTCATAAATAAAACGTCGTAAAAATATACCTTTAACATCACTTAAAATCATAACTAGTGCAGAAAACTAGCGTCGGTCTTCGGGTTATGTGCACCTTCAGTCCAGTCAGATCAACCATCAAGACCTCCATTGTCATATTCATAATCAATATAACTTGCATCAATCACACCTAGTGAGTCTAAAAACTCAACACGTCATATTCTTGATAACGAGTAATACGTAATACAGTTAACATATAACAGTGAAAAATACTTATACTTAAAATATCATTTTCATGAAGATGCATAAACATAAATATTTTCGTAAACATTTTCATGATGCATAAAACTTTTAAATAAAAACATTTTCATAATCTTATGCATAAACATTTTCATATAAACATAAACATATCCATATTCATATCTATATTCATATCCTCATATTCATATTCATATTAACATATTCATATTCATGTTCGTGTATCTTGAATTCAGATCGTGATTGTGACTCGTATTCTTAAACGTATTGGGCGATGGATCCATCTAAAGAAACCACTGTACTGGGCGGCGGGGACACCAGCAACACTCTCACCGGTCAACTGGGCCTTGACCTACGTATTAACATATCATGTAATTGGAAATATGATCATCGGGGCTCCCTCTGGGGCCTTTTCCCATAAATAGGCTCCCTCTGGGGCCTTCTCTCCTCACGACATCTCCAATCATATCATCGTATTCGTATTCGTATTCGTATCAACGGAAACACGATCGTCGGGCACCCACTGGGACCATAACCCTCACGATATTTCCAACATATAGTAGTCACAATCCCTTCACGTCCTTCAACATAGGGTTTTGAGGTGATTTTATACGCCGGTACGTAAATTTTATCGGTGTTGGTTTTTCAACAAAAATACGAACGTCTTGACAACCCGGCTAATAAATTCACAAACTTATTTAAACAAAACTATTTTAATATTTTAATTAAATTCTAATTAAGCATTAATGAGCCTAATTTGTATGCTTAATGGGCCTAAGCTTAATTAAAGAATTATTAACTATAAAATATGTTAATCACCCCCATAACCCCACAAACACCCACGCCTCCCTCACCCCAACAAATTCAAGGAATCCTTTGCACCTTAAACTCACGACACACACATCATATTCTTCAAGGAGGATCAAAATTTTGCAAGGAAAAATCAAGCCATCGTCTTCGTGTCGTCGTTCTTCAATCGTCAACGTATAATCGTGCGTTAATAACGCAAAGGCACGCCATATTCTTCTTTTACTCATCTTTCACACCATATGATGTGTTTAATACATGATTGCATGAAAAACATGATACAACTTTTATATTTTCGTTTTTATGGTTATACATGCACAAAACAAGAGTTTTTCTTTTTTAAAACTCTTCATAATGATGCACAAAGGGGCTGCCATGGTAGGGGTACTTGAAGGGATGTTTTTCCACATGTTTAAGGGTCCATAGGTGCATACACAAGCATAAAATATTTTTGACATCATTTTAAAATAAATCAACAACTAACATTTGAAAAGTATAGCCCATACTATAACCTCTCAAAACCACTCATAAATAAAACATCGTAAAAATATACCTTTAACATCACTTAAAATCATAAATCATAACTAGTGCGGAAAACTAGCGTCGGTCCTCGGGTTATGTGCACCTTCAGTCCAGTCAGATCAACCATCAAGACCTCCATTGTCATATTCATAATCAATATAACCTGCATCAATCACACCTAGTGAGTCTAAAGACTCAACACGTCATATTCTTGATAACAAGTAATACGTAATACAATTAACATATAATAGTGAAAAATACTTATACTTAAAATATCATTTTCATGAAGATGCATAAACATAAATATTTTCGTAAACATTTTCATGATGCGTAAAACTTTTAAATAAAAACATTTTCATAATCTTATGCGTAAACATTTTCATATAAACATAAACATATCCATATTCATATCCTCATATTCATATTCATATTAACATATTCATATTCATGTTCGTGTATCTTGAATTCAGATCGTGATTGTGACTCGTATTCTTAAACGTATTGGGCGATGGATCCATCTAAAGAAACCACAGTACAGGGCGGCGGGGACACCAGCAACACTCTCACCGGCCAACTGGGCCTTGGCCTACGTATTAACATATCATGTCATTGGAAATACGATCGTCGGGGTTCCCTCTAGGGCCTTTTCCCATAAATGGGCTCCCTCTGGGGCCTTCTTCCCTCACGACATCTCCAATCATATCATCGTATTCGTATTCGTATTCGTATCAACGGAAACACGATCGTAGAACTCCCACTGGGACCATAACCCTCACGATATTTCCAACATGTAGTAGTCACAATCCCTTCACGTCCTTCAACATAGGGTTTTGAGGTGATTTTATACGCCGGGACGTAAATTTTATCGGTGTTGGTTTTTCAACAAAAATACGAACGTCTTGACAACCCGGCTAATAAATTCACAAACTTATTTAAACAAAACTATTTTAATATTTTAATTAAATTCTAAATAAGCATTAATGGGCCTAATTTGTATGCTTAATGGGCCTAAGCTTAATTAAAGAATTATTAACTATAAAATATGTTAATCACCCCCATAACCCCACAAACACCCACGCCTCCCTCACCCCAACAAATTCAAGGAATCCTTTGCACCTTAAACTCACGGCACACACATCATATTCTTCAAGGAAGATCAAAATTTTGCAAGGAAAAATCAAGCCATCGTCTTCGTGTCGTCGTTCTTCAATCGTCAACGTATAATCGTGCGTTAATAACGCAAAGGCATGCCATATTCTCCTTTTACTCATCTTTCACACCATATTATGTGTTTGATACATGATTGCATGAAAAACATGATACAAATTTTATATTTTCATTTTTATGGTTATACATGCACAAAACAAGAGTTTTTCTTTTTTAAAACTCTTCATAATGATGCACAAAGGGGCTGCCATGGTAGGGGTACTTGAAGGGATGTTTTTCCACATGTTTAAGGGTCCATAGGTGCATACACAAGCATAAAATATTTTTGACATCATTTTAAAATAAATCAACAACTAACATTTGAAAAGTATAGCCCATACTATAACCTCTCAAAACCACTCATAAATAAAACATCGTAAAAATATACCTTTAACATCACTTAAAATCATAAATCATAACTAGTGCGAAAAACTAGCGTCGGTCCTCGGGTTATGTGCACCTTCAGTCCAGTCAGATCAACCATCAAGACCTCCATTGTCATATTCATAATCAATATAACCTGCATCAATCACACCTAGTGAGTTTAAAGACTCAACACGTCATATTTTTGATAACAAGTAATACGTAATACAATTAACATATAATAGTGAAAAATACTTATACTTAAAATATCATTTTCATGAAGATGCATAAACATAAATATTTTCGTAAACATTTTCATGATGCGTAAAACTTTTAAATAAAAACATTTTCATAATCTTATGCGTAAACATTTTCATATAAACATAAACATATCTATATTCATATCCTCATATTCATATTCATGTTCGTGTATCTTGAATTCAGATCGTGATTGTGACTCGTATTCTTAAACGTATTGGGCGATGGATCCATCTAAAGAAACCACAGTACAGGGCGGCGGGGACACCAGCAACACTCTCACCGGCCAACTGGGCCTTGGCCTACGTATTAACATATCATGTCATTGGAAATACGATCGTCGGGGCTCTCTCTAGGGCCTTTTCCCATAAATGGGCTCCCTCTGGGGCCTTCTTCCCTCACGACATCTCCAATCATATCATCGTATTCGTATTCGTATCAACGGAAACACGATCGTCGGGCTCCCACTGGGACCATAACCCTCACGATATTTCCAACATGTAGTAGTCACAATCCCTTCACGTCCTTCAACATGTTATCATCACTTAATAAAAACATGCATATAATATCATTTTTATTTTGAAACCAAGCATGCAACATGTCTTTTAAATGCCCATATTTAAATCATAAAAATCATAGACATTTAAAAATCATAACTTAACATATTAAAAATCATAAACATCGATGAACATTTTAATATAAATATTTTTACATCGTAAACATTTAAAATAAACATTTAAATCATAAATATTTAAAATAAACGTTTTAGCATATTAAATCATAAAACATGAAACATATTATCTTAAAAATACATAAACATTTAAAATTGACATATGAACATATAAACATCCATAATCATTGAAAATAATCATATTAGCATATAAAACAGCATTCAGGACACTGCCATGACGTTTACTAATTTTTAGGTGTAAAAAGACCGTTTTACCCCTGGACGTAAAATTTCACGTTTTTGATATTATCTTAATTTCATTGACTTTATCATGTCACAAATAATTATTTAAGCTTACATGAATTTTATCATATTTTTATTTAGCTTAAATCGAGGACTTTTGATTTAATCTTTAAATAAGACGTATTAACACGTTTTAATCACGAATTAAACCAAATCTTAATATAAAATTCTCAAATTAAAAAATTATACTTATAATAATTATTTAAGCTTAAACCTAATTTTTCATAATTTTATTAAGCTTAAATCTAGGTGTTTCCCTATTCGTTTTTAAACTTAGACGTACTTCCCAGTTTTGACTCGTATGGACTCGAAACTTAACCAAACTTTACCAAACTTGAACCAAAGCTTAATAACACCTAACTAACCCATATACAACAAAATTCCAGCCCATTAAGTCCCTTGGATATGCCTAGGAAGCTACTGAATTTTTCTGCACAAGAGTCCTAGTCCTAATATGATTCAAACCTAGGCTAGCTTCGCCTCCTAGCCCTTAACCACCATGTCCAGCCTCTACCCATCCCTCCTATGCAGCCCAATTAAGTCTAGTGGACCCTCCCTAACCGCATCTAGCAGCCGTGACCCTCAAAGACTACTAGTCGAAGAGTCCTTTTTCCTTAAGGAGTCTATTTTCGTTTTTATTCCTTTCCTATTTTTTTCAGCCTTTAAACATACACCTAGGGACCCTTAAACATGTGAAAAAACATCTCTTCAAGTACCCCTACCATGGCAGCCCCTTTGTGCATCATTATGAAGAGTTTTAAAAAAGAAAAACTCTTGTTTTGTGCATGTATAACCATAAAAACGAAAATATAAAAGTTGTATCATGTTTTTCATGCAATCATGTATCAAACACATAATATGGTGTGAAAGATGAGTAAAAGGAGAATATGGCGTGCCTTTGCGTTATTAACGCACGATTATACGTTGACGATTGAAGAACGACGACACGAAGACGATGGCTTGATTTTTCCTTGCAAAATTTTGATCCTCCTTGAAGAATATGATGTGAGTGCCGTGAGTTTAAGGTGCAAAGGATTCCTTGAATTTGTTGGGGTGAGGGAGGCGTGGGTGTTTGTGGGGTTATGGGGGTGATTAACATATTTTATAGTTAATAATTCTTTAATTAAGCTTAGGCCCATTAAGCATACAAATTAGGCCCATTAATGCTTAATTAGAATTTAATTAAAATATTAAAATAGTTTTGTTTAAATAAGTTTGTGAATTTATTAGCCGGATTGTCAAAACGTTCGTATTTTTGTTGAAAACCAACACCGATAAAATTTACGTCCCGGCGTATAAAATCACCTCAAAACCCCATATTTTCAAAAATAAGAAAAAACGTCGCCCATATTTTTAAATAATTAAAAATAATTATTTAATAAAAATTGTAATGCCCAAGAATTGTAGGTTGATAGAATGAAATTATGAAATGTTGCATTGATGAGCCACCGCACCCGCGCCAACTTTTCTACCGCCCCCGCGGTTGTTGGACAGTAGGGTTCCATGTTGATTACAGTAGAGTCAGCGCACTCGCGCCTGGACACCTACTACTCCCGCAGTTGATGGGCAGTAGGTTGGAGAATTTTGTACGAACCAACACCGCCTCGGCGGTGCAGAAGTGACCGCACCCGTGGTCGACTGCTCTAAATTGTTGGATGGCATGCCAAAGCTTGAGCGCAGCCGCGGTTCATGAACTACCGCACCCGCGGTCATGCGTGTTACTTGGAAAA
Source organism: Primulina tabacum (assembly GCF_025594145.1). Taxonomy (NCBI): domain Eukaryota; kingdom Viridiplantae; phylum Streptophyta; class Magnoliopsida; order Lamiales; family Gesneriaceae; genus Primulina; species Primulina tabacum. The sequence continues at coordinate 14,896,644 of NC_134558.1, forward strand.
TATGACACTCGCCCCTCAACATGCATGATATATATATGAGGTGTTAGCATTCTTTCCTTCCCATTTCAGCAACCAGAGGACCGAGACCATTAGCAGGGAAGCTTCAAAGTTTCTTCCATTCTATAATTGGGTTTGTGCAAGATTTAGCCATCCAAACTTAAATCCAATTTCGGTTTTGAGCTCCTCTCTTCAAGGGCTAGCTAAGGATGTAAGTTTCATTCATTTCCCGCATGATTTGAGATATTGTGATTGGGGAAATTGTCAATTTCACTAGATTATGTGTGCTTGTGAAGTTGGTGATCGTATATTCGTAGTCGGATCGAAGAAATATTATCATATGCAATTGTTATGAAATTCCAGCGTAGTTATGATTGAACATGTTCAGATTTCAGAGTTTAGAGTGTGTTATGAAGAGAATGGTGAATTGTTGATATTGATTATATTGTGTTGATTTGATCGATATCGAGAAACTACGTCGTTATGCCGTCGAAATGTACCGAGATTGAATATTGCTCCGTATGTGTATCCTTTTGAGTTAGAAGTAAATATGGTGCATTGTATATATGTCATTTCAGATTTGGTTTGACAGATTCGATATCAAGAATACGAGACTTCGACTTCTACGAACGACCAGAAGGTATAATTCATGTTTGTTTGGGGAAGACACAACTCAAATGAGATTCAATTTGAGTTTCCCAACAAAATCACATACTTGTTCTATTTGTACTTTATATTGATTTATATATGTACTGAGATAGGAGTGTCATTGGTAGATACGCCAATTTTCTAAACGTTCGGTGATATCGATGCTTCGGATCAGATTCACTCCGATTGTAGAATTCGATATAGACCAGACCGAAGTTTAGGATTAAGATGTAACGCCATCACGATTGGGAGAGTAGGTGGGAGACCTGTTACATCTTATTCACACCGGGATCCCTAGACTTAGATACGAGTCGAGTCAAAGATATGAGTTTGAATTAAGTTGCTTGCCTTATATTGATTACGTTTCATAGACTATGGAACGTATTGCTATTGATTATGTTCATGGTAGTATGTTCCTGATTTATATCGCATGATATGCACGTATACATGTTTTATACTGGGATTTATTCTCACCGGAGTTTCCGGCTGTTGTTGTGTCTGTATGTGTGCATAACAACAGGTAGGGCAGGATCTGGGTCGTAGCAGAGATGAGAGATGGATATAGCGTGGTGATCACGGGCATAGCAGATGTACTAGTAGTTGTACTTTTGTCATGTACTGTATTTGAATATTGGTTTATTGAATATGTACTGGACAAGACATGTATATTATGTTTGTAGAAATAAAATAAATGTAGACCTTGTGCATGTTTATATACATTTGAATTAATGTTAAAAGCAAAAATTTGACCCACATTTTCTAGCAAAGATCCAACTAATCCCAAAAAAAAATGAGTTAGAGCCCGGGTCCCCACAACAGGTGGTATCAGAGCAGTAGGTTCTGTAGACTGAGATAGAATAGAATGAGCGGGGTAGATCGAGTCTTCTTCCTTTCTTTTGATGTGCTAGCATGATTTACTGCTTTCCCTATTACATGTTGTATTGTTATCTGAATTGATTTACAGCATGTGCTTGTAAAGACTGAATCAGAACCGATTCTGGATCAGAGGTATATGATCAGAGGAGGGCTGAGACAGATTGTATAGATTGTGTACTAATCTTTTGATAATCAGATATGCCACCTAGAAGAATACCACAACCAGCTGCAGGTCAAGTGCCAGAACAGGGTAGTACGTCAGGTACTCAGATGGATGTGACAGCTACACCTATGGAGACGTTATTAAAGAGGTTTCAGTCATTCCATCCCCCGACTTTGAAGGGCATGGAGAATGTAGTGAATTGTGAGAGCTGGTTAGACGATATAGAGATGCTGTTTGAATCTCTTGCCTATACAGATGAACGAAGAGTGAAGTTGATTGGGCATCAATTACAAGAAGTGGCCAAGAGTTGGTGGCTTACCACGAAACGAGCATTGGAGCATAGAGGTATCGATATTACTTGGAAGGTATTCAAGGATGAATTTTATCAACATTTCTTTCCAGTCTCCTATCGAAAAGACAAAGGAGCCGAATTTGCCAACTTGAGACAGGGGCAGTGGAACATAGAAGAGTATGTTGCCAAGTTTTCTTCCTTGCTTCGATTTGCGCCACACGTGGCAGGAAATGATGAAGCGGTCGCCGATCAATTCATCAATGGTTTAAACCCTGATATTTTTACTTTGGTGTACACGGGACGACCCAATACCTTTTCTGATGCACTGAACAACAAAAGGAGCAGAGGCTGGCTTGATCAGGCAGCGAGGAGCTTCCTATAGTGCTCAGAGTCAGAGACCGCCACAGCCTGCCGCACAGTTTCCACCACCTCCTCCTCAATTTGATAGTGGAAGCAGTAGTAGTGGCAAGAAAGATTCGTTGAAAGCTAAAGGTAAGCAGTTCAAGAGAGCAGGGAGCAGTTCGTCGAGCTCCAGCGGGTCACGACAGAGAGAGCCTGGCCAGAGTGCAGAGTATACTAGTGTTTATTGCAGTTTTTGTGGTGGCAGGCATTCCAATGAGCAGTGTCAAGGAGTCATGGGCCGATGCAATATTTGTAGACAGCAGGGACACTTTGCCAGAGTCTGTCCACAGAGAGGTGCAGAGCAAGCTCAGAGTATTGGGGCATCTGGTTCAGTATCTCATCCGGAGCGCCAAGCATCATCTGTTCATTCCTTCCAGCCGCCACTTGCACCGTCCCAGTCTCGAGCCAGAGGTAGCCAAACAATGAGCCAACCTCCCAGACAGCAGGCTCGAGTGTTCGCACTGACAGAGGAGCAGGCCCAGGATGCGCCAGATGATGTGATTGCAGGTAACTGTTTTCTTTGCGGTTATCCTGCATATGTGTTGATAGACACAGGTGCATCCCATACATTCATTTTTGAACATTTTGCATTGACACATGCATTGCCTGTCGAGTCGTTGTCTACTGTAGTGTCTATTTCTTCTCCGTTGGGAAGTGGTTTGATATCTGTGACTTCAGTTAGACATTGCATGCTACAGTTTGAAGGTCACGAGATTGAGCTAGATTGTGTTGTACTTGGTCTATCTGATTTTGATTGTATTGTTGGGATTGACATGTTAACCGAGTACAGAGCTACTGTAGATTGTTTCCAGAAGATTGTCAGGATTCAGACCAGAGATGGCTGACGAGTGGAAATTCTACGGTAAGGGTTCCAGATCTCGGATTCTCTTATTGTCTGCTTTGACTATGAGTAGATTGCTGCAGAAAGGAGCAGAGGGGTTCCTTATTTATTCTGTAGACCTACAAAAATCGAGCCCGGAATTGGCAGATTTGCCAGTAGTACGGGAGTTTGCAGATGTATTTCCAGATGAGATCCCAAGGTTACCCCCAGCCCGAGAGGTAGATTTCAGTATTGATCTTATTCCAGGTACCGTTCCTATATCTCAAGCTCCGTATAGGATGGCGCCGATAGAGTTGAAAGAATTGAAAGCACAGTTAGAAGATCTTCTAGCTAAGGGATATATCAGACCCAGTGTATCTCCTTGGGGTGCTCCAGTGCTATTCGTGCGCAAGAAAGATGGTTCCATGAGATTATATATCGATTACCGGCATCTGAATAAAGCAACGGTGAAGAATAAATATCCATTGCCGCGTTTTGACGATTTATTTGATCAGTTACAGGGATCATCTGTCTATTCCAAGAGTTTGCGATCGGGATATCACCAACTGAGAGTTAGAGATGTTGACATACCGAAGACAGCATTCCGAACCAGGTATGGACATTATGAGTTTGTTGTCATGCCTTTTGGTTCAACGAATGCTCCAGCGGTGTTTATGGGATTGATGAACCGTATCTTTCAGAGGTATTTGGATGAGTTTGTGATTGTTTTTATTGATGATATCTTGGTTTATTCTAAGAATCTGAATGAACATGCCAATCATTTGAGAATTGTGTTGCAAACGTTGAGAAATGAAGGATTATTTGCTAAACTGTCAAAGTGTGAGTTTTGGCTGAAACAAGTTGTCTTCTTGGGTCATATCATATCTGGAGACGGTATTTCTGTGGATCCGAGTAAAGTTGAAGCTGTGATCAGTTGGCCTAGACCGACTTCTGTGCCTGAGATACGCAGTTTCATGGGTCTGGCAGGGTACTATTGACGATTCATTAAAGATTTCTCCAGCATTGCGAAGCCGATTACCCAGTTGACACAGAAGAATGCACCGTTTGTGTGGTCTGAGGATTGTGAGTCTAGCTTCATAGAGTTGAAGAAGAGGCTGACCAGTGCACCTGTCTTGATGATTCCTTCAGGTACTGGTGATTTCGTTGTGTATTGTGATGCATCTCACAAAGGGTTAGGATGTGTTCTTATGCAGCGAGGACATGTGATCGCATATGCCTCTAGACAGCTGAAGCCACACGAAACTCGATACCCAATTCATGATCTTGAATTGGCGGCTATTGTTTTTGCATTGAAGATTTGGCGTCATTATCTTTATGGCGAGAAATTTGAGATCTACTCTGATCACAAGAGCCTAAAATATTTGTTTTCTCAGTCAGAATTGAACATGAGACAGCGTAGATGGCTTGATTTGTTGAAATATTTTGATTGCGAAATCAAGTACTATCCAGGGAAGTCAAATGCAGCAGCAGATGCCTTGAGTTGAAAGGTATGTGCCCTATCCTTATCGACGATAGGTATTTCGAATTTAGTTGAAGATTGCTGTTTGTCTGGTTTAGCATTTGATACAGATAGTAGACCGCTACAACTTGCTACGATTCAAGTTGAGCCAGATTTGATTATGAGAATCAAGTTAGCCCAAAGAACTGATCAGAATGTGCAGAAGTCGATTGATATGGTCAGATCAGGACATCAGTCTGAGTATCAGGTACATGATTTTGTTCTGTATGTGAATAACCGTATTGTAGGGCCAGATGTTCCAGAATTGAAACAACAGATTATGTTAGAAGCGCACTGTAGTCGGTTTAGTATTCATCCTGGTGGCAGGAAAATGTACAACGATTTGAAGACACAATTCTGGTGGAAACAGATGAAGTCAGATATTGCAGAGTTTGTGTCTAAGTGCTTGAATTGCCAGCAGGTGAAGGCCGAGAGAAAGAAGCCCGGAGGTCTACTTCAGAGTTTGTCTATTCCTAAAATGAAATGAGATCACATTTCCATGGATTTCGTGACGAAGTTACCTCGATCATCCCGGGGCTGTGATGCGATTTGGGTCATTATTGACAGATTGACCAAATCAGCGTGTTTTATTCCATACAGAATGACATACCGACACGATCAGATGGCTGAGATTTATGTCAGAGAGGTTTTCAGATTGCATGGCGTGCCAAAGTCGATCGTATCAGATCGTGATCCACGATTCACTTCACACTTTTGGCACAGTTTGCAGCAGGCTTTAGGTACGACATTGCACCTGAGTACCGCCTATCATCCTCAGACAGATGGACAGTCAGAGCGGACTATCCAGACTTTAGATGACATGTTGAGAGCTGTAGTGCTAGATTTCGGCACTAGTTGGCAAGATTCACTGCCACTTTGTGAATTCTCATACAACAACAGCTATCAGACGAGCATTGAGATGGCTCCGTTTGAAGCCTTGTATGGCAAGAAGTGCAGATCTCCGTTGTATTGGGATGATATAATTGAGGTACCAGAACTTGGACCTGACATGATTCGTGAAATGATTGAGAAGGTGAAGATCATTCAGAAGAGAATGACAACGGCACAGGATAGGCAAGCCAAGTATGCGAACATTAGACATAGACCGTTAGTATTTGAACAGGGAGACATAGTATTCTTGAAGATTTCTCCGTTCAGAGGCGTTGTCAGATTTGGCAAACGCGGGAAATTGTCTCCGAGATACATCGGTCCTTACGAGATTCTTGAGAAGATTGGCGATCGAGGATATCGACTGGCTCTTCCTCCTTCTTTATATGGGATACATGACGTTTTTCATGTATCGATGCTGCGTAGATACATGCCTGATGCTTCTCATGTCATTCAGCTTGATGAGGCCGAGCTTGACAATACACTGAGTTATTTTGAGCAACCATTGCAGATTTTGGATCGAAAAGAAAAACAGCTCAGAACGAAGACTATTCTGCTAGTGAAAGTCCAGTGGAGTCGTCATGGCATTGAAGAAGCGACTTGGGAGACAAAATCAGATATGAGACAGAGATATCCCGAGTTATTCCTATGATGTGAGTATTTATTCAGTTTTGATTATATTGCATCTTGTATCTATGATTTGTATTGATTTCTTGCGAGTTCGAGGACGAACTCATATCTAAGAGGGGGAAAAATGTAATGCCCAAGAATTGTAGGTTGATAGAATGAAATTATGAAATGTTGCATTGATGAGCCACCGCACCCGCGCCAACTTTTCTACCGCCCCCGCGGTTGTTGGACAGTAGGGTTCCATGTTGATTACAGTAGAGTCAGCGCACCCGCGCCTGGACACCTACTGCTCCCGCGGTTGATGGGCAGTAGGTTGGAGAATTTTGTACGAACCAACACCGCCTCGGCGGTGCAGAAGTGACCGCACCCGCGGTCGACTGCTCTAAATTGTTGGATGGCATGCCGAAGCTTGAGCGCAGCCGCGGTTCATGAACTACCTCACCCGCGGTCATGCGTGTTGCTTGAGCGCAGCCGCGGTTCATGAACTACCGCACCCGCGGTCATGCGTGTTCCTCGATCACAACTCGAATATTCTTTAAAAATACATTTTAATGCAACCATGTAGAAAAATATATTTAAAACATGTCAAAATGCACAACATAATTAATTAATGCAATTAAAATATTTATTTAAAATACAGGAGAATTTAATAATTCAAATCGCGTGGACCTTTAAATTTTCGGGGCGTTACAATTCTACTGAACATTTTTTTAAATGCCATGATCGAAACCATGCCTACATAATTACATAAAATTCGAAACATGCATTCTGTAAAATCAACCCACTGCTGAATAAAATAACTACAGTTAAAATTATGAAAGGAGCAACCAACCTAAACAATTAACGTTTAAAAATATAAAACATCAAGCATATTAAAATTTTTCAAAACCCTCAACAAAATAAAATTATCAACCATTTAAAAAGTTGTTTAAACGTGTTCCCATAAAATCTTATTCTTGCGGAAGAATATAAGGTTCTCGAGTTAACGTGCGCCACCAGCCCCGCCCTTTCAGTCATCGTCACCTCCAGCGTCCTGATCAAAATGAACACCTGCATCATTCACACCTAGTGAGTCTAAAGACTCAACACACATGTATCATTATTACAACTACATATACATAGCACATAACAATAAAAAAATAGAGTAATAAAATACATTTCATGAACTTAAAAGCATAAATGTAAACACGTCGTATAATAGCGTTGTAATATCCGATCGTTTCTCTTCTTTTATTAATGATTTATGGTATTATATGATGATGATCTATGGCTTTAAGTTATGGTATGAATGATAATGAATGTTATAATATAGATTAGATAATGGATGAGTAGCATAGAATGTTGAACTTGGGCTAAATGGGTATTGGAAGTGCAGAAACGGTATGAAAATTTGGCAGTAGTTGTGATTTTTAGCATAAAGTTTTGTATTTTGATCCAAATGATGTGAGGCCACTTTCATTAAAAATATAAGATATAAGGCTATAATTTTTATATTTTGAGTTTTGTTCAAATCATTATGGAAGACAAGCCAAAAGTGCCCCGAAGTGTGTCGTGTGTAACGTTGTTCCTCCAGTGACACATGTTGGGAGATTGAGCATAACTTTTTCCTCAGACCTTTACATGACATGCAGTTAATTGGAGATGCAAGCCAAGACATAGAGCTACAACTTTTAATTTTACGACGTTTTCAAAAGGGAAGAGGCGTTTCGGAAGCGATCTTTGATGTGGCTGTGCGCAGAGCGGCGCCCGAGCGGTAAGAAATGACCACCCAAGCGCCATTGGTTCTGGATTTTGTGTTTTGTGCAGTACGTTCCGCGCAAGGGCGGTAAGTTATGACCGCCCGAGCGCCCAACAAAGTGTAAAAAGCATGTTTTGAGGTTTGGATGGCATAAATTTGATTGGGAAATGGTTTTGTATCATTTTCTTCTCTTCCCATTTCTCTCCATCGGTTTAGAACCTAGGGTTCCTTCAAGTTCTTCTTCTTTCTTCTTCTAATCTCTTCAACACAAGGAACAATCTTGCAATCCAAGCTAGGAAATTTATCTTTAAGGATTGAAGGGTTTAAGGTAAGGAATCCATTCTTGTTTCTTTTGGGTTTTGAGTTAGAATTCAAAGGTTAAGGTTTATGGGTTAAATGTTAAATGAAGGTTGTTATTTATGTAATGGTGGATTATATCTTGGATTTGATTTGTAGGAGCATCATCAAAGGATTGAGTTTACCATTCCTAACGTTGGTTGTAAGTAGACCTCATTATTGAATGCATCTCATGAACTATGTATATAATGAAATGGTTTTAAATGATTAGCTCCTTTTAAATGATTCATATGTATTATGTTTATGTATCTATGTATTTATTGAAAAGGAAAGGAAATGGTTTCTATGTCATTGAAATGAAAAAGGAGCTTAATGTTTTTACATGCACACCATGTGTTTGATGAATGGTTTCAATGAATATTATTATGGCTTGATAGTTAAATGGTATAGTGGTGTTACCTTTGGTAATTCTAAACCCACATGACTGATGTTGATCAACGAAAGAACATGTACATGACTGATTTTATTCAAAAGTACATGTATACCAATGACTGATAACTATCGTTGCCACTACAGATAAAGAAAATAAACGAATGCCATCTTATAATATGATTGTTATCTATGGTTTTATTGAATGATGGCATATAAAGTTTAAAAGAAAGATTATGAATTCTCTGATTTTTGCTATCATATATGTAGTTGTTAGTATGATATCTACTTGATGAGTTTTATATACTCATTCAAATTATGTTTATGGGATGCAGGTCCTAAAGATTAGTTTTGGCAGAGTTGTCGCAGCATATGGAAATTATATATGCCAAATTTTAGAGATGAATGCTCTTTGCTATGTTAAAAGATTTCGGGCAGAAACAAGATATATTTTGTTATGCATGTAGATGATATCTTTTATTAAAACTTTAATCATGTATGGAATGATTGTATGAAATTTTAGATGGATACTAGTTCTTTAACTAAATGCTTATGGTTTATTTTCTATATTATTTTAATGGTTAAGTTGGATTGTTGGTTTAAAGAGCTTTGATTGTGGCAGGTTGATGTGTTTAAATTATAGGTAAATTCTGCCGAAAATTTTTAAAATGCATATTTTCTAAAATTTTTAGTTAAGCTTTCCGCATAAAAGTTTTTATCTACATTTTATTGAGTCAAAGGTGTTACATTGAGTGGTATCAGAGCAATGTTCTTTTGGACCAATGATTTGGCATATGATTTCCTCTGCTATCGACACTTCGGTATGTTTCTTCCTGCATTAATAATAAGTAATGATTTGATAACTAAGATTATGTTATAATTATGAATTGAAATGAGTTTTAAACTGAGATGCAATATAGGACTATGCCTCTTAAGCAAAAAGCTAGTGACGAAGGGGATAGTTCATCATCAAAAGTGGTTGATGAATTTGGTAAACTGCTGAATGAACAAGCGAAAATTCATGGCGAGCATATTCAACAGTTATTGAGTTTGCCTAACCTAGAGCAAGGTAGAGGTAGAGGTCAGGTAAGACAAGAGGCTACTACAAAGAAATCTTATGAAACGTTTAGGAAAATGAAGCCACCAGAGTTTTTGGGAAGTTCAGATCCATTGATTGCTTTGGAATGGATTAAGGCTGTTGAGGCTATCTTTGACTATCTGAAATTTGAAGAGAATGACAGCGTTAGTTGTGCTGTTTTTCTTCTTACTAATGCAGCAAGGACTTGGTGGGAAGCGACCAAAGTTACTTTGAACATTCAAACCTTGAAGTGGCCAGAATTTAAAGATCTTTTCTTTGACAAATAATTTTCTAAAGATGTCAAGACAAAGAAGGTGAAAGAATTTTTGGAATTGAAACAAGGAAGTATGAATGTGAATGATTACATTCTTAAATTTGAAGAGGGCTGTCAGTTTGCCCCTTACATTTCCAAAGATGATATAGAAAGGGGTGAGCACTTCTTGAGGGGTTTAAGAGCGAAATCAAGCGAGATGTAAGGATGTCCAAAGCTACAACATACAAAGAAATTGTGGAGAAGGCACTTATGGCAGAGCAGGATGAGAACGAGATTGAGATCAAGAGACAATTGAGAAGACAAAGTTTTCCACCTAAGGGCCATGGTTCAAGTCAAGGTTGGAAGGGAGGATTTAAAGGAAAAGGGAAGGAGGAACATCGGGCCAAAACTCCTATGATTGCTCCTACACCTCCTGCAGCAGATAAACCATTGTGTTCAAAGTGTGGCAAACATCACAAGGGTGAATGCTTGGTGGGTAGTAACAAATGCTTTAAGTGTGGAACTATCGGACATATTGCTATGAATTGTCATCAGATATATGGGAAAGGAAAAGTACAAGGACACATCTTTACCATGAAAAAGGAAGGTATAAATCTTGATTCTTCTGTGATCTCAAGTACTATTTTAATTTCGGGCAAAGTAGCTATTACATTGATTGATACTGGAGCTACTCATTCATTTATGTCTGAAATATTTATGAGATCTTTGGGTATTACTCCATCTTATCATGATATCCAGTATAGTATATTATTACCATCAGGAGATGAGATTTGTCCAACCACTGTTGTTCGTGCTTGTTCTGTGCAAGTTAATGAAAGAACAGTGTTTGCTGATTTGATTGTTATTCCCATGGTTGCCTTTGATGTGATATTGGGTATGGATTGGTTATCGACTCACCTTGCAGTTATTGATTGTGTTGCAAAGACAGTGAGATTTTCAATAGACGGAAAGGAAGGAGGATTAATAGTCAGTTCAGGTACTTCGCTGGTTCTTCCTTTTATTTCTTGTATGAAAGCTCGTAAAATGTTGAGGAAAAGATGTTTTTTGTTTTTGGCTTCGGTAGTGAATGTGAACAAAAATGTGAAAGTGAATTTAGACGATATTGAAGTGGTGAGGGATTTTTCAGATGTATTTGCAGATGATGTGCCTTGTTTACCACCTGAAAGAGAGGTTGAGTTTGTTATTGATGTAGTTCCTGGCACAGCTCCTATTTCAAAGCCTCCTTATAGAATGGCACCGACAGAAATGAAGGAACTGAAAGATCAATTACAGGAACTGTTAGATAAAGGATTTATTAGACCCGGTTCTTCACCATGGGGAGCCCCGGTTCTTTTTGTGAAGAAGAAGGATGGTTCTTTGAGATTATGCATTGATTATAGAGAGATCAACAAAGTGACAATCAAGAACAAATATCCATTACCGAGGATTGATGATCTATTTGATCAGTTGCAAGGGGATTCAGTATTTTCAAAGATTGATCTCGTTCTGGATAGCACCAGTTGAAGGTTAGAGAGGCTGATATACTAAAGACTGCTTTCAGGACTAGGTATGGTCATTATGAGTTTTTTGTAATGTCTTTTGGGTTAACTAATGCTCCATCTGTCTTTATGGATCTGATGAACAGAGTGTTAAAACCATATTTGGACAGTTTTCTTATTGTATTCATTGATGATATCCTAATGATATCCTAATATATTCTAAGACTCGAGAGCTGCACCAAGAGCATTTGAGTACAGTGTTGCAGCAGTTGAGGGAGAAGAAGTTGTTTGCTAAGTTAAACAAGTGTGAATTTTGGTTGGAATGAGTCATCTTTTTAGGCCATATTGTATCAAAGGATGGGACTGCAGTGGATCCATATTCAACAGTTATTGAGTTTGTATAACCCAGAGCAAGGTAGAGGTAGAAGTCAGGTAAAGCAAGAGACTACTACAGAGAAATCTTATGAAACGTTTAGGAAGATGAAGCCACCAGAGTTTTCTGGAAGTTCAGATCCATTGATTGCTATGGAATGGAATAAGGCTATTGAGGCTATCTTTGATTATCTAAAATTTGAAGAGAATGACAGCGTTAGTTGTGCTGTTTTTCTTCTTACTAATGCAGCAAGGACTTTGTGGGAAGCGACCAAAGTGACTTTGAACATTCAAACCTTGAAGTGGCCAAAATTTAAAGATCTTTTCTTTCTTATTTGGGGTTGAGTTTGCGCAGAGTTAGCGCCGCAGCGCCCGACTTTCACAAGCCTAGCGCTATGGTGCTGCCCTTGTGGCGTCGCGGCGATATGGCTGCGGCCTTGCTAGCGTCGTGGCGCTAGTGCCTAGTGCCGTGGCGCTGCAGCAATGTCCAGCGCCTAGGCACTTGCCCATGATTTTTAAACCACTATTATAGGTTCATGTCTTCCATGTCTTGGAAAATGTTCATACTTCTTATAGAGATAGTTTCGGGGTTTGATGTCATGGTTTAGTATGATGATTAAACGAGGTCAAGTCACGAGTGATTTATAACATCATAAATCAATTGTTTATTTCGGTGGCGAGCACAACTATTACGTCTAAGTTATGGAAATTAAGTGCATGAAATTGTGTTAGTATGTGCAGCATTGGCCTCAGGCGAGATCCAACGAATTTCTCAACGCCATATAAGTATGTTCAACGTTCAAAGAAAATGTTTATGTTTTTGATGTATGCTAAATGTCTTGTGACCATTTATGAACGGGTTTGGAAGTCGGTGAACGTGACCGGGAACCTCTCCACCCCGGTAAAGCATGACCGGATTTAGATCAGGATTGGAAAGCGATAAAACATGACCAGGGACCAATCCACCCTGTAAATCATGATCGGGGATCTCATGTATGTTGTAGTGGACATCCTTGCCAGCCCAGTACTGTGGTATAGTCTGATCAGGCGCATTTATGTATGGTTCACTCGCTTTGAAACATATTTCTACTCAAAATGATATTATGCATGTTAAAGTATGTATGATGCAGGTATGTTTATGAATAATTTTACGAAATAATGGCATGTCTATGCTTATGTAAGTATGTTTAAGTTCAAGTATGTATGATCAACTTTAAAATGCATGTGGTTTTATTATGTTTTACTTGTTATTCCCAGTTTATACATGTGGGGTCTTTAGAGTCACTAGACTTGATCGATGCAGGTGAGAACGAGTTTGAGGAGATGAGTGGTGGGGACCAATGAGCCCGCTCAGACTGCGCGTAGGCTAAACCTCAGGACCGCCTATGTTTTTATGACTTTATGCATGATTCAAATACACTGATTTTCATGAGATTGTTTACGATGTTTAAACGATTACTTTTTTCAAACTTTGTTTGTAAATGTTTTTATTTCAATATTTTTGACGAACATATTATTTTATCGCAATTTTAAAGATTATTATTACTTTAAGAAAATTTTTATTTTTCCACAAATTTTAAGTAGTTTCAAATACGGTACATTACAGTTGATATTAGAGCGGTGCTCTTGTAAAGGATTATACCTACTCCAAGTTGCGAGAAGCTTACGAAGTCACACCTCAAGTCTGTAAGTTTTAAATTCTTTCATGTAGTAATCATCAAGTCATGATTTCAGCATGTACATGTTTTAAGCTCGAATGTCGTCCATCTTATGATATAGATATTATGTTCATTCATGTTGGGTTTACGTGTTGGGTAAATCTTGGAACAATATGCCTCCTAGACGTAGGATTGTGCTTGGAGCAGGCGATGAGGATAGAGAGGCTCAAGATGGGAAGAGGGCCACTCCTCCTCGTCCATCCCTAGATATGCAGGCTTAGATGCTTGCAGGGATGACTCAGTTCTTCGCACAATTTGCGGGGAACAATGCTGCAGTGGATATAAGGGCGAGGCTCAGACCAGAGGCATTTTATGATAGGTTCAGGAGGATGGACCCAAAGGAATTCTCAGGGACTACTGACCCGATGATAGCTGAGGGATGAATTAAGTCAATCGAGGTAATTTTTGCTTTCATGGAGCTACAAGATGCAGATAGGGTCAGGTGTGCCACTTTCCTACTGACAGGAGACGACAGACTGTGGTGGGAGAGCGCATCTGTGTCAATGAACTTGAAAACACTGACTTGGGCTGGTTTGAAGGAGGTCTTCTACTCCAAGTACTTCACTGAGGAAGTACGCTCCCGCTTGACCAAGGTGTAGAGCCCAAATTCAGTACACGTAAAACCCATGCATTACTTAATAATTAAATAATTTATTTAATCGTAAAGTGATTTTTAGCGATGCATGATTTATGAGAATTCATTATTTTAAATTATTTATGCTTATGTGATGCACGTTAAAAATATTTTCTTGAGTTTCATGTTTCAGGCGATTATCCGATGCGGGATCGAGGAAAAGAGACCGGCGACGAGTTTGGAAATTTTAAAACGTGGTATTTTATTTTAGGTTAAGGATGTGGCATTTTAAATAATTTATTTAGTTCTAAAATTTTAAATGCCTAAATTATTTATTTGAGTGATTTTAGAATTTTAAAACTTTTAAAGTCTAGCAGTTGGAAATTTTATTTAAATTAGAGAATTTTATTAGAGTGTGTAGTAGTTTACCATTTTTATTAACTTTTTAATTGAGTTAGTGTTTTTAAATTAGCTTGTTAAATTCTAATTAAGCAATAATTTGGCCCTAATTATACTAAACATACGCACACACCCACACTTACACACACACAAAACCGATATCACACACACACACAAAATCACAATTTCAGAAATTTATTATTGAGAGAAACTAGGGTTCTTAGTAGAGAGAGCAGCCGCTCCCTTCCTGTATATTTTCCAGCAACTTTTTGTTGTTTTTGTTGCAAGAAATCACGCCACGTTCGTCCCGGATCGTCTCTCGCATCCTTCCCGCTTCGGTGTCGTCGATCGGTAACGTTAAAGATTTAAAGACATGTATATTCTATTTTTTCCCGTGTCGATCTTGTCATATTATACGTTGTGTTGTCTATTATGCATAAAAATCCATGTGTGGTGCGCAAAGTTTGAGAAGAAACTTGTTAGGTTGATTTTTGGAAACTTTTTTAGATCTAAAACTCAAAATTTACTGTTCTTTTAAATACTGCGATTTTTCGGTCTCTTTTCTGGAAAAACTTTCATGATAAAAAACGTATAACTTTTTGATACCTTCGATTTGACAGTAAATTAGAAATATTTGGATACGAAATGAGTGAGTTATGATTGTTTTCGTGGAGCTGCTCAAACTGCGTTTTTTGAAAATATATGCTATTGACGTGTTCTTGAAGTTTTATTGTTGCAGGCTTCGTTGGGAATTGACGGGTGATCGTTGCTGCATATAGGTATATTTTTAATGATGTTGGGATAGTTATTGACGTTTCGTTTCGTGTCGTTAGGCAATTTGGAGAATGAGTAGACGTAAAAAATCCTTTTGTTGTCAAAAGTCGTGTTCGCGGGTTTATTGTGTTACTTGTGATACATGGTTGTTTTGGGGGAAATTGTATAGGCTTGAGTCAGTGTTATAGTATCTTAGGATGGGTCTCGAGGTGTCGATTCATGGTTGGAATGATCGAGCTAGGGGGATTAAGTCACAAGCACAAAAATTTTCGTTGGTTTGCTCCTACCGCAGGTACACGGACCCGTACACGGACCCTGGCATGGGGTCCGTGTCTTTGTTTCTTCCGAGATGTCAAAATCCAGTGGGTACACGGACCTGTAGACGGACCCTTACACGGGGTCCGTGCCTGAGTTACTTCAGTAGAGTGAAGATACTGTACCTACACGGACCCGGACCCGGAGGGGTGCACGGGATCCGTGTACTCCATTTTTGGAAAAAAGTTTTTGGGGTTTTATGTCATGGTTTAGTACGATAGTTAAACGAGGTCAAGTCCCGAGTAATCTAGAATGTCATAAGCTATTTATTTGATTCGGTGGTGAGCACGAATACCTACGTCTATGTTATGCAAGTTAAGTGTTGAAATTCATGTTAGTTTGTGCAGCAGTAGCCCCAAGCGAGATCTAACTAATCCCTCAAAGCCAAGTAAGTATGTTCGACGTGCAAAGAAATACTTTTAAGTTTTTGAGGTATGTTAAATATCTTGTGACCAAATTACTTATGGGATCGAAAAGCGGTAAAGTATGACCAGGGACCAATCCACCCCATTAAATTATGAACGAGTTTAGATCAGGATTGGAAAGCGGTAAAGTATGACCCGAGACCAATCCACTCGTTAAATTATGAACGGGGATCTCTTGTATGCGGCAGTGGATCTTCCCTGTCAGCCCAGTACTGTGGTTTGGTCTGATCAGACGTATTTATGTATGGGTCACTTGCTTTGAAACATGCCTCTATGCAAAATGATGAAGTTTATGTATGTTCAAGTATGTATGATGTAAGCATGTTTAAGAAAAGTTTTATGTTGATGGCACGTCTATGTATGTATGTACATATGCTCAATCTTATTTATGCAAGTTCAAGTTCTAGTATGTACGTTCTATTTTAAAGCTGCATGTGATCTTATTACGTAGTATTCGTTACTTCCCGTTTATACATGTTGAGTTTTTAGACTTACTAGACTTGATCGATGCAGGTGAGGATGAGTTTGAAGAGACGAGAGGTGGGGACCAGTGAGCTAGCTTGGCTTGAGTGGGAGGCTAAACCCGAGGACCGCCATATTTTAGGTTCTTATGAAATGTTCAAAATACTCTGATGTCACTCTTTGATTGCAATGTTTAAACAAGACTTTTTCCTTAGTAACTTTAGTTATGTTCACTCTTTTGCAAACATTTTCGGTTGGACCATTCGTTTATGATCACAATTTGAAAGCTTATTGGTATTTATTAAATTTTTATTTTTCCACAAAATTCCAAGTGGTTCAAAAATTACGGTACGTTACACAGGGAATTCATGATGTTGCGACAGGGAGACAACATCGTGGCAGAGTTTGTAAGGAAATTTGAGAGGGGTGTCACTTTGTGCCCCTGATTGCGAATGATGCCTAGGAGAAGTTGAGTCATTTTATTGATGGTTTGAGGCCGATCTTGCGGCATGATGTGAGAGTTGCTGGTCCTACTACTTATGTTGTTGCCGTGTCGAGAGCCTTGGCAGCAGAACAGGATCAGAGAGACATCGAGAACGACAGGCAGCGCAAGAGGCCCTATCAGGCACCTCAGCAGCAGCAGCTGCAGTTTAAGAGGCTTTTCCAAAGGCAATTGGGGAAGAAGCCATTTCAGGGACCGCCAAAAGGCAAGGGTCCTATTCCGCAAAAGAAGGATCCTCAGAGGCCTGATGCTCCTCAGAGTCCTAGTGAGCACCCAGTGTGTTCGAAGTGCCACCGCTAGCATGCGGGACAATGTTTATGGGGATCGGGCGAATGCTTGAAGTGTGGAGCCAGCGATCATATGCTGAAAGACTGCCCGCAGTGGAGGCAGCCGACCCAGGGGAGAGTGTTCGCCATTCAGGCTGAGGACATCCCTGCCAGACTAGTATGAACTCTAGCTCATATAAGCTTGAGTCCATATCGATGATGGGAAATAACAATAAAGTTGGTCTAGGATACAACAACAATGTGTTTAAATGTGAAAAATAGTCCGACTCTAAATCACAATCAGCTATCTTTGTGAAAAGAAGTGGTGATACTATTGTTCCACAAAAAGTCACTTTTTCGGTCAAAAGTATACCAATCAAAAAGCAAGATTCTTCTCAAAAGCCTAAACGAGGGAGATGTATTTTTGTATGTTATTATTGTTTTAAACTAGGTCACATCAAACCTTACAGTTTCAAGTTGAAATAAGAGTACATGAGCTGGGAGGCAAATCGGATGTTGAACAATAATGAGCTAAGACTGATCAGTCAACCAGAGGATAAAGGCTAGTCATTTTCAAGGATCAAACATCACCCAAAATGATAAATGATTGAAAGCTTTACGATTTGACGATTTATGATTTAATCATGCTTACAAGTTTATTTTAAATAAAAGCATGATTTTAATGCATGTGGTTCTATATGTATTATTTGTTACTCCTGTTTAGAACGTGCTGAGTAATTAGACTCACTAGGTATGAATACTGCAGGTGGTGATGATATTGAGGGAGGCGCTGACACTTGAATGGATCGAGTCCGGAAGTACACTCCCGAGGGACTTTAGTTTCCGCATTAGATTGATAGTCAAAGTTTTAAAGGATTTTGTTAGTGAGTTAGTTAGAATTTTTTTTTTTTTATTTAGAAGTTAGTTTTGATAATGTTAAAGGTTGAAGTCGAATGTTGTTAATTGGCGATTTAGAGATTTTAATTCGCTTTAGATTTTAAATTTTTTACTTTAATTTGTGGAAATGTTAAGTTATTTTAAATGGTCAAATTCGAGAGTATGTATGTATAAAAAAAAATTAATAGGATTTTAAAGTTAAAAATATGGGATGTCTCATCATCAAACAGAATTTCGGCTTCACAAAAGTTGCATCCGTTGTTATTAGGTTATATTTGTGATAAGAGTTTTGGATGAACTTCGCTCATTCACTTTGTTAAGGGAGTTAGCTTTGTTCACTTGTATTTCTTTAGTGTAAATTGACAATATTTTCTAGTGATTCTATTTGCTTAATTCTGTGTTATTTTATTCATAACGAGTAATTATGTATCAAACTTAATTATTCCGTTGTATATTGTATTAAGATGTTACAATACTGCACATAATGCATATTTTTGATTCACACAATTATCTACTAATTTAGTAATTTTATGCTATACAACCCTTTCAATTGGTATCAGAGAGACACTTGATGTTTATTAAGTTATATTATAGTTATTTTTTGTTTGAAAGGGAAAAAGTACTATGAAAATGTCAACTGCCAACACCGCACTATGACCACCAGTTCTGGATGGATCCAAATATGCTCTTTCAAAAATTAAGATGATGGTCTACATCAAATCCATTGAAGAAAGAGAATTGTTGTAACATACCGTATTTTTAAAATACTTAAAATTTGCGGAAATATTTAAAATTTTCTTAAATAATACCCCCAAAGTTTGCGAAAGTATTTGTTTAAACATCATAAACAATCTCATGAAAAATCAGAGTATTTGAAACATGCATAAAGTCTTAAAAACGTAGGCGGTTCTCTGGTTTAGCCTCCTCACAGTCCGAGCTGCCTCATTGGTCCCCACGCCTCGTATCCATAAACTCGTCCTCCCCTGCATCGATCAAATCTAGTGAGTCTAAAGACCCAACATGTATAAACTGGGAATAATAAGTAATACATAATAAAACCACATGCATTTTAAAGTAGGATATACATACTTAAACTTGAACGTACTTACATAGACATAGACGTGCCATCATATCGTAATAAAATTCATAAACATTATTATATCATACATACTTGGGCATACATAACATCATATTTTGCGTAGAGATATGTTTCAAAGCAAGTGACCCATACATAAATGGCCTGATCAAACTAAACCACAGTATTGGGCTGGCAGAGATGTCAACTACGACATACATGAGATCTCTGGTCATGCTTTACCGGGTGGATTGGTCCTTGGTCATGCTTTACCGCTTTCCAATCCTGATTTTAACCCGATCATGCTTTACCGGGGTGGAGAGGGGACTGGCCACGTTCACTGTCTTCCAAACCCATTCATAATTGGTCATAAGACATTTAGCATACCTCAAAAATAAAACTTTTTCTTTTGCACGCCGAACATACATACATTGCGTTGAGGGATTCGTTGGATCTCGCTTGGGGCTACTGCTGCACATACTAACACATTATCAAGTACTTAATTTTTATAACTTAGACGTACTACTCGTACTCAACCTAGAAGTAATTAAATGGCTTAAGATGTTCTAGAGCACTCGGGACTTGATCTCATTTAATCATACTGAACCATGACATCGACCCCCGAAACAAACCCCAAGGCACTAGGCTCTAGCACGGCGGCACTAGAAGGTCCATAGCCCTAGCGCTGTGGCGCACAGGCAGCACTGCGGCGCCACCAGGCAGCGCCGTGGCGCATAGACATGCTTATGCCGGGCGCTGCGGCACTCCCCAAGAGCGCTGCGGTGCTAGATTTGAGCGAACTCGACTCCAAAAGAACAAACTTGATGTAAACTCTAAGCCACACTCTATCGACTCGAACCGATGCAACGAGACTCATCCTAGGACGCTATGACAATGATTCAAACTCACACGAACGTCCCAAAACAAAGACATTCAATACACAACGCAACACAATCCAATAAACACAAATTTTGACACAAATTACTTCCTACGACTTCTACTGCAACCAAGTGCCTAACGACACAAAACGAATCACCAATTATCGTCCAACATCATAACCAAAATACTAAAATGCAGTAAAGATCACCCGACGGTTCCCAACGAAGCCTGCAACAAACAATTATCAAGAATACGTCAAGAACACATTTTCTTAAAATCGCAATTTGAGCAGTGACACGAGAAAAATCATAACTCACTCGTTTCTTGTCTAAAAATTACGAATTTATTGTCAACTTGAAGGTATAAAAAATTAATATGTTTTATATGTTGAAAGTTTTTTCAGAAAGTCGACCGAAAATTCACAGTACTTGAAATGACAGCAGACTCAGTTTCGATATCTAAAATCTTGATCCAAAAGCGTTTTAAACATTTGCTCAAACTTTTTGCACAACATACATGGATTTTGTGCATAATAAACATCAAAACATATAATATGACGAGATCGATGCAAAAAATAAAGAACATACATGTCTTTGATGAATATACTCACGAAACGATGACACCGAAGCGGAAAGATGTGAGGGTTGATCCGGGACGAATTGTGCCACGTTTTCTTGAAGAAAAAGGGACGAGAATTTGCTGGAAAATCGAAGAGGGAGGGGCGGCTGCTTCTTGCTCTTAGAACCCTAAGTTCTCTTTTAAAAAAAATGAAATGAGATTGATGTGTGTGCAAATGAGGAAAACCGATGGGTGTGTGTGTTTTAGTGTTAACATGTGTGTGTTATAATTAGGGGTAATTAGGGGCTAATTGGGTTAATTAAAATAACTAATAAATATTTAAAATGCTAATTAAAAAGTTAATCCAAGACTAACTTTACAAAAATCCCCTAATTAATGGAAAAACACAATTGATGAACTTTAAAAGTTTTTGAATTCTTAAAATCACCTATTAAATAAATTAGGCTTTAAAATACTTAAAAACTTAATAAATAATTTAAAATAACACTTTCATGACTAGAAATAAAATACCACGTTTTACAAATCGCCCAAATCATCGCCGTTCTCATTTCCCGATCTCGCATCGAATAATTGCTCGAAACATGTAACTCAAGAAAATAATTCAACGTGCATCACATAAATATCGATAATTTAAAAAAATGCAAATTCATGAATCATTCATCGCTAAAATAATTTTTAAAATAAAATAAATAATTTAAATACTTAAATAAATGCATAGATTTTACGTGTACTGATTTCTGGGCTCTACAATTCCTCCCCCACTTAAATAAATTTTGTTCTCGAAATTAAGTCTTACCAAACAGCTCTGAGTAACGACTTCTCATATTTGCTTCGGTCTCCCAATGGTCTCTTCCACTGATTGATTCAGCCACCGGACTTTGACCAACCCGGTCACTTTGTTCCGAAGTCTCCACTCCTATCTGTCTAGGATTTGGACAGTTTTCTCCTCATATGACAGATCGGGAGCCAACTGCAATGGCTCAAAACTCAAGACATGCGAAGTGTTTGATATATACTTCCTCAACATCGAGACGTGGAATACGTTGTGTTCTCCGGTCATATTCGAAGGTAGGGCTACACGATAAGCTAATGTCCCAACTCTGTCAAGAATTTCAAATGGTCAAATGAATCTCGGACACAGCTTGCCTCTCTTCTCAAACCTCATGACACCCTTCATAGGTGCTATTTTAACGAATACATGATCTCTTAAGGCAAACTCGAGATCTCTCATTCCCTTGTCAGCATAACTGTTTTGGAGACTCTGGAAGGTATTCATCCTGTCTCGGATCTTGACCACCACATCTGCAGTCTGCTGAACAATTTTAGGTCCAAGTTCTGATCACTCACTGACTTCATCCTAATGAATCGATGATCTGCACTTCCTTCCATACAGTGTTTCGTAGAGAGACATACCTATGGACGATTTGAAACTGTTGTTGTAGGTAAACTCCACTAGAAGTAGCTTTTGTGGGAACCCGGAATTTCCGAAAAAGATCATGTAAGAAATAAAATTAAAGTAAACTCAAAAATTTAAGCTTAATTATAAGAATCAATTATAATTTAAATTTTTCAACAAACACAGCTCGATGAAGTAGCTCAAAAGCTCGGAGATGAACTCAAAAAGGGATCTATGCCATAAGAAAACCGCATCAATCGAAGAGTTGTCATCCGAGGAGCAAAACCCCAGCTCATGAACTCAAGATTTCAGCTCAAGGAAGCTCATTTTCTTTTGTTCCTAAAAGAACAAAAAATGGAGCTAGGAAAAGAGTTAAGGAGCTAAAGGTTTGGACAAACTTATTTTGCAAGAGCTAACCATTGAGTTAACCAAGGAAGGAGCTAAAGGAGCAAAAGGTTTGGACATACTTATTGTGAAAGAAATGACCATTGAGTTAACCAAGAAATGGAGGTAAAGGATGAGCAAGGAGGCTTGGACCAATTTATTGTGCAAGAATGGACCCTTTAGTAAACAAAGGTGACCTTTGATGCTTGGAATGACCTTGAAAACATTGATGGCAATTCTTGGAGCTCAAGTGGACGGCCAAAGGGTAGCTCAAGGGGCAATTCAGCTATAAATAGGACATGAAATGCTGAAGGAAATCATACCAAAAAGCTTCAAGAAAATTCGGCCCTCACCCTCACCAAAAAGCTCTCGGCCGCCGCTAGGAAAGGGAGAAAGAATGGAAGTTTTTCCAGCTGCTTTGTGTGGTAAAGAGTTGCGTACACTATCGTGAAGATTCTGTCCAGATTCAGCATGCTTCGTTCAACCAAGTTCTGCACATTTCGAACCGTAACTTCCAGAACAGTAAGTGTGTTTTTGTTATATATTTTTCTTGTATTTTAAACTTTGCATAAAAATAATATGACAGCTTGTATGTGTGTCCTTATATTCGAAATTCAGTGTTTACATAATCTAAAATTTCGATCGATGAATGTTATGTTCTTTCTGAATTCGATATCCTTTGATTCCGCTGAATTCCTTTAAAACTTTTGATAAGTTCTTTTCGATAAATTTGAATTCTGTGATACACTGTTACAAATCGATTTGAAATGGAACGATAATTGTAATTCTTTCTGGCCTCCATCAGTGGATATAAAACTGTGTTATGTCTGGCCCCCACAAGTGGGTATAAAACTGCGTTCTGGCCTCACCCTTTAGAGTACTAACATATTGGGGACAATTAAAACCATAGAAATGAGATGAGTAATAGTGTTGTGTTTGTTCTGAATTGTTTTTGAATTTCTCTGAATCGTCTGATAATCCTTGTCTCATATTTGATTCGGTTCTGTTATGATAAGTAAAAAGTAATAAGTTTAGAAAGTTTGTTAAAGAGATGTTTGAAAGATTAAGTTCTATATGTATCTTTGAAAATTGATCGACACCCACTTGCTGAGTGTTTCCCAAACACTCACCCCCTACAAATTTCAGATAAGAATGAAGAGCAAATGAACGAGGAGAAACAAGACGCTTTATGGGGATGGTGATCGATTGACAAGATCAATAATCAAGATTTTTACCTTTCCTTTTATTCAGTTTCCGCAAACTCTGATGTAATTTTTATCTCGTTGCATTGTAAAGACAATGTTTTATGATATGAAAAAGACTGGTTTGTGGCCATTTGTTACGAGGCTTAATTGTTTTCAAGTAATTTTTAAACAATGCCGGATGTCACAGGCGCCTCAGTTTCGGGGCGTGACAACTTTAATTCCCTATTCCCATGAAAATCTTTCACACAAGCTCGCAAAAGATCTTCCAATATCTGAATCACTCGCTCAGACTGGCCATCTGTCTGAGGGTGAAATGCCGTACTGAATAGCAACTTCGTCCCCATGGCTGCATGTAAACTCTTCGAAAAGGACGATGTGAACCTCGGGTCCCTGTCGGACACAATAGAAATTGGGATCCCATGCAATCGGACTATCTCTTGGATATAGAGCTCTGCATACTGAGTCATGGAAAAAGTCATATTCACATATAAGAAATTTGCTGACTTAGTAAGTCGATCCACTATAATCCAAATGGCATTGGATCCGCTAACTAAACTTGGCAAACCAACAACGAAGTTCAGGGTGATATTCTCTCATTTCCACTCGGGCAATGGGAGCGGCTTAAGCATTCCTACGGGCCTCTGATACTCTGCTTTCACTTGCTGAAAATTGAGACATTAAGACACAAATCGGCAAATGTCCCGCTTCATACATGGCCACCAATACAGCATCTGCAAATCCTTATACATCTTGGTACCTCTGGATGGATGGATACGAAAATGTATGTGCCTCTGACAAGATATCCTCTCTGATTGAATCAACACTATGCACCCACATCCTTCCTCTGTATTTCACAAATCCATCGGACAGTGACATTGTGTAGAATACACTGTCCTTGGCCTCATCTTTCAGTCTCCATTTCTGTAACTTCTCATCTGAAGGCTGACCTATACGGATTTGGTCTAGCAAAGAAGACTGGACTGTCAGAACAGACAGCTTACGAGCTCTGCCCTTAGGATAAAATTCCAGTCCAAAACTGTGAATCTCAGACTGAAGAGATCTCTTCGCTGACAGTTGCGCTATGACTGCAACGTTTCTACTCAAAGCATCTGCCACAACATTATCTTTCCCCGGGTGGTAGCTAATTTCACAATCGTTGTCTTTTACTAACTCCAACCACCGTCTTTTTCTCATGTTAAGTTCTTCCTGTGTGAAAAAATACTTGAGACTCTTGTGATCAGTGAATATCTGGTATTTCTCGCAATACAAGTAATGTCTCCATATCTTCAACACAAAGACAACGGCAACTAACTCAAGATCATGAGTCGAGTAGTTCTTATCATGCACCCTCAACTGTCTGGAGGAATAAGATATAACTCGACCATGTTGTATCAATACTGCGCCTAAATCGAGCTTAGATGCCTTGGTGGACAACACAAAATTTCCTTACCCTGATGGCATGGCTAAAACTGGCGTTGTAATAAGAGCATACTTCAAAGTATCGAAGCTTTTCTGACATCCTTCACCCCATACAAATTTAGCATTGTTGTTAGTCAATGAAGTGAGTTGCACTGCAATCGAAGAAAATCCTTGAATTAATTTCCTGTATTAGCCTGCTAAGCCTCGGAAACTGTGGCCATTTCTTAACTGCTGCCACCTTAGCTGGATCCACCTCAATGCCGCAGCTAGATATTATATGACCCAAGAATTCTACTTTCTCCAACCAGAATTCACACTTACTGAATTTTGCAAACAACTTGCGACTCTGCAGGACTTTCACACTTAATGAACACTATGACGAACTAATCTAGTTAGGTATGAAATACTCGATTCATGAGTTCCATTAAACTCGTTGGAGCATTCGTCAGTCCAAACGGCATCACTAAGAACTCGTAATGCCCATATATAGTTCTGAAGGCTGTCTTATGAACATCTACATCTTTTACCTTCAGCTGATGATACCCTGATCGTAGGTCTATCTTAGAAAACACTGTAGCTCCTGCAACTGATGGAGCAAGTCCTCGATCCTTGGTGGTGGGTATTTATTCTTGATCGTTACCTTGTTTAGTTCTCGGTAATTGATACGCAACCTCATGCTCACATCTTTCTTCTTTACGAAAAGCACTGGTGCGCCCCATGCTGAGAAACTAGGGCGGATGAATTCTTTATCTAGGAGCTCTTGAATTTTGTGTTTGAGCTCTAACATCTCAGTTGAGATAAACGGTCCGGTGCCTTAGAGATTGGCACAATGCCTGACATAAGGTCAATGGCAAACTACACTTCTCTTTCTGGTGGAAGGCATGTGACTTCAACGGGAAAAACGTCAGGAAAATCATTGACTATCGGTACATCAGATATCGACGGAGTGGATACGTCAGCTGCGGAAATAATACCGGCCAAGAAAGCTTGACACCCTTATGAATAAGTCTTCGTGCCTGCATGCAAGAGATCATGCGAGGGAAACTCCTCCATCTATCCGGCTCAAAGACAAATTGCTCCATGTCCAACTGTCTTACCAACACTGACATTTTCTGAAAGTCAATAAAAACTCTGTTCTTTGTCAGCCAGTCCATTCCCATGGTAATATCAAATTCTGGCATTGGTAGCACAATCAGATAGGCATACACTAGGTGGCCCTGTAGTTCAAGATCGATGTCTCTGACCACGCTAGTAGCTGATAACTCTTCCCCTTACGGGACTGTCACTGAGTAGCTTAAGTCGAGTCCAATGGACTTCACATCCAAATGATTAGCGAACGTTTCAAAGATAAAAAAAGTGTGTGGCCCCGGAATCTATTAGAGCCTTCGTGGCGACTCTCTTTATGAAAATATTTCCTGAGAGAAATTAGGACAACACACAAAACTTATATCCCAATTACAAATCTTAACCTCATGCACCGATGGAAATTTCTATCCCAAGTCACCAAAATATGAAACATCACACTAAAAATGACAAATCAAATTCGAAACATGCATGGCAAAAAATAGTACTATGCTGAATTAAATAAGTTACCAGTCAACAGGATCATGTCTGGGTTCGTCTCCTCTGCCTGCATGTCGAACACTCTCCCCTGGGTTGGCTGTCTCCAATGAGGGGAGTCCTTCAGCATATGATTGCTGGCTCCAAACTTGAAATATTTGCCCGATTCCCATAAACATTGTCCCGCATGCCAGTGGCACTTCGGGCACACTGGGTGCTCACCAGGTCTCTGAGGAGCCTTCTGCTAAGGAATAGAACCTTGCCTTTCGGCGGTCCCTGAAATGGCCTCTTCCCCTGCTGTCCCCGGAAAGGCCTCTTAAAATAAGGCCGCTGCTGCTGCTGAGGTGCCTGATAGGACCTCTTGCCCTGCCTGTCATTATCAATGTCTCTCTGGTCCTGCTCTTCAGCAATGGCTCTTGACACAACAATAGCATAAGTTGTAGGACAAGCAACTCTCATATCACGGCGCAAGGTCGGCTGCAACCCATCAATAAAATGCCTCAGCTTCTCCCGGGCATCATTTGTAATCAGGGGCACAAAGTGATACCCTCTCTCAAACTTCCTGAAAAATTCTGCCACGCTGCTGTCTCCCTATCGCAGCGTCATGAACTCCCTGTTCAGGCAGGAGCGTACTTCCTCAGTGAAGTAATTGGAGCGGAATAACTCCATGAAACTAGTCTAAGTCAGTGTTTGCAAGTTCACTGAAACACATGCGTTCTCCCACCACAGTCTGGCGTCTCCTGTCAGCAGGAAAGTGTCACATCTGACCCTGTCTGCATCCTGCAGCTCCATGAAAAAAAAATTACCTCGACGGACTTAATCCATCCCTTAGCTATCATCAAGTTAGTAGTCCCGAGAAGTCCTTTGGGTCCATCCTACTGAACCTCTCATAAACCGCCTCTGGTATGAGCCTGCATGTCTGGCGGTGGATGAGGAGGAGTGGCCCTCTCCCCATCCCGAGGCTCTCTATCCTCATCGCCCGCTCCACACAAAACCATGCGTCTGGAAGGCATACTGTTCAAAAATTTACCCAACACGTAAGCCCAACATGCATGAACATAATATCTATATCATAAGATGCACGTAATTCGAGTTTAAAACATGTACAAGCTGAAATCATGACTCGATGCTTACTATATGAAAGAATTTAAAACATTAAAACTTACAAACTTGACGTGTGACTACGTGAGCTTCTCGAAACCGGCAGTAGGCATAACGATTTACAAGAACACCGCTCTGATACCAACTGTAACATACCGTATTTTTAAACTACTTAAAATTTGCGGAAAAATTTTAAATTTTCTTAAATAAATAATAAGATTTCAAATTTGTGATAACAATAATCTGCTCGTCAAAAATATTTGAAATAAAACAACTACACCCAGAGTTTGCGAAAGAATTTTTTAAACATCGTAAACAATCTCATAAAAACTCAGAGTGTTTGAAACATGCATAAAGTCTTAAAAATGTAGGCGGACCACGGGTTTAGTCCCTGCGCAGTCCGAGCTGGCTCATTTGTCCCCACCCCTCATCTCCTCAAACTCGTCCTCACCTGCATCGATCAACTCTAGTGAGTCTAAAGACCAAACATGTATAAACTGAGAATAACAAGTAATACATAATAAAACCACATGCATTTTAAAGTAGGACATACATACTTAAACTTGAACGTACTTACATAGACATAGACGTGCCATCATATCGTAAAGCTTTTAGTAAACATACTTGCATCATACATATTTGGACATACATAACATCATCATTTTGCGTAGAGATATGTTTCAAAGCAAGTGACCTATACATAAATGCGCCTGATCAAACCAAACCACAGTACTGGGCTGGAAGAGATGTCCACTACCACATACATTAGATCCCCGATCATGCTTTACCAGGTGGATTGGTCCCTAGTCATGCTTTATCGCTTTCTAATCCTGATATAAACCCGGTCATGCTTTACCGGGGTAGAAGTCACCAGCCACTTTCACCGGCTTCCAAACCCGTTCATAATTGGTCACAAGACATTTAGGATACCTCAAAAATAAAATATTTTTATTTACACGTCGAACATACATACATAGCATTGAGGCATTTGTTGGATCTCGCTTGAGGCTACTGCTGCACATACTAACACATTATCAAGTACTTAATTTTTATAACTTAGACATACTACTCGTACTCAACCTAGAAGTAATTAAATGGCTTATGATGTTCTAGAGCACTCGGGACTCGACCTCAATTAATAATACTGAACCATGACATCGGCCCCTGAAACAAACCCCAAAATGATGTTTGAACATTTTCCAAACAATAGAAGACATGAGCCTATAATAGTGGCTTAAAACCATGGACAAGCTCCTAGGTGCTGGGCCTTCCTGCGCTGTGGCGCTGCCTAGCGCCACGACATCATAGCCCTAGCGCTGTGGCACCACCAGGCAGCGCCGCAGTGCTTAGACCCTATTTTAAATTAAATATCTAAGTTAACAACTAAATTATTCTAATTTATTATATATGTAGCGAATTATATTATATAAAATATATACTAGGATTTTTCTTAAAAATGGCTGCTCGCGTGACTTGGAATAGAGTAATTCATATCATCAGGTTGTACAAAAAGATAGTTTTTGCCCTATTAGAAGTAGAAGGCGCTCTGGCGGGAGATGCGGCGCTCCCCAAGAGCGCTCCGGCGCTAGCTCTGTGCAAACTCGACTCCAAAAGAACAAAATTAATGCAAACTCTAAGTCACGCTCTATCGACTCGAACCGTTGCAACAAAACTCATCCTAAGACGTTATGGCAAAGATTCAAACTCACACGAACGTCCCAAAATAACGAAGTACAATACACAACGCTACACAATCCCATAAACACGAATTTTGACACAAATTACTTCCTACGACTTCTACTGCAACCAAGTGCCTAACGACATGAAACGAATCACCAATTATCGTCCAAACATCAAAACCAAAATACTTAAATGCAGCAGCGATCACCCGGTGGTTCCCAACGAAGCCTGCAACAAACAATTCTCAAGAATACGTCAAGAACACATTTTCATAAATCGCAGTTTGAGCAGTCACACGAGAAAAATCATAACTCACTCATTTCTTGTTAAAAATTTCAAAATTTACTGTCAAATCGAAGCTATAAAAAATTAGTATGTTTTATATGTTGAAAGTTTTTCCAGAAAGTCGACCAAAAATTCAAAGTACTCGAAATGACAGCAGACTCGGTTTTGAGATCTAAAATCTTGATCCAAAAGCATTTCAAACATTTTGCAACATACATGGATTTTGTACACAATAAATATCAAAACATATAATATGACAAGATCGATGCAAAAATGAAAGAATATACATGTCTTTGATGAATATACTCTCGAAACGACGATACCGAAGCGGAAATATGCGAGGGTTGATCCAAGACTAATTGTGGCAGTTTCCTTGAAGAAAAAGGGACATGAATTTGGTAGAAAATCGAAGAGGGAGGAGTGGCTGTTGCTAGCTCTTAGAACCCTAAGTTCTCTTTTAAAAAATTGAAATGAGATTGATGTGTGTGCAAATGAGGAAAACCGATGGGTGTGTGTGTCTTTTAGTGTTAACGTGTGTGTGTTATAATTAGGGGTAATTATGGGCTAATTGAGTTAATTAAAATAACTAATAACTATTTAACATGCTAATTAAAAAGTTAATCCAAGACTAACTTTACAAAAATCTCCTAATTAAAATACAATACACAATTGATGAACTTTAAAAGTTTTTGAAATCTTAAAATCACCTAATAAATAAATTAGGCTTTAAAATGCTTAAAAACTTAATAAATCATTTAAAATGACACTTTCATGACTCGAAATAAAATACCACGTTTTTACAAATCGCCCAAATCGTCGCCGGTCTCAATTCCCCGATACTGCATCGAATAATCGCCCGAAACATGAAACTCAAGAAAACAATTTAACGTGCATCACATAAACATCAATAATTTAAAATAATACAAATTCATAAATCATGCATCGCTAAAATAATTTTTAAAATTAAACAAATAATTTAACAATTTAAATAAATGCATGAGTTTTATGTGTACTGATTTTTGGGCTCTACAATTGCAACATGTTATAGATGGTTGGACTCCATCATAGAATGTTTAAGAAGATGGTGGCAACTTGATAAAAACAGAAAGTGCATGGACGACTGATGAAGTATAGATTTCGAACATCAACTCAAAGGCACTCTACTGAAGGAAAAATGTTCAATGCAAGTTAATCAACTGGATGTTGCCTATGATATTGTAACATCTGGTAAGAACTAGAGGTATCAAAATGATCTAGGCCTGCCCTACCATGTAAAATAGGTAGAATGGGTTGGGTTGGCAGTCTCTCATAGGGGTGTCAAAATGCGACACGATCCCGTCAACCCGACACGACCCAACACGAAAAAAATCAGGTTCGGGTTGGGGTTTTTTGGGTTCGGGTTGGGTTGATTCGGGTTAGTGCCATGTTAGCCGGGTTTCGGGTTGGGTCGGGTTGGGTCGCGGGTTGACCCGCGAATTTTTTTTTTGAAAATATTACCTATATTTTCATATATTGTATACTTGAACAAAATTTATTGTATATTTATATGATAAATTTTCATCATTTAATATTTTTTTTGCATATTTTTATTTTTTTAACAATTTTTTATTTTATTTAGTAAATATACTTTTAATTTTCTACGATTAAATTTTCAAATTTAAATCGAAAATTTTGTTATTATGTGTTTAAATTAAAATATTATTAATTTTTTTAATAAATAAAATTCGGGTTAGGCGGGTTGAGTCGGGTTATACGGGTTCGTGTTCGGGTTGGGGGTTTTCAAGTTACTTTGGGTTCGGGTTGAAAAAAAATAAAAAAAATTTCGCGGGTTAACCCGAAACCCGACCCAACCCACCCGATTGACACCCCTAGTCTCTCATCCCACCAAATAGCGGGCCATCCAGCCCTGCCAAATGAGGGGTTGTTGGATGACCCGCCTCTACTAGCCAAATTACACACAAGCCCGTCGATTGGCCCTCACCGCCACCTAAAATAATTGGGTTGGATTGGTGTTTTCCTAACCTACCTAAATGGCTGGCCGACCCACGCCGTCCTATCCAGCCCGTCTAATGGTTGGTTGCGGTGGTTGTGTACCGGCCGGCCTCGCTATCCTATTTTTACACCTTTAGTAGGAACACCTCTCCAAATTCATCAAGTTTGGCTGCCTCAATGTGACAACTTCCACAGATGGAAGTGATCTGGAGACTCTGGAAGTAGATGAAGCAGAAGAAACCCTAGAATGAGTACATAGACTTTATGAGGAACTATATGTTGATTGGATCAAAAGAAAAAAATTGAATTCGACTCTCACAAAAGAAAACATTGAGCTAAAAGATTGTGTGGCCAGACTAAAAATGATGTTAAGTAAGAAGGATTTGAAGTTGTACTGTAATGCCCGAGATGTGAGCTGGTAATCAGCAATTATTAATGAATGATTTGATGTATTTATCGAAGACCAAACAAGAGACGTTGCGATTCGATTTTAGTTGCAAAATATATTGTTGGGACAGCATAGATAGTGCACCCGCGGTTCAAAAGAGAGTGCAACCGCGGTGGTTCACGGTCACCGCACCCGCGGTGTTGCTACAGTAGAGGCACCGCACCCGCGGTCGTTCTTTCTGAAATGTTGGTAGTGATCCAGTATGCTCAGCGCACCCGTGGTCCAAAGTGTAGCGCACCCGCGGTGAGACATGTTTTATGAAAAATAAACCACTTGTCCGGAGCATGCAATATATATTTATATAAACAAACGTCATTCTCCTCAGAAGAAAGGAAAAGGGGGAAACGAAAATTCAAAGGAAAGCTTTGATCCTTGATACTAGAATTCGATTCGCGAGAAATCCGCCCGTTTGATTTTGAATCCGACTTCGGTACTGTGTTCCAATCGACACCGACTACAACTGGACGTAAGTCGTGTTATGTTTTGATAGGTTTTGAAATTATGATGTTGTTGGAATCGAATACACTTCATATATGATGTTCTTGGCATGTTAGACATCGTAGAATCGAAGTCATATTGAGAAACAGATTGATTATGGAATTGTTATGATTTTCTGATTATATTGATTTGAAATCGGACAGATTTGGATTATGAATGAATTACAGATTGTATCGGATATGAGTTATGATTTGTAATTGATGTCTGTTGATTTTGTATTGACGGGGATACTGAGATTGTGCCGTTATGCTGTTGATTTGACTTAAATCCAGATTAATCAGATTCAGTTTTGAATTGAGAATAGAACATTGATATTATGATTCTCGATTTGTCGTTTCAGATTTACAGAGACAGTCTTGAGTTCAGAACTGATATTGCTTCAGTCCGAGACTACAAACGAAAGGTATAAGTCAATGTGGTATTGGGAGATCGACTCAAGTAGGATATACTTGAGTTTCCCTAAATTACATACTTATTGTTATTATATGCATCGATTTGATTTGATATGCTTGTTCTATTGATTTATAAAAAGCACGTATTAGATGAGTATTAGACGAGTGAACTTGTGACAGAAGTGCCTGATAGTGGTGGGATCGCCACGGGCACATTGCACGATGTCACAGGATAGTGAATTGGCGATAGTGCCAAAGTCTGTGACGGATAGGTCAAGACAGTGGATGTTTGGTTATATCGACGTGGATAGAATTGGAGTTTCTTCTATTACTGTTGGTCGATATAGAAATGCCAACATCTGGAAACCGGGATCCATAGACTAGGATTGAGTCTAGTCTGAGCCGTGGAGTCACGAGTATGATGTACGATTTTATATTGATTATGTTTCAGATTTGATACATGTCCCTGATATTTGTTACATGCCCTTACATTGTTTATATGATTGCATGTTTTATTGATTTATACTGGGATTTTATTCTCACCGGAGTTATCCGGCTGTTGTCGTGTTTGTATGTGTGCATGACAACAGGTGGGACAGGTTCAGGGTCGAGGAGATGAAGATAGATCGTGATTAGAGTGGAGACTACGGACTTGGATTAGAGATAGGGTTTGTACACTTGACATTTAGTTGTTAAACCTTAGTTGAATGATTGTATATATAGTACAAGACTTGTACTTTAATGATATGTATATTAGATTGAATCCCATTACATTCCGCATTTTAAAAAAAAAATTAGACCCAGTTTATTATAATTGATTAAATTGTCCTAATGATGATTAAGAGTATGATTAGCGTCCGGGTCCCCACAACAAGTGGTATCAGAGCGATAGATCATTTAGACTGAGATAGGAGCTAGTGAGCGGGGTAGATTGAGTTTTCTTTCCTACTTTTGAATGATAGCATGTCTTACTGCTTTAATACATGTTACTTGCTTATCTGATTTGATATGGTAATATGTTTTATTGAGAATGAATCAGCACCGATTCTGGATCAGCAGTAAGATGATCGGAGGAGGAGTGAAATAGAATTCTTGTTTGGGGTCACTAATCCTTTTGATTATCAGATATGCCTCCGAGAAGAATACCAGAACATGGTAGTACTTCGAATCCTCCGATGGACGTTACAGCCACTCCTATGGAGACATTATTGAAAAGGTTTCAGTCGTTCCATCCACCAACTCTGAAGGGTACTAAGAATTCAGTGGATTGCGAGAGTTGGCTAGACAATATTGAGATGTTGTTTGAGTCCTTGGACTATACTGATGAGAGGAGAGTGAAACTGATAGGGCACCAGTTGCATGATGTGGCAAAGAATTGGTGGATTACAACAAAACGGGCATTGGAACATCGAGGTACGACTATTACCTGGAATGTCTTTAGAACTGAATTCTATCAGAGGTTCTTTCCAGTGTCGTACAGGAAGGATAAAGGAACGAAGTTTGCAAACTTGAGACAGGGCCAGCTGAATATTGAGGAATATGTGACTAAGTTTTCTACTTTGTTGCGATTTGCTCCACACGTGGCCGAGAATGAAGAAGCTATTGCTGATCAGTTCATCAATGGTTTGAATCATGAGATTTTTACATTGGTGAACACAGGGCGACCGAATAATTTTACTGATGCCCTGAACCAAGCCAAGGGAGCCGAAGCCGGTCTGATAAGACAGAGAGGAGCTTCGTTTGTGCCTTCAGCACCGAGACCACAGATGCCTCCACCATCTCCCAGATTTGAGAGTGGCAGTGGGAGTGGAAAGAAAGATTTCCTGAAAGCTAAGGGAAAGCAGTTCAAGAAGTCTGGCAGCAGTTCTTCAAGTTCTAGTGGCTCGAGACAGACTGGTCAGGGCCAGAGTTATACATGACCCTATTGCAGCATCTGTGGAGGGAAGCATTCCACTGAGCAGTGCCGAGGAGTGTTCGGCAGTTGCCGTATTTGTAGGCAGCAGGGACATTTTGCTCGAGTTTGTCCTCAGAGAGATTCTCAGAGATCACAGGGTGCAGAGTCATCTGGATCAATGGCTCAGACAGGGAGACGACCATCTGCTGTTCATTCTTTCCAGCCAGCACCGTCTACTCAATCACAGCAGAGGCCAGGAGGAAGCCAGACAGTGAGCCAGCCTCCGAGACAGCAAGCCAGAGTGTTCGCTTTGACTGAGGAGCAGGCTCAGGATGCACCTGATGATGTTGTTGTAGATAACTGTTTTATTTCTGGGTATCCTGCATATGTATTGATTGATACTGGTGCATCGCATACATTTATATCTGAGCGATTTGCATTGAGTCATGCATTGCCTATTGAGTCATTATCTGCTGTAGTGTCTGTCTCTTCTCCATTGGGGACATGTTTGATATCAGTGAAGTCTGTTAAATCTTGTATACTGCAGTATGATGGGTATGAAATTGAGTTAGACTGTATTGTGCTTGGGATATCTAACTTTGATTGTATTATCGGTATCGATATGTTGACCAAGTACAGGGCTACAGTCGATTGTTTCTACAAGATTGTAAGATTCAGACCTGAGATCGGTGATGAGTGGAAATTTTATGGTAAGGGTTCTCGAGCCAGAATTCCTTTGATATCTGTTATGAATATGACTCGATTATTACAGAAATGAGCGGAAGGATTTCTTGTCTATTCAGTTGATCTACTGAAATCGAGTCCATCATTGGCGGACTTGCCAGTGGTGTGTGAGTTTGCTGATATCTTTCCAGATGAGATTCCTGGTTTGCCTCCGACTCGAGAGATAGACTCCAGCATTGAGTTGATGCCAGGTACAGTTCCGATTTCGAGAGCTCCGTACAGAATGGCACCGATTGAGTTGAAAGAGTTGAAAGAACAGTTGGAAGATCTACTGGCCAAGGGGTATATCAGACCGATTGTGTCTCCTTGGGGTGCTCTAGTACTGTTTGTTCGAAAGAAAGACGGTTCAATGAGACTCTATATCGATTACCGGCAACTGAACAAAGCAACGGTAAAGAATAAATATCCCTTGCCTCGCATTGATGATTTGTTTGATCAGTTGCAGGGTTCATCCGTATATTCCAAGATCGATCTGAGATCTGGATACCATCACCTGAGAGTCAGGGATTCTGAAATCTCGAAGACTGCATTCAGAACCAGGTATGGACATTATGAGTTTATTGTCATGCCATTTGGTTTGACGAATGCACCGGCTGTATTCATGGGGTTGATGAACCGTGTCTTTCAGAGATACCTTGACGATTTTGTTATTATATTTATTGATGACATATTGATTTATTCGAAGAATATGATTGAGCATGCTGATCATCTGAGAACTGTGTTGAAAATTTTGAGGGCTGAGAAATTGTATGCTAAACTGTCGAAATGTGAGTTTTGGTTGAGACAGCTAGTATTTCTGGGACATATTATATCCGGAGACGGTATAGCTGTTGATCCCAGTAAGGTTGAGGCAGTGATTTCTTGGCCGAGACCGACATCAGTGCCCGAGATTCGCAGTTTTATGGGTTTGGCAGGATATTATCGTCGATTCATCAAAGATTTTTCTAGTATTGCCAAATCGATTACACAGTTGACTCAAAAGAATGCTCCATTTGTTTGGTCTGAGGAATGTGAGACCAGTTTTCTTGAATTAAAGAAAAGGACTGACCAGTGCACCGATCTTGACGATTCCATCAGGTACATGTGATTTTGTGGTTTATTGTGATGCATCTCATCGAGGATTGGGTTGTATACTGATGCAGCGAGGGCATGTTATTACTTATGCCTCGAGACAGCTGAAACCACATGAGACTCGTTACCCAATTCATGATATTGAATTGGCGGCCATTGTCTTTGCTTTGAAGATATGGCGACATTATCTGTACGGTGAAAAGTTTGAGATATATTCTGATCACAAGAGCCTAAAGTATCTGTTTTCACAGTCCGAGCTGAATATGAGGCAACGAAGATGGCTCGATTTATTGAAGGATTTCGATTGTGAAATCAAATATTACACAGGAAAGTCCAATGCAGCAGCTGATGCACTGAGTCGAAAGGTATGTTCCTTATCCTTATCGACGATAGGTGTCTCGAATTTGATAGAAGACTGCTGTTTGTCTGGATTAGCTTTTGAAACAGATTGTCAGCCTCTGAGATTATGTGCAATTCGAGCTGAACCAGAATTGATAGTGAGAATCAAAGAGGCACAGAAAGTTGATCAGAACATACAAAGTTCGATTGCTATGGTCAGAACTGGACATCAATCGGAGTATCAGGTTCATGATGGTATTTTGTATGTGAATAATCGTATTGTTGTGCCGAATGTTTCAGATTTGAAACATCGAATATTGATAGAAGCGCACAATAGTCGTTTTAGTATTCATCCTGGTGGCAGGAAAATGTATAATGATTTGAAGACACAATATTGGTGGAAACAAATGAAATCTGATATTACTGAATTTGTAGCCAAGTGTCTGAATTGCCAACAGGTGAAAGCCGAGAGAAAGAAACCAGGAGGATTGTTATAGAGTTTGTCCATTCCCGAATGGAAATGGGATCACATTTCCATGGATTTTGTGACGTAGTTACCGAGATCCTCAAGAGGTAGTGATGCGATTTGGGTCATGATTGATCGATTGACCAAATCTGCATGCTTTATTCCGTACAAGATGACATACAGATATGACCAAATGGCCGATATTTATGTCCGAGAAGTGGTCAGATTGCACGGAGTGCCGAATTCGATTGTTTCATATCGTGATCCTCCGTTTACTTTGCACTTCTGGCAGAGTTTGCAGCAAGCTCTAGGTACGAAGTTACATCTGAGTACCGCATATCATCCACAGACTGACGGACAGTCAGAGCGGACGATTCAGACATTGGAAGATATGCTGAGAGCTGTAGTGCTTGACTTTAGCACTAACTGGCAAGATGCATTGCCACTTTGCGAGTTTTCGTACAACAACAGCTATCAGACGAGTATTGAGATGTTTCCTTTCGAAGCGTTGTACGGAAAGAAATGTCGATCCCCTCTTTATTGGGATGATATCTCTGAAGTTCCTGAGATTGGACCTGATATGATCAGAGATATGACTGAAAAAGTGAAAATGATTCAGAAAAGAATGAAGGCAGCACAGGACAGACAAGCCAAATATGCCAACATCAGAAGACGACCGTTGGTATTTGAGGTCGGAGACCGAGTATTTTTTAAAATTTCACCTTTCAGAGGAATTGTAAGATTTGGCAGGAAAGGGAAGTTGTCTCCACGATACGTTGGTCCATATGAAATTCTCGAAAAGATAGGAGATCGTGCCTATTGACTCGCCTTACCGCTTTCATTATTAGGAATACATGATGTCTTCCATGTATCTATGCTGCGGAAGTATCTCCCCGATGATTCTCATATTATTCAGCCATACGAGACCGAGCTGGATGAGACATTGAGTTATGTCGAAAAACCGATTCGGATTATCGATCGTAAAGAAAAACAACTCAGAACAAAGACAATTCCGCTCGTGAAAGTGCAGTGGACTCGTCATGGCACTTAGGAACCTACCTGGGAGACTGAATCAGACATGAGACAGGAGTTCCCAGAGTTATTTTGATGATGTGAGTCTGTTATTTTAGTTTCTATTACTTTGACTGAGTTATTGTATTGATTTGATGGAATTTGATATAATTACCTGAGATTTCGAGGACGAAATCATATCTTAGGGGGGGAGAAATGTAATGCCCGAGATGTGAGCTGGTAATCAGCAATTATTAATGCATGATTTGATGTATTTATCGAAGACCAAACAAGAGACGTTGCGATTCGATTTTAGTTGCAAAATATATTGTTAGGACAGCACAGACAGCGCACCCGCGGTTCAAAAGACAGTGCAATCGCGGTGGTTCATAGGAAATTTTGGAAGAGGTATAGAACGGTCACCGCACCCACGCCATAAAATCTACCGCACCCGCGGTGTTGCTACAGTAGAGGCACCGCACCCTCGGTACAAAAAGCACCACACCCGCGGTCGTTCTTTTTGAAATGTTGGTAGTGATCCAGTATGCTCAGCGCACCCGCGGTCCAAAGTGTAGCGCACCCGCGGTGAGACATGTTTTATGAAAAATAAACCACTTGTCCGGAGCATGTAATATATATTTATATAAACAAACGTCATTCTACTCAGAAGAAAGGAAAAGGGGGAAACGAAAATTCAGAGGAAAGCTTTGATCCTTGATACTAGAATTCGATTCGCGAGAAATCCGCCCGTTTGATTTTGAATCCGACTTCGGTACTGTGTTCCTATCGACGCCAACTACAACTGGACGTAAGTTGTGTTATGTTTTGATAGGTTTTGAAATTATGATATTGTTGGAATCGAATACACTTCATATATGATGTTCTTGGCATGTTAGACATCGTAGAATCGAAGTCAAATTCATAAACAGATTGATTATGGAATTGTTATGATTTTCTGATCATATTGATTTGAAATCGGACAGATTTGGATTATGAATGAATTACTGATTGTATCGGATATGAGTTATGATTTGTAATTGATGTCTGTTGATTTTGTATTGACGGGGATACTGAGATTGTGCCGTTATGCTGTTGATTTGACTTAAATCCAGATTAACCAGATTCAGTGTTGAATTGAGAATAGAACATTGATATCATGATTCTCGATCTGTCGTTTCAGATTTACAGAGACAGTCTTGAGTTCAGAACTGATATTGCGTCAGACCGAGACTACAAACGAAATGTATAAGTCAATGTGGTATTGGGAGATCGACTCAAGTAGGATATACTTGAGTTTTCCTAAATAACATACTTATTGTTATTATATGCATCGATTTGATAATATTTTATATGTTCGTTGTGCTATTTTCTTGTTTAGCTGTTTGCAGGATTTTTGAGTTTTACTAACAGCGGGATAGCTTAACTGATCAGCGGACAAGATTTCAGTTGCCAGCTTACCAGTTCAATTGATCAACAGATGAAACCCAACTAATAACTGAAACTGATGAGTTAAGTGGAGCCTAATCATCAGAAGTTTCGCCGCTCCATTGCCATATCAGATCCTAGTAGTTTATCATTGCGGTTCAGCATCAGTTGAGTCCTGTTTGCATCAGTTAAACCAGTTAGCCAGCATAGAGATCAAGTCCAACACAATTAACCGTTCTTATGGCAAAAGAAACTCAAAATTGATGCAGCATTCAAAGCATTCTAGGCGACCAATTGTTGGTACACTCAGTTCCATTTTATATAAACTAACTGATACTTTATGTTATTTGATATTTGCTAAGTGTAGTATAAATTCTCTTACATAAGTTGGTGTGTTTTGTATTAATACGAGGGATGCGTAATGGATTCAATTAACATCATGTGTATCCAGTTAGTTTGCATGTAACTGAAATGATTTTTCAAGTTTATATGTTGCCTTAACTTCTTGAGTGTTCATTGATTAAACTTCTTTTTAAAAATCGTGCAACGATTATATTTTTTAAGGGGGAGTTTTTGATTAAGTTCTTGAGGGGGAGCTATACTTTAAAACTGATTTTAAATTTTCTGTCCCTCGAACTGAATAATTGTTTTCAAATCATTTTATTCATTTGTTGAGGGGAGGCTTTTCTTTCTGCTATCTCTCGAACTGAAAATTCTTTATTCGTTTTATTGTTTTTAAACGTTTTTTATTCACATAAAGGGGGAGAATTATTAACTATTTAAATTTGTTTTAAATCATATTTACTGTTGAAGTTTTGGGATCATAAAAAAGGGGAAGATTTTTGGAACATTTCATCTCCTCAATGTTGATTTTGATGTAATCAAAACTTGTTTATTTGTTTCTAATGAGTTTACCTAAGTGCGCAGAATCTAAAACTGATCGGGCTTCAAACTGATCAGTTACCAAGCTTAAAATGAAGCTATCTAGATGCAAACTAAAAATGTCAACTGATTGATAGAACTGAACCTGTACAACTGAAGTATCAAGAGCAGTTCAACTGATTGTCCAGTTGATAGGTGGTTAAGCAGAAGACCTTTAGAATCCCGGCCAGCTGATGAAGTGTTCAACTGATGAAGAGCCTAACTGACCAGTTCAACTGAATCAGTGAAATCAGTTCAGCTGATGAATCAACTTATTTCACCTCACCAGTTCAAGACCAGTTCAGATCATCAGTTAGGAATGAACCAGTTTGCAGATACGACAAGCTTAATCCAGCTGTGCACAAAGGTACACAAGCTATTGTGCGATCAAGGTACAATAAGAGACGTTGCAGCAGGCTTAAAGCCAAATGTTCCAGATATCTCTTTGGGGGAACAAATTCAAACTGCAATGGATTCATTCACTGAGTCTCACTGCACGTTCAGCCAAACGCCTGTAAATAAAAGCCGAAGCTTAGTAAGAAAAAGAGGAAGAGAGTTGACGAGTAAAAATATAAAATAGAGAAAAGAAAGGGCACGCTTATTGCATATCAGCTTACAAAGAAGCAATCAGCCTAGTCGAGGGAACACGCCAAGTTATATAAGCTTAGTGTAGAAGCTCATTTCCCTCAGTGTGTGAGAACACTTTCGGGTAGTTTTCAGAGATCAATTCACACATACACACACACACACACACAAACACTCACATTCCGTCTTTCACAAAGATGTAAAACATGTTTATGTAGTCTTTGACACACAGACGTTAAACAAGTGTTGGTTATGAAGTGATGCTTCAGTCTAGACTAGGAGTTCAGTTAGGCAATAGGAAAGTCCTAATCTGGGTGGATTTGTACAAGGTGTTGTTTAAATCAAAGTCTTCTAGTGGATCCTATCCGAGGTGGTAGAAGGGGTGGTGCAGAAGCAATTGAAGTCTCTGAACATAGATAAACATATCTTGTGTATTAACTGTTTAACTTTGTTTTAAACTGATTTGATCGGTTTAGTCCATAGCTGAACTGATAGAAGCCAGAACTGATTCCCCATATTTCAGTCGATCAGTTTACACAAGTCAATAGTTTTTAAAATCTTTTAGTTTTTTTTAACGAAGTATTATTTAGAGTGTCTTCCGCTTGATTTGAAAACAAGCTCGATCTAATTTATCGGTGTATACATTCTTAGAACACGAGCTATTAGAGCTCATTGAGAATATTGTGTTTGAAGCTCCCTCAAATGTGCCAAACCGCTCCATCAAACACTCACTATGTTTGCGAATTGATGAGCTTTCCCTCATTGATGTCGTAATCCTCAAACAACGCAACAGCATCACTGCCCGTTCTTTTTGGACCTCGCTCTAATACGAGACAGGCATCATCCTTCTAGCCACAAATAGATACCACAGGGCAATTTTGGCTTTCAAATTTTTCTAATAAAAACAACTTGGCGGCCCTCCCAACGGTCCATGTCATGCCCGGATGGCACATTGCTTCTAGTATCATAGTGTAATCGGGGTTAGCGACCAATGCCTCAAATAGAGATTCATCAACCTCGGCCATTTCTAAGAGTGAGTAAATTTAACAAAACCAAACGGCACAAGTCTACCTCTGACAAAAGCCTTACCATCAGTCCGCTCCGCGTATTTGCAAAAAGTTCTCGCACAACAGATACAACAGCAGCAGTGAGTTGAATTCCAAACATTTCCCATCCCCGCCTACTCAAACTCGTAACTAGGCCCAAGATGTCTTTACTCAAATTTCCTACGAAATCCCCTCTCAGCTATCGAGTTTCTATGAATTTTTGCATGATCGTACCGTGCCCTAGCCGCCTCATTCACAAATCGAGTCCTATCAATTGAAGAAGATGAGGAAGAGCCGAGATTACCTTTCAATTTCTTGGGAGGCATGGCGAAAGGTGTTGTAGAAGGTGGCCGGAGAGAGGAGGCCACTTCATTCCTATCGAGGAGTGAGATCCATGCCGATAGAAGCCGGATTTGAGAGATGTTTGTTGTAGAAAAACGAGAAGGAGGCACGGATGAGTGTAGGGTTTGGGGAGAATAACATTTAGAAATTAGAAGGGAAAATTCGAAGGCGGAATTTAAGTTCAGTCGCGCTCGAGTGGTGATTCTAGTGCTTGGGCGCAAAATCTTCTGTAAAATATACAGTCCATTCACGTTCGTGCAGCGGTAGAATTTTACTGCTCGATCGCGACCATAAATTAATTTCTCCCTTTAAATTTTTTTTTCAAATTTAATAAATAAAAGAAATAAAAATCTAATTTAAAAAAAACACAACTAAATAAATTTAAAAAAAATTAGCGGGAAGGGAAAGAAATTAGTTCTCAATTTATAGTCTAGAGCTAGACAGTAGGTTCCTCTCAGCTCTGATTGTTTTGGAATCGAGTGACTCCAATTTTTGGCTCCACTGGGCCACCTAAATAGTGCTTCAATCATTGATCATTGAATGTGAATGGCTCATTTTTCCCATCTCTCAAAGTTATGGCTCCCGAGGGAAACACCTTGGTAATCATGTAAGGGCCCGTCCATATTGACTTGAGCTTTCCAGGAAATAAGCGCAACTTGGAGTTGTACAGGAGCACCGCTTTGCCTTCTTTAAATTCCCTTCATGCAATGCGCTTGTCGGGTGCTAGCTTTGTACGCTCTAGGTACACGTACTTCAGGTGTGGAGGCAGTGGTTTGAGCTCAAGTGTCGGTGGTTCCTCAATGCTTGACTTCTGAGGGTCAAGTCTCTTCGATCCCCCAAATCCTCCAATTTCTTACTTACTGGATTCTTCCATGAATGGTTGTCATTAAAGTATGCCACTCTTTCGTATTTTTCTTCATCAAGTTCATCCTCCTTCAATTCAGTGGTGAGAGTAGCTTCCAATAGATCCTTCATAACATCGTGCATAAAATGACACACAAATGAATCCAAAAAATCAACCATAAAACAATCATTAGTGTGCAGTGCGTGATTAAGAGCGTTAAAAACATTAAAGCTTATTTCCTCCTCTCCTACTCTCAATCTCAACTTCCCTTTTTGCACATCAATATCGGCTTTTCCAGTTGCAATGAACGATTTTTCTAAAATAAAATCATCTCCCTATCCTCTCCCATGTCAAACACCAAAAAATCTGTAGGAAATATAAACTTTC
Organism: Primulina tabacum; assembly: GCF_025594145.1. Taxonomy (NCBI): domain Eukaryota; kingdom Viridiplantae; phylum Streptophyta; class Magnoliopsida; order Lamiales; family Gesneriaceae; genus Primulina; species Primulina tabacum. Next base: position 14,940,845 of record NC_134558.1, read on the forward strand.
CCACTTTCACTAACACATCCTCTATGAATCATCGTGGATATTTGACAGATCTGTCTGCTAACTGCAAAGATATCCTCGTTATCTTAGGCTCTCCCAATCAAAGTTTCTTACATACAGACATAGTCATAAGGTTAATACTTGCACAAATATCACACAAAGCTTTATGAAAAACAGCATCACCAATCATGCAAGGAATAGAAAACTCCCTGTATCCTTGAGTTTTGGTGGGATCTTGTTTTGTTCCATTGCAGAGCAATTTTAAGTTAAGTTTACTGTCATATGGTCTTTCAACTTCCTCTTATTTGGTAAGATGTACTTCAGATATTTAGCATGACTAGGCTTTTGCATCAAAGTATCAGCAAAATGAATATTAATGTTCAATTTCTTAACTACTTCAAGGAACTTACCGAATTGCGCATATATTTTAGCTTTTTTCAATGCTGCCGGAAAAGGCGATGGAATAAAAATTTTAGATTATGTAGTGGGTTAAGGTGTAGAGTTAGAAGACTTACCCATGGATGTTTCGACCTCTTCCTCTTGCGAGTGGCTTTTTGTGTCCTCCTCGCAATGGCATTCACTTGCTTTTAAGATTAGTCTCGGTGCTGCTTGGCAAGGTACCCGAATCTCTACTCGAAATTATCTTGGCCATCTGTACTATCTTAGTTTCCAAGCCTTTGTGAAACGACCACTACCTTTAAACCTTAAAATCCTACAAAAAAAAATTTCTTTCTAAAATTCAAAACTTTAATTAAAACCCACACAACTTTTCAAAAATCGTAAATGCATACAAATTCCATAAATTAATTTAACCTTTAAAATCTCTAGTTTATAAAAATCCCTAAATCGTCAAACCACCAAATCACGCGTCAACATTTAAAATTAATACAAAATTGAACTTCAAAATAAAATATAAATTTTTAAATAGATAATCCTCAAAATCATTTCGTAAAACTTTTAAATGCTAACTAAGTGCTGAAATAAATGTCTCTCGGGAGTGTACTGCCGAACCCGATCCATTCAAGCGTCAGCGCCTCCCTCAAAATCATCATCGTCTACAACCATCCAAACATAGTGAGTCTAATGACTCAGCACGTTCTAACCGTACATGACAAATAATACGTATACATGCACATGCAGCTTTAAAATAAATCTTTCTAGTAAAATAAGCTGGCGTAAAATCTTGTAATCATATATCATTAAATCATAAAGCTTTTCATCATTTTTCGTTTTGGGTGAAGTTTGATATTTGAAAGTTACTATCCTTTATCCTCTGATCAACTTATCAATCTTAGCTCACCATTGTGCATGGGAACGGGCACTAGGCACCGACGTAAAATGAAAATACGATCATTGGGGCTCTCTCTGGGGCCTTCTCCCTCACGATATTCCCAAAAATCATATATCATATATTTTTTGTCACAGTCAATTCACATCATTCAAAATATTTTTCTTTCTTTTTAATCATAAAAAATCATGTCATTTCCACATTCGAAAAAATAGCATTTTAACAGTAAAAATTGCATAGCTTTATCATAAATCATAAAATTCCATATTTTCATCATAAACATTTTAAAATATCATTTATCATGTATTATGATTCTTCGGTGGACTGCCAAACCTTTTGTTCAACTCGGGAAGCAAAATGACCATTTTACCCTTTTGACCCTAAAATTCTCGATTTTGAAATTTTCTTCATTTTATTGACTCGAGCATATCCCAAATAATCATATAAGCTTAAATTTTTCCTCTAATATTTTTTTAGACGTGAACCCGAGTCTTTCGATTTAATAACTTATTGACTAAACCATTAAATGTTTCTAACCCGAATAAATTCAAAACTTAATATTTTCTTCTCAAATTTTAAACATAAACTTTTCATCCCTAAACTTAACATGACACCTTAAAATACACCCATAAATATTTTTTAGATGTAAACGTAAGCCCTCGACTAATTTCCCAATTCGTCTTTAAAACTCAGACGTACCTCCCTGTTTGAACCCGAATGGACTCAAACTTAGCCAAACTTGAACCATGACTTATTAACACCTAACTAACCCTTTTTCATCTCAAACCAAGCCAATTAAAACCTATAAAATAGCTTAAATAGCTACTGAAAGTTATGCACTCTTTTTCCGACACCCTAGCTTGAACCAATCATATGCCCCTTCGTTCCTAGGCATTTACTGACCCATCCAGCCCTTAGCGCACCTTGATGGGACCCTAACCAAACCCCTTGGAGCCTACTGGACCAGCCCTGCATGCTAGAGCCCTCAAACCCATGCAACCATGGACTCCCACAACCAACCTTCACCCTACAGCCCTTCCTCCTTGCACCAGCCTTCCCTCAAGCCATCTAGGACCGTGAATGGGCCGTATTAGTACCCATGTACGTGACCCTACAGCAGCACACAGCCGTGCCCTCCTAGAACCCAAGTTCGAAACCCTAGTCCCATAAAACTCAAATTTTCGTTCATATTATTTCCCTATCTTTTTCAGCCCTTAAACATGAATTTATGGACCCTTAAACATGTGGAAAAATGTCCCTTCCCATACCCTACCATGACAGCCCCTTTGTGCATCATAACCATGAATTTAGAAACACAAAAACTCAAGTTTTGTTCATGTCATTCCATAAAAACGACAATAAAAAGAGGATTTCATATTTTTAATGAAAACATGATTAAACACATATAATATGATTTGAATAGTGCAAAAAGAAAGTTTAGAAATGTGCTTTTGCGTTTAAAACGCTCGAAATACGAATACCGTAGCGGTGAAAGTCGGTGACGAAGGGAAGACGATTTCTATTTTTTTTAATAAATAATAAAAGGCTTCTTTAATCACTTAATTAATGATATTAATTAATCCTAGCTTTTTAAATAATAAATTATGCCATTAAGCTTTATAAAATTATTAGGTCACAAATTAAAAGATTTAAAAATATCTATTTTCAAAAAAAATCCCTTATCAAATATATAATCCCTTGCTCCCATTATTTAATTTAAATTTGACCTTAAAAATTCCATATTTCTTAAATTATTTAAAATAATTATTTTCTTAAGTAAAAATAAAAATTTTTCTTTTAAAACTTTAACGCCTTAATCGTCTCCGATTCTCCGTTCCGGCCAACCACCGATATTCGTCTCAAAATCTTTAAATCATGAAATCAAACAAAATTACACAATTAATCATTTATTCACTCAAAAAATATCATTCATGTATCCAAAATTATTTATTTAAATATTTAAGCAATTTAATAATTTTCATACATGCAATCTACGTGGACTGATTTTCAGGCGTTACACTTCGAGAGCTTCATCTTGATTTTGTAGCCTAGTTTCCGTTGCAGACATAAATTGAGTCATCATCTGCTCTAAATTAGATTTCTCCTCTCGAACCTTAGTTCTATACATCGGTTGCTTCTCATACTGTTGGCCTCTTTGTGGGATACTCTGATTGTTTTGACCACCCCATGAGAAGTCGGGATGTTGTCTCCATCCAGGATTGTATGTGTTCGAATATGGATAATTCCTAGGACGGTTTTGAATCACGAATTGATTTACTGGTGCCTCCTCTTGCACAAAGAAAGGACCATTGTCTTTAAAATCATTAACATAACGTTCTCCTCCGCATTTATCACGTAATATCTCTTGCAAGTGCATCGCTATCCCGTTTACATTAAAGCTGTCTATTTTCCTGCTAAGTGCTTCTAATTGTGCAATGACAGTGGAAAATTCAATTACCTTGTAAACTCCTACACTCCTCCTCTAATTGTTCCTCTCAAATTGAGGGTTATAACTGCTAGCAGTCATCTCCTCCAGTAACTCATACCAATCTTTGGCCCTTTTCCTCAGAAGATTCCCATAGGGCGCAGCATCTATGATGGTACGGTTAGATGAAATAAAACCATAGTAAAAAGTTTGGACAACTAGCCCAAGAAGAAACTCATTATGTGGGCATCTCCGCAGTAAGTCCTTGTAGCACTCCCAAGCCTCATAGAGTGACACCTGCTCAAATTGAGAAAAGGTGGTTATGTCCGGTCGCAGCTTCATGGTTTTTTATGGAGAAAAGTATTTCAAGAGGAATGCCTTGGCCATATCTTCCCAAGTTGTGATTAAACCTATAGGTAAACAATTCAACCAGGCTTTAGCTTTGTCACGCAAAAAAAAAAAGGAAATAAATACAATCTAACAGCATCATCAGAAACTCCATTAAATTTAAAAGTATCGCAAATTTCTAAGAAGTCGGCGATTTGAGTGTTTGGGTCATCTAGCGCATTTCACCCAAACCGGACTGTGTTCTGAATCATTTGAATAATGGCTGGTTTGATCTCAAACTGGTTTGCCATGATGGTTGGTCGCACTATGCTTGGACGTGATCCATCAAGCGAAGGTTGTGCATACTCCAGCATGGGTATGCGCCTTGGCTCTTCGACTTTTAGATCTTCATGATGCTCTTCCTGACGTCCGTTCATGTTCATCATATCTCTAAGCCTCTGTTGTTGTCTTCGTCTGTGTAGGGTTCATTCAATCTCAGGATCGAATATCTCTAATTCAGACTCTAGAGATCTTGTCATGCACCGAGAGGAATACCTGCAAATATATTGAAGGTGTCAAGCAAAGCAATACCAAGAATGCTAAAGTAAATAAATATGAATAAAATTGTTGATTAACAGTCCTTGGAAACGACGCCAAAAACTTGATTGAGCAAAACTTGCACTGTAAAATTCTTCGTAAAAATTAATAATATTCAAGCTCGAAATAATCGCAAGTGCACGATGTCAAGTAAAAATATAGTATACGAGAGTACGAGTATCGTTCCTCTATAGACTGTATTTCAGAATTAATATTCTCAGTTGTTAAACCTTTAGCAACGATAATTCGGATTATTGTTTACTACTATGATGATTAAATAAAAACTCAATGAAATGATTCGCAAATTAAATGATGAAATAAATAAGCTAAAATTATTGATTAAAGATTAATGAGAAATGAATTTGTTGGGAATCCCATTTCACCTACCTCTCGCTAATTTACTTTATTTGTTCGACAATAATCGACGCTTTCGACAGGTATTTTCTATCCAATTGAACACGCCCTCTCGATATAACGTACCGTACTTTCTTAACTACTTTAAAATTTGCGGAAAAATAAAAATTTTCTTACATAAGAAATAAACTCTCAAATTATGATTTAAAATAAACTGTTCATCCAAAAATAATTGCAATAAAAAGATCGTAAATAGAGTTTATTAAAACACTTGTTTAAACCTCGTAACCCAAAACATGAAATCAGAGTAATAAAATTTGTCGTGCAGTGAAATTTTAAAAACATTGGGCGGTCCTCGGGTTTAGCCTCCCACTCAGTCCAAGCCAGCTCATTGGTTCGCACCCCTCGTCTCCTCAAAGTCATCCTCACCAGCATCGATCAAGTCTAATGAGTCTAAAAACTCAATAAGTATAAATTGGAGATAGCAAGTACTACATAATAAAACCACATGCACCTTTAAAGTAAGGCTTACATACTTGAAACTTGAACGTAATAGGATAAACATACTTGAAACTTGAACGTAGCAGCATAAACATACTTGAAATTTGAACGTAGGAGCATAAACGTAGACATGCCATCATCATAAAACTTTTCTTAAACATACTTGCATCATACATACTTGAGCATACATAACATCATTTTTAGAGATATGTTTCAAAGTAAGTGACCCATACATAAATACGCCTGATCAGACTAAACCACAGTATTGGGCTGACAAGGAAGATCCACTGCCACATACATGAGACCCATACTTAAAATATTTTCTTTTGCACGTCGAACATACATAAAAACGTCGAGGGCTTCGTTGGAACATTCTGGACATGCTGCCCTAACAAACAATAGCAAGGATTTAGGAGATCCCAACGAAGCCTGCAACCAAAACTTCAAGAACACATTAAAATAGCGCATTTTCAGAAAAGTTCAGTTTGAGCAGTCCCACGAAAACGATAATAACTCACTCATTTTTTATCCAAAAATTACGATTTTACTGTCAAATCGAAGGTATCAAAAAGTACTACGCTTTATATGTTGAAAGTTCTTCCAGAAAATCGACCAAAAAGTAGCAGTTGTTAAAATGACAGCAAACTTAGAGTTTTGAGATCCAAAATCGTTTCAAAATCGATCCAACCATTTTTGCTCAAACTTTTGCATAACATTCACATGTTTTTCATAAAATAAACATCAAAATATTTACTATGACAAGATCGATGAAGAAACGAAAGAATATACATGCCTTTTGATATTTAACGTTACCGAAACGATGACATCGAAACGGGAAGGATGCGAGGGTTGATCCGGGACGAACATGACACGATTTTTCTTGAAGAAAACTCAACATGAATTGCTTGAAAATTTGAAGATAAGGGGATGGCTGCTGGTACACTAGAACCCTAAGCTTTTCTTTTAAAAAAATGAAATGAAATGGAAGGGAGAATTGTGTGTGGATGATAATGGGAGTGTGCGTGTGTTTGTAGGTAATTAGGGGAATTAATTTAGCTTAATTAATAATTAATTGCCTAATTAGGGGATGATCATGCGTGGGTAAATAATTAATAATGGGACAAAATTGTGCTTAATTAATAATTAATTGCCTAATTAGGGGATAATCATGCATGAGTAAATAATAATAAAATAATACAAATCTAATACTAATTTTTCTAACACCTCTAATTTAAAATAAAATGCACAAGTGACACATCTTTGAAAGTTTAAAAACTCATAAAATCACTTAATAATCAAATTAGGCTTTAAAAATGCTAGAAACTAAATAAATCATTTAAAATGTCACTTTCTTGACTTAAAATAAAATACCACATTTTAAAATTGCCAAAATCGTTGTCAGTCACCTTTCCTCGATCCCGCATCGAATAATCGCCCAAAACATGAAACTCAAGAAAACATTTTAACGTGTATCACAAAACCATAATTAATTTAAAATAATGCATTTGAATAAATCATGCATCTCTAAAATTTTTTTAAATTTAAATAAATGATTTAACAATTTAATTAAATGTATGAGTTTTACGTATACTGAATTTGGGCTCTACAGTTCCTCCCCCACTTAAATAAATTTTGTCATCGAAATTAAGTCTTACCAAACAACTCCTGGTAGCGATTCCTCATCTCTGCCTCGGTCTCCCAAGTGGCTTCCTCCAATGATTGATTCAGCCACCGGAGTTTGACCAGCTTGGTTACCTTGTTCCGAAGTCCCTGTTCCTGTCGGTCTAGGATTTGGTCAGATCTTTCCTCATACGACAGATCCGGAGCAAGCTGTAAAGGCTCATAGCTCAAAACATGCGAGAGAGTCGCTAGATACTTCCTCAGCATCGAGACGTGGAACACATTGTGTACACCGGCCAGATTCGGCGGTAGGGCTACACGATAAGCTAGTGTCCAACTCTGTCAAGAACCTCAAACGGTCCAATAAATCTCGGACTGAGCTTGCCACTTTTCCCAAACCTCATAACACCCTTCATAGCTGCTATCTTTACGAAAACGTGATCGCCTACGACAAACTCAAGATCCCTTCTCCTCTTGTCAGCATAACTCTTTTGACGACTCTGGGCGGTCTTCATCCTATCTCGGATCTTGACCACCACATCCGCAGTCTCCTGAACAATCTCTGGACCAAGTTCTGATCTCTCACCGACTTCATCCCAATGAATCGGCGACCTGCACTTCCTCCCATACAATGCCTCGTAGGGAACCATACCTATAAACGATTGGAAACTATTGTTTTAGGTAAAATCCACTAGAGGTAACTTCGATTCCCAATTCACATGGAAATCAATCACACAGGCTCGCAGCAAGTCTTCCAAAATCTGAATCACATACTCGGACTGGCCATCAGTCTGCGGGTGAAAAGCTGTACTGAATAGCAACTTCGTCCCCATGGCTGCATGCAAACTCTTCCAAAATGACAATGTAAACCTCAGGTCCCTGTCGGACACAATAGTAACGGTAATCCCATACAATCTGATTATCTCCTTGATATGGAGCTCCGCATACTGCGTCATGGATAAATTTGTCTTCACTAGCAAGAAGTGTGCCGACTTAGTAAGTCGATCCACTATAACCCAAATGGCATTGGATCATCTGACTGACCTCGGCAAACCAACAACGAAGTCCATGGTGATATTCTCCCTTTTTCATTCGGGGATAGGGAGTAGCTTAAGCATTCCTGCTGGCCTCTGATGCTCTGCCTTCACTTGCTGACAAGTGAGACATTCAGACACAAATCGGCGGATGTCTCTCTTCATCCCTAGCCACCAATACAAAATCTTCAAATCTTTGTACATCTTGGTACCTCCTGGGTGGATGGAATACGGAGATGCATGTGCCTCTGACAAGATATCTTCTCTGATTGAATCAATACTAGGCACCCACATTCTCCCTCTATATCTCACAATGCCATCAGGCATTGTGTAGAGTACACTGCCCTGGGCCTCATCCTTCAGTCTCCATTTCAGTAACTGTTCATCAGAAGATTGACCTGTACGAATTCGGTCTAGCAGCGAAGACTGGACTGTCAGATTAGACAGCTTAGGAGCTCTGCCCTTACGATAAATCTCTAGGCCAAATCTCTGAATCTCTGACTGAAGAGATCTCTGCACTGACTACTATGCTACGACTGCAGCTTTTCTGCTCAAGGCATCTGCGACAACATTAGTTTTTTCCCTGATGGTAGCTAATCTCACAATCGTAGTCTTTTACCAACTCCAACCACCTTCTTTGTCTCATATTCTTTCTACGTGAAGAAATACTTGAGACTCTTGTGACTGGTAAATATCAAGCATTTTTCGCCGTACAAGTAGTGTCTCCATATCTTTAAAGCAAAGACAACGGTGGCTAACTCTAGATCATAAGTCGCGTAGTTCTTCTCATGCACCTTCAACTGTCTGGAAGCATAAGCTATAACCCGACAATGCTGCATCAACACTACGTCTAATCCGAGTTTAGATGCATCAGTGTACAACACAAAATTACCTTGCCCTGATGGCATGGCTAACACTGGCATTGAAATGAGAGCTTGCTTCAAAGTATCAAAGCTCTTCTGACACTCTTCACTCCATACGAATTTAGCATTATTTTTTGTCAATGAAGTGAGCGGCACTGCTATCGAAGAAAATCCCTGAATAAACTTTCGGTAGTAGCCTGCCAAGCCTAGAAACTGCGGATCTCTGATGCATTTTCGGCTCAACCCATTCCTTAACGGCTCCTACCTTAGCTGGATCCACCTCAATGCCACTGCGAGAAATTACATGACCCAAAAACACTACCTTCTCCAACCAAAATTCACATTTACTGAATTTTGCAAACAGCTTGCGACTCTGCAAGACCTGCAAAACTATACCCAAATGCTGACGGTGCTCCTCATGGCTCTTCGAGTATATGAGAATGTCGTCGATGAACACTATGACGAACTAATCTAGGTAGGGCTGGAATACTCGATTCATCAAGTCCATAAAAATCGGTGGGACATTCGTAAGTCCAAACGGCATCACTAAAAACTCGTAATGCCCATATCTGATTCTGAAGGCTGTCTTATGAACATCTACATCCTTTACCTTCACCTGATGATACCCCGATCGAATATCTATCGTAGAGAACACTGTAGCTTCCTGCAACTGATCAAACAAGTCCTCGATCCGTGGTAGTGGGTTTTTATTCTTGATCGTTACCTTGTTTAGTTCTCGGTAGTCGATACACAACCTCATGCTCCCATCTTTCTTCTTTACAAAGAGCACTGGTGTGCCCCATGGTGAGAAACTAGGGCGAATGAATTCTTTGTCTAGAAGCTCCTGAATCTGGTGTTTGAGTTCTAACATCTCAGCTGGAGCTAACCGGTACGGTGCCTTAGAGATTGGCACGGTGCCTGGCACAAGGTCAGTGGAAAACGCCACCTCTCTCTCTGGTGGAAGGCCTGTGACATCATCTGGAAGGACATCAGGAAAATCTCTTACTACTGGTACATCAGGTATCAACGGAGTGGGTGTGTCCGGCGCTGAAATAATGCTGGCCAAGAAAGCCTGACAACCCTTGTCAATAATTCTCCGCGCCTGCATGCAAGAGATCATGCGAAGGAAACTTCTCCATCCATCTGGCTCGAAGAGAAATTTCTCCATGCCCAACGGTCTTACTAACACTGACCTTTTCTGAAAATCAATAAGAACTCTATTCTTTGTCAGCCAGTCCATTCCCAAAATAATATCGAATTCTGGCATTGGCAACACAATCAAATCGGCATACACTAGGTGACCCTGCAAATCAAGATCAATGTCTTTGACCACGCTAGTAGCTGATAACTCTTCCCCTGATGGGACTATCATTGAGTAGCTCACGTCGAGTCCAATAGACTTGACGTCAAGATGATTAGCGAATGTCTCCTAAATTAAAGAGTGAGTAGCCCCTGAATCTGTCAAGGCATTCGTGGCTACTCTCTTTATGAAAATATTTCCAGTCAACAAGGTCGTGTCTGGGTTCTCCTCCTCTGCCTGCATGGCAAACACTCTACCCTGGGTCGGCTACCTTCACTGCGGGCAGTACCTCAACATATGATCGTTGGCTCCGCATTTAAATCACTCATCCGATCCCTTCGGACACACCGGGTACTCACCCGGCCTCTGAGGAGCCTTCTGCTATGGAACAAGACTCTTGACATTCGACAGTCCTTGAAATGGCCTCTTCCCTTACTGACCCTGGAAGGGCCTCTCAAACTGGGGTCGCTGTTGTTGTTCCTGCTGAGTTTCCTGATAGGGCCTCTTGCCTTGCCTATCACTCTCGATGTCCCTCTGATCCTGCTCTGCCGCCAAAGCTCTAGACACGGCAACTGTGTAAGTAGTAGGACCAGCAACTCTGACATCAAGGCGCATGATTGACCGTAACCCAGCAATAAAATGCCTCCATTTATCTCGGGCATCTTTTGCAATTAGGGGCACAAAGTGACACCCCCTCTCGAACTTCCTCACGAACTCAGCTATGCTGCTGTCTCCCTGACGCAATGTCATGAACTCCCTAGTCAGTCTGGATCGTACTTCCTCAGTGAAGTACTTAGAGTAGAAGACCTCCTTAAAACCATCCCAGGTCAGTGTTTGCAGGTTCACTAGCACTGATGCGCTCTCCCACCATTGTCTGGCATCCCCTGTCAGTAGAAATGTGGCACACCTGACCCTGTCTGCATCTTGCAGCTCCATAAATGCAAAAATCACCTCGATGGATTTAATCCATCCCTCCGCTATCATCGGGTCAGTAGTCCCCGAGAATTCCTTTGGGTCTATCCTCCTGAACCTCTCATATACTGCCTCTGATCAGGGTCTCGCCCCAGCATCCACTGCAGCATTGTTCCCCGCAAACAGTGCGAAGAACTGAGTCATTCCTACAAGCATCTGACCCCGCATGTCTGGAGGTGGACGAGGAGGAGTGGCCCTCTCCCCATCCTGAGGCTCTCTACCCTCATCGCCTATTCCACGCACAATCTGACATCTAGGAGGCATACTGTTCCAATGTTTACCCAACACATAAACCCAACATACATGTACATATATCAATATCTTAAGATACACGTAAATCGAACCTAAAACATGCACATGCTAAAATAATAACTTGATGCTTACGACATAAAAGAATTTTAGAACTTTAAAACTTACAGACTCGAGGTGTGACTTCGTTAGCTTCTCGCAACCGGCAGTAGGCATAACCCTTTACAAGAATACCGCTCTGATACCATCTGTAACGTACCGTACTTTTTTAACTACTTTAAAATTTGCGGAAAAATAAAAATTTTCTTACATAAGAAATAAACTCTCAAATTACGATTAAAAATAAACTGTTCATCCAAAAATGATTGCAATAAAAAGATCGTAAATAGAGTTTGCTAAAACACTTGTTTAAATCTCGTAACCCAAAACATAAAATCATAATAATAAAATTTGTCGTGCGTGAAATCTTAAAAACATTAGGTGGTCCTCGGGTTTAGCCTCCCACTCGGTCCAAGCCAGCTCACTGGTTCGCACCCCTCGTCTATTCAAAGTCATCCTCACCTGCATCGATCAAGTCTAGTGAGTCTAAAGACTCAACATGTAGAAACTGGAGATAGCAAGTACTACATAATAAAACCATATGCATCTTTAAAGTAGGGCTTACATACTTGAAACTTGAACGTAATAGCATAAACATACTTGAAACTTGAACGTAGTAACATACTTGAAACTTGAACGTAGTAGCATAAACGTAGACGTGCCATCATCATAAAACTTTTCTTAAACATACTTGCATCATACATACTTGAGCATACATAACATCATTTTGCGTAGATATATGTTTTAAAGCAAGCGCTTGATCAGACTAAACCACAGTACTGGGCTGACAGGGAAGATCCTTTGCCACATACATGAGATCCCCGTTCATAATTTAACGGGTGGATTGATCCCTGATCATACTTTACCGCTTTCCAATCCTGATCTAAACTCGTTCATAATTTAACGGGGTGGATTGGTCCCTGGTCATACTTTACCGCTTTTCAATCCTGATCTAAACCCGGTCATGCTTTACCAGGGTGGAGAGATCCTCGGCCACGTTCACCGACTTCCAAACCCGTTCATAATTTGGTCACAAGACATTTAGCATACCTCAAAAACTTAAAATATTTTTTTTTGCACGTCGAACATACTTAAAAACGTCGAGGTTTTCGTTGGAACATTTTGGACATGATGCCCTAACAAACAGTAGCAAGGATTTAGGAGATCCCAATGAAGCCTGCAACCAAAACTTCAAGAACACATTGAAATAGCGCATTTTCAGAAAATTTCAGTTTGAGCGGTCCCACAAAAACGATCATAATTCACTCATTTCTTATCCAAAAATTACGAATTTACTTTCAAATCGAAGGTATCAAAAAGTACTACGTTTTATATGTTGAAATTTTTTCCAGAAGATCGACCAAAAAGTCGCAGTTTTCAAAATCACAGCAAACTTAGAGTTTTGAGATCCAAAACATTTCAAAATCAATCCAACCATTTTGCTCAAATTTTTGCATAACATTCATATGTTTTTCATACAATAAATATCAAAATAATTACTATGACAAGATCGATGAAGAAACGAAAAAATAATACATGCCTTTTGATATTTAACGTTACCGAAACGACGACATCGAAACGAGAAGGATGCGAGGGTTGATCCGGGACGAACATGGCACGATTTTTCTTAAAGAAAACTCAACGAGAATTGCTGAAAAATTTGAAGAGAAGGGGACGGCTGCTGGTACACTAGAATCCTATGCTTTTCTCTTAAACAAAATGAAATGAAACGGAATGGTGAATTGTGTGTGGGTGATAATGTGAGTGTGCGTGTGTTTGTAGGTAATTAGGGGAATTAATTTAGCTTAATTAATAATTAAATGCCTAATTAGAGGATAATCATACATGGGTAAATAATTAATAATGGGACAAAATTGTGCTTAATTAATAATTAATTGCCTAATTAGGGGATAATCATGCATGAGTAAATAATAATAAAATAATACAAATCTAATACTAATTTTTTTAACACCTCTAATTTAAAATAAAATGCACAAGTAACACATCTTTGAAGTTTAAAAACTCATAAAATCACTTAATAATCAAATTAGGCTTTAAAAATGCTAGAAACTAAATAAATCATTTAAAATGACACTTTCTTGACTTAAAACAAAATACCACATTTTAAAATTGCCAAAATCGTCGTCAGTCTCCTTTCCTTGATCCCGCATCGAATAATCGCCTGAAACATGAAATTCAAGAAAATGTTTTAACGTGCATCACAAAACCATAATTAATTTAAAATAATGCATTTGAATAAATCATGAATCTCTAAAATCCTTTTAAATTTAAATAAATGATTTAACAATTTAATTAAATGCATGGGTTTTACGTGTATTGAATTTGAGCTCTACACTAAAGCTATGACAAACTAATTCAACACACTGAAGTAATTAAATTTCTTTAATTATTTATCAAAGGTGAAATGCATGTCGTTCTATGAAATTCCCTAACTTTTGACCTACTGGACTATGACTATCGACGTGTATCCGACTTCATATTTCAATGTAAATTTTAAAACCATGGATTATTCTACTCGTTCATATCACAGACTATTCTCTCTAACTCACTCGCAATATGAAATCGTTATTAAAGTTAGATACGCTTCAACAACGTAATGAAAATAATAGTACAATCAAGAATAAATCAAAAATCGATATATGAATTAAATAAACTCGGTTTCGGGTTAGGATCCCCTTAAATCCCAACAAATAATGAAAATAAGCTACAAGAATTCAGGATCAAACTATGCAAAACAATATTTAAACAAGAAGAATTAAACTAGAAATACTAGACGTGACGAAAACGCGAAGAACGTTGCCTGGAAATTTTGAAATCTTTAACTTTAAGCTTTTTCCAAATCTTTTTCTCTCCTTCAAACTCCTTGTCTGCTGAAAAGTCATCTTAATTTTCGTCCCTATGGTTCTTTTGTGTAGCCACCCTTGGCAACATCCAGCGGAAGCCAAGAAATCATCCACCAAATTTTTTTCCAAATTTAGTCCCACTCGGGCGGTAAGATTCTACCGCCCGAGCGCCGAGTCCTCTGTAATTTTGCTTCCAATGTGAGGCACTCGCGCTCGAGCGGTAAGATTCTAGTGCTCGAGCACCAAGTCTTTTGTAATTTTCACTCGGCACAGGCACCACTCGTGCCCGAGCAGTAAGATCCTACCGCTCGGACGCCAACTCTTCTGTCAATACTTCTGAAAATCCTTCCTCGCGCTCGAGCGGTAAGATTCTACAGCCCGAGCGTCGATCTTTCTGCCAAGTGCTCTCCAGTTTCTTGTGGCTTGGAAATTTCTGTTCTGATTTCAGTTCTCCGTTCATTTCACCTACAAATTAATCACGTACCAGTTAGACACAATCATATGCACAAGCTAATTCTAAAATGAACAAAATGTATATGAAATGCATGCACACAATGAAAACACACACAAAACTAATGCATAAAACACGTAAAAACAACACATATCAATGATTATCTAATTTAACTGATGAACTCATGGGAGTGGATGCAGCTGAACATGTTTCAATGCTAAATTTCTTTAGAAATTCCTTTGTGTATTTGGTCTGACTGATATAAATACTAGTTTCTAGTTGATGATTCTGATCTTGCTGCCCTAGGGGCTATAGCCATGGTTAAAACATCTCCTTGGCATGTCTAAGACGAGAACAAGTCGGCCTTTCAAGGCTTGGTCCATGGTTGCATCAGTCTTTCAAAATAAAATAAGAACAGCCCCTTCGACCCATCCATTTTCTGCATGAGTAACTTCGGCTCTATGGGTTTGTGTGGATCTTGGTTGGCTTTTTAGCCCTTAGCCACGGTTCATACCATACTCCTTGATGTCTAGATCATGCCATGGTCAATCAAATGGCCATTGGAATGGTCCATGACAGCAAACAAAGCAACTCTCCCCACGCGCGCATGTTCGCCTCTCGGGTGGGAGTTTCGGGTGATCCATGGTGTTGCTTGGATTGTGGCTGGCCTAGGGCCCTTAGCCATGGTTCAAGCCACACCTTAAGATGTTGGGAAGTGGCTCTGGTTGGTGTTTCAAGCCCCAATGGCCATTATACTTGCAAACAACGCAAAGGAACGCAAGCGCTGCTGCTGTATTTTTGTGACAGCAAGTTGTGCTTTGGTTCAGAGGCTCGTTTGAGTTATTGGTTGGCATTTAGCCTATGGCCTTGGACTGGACAGTGCCTCATCAAGTTAGGAAGGTCATGTTTTTGGCTGTTTGTGATTCAGTTAAGTTTAGAGGTCGTACGAGAACTTACGGTGCAATGTGCCAAAGTGACTCTCGAAAGAGCGTTTCATGTTTTGGCCTCCATTCACCAAAATTTCGAGTACTGTAATTTTAGGGGCATTATTTCATCATTTTAGGTGTATTTTAATCATGACTAAATGATGGTTCGGTGTTGGTTCGGGTTGGCACGGAGTCATGATTAAATAATAAGTTGTTGGGCGTAATTGTCTCGTTTTTGGGTTCAATTACAAAGTTTTGGTCAAGTTAAACCATTGCATATTTTTCATGTTAAATTTAGGTCGCAGTGAGCCTGGGAACGATCCAACCCATTTGGTAAAAATTAATACATGATATTTAATTATGTTACTTAATTATATTACGTGCATAAAAATATAAAATGTTCATTTTTGAGATTTATGCGATATTGCTTGTGGCCACTTCACTATCATGGGATGGCAGCTTATCATGGGATTATTACTTCACCCGGTGGTCACTCACTGGTTCATGCTCCGTTATTGGTATGGATATCCAGTCCAAGGGCTGTGATGATCTCTACCGCCCAGTATACTGTGGTTTAGTCTGATCAGGCGATTCAGTTCAGTTTAGTTCAAGGGCCACTAGCGTAGAACATAATCTCAACAGAAAATTTATGACATGTTATTTTATGACAGGGCTCGATTGAGAAAACATTTCACTTATGATTTTCAGTTCAGTTATGCACGTATTATAATTACTCATGACATGACATTTTCACTTTGCATGCGTTTTTATTATTATTACTCGTTATTTACGATATATGCATGCTGAGTCTTTAGACTCACTAGACTTGATTGTTGTAGGTACTGATGAGGTCGGGATCGAGGGCAGGGGACCAGTGAGCCATCTTGGGTCGGCAGTAGTGGAACCCGAGGACCTCATTTTCAGCATTTACCATTTTTATGCCCAAACATTTTATTTTTTGTTGGATTATTTTAAATTGTTATTTTGCAAACAATAATTACTTTCGCTGCTATTTTGAACATTAAACTTTTTATAAGTTTATTTCATGAATGAGAAATTTTATTTATTTAAAGAGAAAATTTTAAATTTTTCGCAAATTTTCAAATACGAATTTCGGGCCTCTACAGCTGGTATCAGAGCCTATGTTCTTGTAAAGGGTTGTACTACTACTGATCTCAAGAAGCTCACGAAGTCACGTCTTCGGTCTGTAAGTTTTACATTTACGCATTCTATTTAAAGCATTAATTATTTAACAGCATGTTTTCATGAAACATTTTTAGGTTCAGATTTTTTATTGTATATTATTTATTTAAATTTAAATAAATTATGGAATTATGCATGTTGGTTACGTATGGGTTATGTATGGAACAATATGCCTCCTAGACGCCTTGTCGAGCGCGTGAGAGATGACGAGCCTCGCCAGGAGGACAAGGAGGATCAGAGACAGGAGGGGAATGGACCTCCACCCCCTCCACCTGACATGAACGCCCAGATGCTAGCTGGGATGACTAGGTTCTTCGTACATTTTGCGGGGAACAACGCTGTGACAGCCAGGCCGACAGGGCCCGAGGCTACCTATGAGCGCTTCATGAAGATGAGGCCGAAGGAGTTTTCAAGGACGACAGATCCCATGATTGCCGAGGGCTGGAT
Organism: Primulina tabacum; assembly: GCF_025594145.1. Lineage (NCBI taxonomy): Eukaryota > Viridiplantae > Streptophyta > Magnoliopsida > Lamiales > Gesneriaceae > Primulina > Primulina tabacum. Next base: position 14,958,362 of record NC_134558.1, read on the forward strand.
CAAGTCCCTCGAGGTTATCTTCGAGTTCATGGAGCTTGGAAATGCGGACCGAGTTCGATGTGCCACCTATTTATTTGGAGGAGATGCCCGCTTATGGTGGGAAGGAGCATCAGTAGCCCTGAACTTGGCTACACTGAGTTGGACGCGCTTCACGGAGGTATTCTACTCCAAATATTTTACTGACGAGGTGCGTTCCCGATTGACCAGGGAGTTCATGACCCTGAGGCAGGGAGATCTGACTGTTACGGAGTTCATCCGTAAGTTTGAGAGGGTTGCCACTTTGTGCCCCTGATCGCCAATGATGCTGGGGCCAAATTGAGACATTTTATGGATGGTCTGCGGCCGATCTTGCGCCGCGATGTTAGGGTGGCTGGCCTGACTACTTATGATGTTGTCATCTCTAGAGCTCTAGCTACAGAGCAGGACCAACATGACATTGAGAGGGATCGTCAGGGTATGCGACCGGTTCCAGTACCACACCGTCCTCCTCCTCCACAGCAGCAGCATCAGAACAAGAGGCCTTTCCACGGCCCACCCAAGAACAGGTACAGCGGCTGCAGCAGCAGGGACGTTCAGCCCCGAGGACCTTTGAGAACCCAGTCTGTCCCAAGTGCACACGCCTCCATCCTGGTGCATGTATGTATGGCTTAGGGAAGTGTTATAAGTGTGGTAGCCTAGACCACTTGCTGCAGCAGTGCCCTCGTGGGAGTCTGCCAACCCAAGGAAGAGTTTTTGCCCTTCATGCGACAGAGACGAACCCGGAGACCATGCTTATGACAGGTATCTTACAGCTTTAAGTTTATACTTGAAATTTCAATGTTTTGGGAATCGGGATTAAGATTTCGAACTTAGAATTTCGATAGGATTGCATGCTCTACTCAGTATTATTTTGGGGAAATTTAAGTTAGAAGAACTTTGGCCTTCGCATGTCTATAAGTTAGTTCTTGTAATTATTGGGTTCAGCTTGACGTTCCAAACTTTCAGGGTGAATTTTTATAGCGGGGTCGGCTACGAAAGCCTTGATAGATTCAGGGGCTACTCATTCATTCATTTCGGAGACCTTTGCTAATTTTCTCAAGGTCAAAACCATTGGGCTAGATACAGCCTACTCGGTAGTATTGCCGTCTGGCGGGGAGATGGCAGCCACTAATGTGATCCAAGACATAGACCTCGAGCTACATGGCAACTTTGTTTATGCGGATCTGATCATGCTACCGATGCCAGAGTTTGACATCATTCTGGGGATGGACTGGCTATTACGGAACAGAGTGTTGATCGACTTCCAGCGCAGATCTGTTCTAGTCCGACCGCCTGGGATGGAGCTGTTCTTATTTGAGCCAGACATGTACTTTCCTTTACCGCGCATTATACCTTGTGTCCAGGCTAGGAAGCTCATGCATAGAGGGTGTCGGGCGTTTTTAGCAACTTTTATATCTGTCCCCGAGGCACCCAGTCAGTCAGCTTAAGATGTTCCGACTGTTAGAGACTTCTTAGACGTTTTTCCTGAGGACGTCTCGGGTATGCCACCCAAGAGAGAGGTGGAGTTTTCTATTGAGCTTATGCCAGGTACGGTTCCGATCTCAAAAGCACCAGTACCGACTAGCACCGACAGAGATGGCCGAGCTTAAGAAACAGATTCAGGAACTTCTGGACAAGGAGTTCATTCGCCCGAGTTTTTCTCCATGGGGCGCGCCAGTCTTGTTTGTGAAGAAGAAGGATGGTTCTATGAGGCTTTGCATTGACTACCGGGAGTTGAACAGGGTTACAGTGGAGAACAAGTACCCACTTCCGCGGATTGAGGATTTATTTGATCAGTTGCATGGAGCTTCGATATTCTCCAAGATTGATCTGCGTTCCGGTTATCACCAGTTGAGGGTGAAAGACGCTGATGTTTCCAAGACTGCTTTTAGGACTCGATATGGCCACTACGAGTTCCTTGTGATGCCGTTCGGTTTGACGAATGCGCCAGCGATCTTCATGGATCTCATGAATCGCATATTTCAGCCGTATCTTGATCTTTTTGTGATAGTATTCATAGACGACATTCTCGTCTACTCAAAGAATCAAGAGGATCACAATAGACATCTTACCGCAGTTTTGCAGACCTTGCAAAAGCATAAGTTATTCGCAAAGTTCAGTAAGTGCGAATTCTGGTTAGAGAAGGTGGCGTTCTTAGGCCACATTGTTTCTAGCAGCGGTATTGAGGTAGACCCAGCGAAAGTTGCGGCAGTCAGAGATTGAGTTGTGCCGCAGAATGCATCAGAAATCTGCAGTTTTCTTGGGCTAGGAGGATATTATCGGAAGTTCATTCAGGGATTCACCTCTATCGCAGTTCCACTCACATCATTGACCAAGAAGAATGCTAAATTTGTGTGGAGCGATGAGTGTCAGAAGAGCTTCGATACTTTGAAGAAAGCTCTTATCTCAGCACCAGTTTTGGCCATGCCGTCAGGGCCCGGTGAGTTTGTTCTATATACCGATGCTTCGAAGCTCGTTCTGGGCGCAGTGTTGATGCAGCATGGGAAGGTGATAGCGTATGCTTCTCGACAGTTGAAAACCCATGAGAAGAACTACCCTACCCATGATCTAGAGTTGGCCGCCGTGGTATTTGCCTTGAAGATTTGGAGGCATTATTTGTATGGAGAGAAGTGCCAGATCTTTACCGACCACAAGAGCCTCAAGTACTTCTTTACGCAGAAGGAGCTGAATATGCGGCAGAGGCGTTGGTTGGAGCTAGTAAAGGATTATGACTGTGACATTAGCTACCACCCGGGTAAAGCTAATTTAGTTGCGGATGCATTGAGCAGGAAAGTCGCAGTGATGGCTCATTTAGTGGTTTCTAGACCCCTTCAGTTTGAGATGCAGAGGTTTGATCTAGAGACTTATCCTCGAGGTAGAGTTCCCCGTCTATCTACCTTGACTATTCAGTCCTCTCTTCTAGATCGTATTCACAGTGGTCAGTCAGCAGATGAGCAGTTGGCAAAGTGGAACTAGAGAGATGAGACCAAGGACAGTGTCTTGTATACAGTCAACGACGGTATAGTGAGATATCACGACAGAATGTGGGTTCCTAGCAGTGGTTCTATCCGAGCAGATATTCTATCAGAGGCCCATATGTCGCCGTACTCTATTTATCCTGGGAGTACGAAGATGTACAAAGACCTGCAGTTATTGTATTGGTGGCCTGGTATGAAGAAAGACGTCAGACAGTTTGTATCCGAGTATTTGACATGTCAGCTTGTGAAAGCAGGCATCAGAGACCAACAGGTATTCTCAAGCCTCTTCCTATTCCCGAGTGGAAGTGGGAGAATGTTACCATGAACTTTGTTACCGGTTTGCCGAAGTCAGCCAGAGGATCAAATGTTATCTGAGTGATTGTTGATCGTCTTACCAACTTAGAGCACTTTTTGCCTATCAAGACGACTTTCACCATGATTCAGTATGCAGAGTTGTATATCCGGGAGATAGTCCGACTTCATGGCATTCCAGTTTCTATCGTATCTGAAAGAGACCCCAGATTTACTTCCTCCTTTTGGAAGAGTTTGCATTCAACTATGGGTATGAAGTTGCTGTTTAGCACAGCTTTCCATCCGCATACAGATGGGCAGTCAGAGCGAGTTATTCAGATTTTGGAGGATCTTCTCCGTGGTTGTGTTATTGATTTCTCAGGGAGTTGGGAGTCGAAACTGTCATTGGTAGAGTTCACCTATAACAACAATTTTCAGTCGTCTATAGGTATGGCTCCATATGAAGCACAGTATGGCCGTAAGTGTAGATCTCCTATTCATTGGGATGAAGTAGGAGAGAGATCAGAGTTGGGTCCGGAGATTATTCAGCAGACTACCGATGTAGTAGTATAGATCCGTGATCAGATGAGGACTGCTCAGAGTCGACAGAAGAGTTATGCGGATCAGCGGAGGAGAGACCTAGAGTTTGCCGTCGGCGACCATGTATTCGTGAAGGTGGCACCTATGAAGGGTGTCATGCAGGTTCGGGAAGAAAGGGAAGCTCAGTCCGAGATTCATTGGACCATTCGAGATCCTCGACAGAGTTGGGAGGTTAGCTTATCGTGTTGCTCTTCTGTGGGGACCCGGACGCTAATTCATGTCTTAATCATTATTAATGTCAAATATAACAATTAAGAAAAGTGGGACTAAATTTTTCTTTTTAAATTATAAATGCGCAAACGTAACAGTAATCTATCTGATATACATGTCAATATCAAAGTACAAGTTATGTACTACAAGCCTCTATCTCAACTAGGTTCAACAACTATACATCCAGTGCTGAATCCTATTCTGCTTCTGGGCCCGGATCTCCACGCTAACTATAATCTCTCATCCTCTTCCTGATCCTGATCATGTCCCACCTGTTGTCAATCACACATTACAAACAAGACAACAGCCGGATAACTCCGTTGAGAATTACGTTCCCAGTATAAATCATGTATACATGCATGTCATATAAACAGATGTACAAGCATGAAACAGATAGTCATAACATGTATCAAAATCAGAAACATGAATCAATACAAACTCTGAATCACATGAATCAATACAAACTCCGAATCACACTCCGTGATTCTTAGACTCTGACTCGACTATTCCTAGTCTAGGGATCCCGATCTGAATAAGAACATACACCCACCTACACTCCTGATCGGGGTGGTGGCACGTTCTTATTCACGGACTTTGGCTCTTTCCATATCGAACATCAGTAATAGAAGAAACTCCAATTCTATCCACTTCGATACAACCAAACGTCCGGTGTATTGACCTATCCGTCACAGACTTTGGCACTTTCGCCAAATCAGTATCTTGTGACAATGTGCAATGTGCCCATGACGATTCCATCACTATCAGGCACTCCTGTCAAGAGATCAATCGTCTCTGCCTAGGCGTATCCATCTATGACTCAATACATAAATCTATAGATCAAAAATATCAATTTCATTCAATTGCAAATATCAATGCGATAAGGTAAAGTATGTGATTTTGGGAAACTCAAGTCAAGTCAACTCGAGTTGTGCAATCCCGCATCAACATCAATTTATACCTTTCTCTTCTCCGTCTGACAAAGTCGAAGTCTCGAAGTCAAATCTGTCCATATCAAATCTGAAATGACAATATCGAATACACTGTATCAATGTATAACTCAATTCAAAACCTGTTCTTATCAATACTCAAATCAAACATAATCTGATCCATATCGACGATATCATGATACAATCTCAATCAAAACTGAATCTGATCACAATCAATCTACTGATGTTTCGACGGCATAACAATACAGTCTTGATAGCCCCGTCAATCTCAACATCACAGATATAATACCACAACTCATAATCGGTATAAATACGAATCATAATCTTCAATAATAACCGGTCATAACATCAAATCTGCGCAATCTCAATCATATCACTTCCGAAAATCATATCAATTACATAAACAGTCCGTTCTTTGATCTGACTTCAATTATATACTGATCAATATACCCAGAACACAATATATCGGTCAAATCACAATTCCCCCAATATCATAATTTCAAATGATACCTGAATTCAATAAAACTTATGTCCTGTTGTAGTTTTCGTCGCTAGGAACTCGATGTTGTACTCAGATTTAAAATCGAACGGACGAATCTTCCCCAAATCAAAATCTAAAATAAAAGGCGTAAGAATTTTGACAAAGCTTCTCGTTTCTTTCCCAATATTCTGAAGAATTATAGTAACCATATGAATATATATATATATCATTCGCACGGTGGAGACAAAGTGTCAATTTTTCCTTTTGCATGACTCGCGCATATGCGCGCCCATGCCCCGCGCATATGAGCGAGACCTATTGTCTCGGTGCAATACAACTCGCGCATATGCACGCCTCCATTCGGCGCATATGCGCCAACTTCTCTGCCATGCTCGCGCATATGCGCCCGTTCATGTCGCGCATATGCGCCAACTACTCCGGATCTCCCTTTGGCTTCTCGCATAGCTCGCGCATATGCGCGCGCACTTCTCGCGCATATGCGCGAGGTCTTCTGCCACCAACGCGCATATGCGCCCGGCATGAACACGCATATGCGCGAGGTGTACTGTCCTCGCACATAATTCATGTTTTCTTCCGTATTTTACGGTCTAATCCGTTATGTCTATAACTACCTCAATTATCACCAAATCATTTCAGATCACGGTAATCAAATTCTTGGGCCTTACATTTCTCCCCTCCTAAGATACGATTTCTTCCCCGAAATCACAGGAAATCAACTCGTATATCACAAGTAATCATATCAGATATCCAATGAGATACAAGAAGGAGATATATATAAAAGATAAAAGAAAACTCACATCAATAAAACAATTCTAGAATATTTATCTCATTTCGGATTCTGTCTTCCAATCTAACCACTCTATTGAACTTTCAACAGCAGAATAGTCTTCATTCTGAATTATCTTCCTTTTACTGATTCTGATTTCAATCTGAAGCAATACTTCAAGAAATAAAATATCATAATATAACTCGAAATAACTCTGATAAAATCAATCTCAAAATACTGGCTATACAACATCCGTATATACCAATCAACAGCTCATAACAAATCAACATCATCTGTTACCACGTTTGTCTAATCTCAGTCAATTCAATATTCATTCTTCGGCCTCAATTATCAATGGTTATCGTCTGACGTTGGCATATTTAATCTGTCTATCTTGAGATGTCTTCATTTCTTCTAAATTAGCTTCAATTTTCAGTCACATCTCTAATTATATCAGGTCCAATCTCAAGAACCTCAGAGATATCATCTCCATAAAGGTGGGAATCTGCATTTCTTACCGTACAACGTTTTAAATGGTGCCATCTCGAAATTCATCTTATAGCTGTCGTTGTATGAAAACTCACGACATGGCATAAATCCTGCCAACTAGTGCTAAAATCAAGCACTACAACATAAGCATATTCTCCAAAATCTGGATAATCCACTCTGACTGTCCGTCAGTCGGTGAATGATATGCAATACTCAGATATAATCTTGTACCCAACTCTTGCTGTACACTCTGCCAAACGTGTAAAGTCAACCAAAATCATGGTCTGATAGAATCATCTCTCGGTACTCTGTGTACTCTAATCACTTTTCTGACAGAATCTCAGTAATATAATCATATCTGTACGTCTTCATGTACGAGCTAGCACTCTCAGACTGGGTCAGTCTGTCACTCCTAACTCAATGATGCTCACTTTCGAGAAAATTGCAGTAGCTTCATCACGATATCCCTTGAAATGTACTCCCATTTCCATTCCGGAATCAATAAGCTATATAACCAATCTCCTGGTTTCATTCTTTCAGTCTTCATCTGTCGGCAATTCAGACATTTCAATACAAAGTATGCCACAACTGGTTTCATCTGTTTCCCTAAAATGTGTTTTTTCAATTATTATACATTTTTCTATCATCAGAATAAATGTTGAATCAAAATTGTGTATTTCTGATAATACTTGTCGTTTCACATCCGAAAAATCTGGCACAACAATTCAGTTATTCATATGCAGTACAATATCACATACCTTATTTCTGATTGATCCTCTGTTCTAATCATCGAAATCAAGTTCTGAACATTCTGATCAACTTTCTGAACTGTTTTACTCTGAAAATCAGCTCTAGTTCGGCTTGAACGGTATCGAATCTCAACTGTATACGATCTGTATCAAATGCTGCTCCCAGAAAATAACAATTCTCAATCAGATTTAAACAACAGTTAGATATAATAGCCAGCTAAACTCATGCAACTATAAGTTTCTGACACTAATATCAATCTCAGCCAACTGATCACGGCTTCACTTTGCTAGATCAATAGATATATCATCTTCAGATATAACAAACCCTGAATACAATCTGTCTCAGTCAAGATGCACATTTCAACTGTTTCTGTGTACCACTTTCCAGTTCTCAGAATATTCAATACAGTACTCAGATATTTAACAAAATCAGTCATATTCTTCGAATATACCAGAATATCATAGATCAACAAATCAGAAAATCATCAAAATATTTTGAACACGGGGTTTATCAACTCACCAACATAGCTGAGACATCCCTAACGAGAAATACTCAATCAGATTTAACTCTCGGTAAGTAAATCTGCTATCTGATCTTTCAAATCTTTCAATTCAATCAGTACCATTCTGTACGGTGTTTTAAAAATACAACATTACCTGGTATCGAGTCAAGGCTGAAATCAATCTTCCTGATTAAAGACAAACCCGGAAAGCTCATCTGGGACGACTTTAGCAACGCTCCTGTCACTGGCAAATCAGTCAATGATACGCTCCATTTCAGTAAATCAACTAAATACATAAGGAATCACTCCGTTCCTTTCGATAATCATCGAGTCATGAACATTACATATATCAAAGGTATTCTAAATCCAGAATCCTTACCATACCATGTTCATTCTTCGGCCATTTCAGGTCCGAATCTTACCATTTCCTGGAAATAGTCTGCGATAGCTCTGTACTTGGTCAACACATCAATATCAAGAATGTAGTCACAATCAGACAATACAAGTACACACCAGCTAACCCAATCTCATTCTCATCTCACTGCAGTATACAGTGTATTACAGAATTCACGGATATCAAAACTCATCCCAAAAGGTAATGAGACATATACTACAGCAGATACGGACTCAATAGATAAAGCATATATCAATGCAATTCATTCAGAAATCATATACAGGATGTACTAGTATTTCTCAATATATATATACGCAGAATAATCATAAAATATCAATTACCTGCCACTATATCATCAAGTGCACCCTGGATCTGCTCCTCGGTCACTACAACCACTCTGGCTTCCTGCTGACCCTGGTTGGGAGTGAGTCGAAGGGGGTTGGAAAGAGTGAAAAACAGAAGATGATCTATCGATCTGAGTCACTGATCCAGATGACTCTGCTCCCTGTAATCTTCGGAAACCTTTCTGTGGACAAACTCTAGCAAAGTATCCTTGTTGTTTACAAATGTTGCAACTACCATACACTCCTTGGCATTGCTCTGTAAGATGTCTTCCTCCACAGGTTCTACAATAGACCCCGGTATAAATCGGGCTAGAACTACTGGAGCTAGATGAACCGTTCCTTAACTTCCTGAACTGCTTCTTTCGAGCTTTCAACTGTTCTTTCTTCCCAGTACTACTACTACCAACCTCCAATTTCAAAGGGGATTACAGAAATTGGACTGAAGATTGTTGCTGTTTCTGAGATTGGATCACATACAGCCTTTCTTGTTGTCGAATCAAACTTGCCTCGGCTCTCTTGGCTCTATTCAAGGCGTCAGAAAAAGTATAGGGTCGCTCTACATTTACCAATGCAAGTATTCCAGGATTCAATCCATTAATAAACCGGTCAGTTACAACTTCATCATTCCCAGCCATGTGAGGTGAAAAACGTAGCAAAGTAGAGAATTTAGTAACATATTCTTCAATGTTTAGCTGACCCTGTTTCAAATTTTTAAACTCTCCCCTCTTGTCCTCTCGGTACGAACCTGGGAAAAACATTTTATAGAATTCAACTTTAAAGATTTTCCACGTAATCACTTTACCATGCTGTTCTAGGGCTTCTTTGGTTGCGATCCACCAACTCTTTGCGACTTCCAGTAACTGGTGCCCAATCAGTTTAACTCTCCGTTCATCTGGGTAATCGAGTGAATCAAATAGCATCTCGATATCGTCAAGCCAACTTTCACAATCATTCGTCGTTTCGATACCCCTCAGAATCGGCGGTTGAAATGACTGAAACCTCATCAACTGTGTTTCCATCAAAGTTTCTGACACATCCATCTGATCGGTCAAAGTATTTCCCCAGTTCTGGAATTCTTCGAGGAGGGATATCTGATGATCACAAGAGTTAGCAATCACATGAGACAAATCCGTCTCAGTCCCTTTCTGATCAGCTTACCTCTGATCAAGAATTGGTTCTGATTCTTTCTCAAATAATACACATTACCAAATCAACTCAGATATTCAGGTAACATGTATCTTCAAAAACGGTAAACACATATTGCAATATTAGCATATACAATGTAATTCAACATTATAATAAATCACATGCTAGCAATCAATCACATGCAAGGAAAGAAAAATCTATCTACCCCGCTCCCTAGCTTCTATCTTAGTCTCAAGAACCTACAGTTCTAGACATATTGCTCTGATACCACCTGCTGTGGGGACTCGGACGCTAATTCATGTCTTAATCATTATTAATGTCAAATATAACAATTAAGAAAAGTGGGACTAAATTTTTCTTTTTAAATTATAAATGCGGAAACGTAACAGTAATCTATCTGATATACATGTCAATATCAAAGTACAAGTTATGTACTACAAGCCTCTATCTCAACTAGGTTCAACAACTATACATCCAGTGCTGAATCATATTCTGCTTCTGGGCCCGGATCTCCACGCTAACTATAATCTCTCATCCTCTTTCTGATCCTGATCCTGTCCCACCTGTTGTCAAGCACACGTACAAACAAGACAACAGCCGGATAACTCCGGTGAGAATTACATTCCCAGTATAAATCATGTATACATGCATGTCATATAAACAGATATAAAAGCATGAAACAGATAGTCATAACATGTATCAAAATAAGAAACATGAATCAATACAAACTCTGAATCACATGAATCAATACAAACTCCAAATCACACTCCGTGATTCTTAGACTCTAACTCGACTCTTCCTAGTCTAGGGATCCCGATCTGAATAAGAACATACACCCACCTACACTCCCGATCGGGGTGGTGGCACGTTCTTATTCACGCACTTTGGCTCTTTCCATATCGAACATCAGTAATAGAAGAAACTCCAATTCTATCCACTTCGATACAACCAAACGTCCGGAGTCTTGACTTATCCGTCACAGACTTTGGCACTTTCGCCAAATCAGTATCTTGTGACAATGTTCAATGTGCCCGTGACGATTCCATCACTATCAGGCACTCCTGTCACGAGATCAATCGTCTCTGCCTAGGCGTATCCACCTATGACTCAATACATAAATCAATAGATCAAAGATATCAATTTCATTCAATTGCAAATATCAATGCGATAAGGTAAAGTATGTGATTTTGGGAAACTCAAGTCAAGTCAACTCGAGTTGTGCAATCCCGCATCAACATCAATTTATACCAGTTCTCTTCTCGGTCTGACGAAGCCGATGTCTCGAAGTCAAATCTGTCCATATCAAATCTGAAATGACAATATTGAATACACTGTATCAATGTATAACTCAATTCAAAACATGTTCTGATCAATACTCAAATCAAACATAATCTGATCCATATCAACGATATCATGATACAATCTCAATCAATACTAAATCTGATCACAATCAATCTACTGATGTTTCGACGGCATAACAATACAGTCTTGATAGCCCCGTCAATCTCAACATCACAGATATAATACCACAACTCATAATCGATATCAATACGAATCATAATCTTCAATAATAATAGGTCATAACATCAAATCTGCGTAATCTCAATCATATCACTTCCGAAAATCATAACAATTACATAAACAGTCCATTCTTTGATCTGACTTCAATTATATACTGATCAGTATACCCAGAACACAATATATCGGTCAAAGCACAATTCCCTTAATATCATAATTTGAAATGATACCAGAATTCAATAAAACTTACGTCCTGTTGTAGCTGTCGTCGCTAGGAACTCGATGTTGTACTCAGATTTAAAATCGAACGGACGAATCTTCCCCAAATCAAAATCTAAAATAAAAGGCGTAAGAATTTTGACAAAGCTTCTCGTTTCTTTCCCAAGATTCTAAAGAATTATTGTAACCATATGAATATATATATATATCATTCGCACGGTGGAGACCAAGTGTCAATTTTTCCTTTTGCATGACTCGCGCATATGCGCCCGTTCATGTCGCGCATATGCGCCAACTACTCTGGATCTCCCTTTGGCTTCTCGCATAGCTCGCGCATATGCGCGCACACTTGTCGCGCATATGCGCGAGGTCTTCTGCCACCCACGCGCATATGCGCCCGGCATGAACACGCATATGCGCGAGGTGTACTGTCCTCGCACATAATTCATTTTTTCTTCTGTCTTTTCCGGTCTAATCCGTTTTGTCTATAATTACCTCAATTATCACCAAATCATTTCAGATCATGGTAATCAAATTCTCGGGCCTTACATCTTCCGCCGAATCTGGCCGGAGTACACAATGTTTTCCACGTCTCTATGCTGAGGAAGTATACGGCAAATCCTTCGCATGTCTTGAACTTTGAGCCGTTGCAGCTCACTCCGAACCTGTCTTATGAGGAGAGACCAGTACAAATCTTAGACAGACAGGAGAAGAAGCTTCGGAACAAAATGGTGCAGCTAGTCAAAGTCAAATGGCTCAATCATTCAGAGGTGGAAGCTACATGGGAGTCTGAGCCAGAGATGAGGAGTCGGTATCCCGAGTTATTCGGTGAGTTTTAATTTCGAGGACGAAATTTCTTTTAGGGGGGAGAGTTGTGGAACCCGTAAATTAGACTACGTATAAGCCATGCATAATTTCTAGTATTTAAATTAAAATTATTTTTATTGCATGAGTATTTAAATTCTTTTCTTTAAATTTAATTATTTTATGCAGTTGTTTAATTGTTACCTTTTCAGTTAAATAAGTGAGGCCGGACTGGAGTTGAAGTATTGAGATAAAATTTAATATTAAGAAAACATTCCTAGAATTTATTTTAGATAAATAATAAGTTAATTTAATGTAAAAGAATGCTTGAGGAATTATTTAAGTAATTCAAAGATTTAGCCATGCATGCAAGATAATATTATTCCTTAATTAATTTATTAATTCACTAAACTATTTAATGGGTAGATAAAACTCTAAAGAATTAAAATACAAGATTTAAAAAATATTTTCCCTCCCGTTATCCTATAATTTTCGGCCATTTCAATTTTGTAGGATTTCAATTTATCAACTCACAATTTTGTTATTCTATCTTTATCCCTTCTTGGCATAAATAATTCAACTTCAAATCTTCAATAATTAATAATTAAGCAATTTTATCCTTGTTCCTAGACACTATAATCGACCAAGTGCACCCTCTAATATCCCTCAAAAATATTTTGATACCATTCTTATTTCCTTATCTCACAAATTCAAAGATAGCAAAGATTATTTGCTCCCTTTATCTTGCAACCTTTCCTTCATCTCCTAGACTCATTTTCTTCTCTCCCTTTCACCGAAATTCAGAGCAATTTTCAGAGTAAAAATCATGAGAAAAACAGAGAGAAACAAGAGATAAAAATCGAGTAGAAAAGTGAGAAAGCGAAGCACTCCGTCTCCTCCGCGCCGCGTCGTTGTTCCTTTTTGTTTTCTTCAAAACAAAAATCCAGGTATGTCTATATTCCCTTTCACTCTTCAATCAAGTCATAATATGATTTTTAAACATTGCATGATTATGTTTTTTATAGGCAAAAACCGAAATACATGACAGGATTTTCGATTTAAAACATGTGCAGATTTCGGCCCTTCTCTTGTTCTCTCACGGGTTTGGCTTGTGTTTGATTGTTTCAGGTGTTGGCTCGATCCTAGGCTCCGAAGGCGGCACCTAGACATGTACTAGGATGTATTAGGACCATGTTGGCCCATTAGTTGAAGCCCCATGCATGCTGGAATTCAGAAATTGACAGCAACTCTTCCCTAGTGTCACTTTGTGTTCGATTTTCTTGTTTGCTGTCAAAGGAGGATGATTCTGATCTTGGCTGCCCTAGGGGCTATAGCCATGGTTAGAACATCTCCTTGGCATGTCTAAGATGTGACCAAGTCGGACTTTCAAGTCTTGGTCCATGGTTGCATCGGTCTTTCAAAATAAAATAAGAACAGCCCCTTCGACCCCTCCATTTTCTGCATGTGTAACTTCGGCTCTATGGGTTGGTGTGGATCTTGGTTGGCTTTTTAGCCCTTAGCCATGGTTCATACCATACTCCTTGATGTCTAGATCATGCCATGGTCAATCAAATGGCCACTGGAATGGTCCATGACAGCAAACGAAGCAACTCTCCCCACGCGCGCAGGTTCGCCTCTCGGGTGGGAGTTTCGGGTGATCCATGGTGTTGCTTGGATTGTGGCTGGCCTAGGGCCCTTAGCCATGGTTCAAGCCACACCTTAAGATGTTGGGAAGAGGCTCTGGTCGGTGGTTCAAGCCCCAATGGCCATTAGCCTCGCAAACAATGCAAAGGAACGCAAGCGCTGCTGCTGTATTTTTGTGACAGCAAGTTGTGCTTCGGTCCAGAGGCTCGTTTGAGTTCTTGGTTGGCATTTAGCCTATGGCCTCGGACTGGACAGTGCCTCATCAAATTAGGAAGGTCATGTTTTTGGCCGTTTGTGATTCAGTTAAGTTAAGAGGTCGTACGAGAATTTCCGGTGCAATGTGCCAAAGTTACTCTCGAAAGAGCGTTTCATGTTTTGGCCTCCATTCACCAAAATTTCGAGTACTGTAATTTTAGGGGCATTATTTCTTCATTTTAGGTGTATTTCAATCATGAATAAATGATGGTTTGGTGTTGGTTCGGGTTGGCACGGAGTCATGATTAAATAATAAGTTGTTGGGCGTAATTGTCTCGTTTTTGGGTTCAATTACAAAGTTTTTGTCAAGTTAAACCATTGCATATTTTTCATGTTAAATTTAGGTCGCAGTGAGCCTGGGAACGATCCAACCCATTTGGTAAAAATTAATACATGATATTTAATTATGTTACTTAATTATATTACGTGCATAAAAATATAAAATGTTCATTTTTGAGATTTATGCGATATTGCTTGTGGCCACTTCACTATCATGGGATGGCAGCTTATCATGGGATTATTACTTCACCCGGTGGTCACTCACCGGTTCATGCTCCGTTATTGGTACGGATATCCAGTCCAAGGGCTGTGATGATCTCTACCGCCCAGTATACTGTGGTTTAGTCTGATCAGGCGATTCAGTTCAGTTCAGTTCAGGGGCCACTAGTGTAGAATATAATCTCAACAGAAAATTTATGACATGTTATTTTATGACAGGGCTCGATTGAGCAAACATTTCACTTATGATTTTCAGTTCAGTTATGCACGTATTATAATTACTCATGACATGACATTTTCACTTTGCATGCGATTTTATTATTATTACTCGCTATTTACGATATATGCATGCTAAGTCTTTAGACTCACTAGACTTGATTGTTGTAGGTACTGATGAGGTCGGGATCGAGGGCGGGGACCAGTGAGCCATCTTGGGTTGGCAGTAGTGGAACCCGAGGACCTCATTTTCAGCATTTACCATTTTTATGCCCAAACATTTTATCTTTTGTTGGATTATTTTAAATTGTTATTTTGCCAACATTAATTACTTCCACTGCTGAACATTAAACTTTTTATCAGTTTATTTCATGAATGAGACATTTTATTTATTTAAAGAGAAAATTTTAAATTTTTCCGCAAATTTTCAAATACGAATTTCGGGCCTTTACAAATTATGTACACTGTCATGTAAGATACTCATACTTTATTTCACACGTTGAACTAAAGAATATTAATGAAGCCTTAAAGGATGAATTTTGGAATGCTATGCATGATGAATTTGAACAATTGTTTATAATGATATGTGAGATTTAGTTCCAAGGCCTGAACATGTTAATGTGATTTGAACTAAATGGATGTTTAAGAACAAAATTGATGAATCAGAAATTGTTGATAGAAATAAATCTCAGTTGGTTGCTCGATGGCATACACACATTGAGAAGGTTGATTTTGATGAAACATTTGCTCTTTTTGTTGGGATATCATATTCTCGCACCCAAGACGCAGCGGAAGTTTAAAAATTTTGTTCTTGGGCGTCGTGTGTTCAAAACATCCATAGGGTGTTTAGAATTATACCTTTGCGTTCTTAACGCTGGACTCCAAACTATTCCGATGTTTAAGCGGATATAGCCCTTCTTGTAAATCCCTACGAACGGCCCTTCTCCTTGGATCGCCTAATTAGGTCCACGATCGAAAACTGTTTTCCTCGTTTGGTTTGCACTAGAAAATCCAAACGATTTATGCGTTGAGATTGTATTCTCCGAATTTCCAAAATCCGGAGACGAAGCCGCACAGGCGGTGGAAGAAGGAATGTGGCCGAAATTCTCACCAATTTCTCTTTGTCTTGAACGAGAGTTACATGATTCAAAATCATGGGTTTTTGGCTAATTTATTCTTAATCAATCATTAAGAAAAATTATAGATTCTTAATCCATAATTAAGCAAATCTAATTTGCTTTAATTACCAAAATTTCTTCCAAACTTGAAAGGGGTGGCCGTGGGTTTTCTTTTGATTTGGGAAGGGAATTTTGTTTTATTTTTTACAAGAAAACATCAACCTTTCACTAAGACCTTTATGGTGTATTTATAGAGTGAGACTCCTAATCTAATTAGGAGTCCATATCCCACAAGGACTCTACTAATTTCATTATATTTAAACTCCCATATAATTAATATATAATGTATTTATTAACCTTTAATAATACATGATATAATAATATCATATACACATATTTTATATCACCATATAAAATATATACATGTATATGTATATTAAATTAAATAACTATTATTTAATTTATAAACTAACTCCTTAGTTAATTTAATTCTAGACTCCTCTAGAATATTCATGGGAATTTGTGCATATTAGTATTCACTACTACTAGCACCACCATTTAATTAGCAAATTCAAAATTCACTAAATAAATGATTCCGAACTCATTATAACCCCGATCGACGATCCGAGAGCGCCGATGTATCAAAGTTATAAGTTTTGTTCATATAATGAAAATCGAAAATTTCAAAGATCAAAATTTTCATTTACCAAATTTAGAACTTACCATATATGTCAGTTACTATATTTGGCAGCTGCCAGTTTTAGTGAACTCGTTCACGAAACAGACAGTTCCACTCTCCTTCCTTATTTAGCAATCATGCTAACTTCCACTTCTTCCATCCTATGTAATCAGCTCATAAACTCCTTTATAAGCTTATTGTTTGATCACCATCAAACTATTGTCGCCTAATTCCAATTCTTTGAAATTTGACTATCTCAACGGGAACACAGAATCCGATACTTGTGTGACCCTCAATGGTTCAGGGATACAGCTAGCCGTGGGTTCACATCTCCATGTGATTGAGAATAACATTTATTCTTATTCGGGTTTACCCTAGTTAACCCCATTCTTCTCATCAACTCCTTGATCAAGAATGTTAGAACTTACTTCTGATTGCACCCATCGGATCATGGTAAGAGCTTCTAGTAGCATCGCCCCATGATCCCCTATGTATCACTGATAATGCCTGCAAGAACCTTTAGTCATGGTTTGCGTACAGTACGGTCATTTCAACACATATATCCCGATCGAATCTAAAACCATTGGTATATCGAGAGTTGCATATGAATTCGATAACGATATGATTTATCTTTGAGTACTAATAGTGGCATGGCATGTGCAACTAGGAAAACACCTTTTCCTAAAGCACATTTCTTGCTCTAGCCAGAGACTCCTTGCACTATTAACTCATCAGATCACATAGGATATCTTCACCCGTAGACGAACGGTGAATCCCCGACTACAATGCATTTGCTCCTACGTATTTCGAAACTACACCCAACCTCGCCACCTGATGACCCTCGATGGAGTCGGTAAATGGATCAAAGTGCATGCTAGTACGTATAGCCCCTACATTGTCCCGGGTCAAAGGACTAATGGTATACAACCATAACTGCGGACTATTCCACTCGGTAAGTGGAACCACTTGGATAGTCCGAGGGATGGTTGTTCAGTGCATCATCATATGATCACTCATCTGTGTGAATGGACATCTCCATGCCCTTGCCAATGAAACATGGCGTTTACACCACAAATGCTAGTTTCAAGCTCGAGCGACCTTTATCCTTGTTTTAGGTGGCTGATTCGACTAGGAACCTGTTTAGAATATACGGTACACTTCCTAATGAGTTTCATGATCTTACGTTGTGACGCAGACCTCATGGTACCTATTGTATATTCAAGGACTTTATCTATGCAGCTTGCATGAGTATATAGATAAATATAATGTCATAATCGAGTAAAATCGTAAAATATTATTAAAATAAAGATTGTTTTACATTAGTGTCATTAAAGCCCAAGTCATAAGTTGACTTGCCGGGCACCTACTCTAACATTCTCCCACTTGCCCTATAGCCAACTACCCATAGATCTTAGACCCATTGCTTCGCGATGCTTCTCAAACAATGGTCCTGGCATGGGCTTTGTCAGTGGATCAACAACGTTATCTGCAGAGTCGACTCTCTACTGATATGTCTCCTCTTCCCACAATGTCCCGGATTATGCGGAACTTCCTCAGTATATGTTTGGATCGCTGATGAGACCTCGGTTCCTTTGCTTGCGCTACGGCACCGGTGTTGTCACAGTAGACCGGGAATGGATCAACAATTTTGAGAATGACACCCAACTCTTTGGATGAAATTCCTCATCCAAACACCCTCCTTTACTGCAGCCGATGCAGCTATTTATTCGGCCTTAGTGGTTGAATCCGCTGTGGTGTCTTGATTGGAACTCTTCCAAGAGACAGCACCACCATTGAGCATGAATACAAATCCTGGGGTCGATTTTGAATTATCCACATCTGATTGGAAGCTAGAATCAGTGTAGCCTTCCAATTTTACTTCTCCACTCCCGTATACCAAGAACAAATTCTTAGTTCTTCTCAAGTACTTAAGAATGTCCTTCACTGCTTTCCAATGCAGTGGACCGGGATTCGACTGATATCGGCTTGCAATACTCAGTGCATATACCACATCAGGTCGAGTAGATATCATACCATACATAATACTGCCTATGGCAGACGCATATGGAATGCGGCTCATGGTTTCTATCTTTTCATTAGTCTTGGGGCACATAGACTTGAATAGATTCACACCATGAGTCATTGGGAGATATCCTCTCATGGACTCCTCCATAGAGAATCTCCTCAGTATGATATCGATATATGTGGATTGGGTGAGCCCTAGTATTCTCTTTGATCAATCCCTATATATCTGTATTCCTAATACATATGATGCTTCACCCATATCCTTCATGGAGAACTTACCAATTAACCATACTTTAGTTTACTGCAACATCCCTACATCGTTACCAATGGGTAGTATGTCATCAACATAAAGCATTAGGAATGTCACTACACTCCCACTAACTTTCTGGTATACACAAGGTTCCTCGGGATTTTTGACAAAATCAAACTCTTTGATAGTGTTGTCAAATCTGAGGTTCCAGCTCTTTGATGCCTGTTTGAGTCCATAAATGGATCTATGAAGTTTGCATACTTTATGCTCACTTCCTACTGATGTGAATCCTTCAGGTTGAGACATGTAAATCTCTTCCTTAATCTCCCCATTAAGGAACGCTGTCTTCACATCCATTTGCCATATTTCATAGTCATACCATGCTGCTATGGCTAGCAGTATCCTAATAGACTTGAACATTGCGACTAGGAGAAAAGGTTTCCTCATAGTCAACACCTTGCCTTTGAGTATATCCTTATGCTATCAATCTAGCTTTGAAGGTCACCACCTTCCCATCCGCTCCAATTCCTTTTGTAAATCCATTTGCATCCTATGGAGTCCATTTCGGACTGCATGGCTTCAAGCCATTTAGATGAATCGGCATCAAAAAATGCTTCCTTGAAATTTCATGGATCACATCCAGGAATGGGCTCACCTTGGCCCTCTTCAAGAAGCAGGCTCAACCTATTAGGCGGCCTCGAGATCCTTTCGGATCTTCTAAGAGCTTGTGTTTCTTTGATTGGCTGTTGGGGTGTGGATTCTACTACTTATGTAGTGGGTGGTTCTCGAATCTCATCGAGTTCTATCATCCTGCCTTTTCTATCTAATAGAAACTCCTTCTCTAAGAAGGTGGCATTCCTTGAAACAAACACATTTGTTTCACTGGGATAATAGAAGTAATATCCAATAGAGTTCTTTGGATATCCTACAAAGTAGCACAAATTGGCTCTACTATCCAATTTGTCTCCCACTGTCTGCTTCACGTAAGCAGGGCATCTCCATATTCTTAGGTAAGAATATTTGGGCAGCTTTCCCATCCATATCTCATATGGAGTTTTATCCACTGCCTTTGTATGGACTTGATTCAACAACTTTGCCGTTGTTTCAAGCGCATATCCTCACAGGGATAGCGGCAACTCAGTGAATCCCGTCATAAATCGTACAATGTCCATCAGTGTCCGATTACGACATTTTGACACACCTCAACTAGGGTGTAGCAGGCGGAGTCCACTGTGAGAGAATCTCATTCTCTTTAAGGTAATCTTGAAACTCAGTACTCAAGTATTCTCCACCTCGATCTAATCGTAGTGTTTTAATACTCTTTCCTAATTGTTTCTCTACTTCTGCTCTGAATTCTTTGAACTTTTCAAAAGCTTCAGACTTGTATTTCATTAAATACACATACACATACCTCGAGTAGTCATCGGTGAAAGTGATGAAGTAGGAATGGCCAAATCTCGTGCTAACACTTAGCTGGCCACACACATCTGTATGGATCAAATCCAACAGATCAAGTGCACGTTCAACTTTCCCTAGGAAAGGGGCCTTAGTCATTTTTTCTTTCAGACAGGACTCACACGTCTCTAGAGAATTTATATCTGACGAGTCAAACATGCCCTCTCCCACTAGCTTGTGCATCCTTCTTTGGGAAATATGTCCTAGCCTAACGTGCCACAAATGTGTTTGATTTAGATTATCTTGTTTTTTTTTGTTGTCGTTCAAATCGTGTTTACTTGGACATTCACTTATCATTGCCAAAACATTTCTGGCCCAGATAATTTCTTATGTCCAGGCTTGTAGCAATGAAACATACATGTTCTAAATTATCGGGTTTTGTCAAATTTCAGGCCCACCACCTTCTCATTAGGCCCAATTATACTTACACCATGCTCATGGGCAAGAGCCACATCTTGCATGCATGTAGTCATGTGTTCCTTGAAAGTGGTGTGCATCATTATGCGAGTTCATGCACTATGCAACTCTTGCATGTGTATTTGAATGTCAGCAGCATTCAATATTTCCTCAAACTGTCTCTACAGTTCATTTTACATAGGCGCGAGCATATAACACTTTAGCTTGCATACTATGGTCCTAGCATATTGCATTCTTTGTCAGTTCAGCAAGACTAACATTAGTGTGTATGCTATTCTCTCCGAATTTAGAACAATTTTCTCAGCCAATCTTGAAAATTAATGTTCGGTTAGCTTGTTTTAATGATAGAAATGGATTACGTGACGAAATCGTAAATATACTGATATAGAAACAGAATAAAAGTTACTGACTATTTTAAAATATTTTGTAAGACGTAAAATATGGTCTTTTGTTTTTACGAATTGCCTCCCACTATTTTGACATTTTTACCACCCTCTGATGAGAAACGGGAAATCCAATTTCCTTAGTGAGTACGCAAGGCCCAATTGCGAAATTATGATCTCGAAAATTTCGAAGATCAAAATTTTCATTTACCAAATTTAGAACTTACTATATATGTCAGTTACTATACTTGGCAGCTGCCAATTTTAGTGAACTCGTTCACAAAACAGGTAGTTCCACTCTCCTTCCTTATTTAGCAATCATGCTAACTTCCACTTCTTCTATCCCATGGAATCAGCTCATAAACTCTTTTATAAGCTTCTTGTTTGATCTCCATCAAACTATAGTCGCCAAATTCCAATTCTTTGAAATTTGACTATCTCAACGGGAACACAGAATCCGATACTTGTGTGACCCTCAATGGTTCAGGGATACAGCTAGCCGTGGGTTCACATCTCCATGTGATTGAGAATAACATTTATTCTTATTCGGGTTTACCCTAGTTAACCCCATTCTTTTCATCAATTCCTTGATCAAGAATGTCAGAACTCACTTCTGATTGCACCCATCGGATCATGGTAAGACCGTCTAGTAGCATCGCCCCATGATCCCCTAGGTATCACTGATAGTGCCTGCAAGAATCTTTAGTCATGGTTAGCGTACAGTACGGTTCCTTCAACACATATATCCCGATCGAATCTACAACCATTGGTATATCGATAGTTGCATATGAATTCGATAACGATGTGATTTATCTTTGAGTACTAATAGTGGCATGGCATGTGCAACTAGGAAAACACCTTTCCCTAAAGCACATTTCTTGCTCTGGCCAGAGACTCCTTGCACTATTAACTCATTAGATCACATAGGATATCTTCACCCGTAGGCGAACGGTGAATCCCCGACTACAATGCATTTGCTCCTACGTATTTCGAAACTACACCCAACCTCGCCACCTGATGACCCTCGATGGATTCGGTAAACGGATCAAAGTGCATGCTAGTACGTATAGCCCCTACATTGTCCCGGGTCAAAGGACTAATGGTGTACAACCATAACAGCGGACTATTCCACTCGATAAGTGGGAACCACTTGGATAGTCCGAGGGATGGTTGTTCAGTGCATCATCATATGATCACTCATCTGTGTGAATGGACATCTCCATGCCCTTGCCAATGAAACATGGCGTTTACACCACAAATGCTAGTCTCAAGCTCGAGCGACCTTTATCCTTGTTTTAGGCGGCTGATTCGACTAGGAACCTGTTTAGAATATACGGTACACTTCCTAATGAGTTTCATGATCTTACGTTGTGACGTAGACCTCATGGTACCTATTGTTTATTCAAGGACTTTATCTATGCAGCTTGCATGGGTATACAGATAAAGTATAATGTCATAATCGAGTAAAATCGTAAAATATTATTAAAATAAAGATTGTTTTACATTAGAGTCAATAAAGCCCAAGCCATAAGTTAGCTTGCCGGGCACCTACTCTAACAATCTTTTAGCCCGTATTGAGTCAGACCGGCTTTTTCTTACCATTGCATGTCACATGAGAATTAATCTTTATCAAATGGATGTGAAAATTGCATTTTAAAATTACATTTTAAACAAGAAAGTATATGTGAACCAACCAAAGAGATTTAAGGATCCACATCACTTGGACCATGTTTATAAGTTAAAGAAGACATTGTACTGACCGAATCAGGCTCCACGTGCATGATATGGTAGGCTGACTAAATATATGATTAACATTGGCTTCTAACGAGGTGAGCTACTCTTTTCATTTAGAGGTTTAAGGATGATATAATCATATTTCAAATTTATGTGGACACGATATAATATTTGGTGCTTCTTCTCAGAAACATGTTATTGATTTTGTTGATTGCATGTCTTTCACGTTTGAAATGAGTATGGTAGGAGAACTAAGTTTCTTTCTTGAATTTAAAATTAAACAACTGCATGATGAAATTTTTTGTGTCAAAGCAAATGTGAAAAAAATCTGGTAAATAAATTCTCTAGTGAACACGCTATGCACATGAAAGCTCCCATAGATCTAGTGGAAAAATGTGTAAGGACGATGTTTCCAAAGGTGTTGACAACACCATGTACCACAACATAATTGACAATTTTTTTATTTAACTGGGATTCATCTTAACAACTAAATCCTAACACCAACTTAGTTGGGTTTAGTGAAGTTGTGATAGCGAGGACTTTAGATAAAGGATTATGGTACACAAAAGAAACTAACTCCAATTTTTGGGTTTAGTGACACTGATTGTGTTGGAGAGTTAGATATAAGGAATCAAAATTATGTTTCTTTTTCAACTGTTGAATTTGAATATGTGGCAACTGATAGTTGTTGTTCACAATTTCTATGGATTAATCAAATGGTAAAGGACTACGGTTTCCATAGTGAAACTCTCATTGTCTACTGTAACAACTTGAGTGCAATTGATTCAAAAAACCTAGTACAGCATTCTCGAACAAAACATATCGATATTAGACATCATTTTATTCGAGATTTGGTTGAAAATGACAGTGTATGTATGGAATTTGTTGGAACTAATAAACAACTGGTAAATATTTTCACAAAACCATTAGATTTCAAGAGATTTTCCAACCTTAGGAAGTATCTCAGCTTGTGTGGATGATTGACACTCACCGATGTTGTCGTGGCTGTTACAACTGCATTTGTAGGATATTAGACATATTGCACTTAATCATTCATTTTGTTTTGTGTAATTTTTGTTATGTGCTGGCAATTTTCTGACAAGCTCTCAGTTTTTTATGCACTTGGCCATGATATATGTCCTAATTAAGTCAAAAAGTAGTTGAAGGATGTTTGTGTTCTCAACATCTTGTCCCATGTGAAAAGTGACTTGTGTAAAAAAAGAACTAGATCTGAGAAAATAAAAAATAATACAAAAGAAAACGAAAAAAAACTATCTAGAGGAGTCTAATGAAAATCGTTATTCTGATGTGAGAGCTACAACTTCTGTATCAAAAATACAAAGTAAAATTGAAAAAAACTAACTAGAGGAGTCCAAAAAAGATCGTTTGTAGAGCCCAAAATCAGCACACGTACAACCCATGCAATTATTTAAATGGTTAAATCATTTATTTTAATTTAAAATGAGTTTTAGCCATGCATGATTTATTTAAATGCATTATTTTAAAATAATTATGTTTATGTGATGCACGTTAAATGTTTTTCGAGCTTCATGTTTCAGGCGATCATCCGATACGAGATTGAGGGGAAGAGACCGGCGACGAGTTTGGCAATTTTTAAACGTAGTGTTTTATTTTAAGTTAAGGATGTGGCATTTCAAATATTTATTTAGTTTTATCAATTTTAGAACTCAAATTTTTTATGTAGTATTTTGTGATCTTTAAACTTTTAAAAGTTTTGACGCTTGTGCAAGTATTTTAAATTTAGAGATTTTATTTTAATTAGGGGAGAGTTAGTATATTAAATTAATTTCTAATTAATGATTAAGCAATATTTTGTGAGGCCCGGGGCCAAAGAGGGCGGGGGATGATCGCCAGTGCCATCAGTTGCACAGACAATGAGCAGCTCCTGGCAGGCTTCTAGGTGGAGGGAACATGAATGAACCGACCCACACGGGAATGAGAGGGATTCCGAGACTGTTCAATGTAATAAACTGTACAGTTGAAGAGGGCTTAAAAGATTTGATTGGTACTACTCATATCACGAAGGTGCATTTTCTTTTCGGTAGCTCATCACATAAGAACTCCAAAGTTAAGCATGCTTGACTTGGGGAAATTTTGGGATGGGTGACCCTCCTGAGAAGTTTCCCAGGGTGCGTGTGAGTGAGGACATAAGCACGCTGGAAAGACTCGTCTTGATACAGTGAGGACAGTCGTCAAATCTGGGACGTTACATATTTATTCCCCTAATTTAACTAAACACAAGCACGTACGCACTTTTACACACACTAATACCGTAAAACACACACACAATCACGTTTCAGAATTTATTCTTTTTTTAGAGCAAACCTAGGGTTCTTGCCTCTAGAGTGCGGCCGCCCCTCCTCTGATTATTTCCCAGCAAATTTCGTGAGTTTTCTTCAAGAAAAAACAGTGCCACGTTCGTCCCGGATCAAGTCTCGCACCGTTTCCGCTTCGGTATCGCCGTATCGTGAGTTTTAATTATCAAAAGGCATGTATATTCTGTTTTTCGTGCGTCGATCTAGTCATATTATGCGTTGCGATATTTTTATGCGAGAAAATACATGTGTGATGTGTAGAACTTTGAGCAATCATGTTTGGGTCACTTTTGAAACCACATTTGGGATCTCAAATCTCGTTTTTAGTGATCTTTTAAAAACTGCGATTTTTTGGTCGAGATTTTTGGAAAATTTTCAATGTAAGAAACGTAGAACTTTTTAATACCTTCGATTTGATATAAAATTCAAAATATTTAGATAAAAATTGAGTGAGATATGATCATTTTCGTGGGACTGCTCAAACTGCGTTTTCTGAAAATTTATGTTATTGATGTGTTCTTGAAGTTTTATTGTTGCAGGCTTCGTTGGGGATCAACGGGTGATCGTTGCTGCATTTAGGTATGTTTAGTATGATGTTGGGTATGTATTTGGTATGCCAGTTAGTGTCGATAGGCACTTGAATTCATTAGAAGCCGTAGGAAACGATTTGGGGTCAATTTCCGTGTTTTTGAGTTGTATTGTGTCGTAGGGTGGATGTCGTTGTTTTGGGGTGGTTGTACGGGTTTGGATTCAAGGTTATAGTATTCAAGGAGGGGTCTCGAGGTGTCGATTCATGGTCGGGACGATCGAGTTAGGGATATTAAGCATCATGTGTACCGAATTTCCGTTGGTTCACGTCAACAGTGGGTACACGGACCCGTACACGGACCCTGGCACGGTGTCCGTGCCCTTGTTTCTTCCGAAGTGTCTTTTTACAGAGTCTACATGAACCTTTACATGGACCTAGGCAAGGGGTCTGTGTCCTTACTTTTTTTCGAGTATGCTTTTTACAGTACCTACAAGGACCCGGACCCGGAGGAGTGCATGGGGTCCGTGTACTCCAGCCTTTGGGAAATATTTTAGGGATCGATTTGGGTTTTTTTGTCATAGTTTAGTACGACAATTAAACGAGGTCAAGTCCCGAGTAATCTAGAATGTCATAAGCTATTTACTTGATTCAATAGGGAGTACGAATACCTACGTCTAAGTTATGCAATTTAAGTGTTGAATTTATGTTAGTATGTGCAGCAGGGGCCCCAAGCGAGATCCAACGAATCCCTCAACGCCAAGCAAGTAAGTATGTTCAACGTGCAAAGAAAATATTTTTAAGTTTTTGAGGTATGCTAAATCTTTTGTGATCAATTTATGTATGGGATTGAAAAGCGGTAAAGCATGACCAGGGACCAATCCACCCCGTTAAAGCATGAACGGATTTAGATCATGATTGAAAAGCGTTAAAGCATGAACGGGGACCAATCCACCCGTTAAAGAATGAACGGGGATCTCATGTATGTGGCAGTGGATTTTTCCCTGTCAGCCCAGTACTGTGGTTTAGTCTGATCAGACGATTTATGTTATGGGTCACTTGCTTTGAAACATGCCTCTACGCAAAATGATGAAGTTTATGAACGTTCAAGTATCTACAAGTATGCAAGCATGTTTAAGAAAAGTCTTAAGATGATGGCACGTCTATGTTTATGTATGTATGTACAAGTTTCAAGTATGCCACGTTCAAGTTTCAAGTATGTACGCTCTATTTTAAAGTTACATGTGATTTTATTACATATTACTTGTTACTTCCAGTTTATACATGTTGAGTCTTTAGACTCACTAGACTTGATCGATGCAGGTGAGGATGCATTTGAGGAGACGAGAGGTGGGGACCAAGGAGCTGGCTTGGACTGAGCAGGAGGCTAGACCCGAGCACCGTCCAGTTTTTAAGAGTTTATAAAATGTTCAAAATACTCTGATTTATGTTACTGGTTATGAGATTTTAACTAAGTACTTTTGACAAACTTTATTTTTGAGATCTTTGATTGCAACTATGTTCAGATAAACAGATGTTTTCTCGAATTTTGAAGGTTCTCGATTTATTTTAAGAAAATTTTAAATTTTTTCGTAAATTTTAAATAGTTAAAAGTACGGTACGTTACATCGTTCTTCTAGTGTGGGAGCTATCACTTCTGAATCAAAATGCAATTATTTATAGATAACACAAATGATATGTGGACATTTACTTATTTATTTATTTTTGAATGAGTATTATTCTTGAAAATTTCTCAATTATTTTGCATGGTTAATAACATGAAACAATAAGTCTTCATTTCTTCATTCTTGAAATATTTTAATAAAATACATGACCTAAATAAACAAATGCAGAAGTTTTTGATCTTACCAAATCTAGAGTATACTAATGATTGTTTTTGTTGCTAGTTGTTAATTAGACCCGAATAAGAACATTGAGGTCAAACACCAATTATCATACTTAATCAAATTAAATTAACATCAAGAATAAAATAAACAAAAATTTAAAATTAAAATCCTACATATATTTATATTTGTGTCTGTTTTCATATATATTAAGAAAATTATTAGAAAAATAAATTATTAAAAAAAAGCAATTTTATCTTTATTTAATGAATATTTTAAAAGAATAAAAATTTTGTTGTAATAATTAATGTATTTAATGATAGAATAGATTGATTAAAGAAATAAATAAATAATACTAAACAATGAAACTGAACTATGAACTATATATCTTGGAGGAATGAAAAATGAAAGCTTTTATATTTGGGATAGATGGAGTACTTAGTGCTTTTCTTTCTTAAATATATTTTAAACATAATATATTATAAAATAGCTTACCTAAAAGGCAAATAAAAAAATGATATATTGTAAAATGAAATGAAAAAACACACACTAAAGGACCAAGGAGAGAAGTATAAAACCTAAAATAAAATACAGAGAAAAAAAATGTGGACACTTGGAAGAAAGTAAAGGGAGAAAAGTCGCACAGCGGGGAGAAAAGAGTGGAAAATATTTCGCATCTACAAAAATAAAGAGTTTATGGTCAAGAGTCCATACAAGAAAACTCTTTGCACGAAGAAAAAGCCAACAATCAGGACCTTTCCCTTTGCATAAGAGCACTTGAATACGGGGTGTATTGGTTATAGATTTTTAATGACTTTTATGGAGTTTAAAAGTCTAGAGGTATTCAAACTAGACTTTTATATACTCCATAAAAGTTTAGTGGTATTCAATGTAAACTTTTGTAGAATTTTAAAAAGTAATGTGGTATTCAAACTTGACTTTTAAAAACTCTACAAAAGTCTATAGGTATTCAAAATATCAATAGATTTTTAATGACTCTATGAAATTCTATTAAGTACAAGAATTATAGCCTAATGTACAACAATAAAATGTCAACAAAAGTCTTTGATTCAACCTAAAGATTTGGATGTACATTTAATTGAGAAATCTCCCAAATTCAATACAAACTTTCATTCTTTTCTTATCTATTTATTTTTCCTTTTATTTGTACTCTTTAAAAACATAATTAAAATTTAATTTTTTTATCAATTATTATATAACATTTTATTTTTAATTATTTTCTTTAATTTTAGTTAATCTATATATTAAATTACTGTATAAGCAAATTCATACCGATACTATACCAAAACTTTCGGTATACCGAACCAAAAAAACCTTACATTTTAAAAAAATTTATAATTTATTGTTTTAAAATATTATATATTTTAAAATTTTTGTATATTTTTCCGGTATTTCGGTATATACCAAAATTTTCAAATTGGATATCGTTACCGTACCGAAAAATTCGATATTGTTACCGTACCGTATCGAAATCTTCGGTATACTTAAAATTCGGTAAATTCAATATTTTTTTTGTTTTGGTAATCTCGGTATACCGAAAATTCGGTATTTTTTCCCACCCCTAACAGGGCTTGTATTGGCATGTGCTATATTACACAATTTTCTTTGAAAGAAGTGTCAATTTGATGAATTTCAAATTGAACTAGATAATGAAGCTCAATTGTCTTCATCACCACAAGTTTATGAAGGTGACGACTTTGATCAGTTATTTAATACTCAAAAACAACAACGAGCAAATGCTAATGCATGGAGGGATATCATAGCCAATGGAATGTAGAACGACATTGATCAAATTGTCAGTAATTATTAGATTTTTTTTATAAAAGACTACTCATTATTTTGAGTGTTCTTTTAATAAAATTTTATTATGAACTTAAAAAATATTATTCATTAATATGTTGAATTGACATAAAGAATTTAAATTTTGATTACAATAAATTGGATAGTTCATTTGTCGTTTTTCACAAATTAAATTGATTTAACTTTTAAGTAAGTAAAATTCATTTAAATTCATAAATAAAAATAATAATTTAAAATTGAAGAGGTTATCTATGTCCAATAATTATTTTAAAAAAATTAATAAAAAATAAATCACAATTATAAACTACAAAATTCACATAATTCTATGAAAAAGTTTCCAGGCCTTTCCATATCTATGTGCGTTTGTTCACCCCAAGTGTGTATTTGTGCATGAGATATATTTGAGGCTTGAAGGGTTCTTTGTTGTTGTCAGGAAGGTGAGTATTGAGTTGGGTTGTTCCATTTTTCAATCTTTCTTGGTGTTTTCTTGCCATGTGTCTGGTCTTTTTGTTGCTTTGAGCAGAACAAGAGTAGAAGATGACCTGTTTATGATGTTCGGTTCAGTACTGAAGAATTACTTGTTTTGAACTGTTGAATGGTTTAATCATTGTAACGAGATATGTTGTATCAATATACATGATTGGGAAAACCAGTTATGAACCTTGAAATGTAATTGGTGTGTGCCATGCATTGCTATCATTGACCATGCTATATTTTAGTTTTCGGTATTTCTTACGATTTAGATCTTTCTCCTCTTGTGAACTTTGTGAAGAAATTCTTGAAAATTGTAGGATCTTGAACACTCGATTCACTGGCAAAATCTAACCGTGGAATATGTAATTTAGTGTCACCGCTCAGTGAAAATATACAGTATTCACCAAAGATCACAAGCGTTAATTTAAAAAGAAGAAGAATGTTCTCACAAAAAAAAAAAGAAAAGAGAGCCAACCTAAATTTATTTTCTTGCAGATAGGGTGTGCTGCCAGCAGTCCCTGAGCTGTCGTTTTTAATTTTTTGAACGTCCTGGTGTGACTCAATATCTTGAAATCAATACAAATACTAAAATCCATGTTATATTTGGTATCTTATTGTGGTGATATCTTTTAATGCTTCCATGTATGGAAGGATTAATTAGTGATCAAACTCCTCTTGTTTTTCTAAGCTTCAAAGATGCAAAGGGAAAGCATAAAGGATCCAGCTGGAGAGATTAAAGTTAGTTTTGGCTATCAATGTGACACCAAGAATGGTAATGCTTGGGATATCCCGAATGGTATCGACATTCCATCTCCCGGGAAGCTCCGAAGAGCAAACAACTCCTTCTCTTGTCTCTCTGGTGCGGCACTGAGCACCAATGCTACGTTAGCTAATACAAATATGTGTAATGGGATAATCAGGACAGAAATTTTACCTACTTTGGACTCTCCTAACTCATTCCGCAGAATCCCTTCTTCACCTTCCCTGGGAAAAATGGAGTTTTTATCATCTTCTCTGCAGAGTAGCATGTCGAACATGAGTAAAGTCCATCTTCACCGAGTGAGACACTCGATAATGATTCATTTTCATCGAGTTTCCTCAATGCAGAGGAAGTACAAGTGGCTGGAGGTGCCGCTGGTGAAGATAGAGTTCAAGCTGTTTGTTCTGAAGAAAATGGATGGCTTTTCTGTGCTATCTATGATGGGTTCAATGGAAGGGATGCAGCTGATTTCCTGGCTGGAACTTTGTACGAAACGGTTGTGTTTCATCTGAACTTACTAGACTGGGATCTCGAGCAGGAGTCTTATGATTCTTCATTTAAGCAGAGTGTTCTTAACAGCCTTCACCTTGCATTTACTCAGGCAGAGAACGAGTTCCTACACATGGTCGAACAAGAAATGGACGACCGTCCCGATTTAGTGTCTATAGGATCTTGTGTTTTACTTGTGCTACTACATGGAAAGGACCTGTACTTACTCAATGTGGGTGATATTCGAGCCGTATTGGCTTCATATAACGAAGGTGGTGACATGAACAAAACAGCAAGGCTGCAAGCCATCCAGCTCACTGATAGTCATACCGTTGACAATGTAGTGGAAAGAACCCGACTTATGAATGAGCATCTTGATGACCCTTCAACAATTGTGGCCGGTAAAGTCAAGGGAAAGCTAAAAGTTACAAGGGCCTTTGGAGTTGGTTACTTGAAGAAGGTGCAAAAATGATTTGAAGTTTTCTTGTAGGGTCTAAAAATTATAATACTTGTTCATATTTGACAATCATTTAACGGTTCTCGAATCGACAAACATTGATTTTCAAACTCTGTACGAAATCTAATCATGTTACTTCTGTTATGCAGAAAGACATGAATGATGCTTTGATGGGTATTCTTCGTGTCCGTAATCTCATAAGTCCCCCTTATGTATCCACAGAACCATCACTAATTGTACACGAGGTTTCAAATTCTGATCATTTTTTCGTACTAGGGAGTGATGGCTTGTTCGACTTCTTCAGCAACAATGAAATCGTAAAGCTTGTAAATTCATATATATCGAGGAACACTTCAGGTGATCCAGCTAAATTTCTCGTCGAACAGCTTGCTGCAAGAGCAGCAGAGTCAGCTGGTACATCACCTATTCTATTGTCATTTTCTGTTCTGATATGCAACAGTAAAAGGTCGTTTCCAATGCTTTACAGATTGTGATGCTTGTGTTTGATGATTTCTTTGAAATCTTAGACACTGCGTTGTTATTGCATCGTGCATCATATTAAGTTTGACTTGAAAAAATAAAATTGATTCTCTTACATACTGTTAATTTA
Source organism: Primulina tabacum (assembly GCF_025594145.1). Classification (NCBI taxonomy): domain Eukaryota; kingdom Viridiplantae; phylum Streptophyta; class Magnoliopsida; order Lamiales; family Gesneriaceae; genus Primulina; species Primulina tabacum. Next base: position 14,990,831 of record NC_134558.1, read on the forward strand.
CTTATTAAACAACTTGATGATTTTATATATTTTACTGCTCTTCGGTTGGTATATTTGGCTGCATCTGGACAATTTTGGAGTGGACCAGATTAAATAACTCATCACAGAAATAGTAATTTAATTTTTTATATTGTCCACTTGCATCTCCTCCCATCAATGATTTGTTATTTATTGAATTATGTAAAAAGGAATTAAGTAACCTACTCACACCATTAGAGGCAATCAATCTACTTGAACATAACAAAATGTAAGTTAAATTATTAGTTTATCTATGTTTCTGCGGCTGATCAGAATATTCTTCGTGTCCTACATATTTTCAGGTTTTAGTATGCAAGAGCTGATGAGCATCCCTGCTGGCAGAAGACGAAAATATCATGATGACGTTACAATTATTGTAATTGTGCTAGGCACGGACAAACGAACTTCAAAGGCATCAACATGTCTATGAATACCCGAGTCAAATTTTTTTTAAGAAAAATAATCTCAATTCTTGAAGGGTAAAAATACCCAAACAAATTTTGGAGCCTTTTAGCTTTAAATTCCTTCAGAGAGATGAAGTTTTTACCTACTGTCTTATAACCATATTATATGTTATGTCGTTTCGTATTTAGCCATTGATTCGATCTTTTCATCTGTTACGAATATCTCTGTGCACAGATTATATATCCTGTGTGCTGAATTTATTCATCTTCTAGTTAAGTATGGAATATTCCTCAGCGGTCGTTTTGTTTCTTGTTATGTGGCTTGATGATGAAGTCAGTTGATTCCTGAAATTCTTCCGTGGAAAAACAAGATAATATGCAAAATATGGGTTTCTTTAAACTAATCGCCATCAGTAAGAAGAACTGTGCGAAACGAAGAAAAACAAGATAATACGCAAAATATGGTTTTCTTTAAACTAATTGCCATCAGTAAAAAAAACTGTGCAAAACGAATGTGGTGTTCGGTAGTTATGTGAATATGAACTTGTTATGTTTGCAAGTTGTCGATACCTGATTTCACCTATTTGTAATCAATAGTTTATTTTTGTCTTTTCGAACCACGACAATAAGAGACTCGAGAGAGAAATTTGGAGAACTGACACAAACTAGAAGTTTACTGTTACTGTAATCACTATTTTTTGTTTCGATTTCTTCATTCTCATCCTCACTATGTCCTCTTGAAAGACAAGGATTGGTAGGTGGTACGAGATGTTGGTGTGGATTCTCCAAGAACATTTTCATTGGATCTGCAACTTGAAGACAACAAAACTTAGAAAGTATGTTAGCAAATTTGAAGTCGAGGCAAGAGAGAATTCTTTGTCCTTTAGACTAATTTGCTCCGCACATGGAGCTCACGGGATATGACTATCGTCTCTCAAGATACAATGACTTCCAACTTGTGATGGTAGTGCTATAAATCACAAGTTCCAAAACCAGAAAAAGAAGCAAACTTTCTATTGGGAAGAAGAAAGAAAAAAAAAATTTCAAAATTAATGCAAATGTTCTTCTTTTGTTTGATCATCTCAAAGTTGATGTGATGTTGTCTCTCATTGTTCATTCAGATATATTGATATTTAAGTCACAAATCTCGAAATATGACCAAGAGACATCTTTAGGTAGAAAAGATCAATGAAAACTTTAAACTCTTGTCAAACAGCGGCGCTTAACAAAAGTGTTGGGGATCGATATAGAGTTTAAAAGGGGGTGAATAAACTCTTTCATTTGTTGGTTGATTTTGCAAAGGGTGCTAGAATCCTGTAAGAGATTATAGCTTATCTTATTCAAGAGTAAGTCCAGCAGATCACAATAATAAGTGCGAAAATGATCCGATGGAGTACGGTGAAACACAATAAAAACAGTAGGCAGTAGAACAGTGGTTGTTTCTGGAAGTTCGAAGATAAAATCTTCTACGTCTCTCCTTCTTCTGTTTCAAGAGGGTATCACTAAAAGACTTAGATTATTACAGTACAATGCTACTACTTAAATAATAATTCACCCAAGTGTAGGTTGTCTGCAATTAATATATTTCGTAAGTACGAGATCGATCCTCAGAGAGGTTATTTTGAGTTTAAATTTATTAATTTATAGATTACCAAATGCAAGAATGAAGTTTACAAATTATAAATTTTGTCAAGGCTTGAGGATTTATTCTTGGTTTATGTATTATTGTTTAACTAAAAGTAAAACAAAAGAAACCACCATAAATAATGGTTCCAAGAAAATTAAACACACACATAATATAATATAGTTCTCACTATAGAAAATACCGAATTAACCGATATTTTATATATGGTACCTATGATTATAATTATAACTATATAAATAAATAATTGCATAAAGCAAATGTTAAATTAAATCATTATATTTTATTTAGAACAACCGGCAGAGCCACGCTATTGCCTAAATGAAATATATTGATTTAATAAGTTAGTTGCGGTAAAGTAAAAGTTAGTTGCGGAAAAGTAAAAGTTAGTTGCGAGAAAGTAAAAGTTAGATGCGAAAAATAAAAGTTAGTTGCGATAAAGTAAATGTTAGATTGTTAGATGTTAGTATTAAATCATAATATTTCATTTAGAACAACCGGCAGAGCCACACTATCGTCTAAATGAAATATTATGATATTATTATATAAATATATATATATATATATATATATATATCTATATATATATATATAATAATAATAAGTGATGAAATATTTATTGTATCAAAATTAAACAACAAATCAAGATAACCACTTTAATGGTATCAAGCATTCGATGTAAATTGATAACAACAAATAATTCATTTTTATACCTACAATAAAAATAAGTTAGCTAAATGAAAAGAAATAAAGAAAGAATATACAAAATATAAACAATCTTACTTCACCAAGAATGCATCCTCTTCACCTTGACATAATAGATTTAGCTTGCCATAAGCTTACTTTTGATCAACACTAAAATATCACTCATAGTTGAGAACATGAAAGAAAATATATTAAAACTTAGAACTTTGATACACACTCACACTATATTTTACAATGAGATAGAATGATTCTCAAGCTAGCAAAAGGCCTCTATTTATAGGCCAAATGAGAGAAAGTGTCAAAATTTTTATTAATGTCATGTAGTTGCAATAGTATTCTTTGTCTGCTCCAAGTTCAATTCCATGTCCCTTCTTTCAATGCTTTGTTCCACAACTTTAATCACCGAATTTGACTCTGCTCAAAACGGCAAACATGTGGAAAATTGTCTGTAGATGAATTTGGTCACTTGGTTCACCTCATTTGGTTAAATATTGAAATAATTATGATTTTTTTACTATATGCTGGTCATAGTAAAAGTAAATTTGTCCTCCTTTTAATATTTGCACAATTTGATCATCTTAATGAACTTTTTAGGCAATCATGTCTTCTGTAAAGTTGTAGATAATTTCTCAAGGATTCCAAACATGTTTGAGTCACCTCCATTTGAATTTTCTAGCTTGAGTTATCATTATTTTACCAACACGTTGAAAACCTGAAAATAAAACATATTTAGTAAGACAATTAAATATAAACAAACAATACTAAAATAACATAATTTTATAATTTTAATGAAACTTAAATTTTAAAATACAGGTTTTAACATATAATAAATTATTAATTTTAAGTTTCATCACACCCCCACACTATCTTATTACTAGTCCCTTAGTAATAAACTTTATCGGAAAATCACAACCTAGATTCTTTATTCCTTTTATATATTCAAATACAAACATATTTATTAAAAACAAAATCATATACCGATTTATATATATATTTTTCGTTTAATATAATAATATATAATTAAATGTGTTTTTATTATTATTCTTATTTTCACATAATATATAAAGTAAAAATATATATATATAATTTTTTTTAAATTTCTAAATTTTTTATAAAATATAGTCAAAAAGATAATTTACACCACCCACCATAACATGTATAATATCAAGAATATTATTGTAAAGCCTCAACTCCATATATTCTTTCAGGTCAAAATGTTTAAGGAATAGCTAGTTTTCACTCATGGAGTTGGAATGAATATTAACTCTCATTGAAAAAGGCTAAGTATTAAAGCAGACAATTAATTAAACTAATATTGAAAACAAAATAGGAAAATTTACAAAGAATAAAATCCCCATTTTTTCTTTTTTTATTGTTTTTTTTAAATAACGTGACTTCAAAATTTTACAATAACATAAAATTTTTTATCCAAACTTTCTACCATAAATATATATATATATATATATATATATATGTATATATATAAACATTTATATAACGGATACATTCGACTACCTTTGAAATTTATCTACCACAAACAAATCTTTTTGTTTTTTTTTTTTTGAGAACACAATATTGATGTTTTTAGAACACATTGATAGTACATCAATCAAATCTAAAAAAATTACAATGAATAAAGTATTTTGCAGTCCGTTATATATTTACTTCTTTTTTTCTTTTTTCAATAAATATTTTTTTAGGGGAGTTATATTCTTGTAATTAACCATTTTTTAATAATCAATAAAAGTTTATTAATTGTTTTCTCATTTCTCACCACTCAATCACAAAAGATGTGTGAGTATATATTATACTTTTACAAAAGAATTCTTTCAATTATACATGTTAACAACCATACAAACCATATCTTTTAACTATATTCTCATAAAAATTTTAGAAATTATTTTATTTGAAAACACATACAATTATATATATATATGAACACATCTATTATATATTTTATATTAATTGATCAAAATATATATATAAATTGGTACATATGAAAAACTAATTTTTCTTTTAGTCTGTATTTTGAATATAATGAATATTAAAATCTAGTGTATTGTGATTTTCCAATAATTATTAACTAATGCGTCTCAGGTGCATTTTACTGACACCTTACTCGACATTGAACTAAAAATTATTATTATTATTACTATATATAAGTATATATTTTAATTTTTATATAAAAAAAACTAAGAGGAGAAGAAGAATAAATTATTCATACCTTAAAAAAAAAACATTAAAACATACCGTTGAATCACAAGTTTAACATCACATGAATTTTCTTTTCTTACTTTTGGATGTTGGCCAATTAAGTTGAGATAAGGATGGATCTGGTTCATGACTAAATCCTTGCAGTAAATCAATAAGTTCACCTTCACTTGTAGCAGAAACTAACATCCTTCGTGAAGCTAATGAAATAAATCCTTGTTCCACAACATCATCAAGAAACGATAACAGTTTATCATAATAATTGTTAACATTTAACAAACCAATTGACTTATTGTGGATATTTAATTGTGCCCAACAAACAGTATGAAATATTTCTTCCAAAGTACCGAAACCTCCTGGCAAAGCAATGAAAGCATCTGAATGTTCAATCATTTGAGTAATTCGTTCATACATGTTGTCCACTTTCATTTCTTCTCCTATTGTTGGTCCTGTAAGATTGGCTAAGGTAATCGGAATAATGCCTAAAACTTCACTTCCACCTGCATGCGCAGCTTTTGCAACTTTTCCCATGATGCCAACTTCACCACCACCATATAACAAATGAATCGTTTTTTTAGCAAGTGTTATTCCAAGGTTTTCTGCTACTTCTTCATAAATTGAATCTTTTCCTGCACTAGATCCACAAAATACACAAATATTTTTTATTTTACTTACCGTGGACGTTGACATGTTGAGAAATATGTTTTTTTGTAATTGTTAGATCACAGCATATGAATTTATAAGCGTAACATGCCAAAAGTCAATATTTGAACAGGAAATTATTATTATTAAAAGAAAATAAAATTGACAAAATTAAAACAAATATATACAGCGTAGTTGTGATTGTGGCTCACATCTTCCTCTGATTTTACGTTCAGTAACGACTTCAACACCTTCTATGAGTTGAGGATATGCTTCCCATCCAATTTTCTTATAAATTGGCAAACATGGTCTTTTAACGTCAGATTCCCAAGACGAAATTGTGTATATATATTTACTTATCTAAATAGATATGCGTTACTACAGTAGGATCTTTGTAAGGCTGATTCCACCGTCCATATTGATATTCCTCCTGTTGAAATTGCCACCATAGTTTAAGAAGTTCATTTTGCACCTACCCACTAGAATGCGTATCAAGAACCTCTAGAAAATTATCCAAATGCTCTTTACTCAGACCATTCTTAATGAATAAAATTTTATCTTCTCTATTCATTGATGTCATTCCAATATTTTTGCATTTTCCCTTACAAGTCCACCTTGCACATTTATGACATCCACCTATACGTTTAGCTCTTCGCTTTTTGGCATATGTGCTTTTACCAAATCCTGGCATATGTCTTATTATTAATTCACTTGCTTCCCCAACCAATCGGACTTTTGCTTCAATTATCAAACGGACATCATTCGGTATGCCATATGACATCATCAACCTTAGCCGCTCACATCTAGCTTTATAAATTTTTTTCAACGCAATATCAGGTAAACAAGCAAAATATTTACGAAGATTCATAATACACGCATCCATGTTATTATTATATATATATTTCAATTATTTTGGGAAAACTGAAGAAACCGACTTAAACAGTTACGGAGTACCGTTATCCGCCACTTAACCGGGAAATGAACTAGAATCTGCAAAACAAAATGAAAATATCAAACAACTATTGTGGATCATATAAAGGCATAAACTCATTATTGAGAATTTCATTTTCTATAAAAGGCTTAAGTCTTTGCCCATTAACTTTAAACACGTCATTATTTTTAGGATTTTCAATATCAACAGCACCATGAGGATAAACAAATTTGACTATAAATGGTCCTGACTACCTCGATCTTAGTTTACCTGAAAATAAATGCAAACGAGAATTATAAAGTAAAATTTTTTGTCAAATTTCAATTGACTTTCTTATAATATTTTTATCATGAAAGGCTTTAGTTTTATCTTTATAAATCTTTGAATTTTCATATGCATCATTTCTTAATTCTTCAAGTTCATTTATTTGCAATTTTTTTATTTAGATGCGTCATCTAAATTAATATTAAATGCTTTAATTTCCCAATAAGCTTTATGTTCAAGTTCAACCGGTAAATGACAATGCTTACCAAAAACTAACCTATATGGTGACATCCCTAATGATGTTTTAAATGCAGTTCTATATGCCCATAATGTATCAGTTAATCTTAAAGACCAATCTTTTCGATTTGGATTAACTGTTTTTTCTAAAATTTGTTTTATTTCTCTATTTGCAAGTTCAACTTGACCATTACTTTGAGGATGATATGTGGTAGAAACTTTATGTGTAATGCCATATTTTCTTAACAAAGAAGAAAATGATTTATTTATAAAATGACTTCCCCCATCACTAATTATTGCTCTAGGTATTCCAAATCGGCTAAAAATATTTTCTTTTAAAAATTTTATAACAACTTTATGATCATTAGTTCTACATGCAATTGCTTCAATCCATTTTGAAACATAATCAACAGAGACTAAAATGTACGTATATCCAAAAGATAATGAAAATGGACCCATAAAATCTATCCCCCAACTATCAAATATTTCAATAATTATGATTGGATTTAAAGACATCATGTTTCGTTTTGAAATTGATCCCATCTTCTGACAGTTTTCACAAGATTTGCAAAATAAATGCGTATATTTGAATAAAGACGGCCAATAAAATCCACATTGTAAGATTTTTGTAGCTGTTTTATTGGATGAAAAATGACCTCCACATGCTTCAGAATGACAAAATTTAATAACATTACTTACTTTATTGTCGGGTATGCATCGTCGAAAAATTTGGTCAGGACAATACTTAAATAAGTAAAGATCATCCCAATAAAATTTTTTAACTTCTATCAAGAATTTATTCTTATCATGTGAATTCCAATGAGAAGGCATTTTATTTGTCACAAGAAAATTTACAATGTTAGCAAACCAGGGCATAATAGTAGCATAAAACAACTAATCATCTGGAAAATTTTCATTTATTGGTATTTCATTATGAGATGATTCAGTCATTATTCTTGATAAATGATCGGCTACAACATTTTCTTTTCTTTTTTATCTTTAATTATAATATCAAATTCTTGTAACAATAAAATCCACCGTATTAATCTTGGCTTAGCATCTTGTTTATTTGATAAATATTTTATGGCAGAATGATCGGTGTAAACAATAGTAGTAGAACCAATTAAATAAGATCGAAACTTATCTAATGCAAATACTACTGAAAGTAATTCTTTTTCAGTAGTTGAATAATTTATTTGGGCACTATTTAAGGTTCTACTAGCATAATAGATTGCATAAGGTTTTCCTTCTTTTCTTTGTCCTAACACAGCTCCTATAGAATAATCACTTGCATCACACATTAATTCAAATGGTAAAGACCAATCTGGAGGTTGTAAAATAGGTGATGTAACTAAAAGATTAATAATTTTTTTAAAAGCATTTTCACATTTCTGAGTCCATTCAAATTGTGTATCTTTTGTTAAAAGGTTTGAAATTGGTTTAGATATTATGCTGAAATTTTTTGTAAACCTTCTATAAAATTCTGCATGACCCAAGAATGATCGAACTTCTTTGACCGTTTTTGGTGATGTTAAATTAGCAATAACATCAACTTTGGCTTTATCAACTTCAATTTCTTTTTCAGATATCACATGTCTTAAAACAATCCCAGATTTAACCATATAATGACATTTTTCACAATTTAAAACAAGATTTTTTTCTTCACATATTTTTAATACTTCTTCTAGATTTTTAAGACAATTTTCAAATGAGTTTCCAAAAACAGTTATATCATCCATAAAAACTTCTACATATTCTTCAATCATATCACTGAAAATACTTAACATGCATCTTTGAAAAGTAGCCGGAACATTACATAAACCAAATGGCATTCTTTTAAATGCAAAAGTTCTGAAAGGACAAGTAAAAGTAGTTTTTTCTTGATCTTCTAATGATATAGGTATTTGATAATATCCCGAATACCCATCAAGAAAACAGTAATAAGAATTTCCTGCTACTTTTTCTAGAATTTGATCTAAAAATGGTAGTGGGAAATGATATTTTCTAGTTGCATCATTTAATTTTCTATAATCAATATACATACGCCAACTAGATGGAATCCTAGCTTGTAATAACTCTCACTTTTCATTTTTTATAACAGTGATGCCGGACTTTTTAGGTACTACTTGTGTTGGACTTACCCATTTACTATCTGAAATTGGATATATAATTCCAGCATCAAATATTTTTAATACTTCATTCTTAACAACTTCTTTCATATGTGGATTTAACCTTCTTTGTGGTTATTGATATGTTTTAGCATTTTCTTCCAAGTGAATTTTATGTGTACAAATTAAAGGATTCATACCTTTTATATCTTTCAAAGTCCATCCAATTGCATTTTTATATTTTTTAAGTAATTTAATCAAATCTTCTTCTTGATTTGGCAAAAGAGTGGAAGAAATTACAACAGGAAATGTTTTATTTTCACCAAGGAATTACATATTTCAATTCTTATGGTAAAACTTTTAATTCAAGTTTTGTATTATCATCTTCTTTAAAATTATTTTTAGACTCAAAACTTTCTATTGAAAAAACTTCAGATTGTTGATTTAAGTTTTCTTCTTGTATATTTTCTTCCACAATTGTTTCAATTTCATTAGCATATTCATTTTTATTAATACTTGGTTGTTTACATAAATTGAACACATTAAGTTTTAGAGTCATATTTCCAAAAGACAATTTCATTATTCCATTTCGACAATTAATTAAAGCATTTGAAATTGATAGAAATGGTCGTCCCAATATTACTGGAATTTCATTATGTACTTCTATTGGTTGGAGGTTTATTTGACTTATTTACTATTTCAGATGATTTATCATTCACCATATTATTCTTAAAATTTAAGGTATCATCATTCTCAAAAGTATCAGGATTATCATCCTTACTCTTTGATTTTAAATGATCCTTGTTTTCATTACTATATGGATCATTAACTATTTTACCACTTCTAAGGGTAATAACATATTTTATTTGATCAATTTTTTCATTTTTTAATTCTTGATTTTGTTTTTAGGATTAGGTTGAGGTTGAGATGGAAATTTTTTTTTTCATGAATATTAAGTGCAGATGCAAATTTTGCAAGAGTTTCTTTCAAATCACTCATAGATTGACTGTTTTGAATATTGATAGACTCTTGCTTTTGGATAAATGCATGAATTACATCTTCAAAGTTTTTTCTTGGAGGTGTAACATAAGGAATATAACCTTGATGATTTTGGTTATTTTGAAAATATTGTTGTGACGGTTGTGCATTATTATCATTCCTCCAACTAAAATTAGGATGATTTTTCCATCCAGGATTATATGATGGTGAAAAAGGATCTAATATTGGTTTTTTATAATTGTTAACATAATTTGCTTGTTCATGGAGACATTCTTTAAATGAAGGTAATGTTGGATAATCTTTTGTAGCATGATCATGTGTATCACATATATGACAAACAATTTCTTGAATACTTTTTAATTGTCCACTCTTTTTCATTTCTAATGACTCAATTTTTCTTGCTAAAGATGCAAGTTTAGCTTGAATATCTATATCATCTTTAAGATTATAGATACCACCCCCATTTGTTGAATTATTGTTTTTAGTTGTTGGTGGTTCTATTGTGCCTATATTATCCAAATTTTGAGCATTTTCTGCTAATGAATTCAAATATTCCATAGCTTCATTTGGGTTTTTAACTTCAAAAGTTTCATTACACATGAATTCTATCATTTGCCTATCTTTAGGTATTAGACCTTCATAAAAGTGAGAAACTATTCTCCATGTTTCAAAACCATGATGTGGGCATGTATTAAGTAATTCTTTATATCTATCCCAACATTGATAAAACGTTTCTCCTTGTTTTTGAGAAAAAGTTGTAATTTGTCTTTTAAAAGAGTTTGTTCTATGGGAAGGGAAAAACTTTTTGAGAAATTTTTGTTGCATTTCTTCCCATGATCTTATTGAACTTGATCTTAAATTTTGTAGCCATGTTTTAGCTTTATCTTTTAAAGAAAAAGGGAAAAGCTTTAATCGAACTATATCCATGCTACAATTTTGATCATTATAAGTGTTACAAACTTTATCAAATTCTCTTAGATGCAAATATGGATTTTCAGAATCTAAGCCATGAAAATTTGGTAAAAGTTGAATAATTTGAGGTTTGAAGTTGAAATTAGATGCATCAGGAGGAAAAACTAAACATGATGGGGCACTAGTTCTAATAGGGTTCATATGGTGCCTAAGTGTTCTTAATTGATCATGTTCTTGATTATTATTATTATTATTATTATTATTATCATTATCTTGATTATTTGAATTATCATCCATGTTTAAATTATTTTCAGATACTCGAATAAGTCTACCACTTTTTTTTCGACTCCAAATACTCATACAAAAAAAAAAACACAACACAATACTTATAAATAAAACCTAATTAACAAGTATAAACTTAATTTATACCTCCCCGGCAACGGCGCCAAAAACTTGCTACTACTTAAATAATAATTCACCCAAGTGTAGGTTGTCTGCAAGTAATATATTTCGTAAGTACGAGATCGATCCTCAGAGAGGTTATTTTGAGTTTAAATTTATTAATTTATAGATTACCAAATGCAAGAATGAAGTTTACAAATTATAAATTTTGTCAAGGCTTGAGGATTTATTCTTGGTTTATGTAATATTGTTTAACTAAAAGTAAAACAAAAGAAACCACCATAAATAATGGTTCCAAGAAAATTAAACACACACATAATATAATATAGTTCCCACTATAGAAAATACCGAATTAACCGATATATTATATATGGTACCTATGATTATAATTATAACTATATAAATAAATAATTGCATAAAGTAAATGTTAAATTAAATCATTATATTTCATTTAGAACAACCGGCAGAGCCACGCTATTGTCTAAATGAAATATATTGATTTAATAAGTTAGTTGCGGTAAAGTAAAAGTTAGTTGCGATAAAGTAAATGTTAGTTGCGGAAAAGTAAAAGTTAGTTGCGAGAAAGTAAAAGTTAGATGCGAAATATAAAAGTTAGTTGCGATAAAGTAAATGTTAAATTGTTAGATGTTAGTATTAAATCATAATATTTCATTTAGAACAACCGGCAGAGCCACGCTATCGTCTAAATGAAATATTATGATATTATTATATAAATATATATATATCTATATATATATAATAATAATAAGTGATGAAATATTTATTGTATCAAAATTAAACAACAAATCAAGATAACCACTTTAATGGTATCAAGCATTTGATGTAAATTGATAACAACAAATAATTCATTTTTATACCTACAATAAAAATAAGTTAGTTAAATGAAAAGAAATAAAGAAAGAATATACAAAATATAAACAATCTTATTTCATCAAGAATGCATCCTCTTCACCTTGACATAATAGATTTAGCTTGTCATAAGCTTACTTTTGATCAACACTAAAATATCACTCATAGTTGAGAACATGAAAAAAATATATTGGAACTTAGAACTTTGATAAACACTCACACTATATTTTACAATGAGATAGAATGATTCTCAAGCTAGCACAAGGCCTCTATTTATAGGCCAAATGAGAGAAAGGGTCAAAATTTTTATTAATGTCATGTAGTTGCAATAGTATTCTTTGTCTCCTCCAAGTTCAATTCCATGTCCCTTTTTTCAATGCTTTGTTCCACAACTTTAATCACCGAATTTGACTTTGCTCAAAACGGCAAACATGTGGGGAATTGTCTGTAGATGAATTTGGCTACTTGGTTCACCTCATTTGGTTAAATATTGAAATAGTTATGATTTTTTTACTATATGCTGGTCATAGTAAAAGTAAATTTGTCCTCCTTTTGATATTTGCACAATTTGATCATCTTAATGAACTTTTTAGGCTATCATGTCTTCTGCAAAGTTGTAGATAATTTCTCAAGGATTCCAAACATGTTTGAGTTACCTCCATTTGAATTTCTAGCTTGAGTTATCATTATTTTACCAACACGTAGAAAACCTGAAAATAAAACATATTTAGTAAGACAATTAAATATAAAAAAACAATACTAAAATAACATAATTTTATAATTTTAATGAAACTTAAATTTTAAAATACAGGTTTTAACATACAATAAATTATTAATTATAAGTTTCATCATACAACACTTTTTCACACCCACTTCAGTATGGCTTATCATTGGTCTACTGAAACTCTTAGTTACACGACTCATTAAAAATGAATACAACAAGGTTCTGGAAAAGACTCTTTTCCAGTTTACAAACTCTTCTAAAAGATGTAGCAAAGTGTTAAGCTAGAAGAGATTTACGAAACAGCAGCACAATATGATCTCAGAAGATCGGATATTGAAAATAAAGCGTGTGATGCTTTTCTGTATGTTGAGCTTTGAGGATAAGTAGTTGATGATAGCTCAAACTTACGTTGGAATAATCGTTGTGTGGATAAAGATAATAACGTTGATTTCTATATAGGATTTGTAACGTACCGTACTTTTTACTACTTAAAATTTGCGGAAAAATTAAAAATTTTCTTAAATATAAACATCCATACGGTCGTCAACTCATCGTTCATAAAAATACCTTTGAAATCATCCATCACCAATAAAAATTTTGCTAAAAGAAAAGCTTGCTCAAAACATCTCGTATCAAAACATAAAATCAGAGTATTAAACTTGCACAAGGTCATTAAAATAACGTGGGCGGTCCTCGGGTTAGCCTCCCGCTCAGCCCAAGCCTGCTCCTCGGTCCCCACCGTCAGTCTCCTCATGAAAATCCTCACCTGCATCGATCAAGTCTAGTGAGTCTAAAGACTCAACACGTATAAACTGGAAGTAACAAGTACTACATAATAAAACCACATGCAACTTCAAAATAGGGCGTACATACTTAAACTTGAACATGCAATAAACTTGAACGTACATACATAACATAGACGTGCCATAACGTTAAAACTTTTCGTAAACATGCTTGCATACTTGAACATGCTTGAACATACATAACTTCATCATTTTTGCGTAGAGAATGTTTCAAAGAAAGTGACCCATAACATAATCGCCTGATCAGACTAAACCACAGTACTGAGCTGACAGGGACGTATCCACTGCCACATACATGAGATCCCCGTTCATAATTTAACGGGCTGATTGGTCCACGTTCATGATTTAACGCTTTCCAATCACGATCTAAACCCGTTCATGATTTAACGGGGTGGAGAGGTCCTCGGCCATGTTAACCGACTTCCAAATCCATTCATAAATCGGTCACAAGACATTTAACATATCTCAAAAATTTAAAATATTTTCTTCGCACGTCGAACATACTTACTTGGCTTTGAGGGATTCGTTGGACTTCGATCGGGGTTGCTGCTGCAACATACTAACGAAACTGCATACTTAACTTGCATAGCTTAGACGTACTCATCATGCTTACTCTCAAGTTCGATCATTTCTAAAGACATTCTAAAATTTCCCCTGACTCGACCGTGATAATCCTTGCACTAAACCATGACATCAAACCCCAAAACAACCATTAAACTTTTCCCAAAACGTGAGTACACGGACCCCGTGACCGGGTCCGTGTACGGGTCCATCTAAGTGCGGTGGAAAGAATACTCGGAAAGAAGAAGGGGCACGGACCCCGTGCCCAGGTCCGGCTCCAGGTCCGTGTGGGTGCGGGGAAAAATTGTTGTGAAGAAAAGGGAAGGCACGGACCCCGTGCCTTAGTCCGTGTGGGGGCCCGTGTCCGCACATAAATTTGACACTAATGAGAAAACAAAGTCACGGACCCCGTGTAAGGGTCCGTGTACGGGTCTGACTATGCACTGATGGTCGAAACCTGCGTGAAGGACTTGACGTAATATTTCATTCTCCTCAACCAAACTCGATGGCTACGAGTCGACACCTCAAGACACTTCCTAAAACACTAAGGCATTGTATCAAACTCAAGTAAACCATTAAAATTATTCCCAAGAGCAACAACAATCAACAACCCCGACACAATCTGAAATTGCCACCATTTGTTTTCCTACGACTCTTGGATCAACTTATTGCCTATTGACACGAAACCAAACATTAATAACCATCCCAACATCATAAACATTGTACCTATATGCAACTGTGATCACCCGTCGATCCCAACGAAGCCTGCAACATAAACTTCAAGAACGCATCAACATCATAATTTTCTGAAAAACGTAGTTTGAGCATTCCCACGAAAAACGCCATAACTCACTCAATTTTCATTCAAAAATTTCGAAGTTTATATCAAATTGAAGGCATCAAAAATTTCTACTTTTTTCGTATTGAAAGTTTTCTCAAAATCTCGACCGAAAATTTGCGGTTTTAGCAAGAACAGTAAAAACGTGATTTACATCTAAAAATTTTCCTTCAAAATTGATCCAAACAATTATCCGCTCAAACTATGAACATCATACATGAATTTTACGCATAAAACAATGCAACACATAATATGACATGATCGACGCAGCAAAAGAGAGGTTATACGTGCCTTTTTGATATCAAACGTTACCGAACCCGCGATACCGAAGCGGAGATGGAGTGAGGCTCGATCCGGGACGAACGTGGCGCTAAAATCTTTGAAGGAAACCAACGAAAATTCGCTGGAAAATATTGAGGGAAGGGGCGGCTGCACTATGGTGACAAGAACCCTAGAATTTTTTTTTTTTTAAAAAACAAAGGGATGAGGTGGTGTGTGTTTAGTGTGTGAAGCCGTGAGTGAGTGTGTGCGTGTAGGTGAATGTGTGCGTGAGTTAAGAGGTTAATTAAGGGTAAAAGATAATTAACCTCTAATTAAAATACTAACTTACTTTTAACTTTAACAAAATCCTTAATTAAAATAAACACACTAAATTTATAAAATTCTCTAGTTAGCCAATTAAATACCCCCTGCTAACTTATAAAAATTTTAAACTCGCTAGATAATTAAATAAGGCTTTGAAATACTAACACCTCAACATCAAATAGAATGCCCCACTCTTAATTTAAAATAAAATACCACATTTTTAAATTGCCAAAAATCGTCACCGGGTCTTCTCCTCAACCCCGCTTCGAAGGATCGCTTGAAACATGAAACTCGAAAAATATTTTAACGTGCATCACAATAAACATGAATAATTTAAAATAATGCATTTTCATAAATTATGCATGGCTAAAACTCATTTAAAATTAATTAAATGATCTAATAATTAAACAGATGCATGGGTTATATGTGTACTGAATTTGGGCACTACAGTTCCTCCCCCACATATAAAAATTTCGTCCTCGAAATTAAATCTTACCGAACAACTCCGGGTAGCGACTCCTCATATCTGATTATGTCTCCCAAGTGGCCTCCTCCACTGATTGGTTTAGCCACCGGACTTTGACTAGCTTAGTCACCTTGTTCCGAAGTTTGCGCTCCTGTTGGTCTAGGATTTGGACGGGTCTTTCCTCATAAGACATGTCTGGAGCCAACTGCAACGGCTCGTAGCTCAGAACATGCGAAGGATTAGCTAGGTACTTCCTCAGCATCGAGACGTGGAACACATTGTGTACCCCGGCCAGATTCGGCGGAAGGGCAACACGATAAGCTAGTGTCCCAACTCTGTCAAGGATCTCGAACGGCCCAATAAACCTTGGACTGAGCTTGCCTCTTTTCCCAAATCTCATAACACCCTTCATGGGTGCTATCTTGACGAATACGTGATCACCAACGGCAAACTCGAGATCTCTCCTCCTCTTATCAGCATAGCTCTTCTGACGGCTTTGGGCGGTCTTCATTCTGTCACGAATCTTGACCACCACATCTGCAGTTTGCTGAACTATCTCCGGACCAAGATCTGCTCTCTCCCCAACTTCATCCTAATGGACTGGTGATCTGCACTTCCGTCCATACAGCGCCTCATAGGGAGCCATACCAATAGATGATTGGAAACTGTTGTTGTAGGTAAACTCCACTAGAGGTATCTTAGACTCCCAAGTCCCCTGAAAATCAATCATACAGGCTCTCAGCAAATCCTCTAAAATCTGAATCACTTGCTCAGACTGGCCATCTGTCTGCGGGTGAAAAGCTGTACTGAACAACAACTTTGTCCCCATGGCTGCACGTAAGCTCTTCCAAAAGGACGATGTAAACCTCGGGTCCTTGTCGGACACAATGGAAACTGGGATCCCATGCAATCGAACAATCTCCCTGATATAAAGCTCCACATACTGCGTCATGGAGAAAGTCGTCTTCACTGGCAAAAAGTGCACTGACTTCGTGAGTCGATCCACAATAACCCAAATGGCATTAAAGCCTCTGACTGATCTAGGCAATCCAACGACGAAGTCCATCTTAATGTTCTCCCATTTCCACTCTGGGATTGGGAGTGGCTTAAGCATCCCTGCTGGCCTCTGATGTTCAACTTTCACTTGCTGACAAGTAAGACATTCTGATACGAATCTGCGGATGTCTCTCTTCATCCCCGGCCACCAATACAGAATCTTCAAGTCTTTGTACATCTTGGTACCTCCTGGGTGAATAGATTACAGAGATGCGTGTGCCTCTGCTAGAATATCCTCTCTGATCGAATCAATACTGGGCACCCACATTCTACTCCTGTATCTCACAATACCATCTGACACTGTGTAGAGATCACTGCCCTTGGCTTCATCCTTCAGTTTCCATTTCTGTAACTGCTCATCTGAAGGCTGGCCCGCACGAATACGGTCTTGCAAGGAAGATTGGACTGTCAGATTAGACAGCCTTGGTGCTCTGCCCTTATGGTAAACTTCCAAATCAAACCTCTGAATCTCAGACTGAAGAGGTCTCTGCACTGATAACTGAGCTATGACTGCAACCTTTCTGCTCAAGGCATCTGCCACAACATTAGCTTTTCCCGGATGGTAGCTAATCTCGCAATCGTAGTCTTTCACCAGTTCCAACCACCGTCTGCCTCATGTTCAGCTTCTTCTGCGTGAAGAAATATTTCAGACTTTTGTGATCAGTGAAAATCTGACACTTCTCGCCATACAAGTAGTGTCTCCAAATCTTCAACGCAAAGATGACTACGGCTAATTCAAGATCATGTGTCGGATAGTTCTTCTCACGCACTTTCAACTGCCTGGAAGCATAAGCTATAACCCGACCCTGCTGCATCAACACTGCGCCTAACCCGAGCTTAGATGCATCGGTATACAACACAAAATCTCCTTGCCCAGATGGCATGGCTAGCACTGGAGCTGAAATAAGAGCTTGCTTCAAAGTGTCGAAGCTCTTCTGGCATTCTTCACACCACACAAACTTAGCATTCTTTTTGGTCAGTGAAGTGAGTGGCACTGCTATCAACGAAAATCCCTGGATAAACTTACGGTAGTAACCAGCTAAACCCAAAAAACTGCGGATTTCCGATGCATTCTTCGGTTCAACCCAATCCTTAACTGCCGCTACCTTGGTTGGGTCCACCTCAATTCCACTGCTAGAAATAATATGACCCAAAAACGCTACCTTCTCCAACAAAAATTCGCACTTACTGAACTTCGCAAACAACTTGCGACTCTGAAAAACCTGCAACACTGTCTTCAAATGCTGGCTATGCTCCTCATGGCTCTTCGAGTAAATGAGAATATCGTCAATGAATACTATGACGAACTGATCAAGGTAAGGCTGAAATACTCGGTTCATGAGGTCCATGAAAATTGCTGGAGCATTCATCAGTCCAAACGACATCACTAAGAACTCGTAATGCCCATACCTGGTCCTGAAGGCTGTTTTGTGAACATCTGCATCTTTCACCTTCAGCTGGTGATACCCTGATCGAAGATCTATCTTAGAGAACACTGTAGCTCCCTGCAACTGGTCGAACAAATCTTCGATTCTAGGAAGTGGGTATTTGTTCTTGATTGTTACCTTGTTCAATTCTCGGTAATCGATGCACAACCTCATACTCCCATCCTTCTTCTTTACAAAAAGCACTGGTGCGCCCCAAGGCGGGCAACTAGGGCGGATAAATTCCTTGTCGAGAAGCTCCTGAATCTGCTGCTTGAGTTCTAACATTTCATCTGGAGCTAATCGGTACGGTGCCTTAGAGATTGGCACAGTGCCTGGCATAAGATCTATTGCAAACTCCACCTCTCTCTCTGGTGGAAGACCTGTGACGTCATCAGAAAAGACGTCTGGGAAGTCTCTGACTACTGGCACCTCTGATAAAGACGGAGTGGATATGTCAGGTGCAGAAATGATGTTGGCCAAGAACGCCTGACACCCCATAGAAATAAGTCTCCGCGCCTGCATGCAGGAGATCATGCGCGGGAAACTCCTCCATCTGGCTGGCTCGAAAAGAAACTGTTCCATGCCCGGCGGTCTAACCAATACTGACCTCTTCTGAAAATCAATCGGAACTCTGTTCTTCGTCAGCCAGTCCATTCCCAAAATAATGTCGAACTCTGGCATCGGCAAGACGATCAAATCAGCATACACCAGATGGCCGTGCAATTCTAGATCAATGTCTCTGACCACACTAGCAGCTGACAGCTCTTCCCCTGATGGGATGGTTACTGAATAATTCACGTAGAGTCCAATGGTCTTGATATCCAAGTGACTAGCAAATGTTTCCGAAATAAATGAATGGGTGGCTCCTGAATCTATCAAGGCCTGAGTGGCTATTCTCTTAATGAAAATATTTCTTGAGAGGCGTTAGCACACACAAAACTTACATTCCCAAATATTCTAACATTAACCTCAAACATAGCAGAAAATTTAGTATCCCAAATCACTCAAAATATTACTAGCACCTTAATAATTCCAAATAAAATTTCACATGCAAGGAAAAATTAATACTGAGCTTAGGTAGAAAATTTACCTGTCAGTAAAGTCGTGTCTGGGTTCGCCTCTTGTGCGTGCATGGCGAACACTCTGCCCTGAGTAGGCTGCTTCCACTGTGGGCACTCTTTCAGCATGTGGTCAGTAGCTCCACATTTAAAACATTTCCCGGATCCCCATAAGCACTGTCCGGGAAGCTGGCGATTGCACTTCTGACACACTGGGAAATTACCGGGCTTTTGAGGCGCCCCCTGCTGCTGAATCGGACCCTTGCCCTTTGGTGGTCCCTGATAAGGTTTCTTTCCTGGTGGCCCCTGATACTGTTTCTTAGATTGGGGCCTCTAATGCTGCTTCTGCTGTTGTTACGGTGGTGCCTGATAGGGCCTCTTGCCCTGCCTGTCCGCCTCTATGTCCCTCTGGTCTTGTTCTGCCGCCAAAGCTCTAGACACGGCAATTGCATAAGTAGTAGGACCAGCAACTTGCACGTCACGGCGCAAGACCGGATGCAACCCATCCATGAAATGCCTCAGCTTACTCTGGGCATCATTAGCTATCAGGGGTACAAAATGACATGCCCTCTCAAACTTCCTCACAAAGTCTGCCACACTGCTGTCTCCCTGCCTCAACGTCATAAACTCCCTTGTTAGGCGAGAGCGTACTTCCTCAGTAAAGTACTTGGAGTAGAAGACTTCCTTGAAACTGTTCCAAGGCAACACCTGCAAGTTGACTGCCACGGACGCACTCTCCCACCACAACCTCGCGTCCCCTGACAGAAGGAACGTGGCACACCTGACCCTATCTGCATCGGTCAGTTAAAATCGAAGATTACCTCGATGGACTTAATCCATCCCTCAGCTACCATCGGGTCAGTGGTACCCAAAAACAACTTAGGATTCATCCTCCTAAACCTCTCATACACCGCTTCCGGTCTGGGCCTCTCCCCCGCATCTACTGCAGTCTTGTTTCTCGCAAACTGTGCGAAGAACTGAGTCATTCCTGCCAGCATTTGTGCTTGCATATCTGGCGGTGGAGGTGGAGGAGCGTCCCTTCTCTCCTCTCGAGGCTCTCTGTCCTCATCCCTTGCTTCACGGTCGATCACATGTCTAGGAGACATTCTGTTCCAACCATTTACCCAACACGTAAACCCACTATGCAAGAATATATAATAACCATAACATAGATGCACGTACTCTGAACTCAAAAATGTAAACATGCTGAAATCATGACAATGCGCTTACTACATAACATAATTCAAAGCTTTAAAACTTACAAACTTGAGGTGTGACTTCGTGAGCTTCTTGCGACTGGCAGTAGGCATAACCCTTTACAAGAACACTGATCTGATACCAACTGTAACGTACCGTAATTTTTACTACTTAAAATTTGCGGAAAAATTAAAAATTTTCTTAAATATAAACATCCATACGGTCGTCAACTCATCGTTCATAAAAATACCTTTGAAATCATCCATCACCAATAAAAATTTTGCTAAAAGAAAAGCTTGCTCAAAACATCTTGTATCAAAACATAAAATCAGAGTATTAAACTTGCACAAGATCATTAAAATAACGTGGGCGGTCCTCGGGTTAGCCTCCCGCTCAGCCCAAGCCTGCTCCTTGGTCCCCACCGTCAGTCTCCTCATGAAAATCCTCACCTGAATCGATCAAGTCTAGTGAGTCTAAAGACTCAACACGTATAAACTAGAAGTAACAAGTACTACATAATAAAACCACATGCAACTTCAAAATAGGGCGTACATACTTAAACTTGAAATTGCAATAAACTTGAACGTACATACATAACATAGACGTGCCATAACGTGAAAACTTTTCGTAAACATGCTTGCATACTTGAACATGCTTGAACATACATAACTTCATCATTTTTGCGTAGAGAATGTTTCAAAGCAAGTGACCCATAACATAATTGCCTGATCAGACTAAATCACAATACTGGGCTGACAAGGACGTATCCACTGCCACATACATGAGATCCCCGTTCATAATTTAACGGGCTGATTGGTCCACGTTCATGATTTAACGTTTTCCAATCACGGTCTAAACCCGTTCATGATTTAACGGGGTGGAGAGGTCCTCGGCCACATTCACCGACTTCCAAATCCATTCATAAATCGGTCACAAGACATTTAACATATCTCAAAAATTTAAAATATTTTCTTTGCACGTCGAACATACTTACTTGGCGTTGAGGGATTCGTTAAACTTCGAATGAGGTTGTTGCTACAACATACTAACGAAACTGCATACTTAACTTGCATAGCTTAGACGTACTCATCATGCTTACTCTCAAGTTCGATCATTTCTTAAGACATTCTAAAATTTCCCCTGACTCGACCGTGATAATCCTTGCATTAAACCATGACATCAAACCCAAAAACAACCATTAAACTTTTCCCAAAACATGAGTACACGGACCCCGTGACCGGGTCCGTGTACGGGTCCGTCTAAGTGAAGTGGAAAGAATCTCGGAAAGAAGAAGGGGCACGGACCTCGTGCCCAGGTGCGGCTCCGGGTCCATGTGGGTGCGGGGAAAATTTTTTGTGAAGAAAAGGGAAGGCACGGACCCCGTGCCCTAGTCCGTGTGGGGGTCCGTGTCCGCACGCAAATTTGACACTAATGAGAAAACAAAGGCACGGACCCCGTGCCAGGGTCCGTGTACGGGTTCGGCTAGGCACTGATGGTCGAAACCTGCGTGAAGGACTTGACTTAATATTTCATTCTCCTCAACCAAACTCGATGGCTACGAGTTGACACCTCAAGACACTTCCTAAAACACTAAGGCATTGTATCAAACTCAAGTAAACCATTAAAATTATTCCGAAGAGCAACAACAATCAACAACCCCGTCACAATTTGAAATTGCCAACATTTGTTTTCCAACGACTCTTGGATCAACTTAGTGCCTATCGACATGAAACCAAACGTTAATAACCATCCCAACATCATAAAAATTGTACCTATATGCAACAGTGATCACCCGTCGATCCCCAACGAAGCCTGCAACATAAACTTCAAGAATGCATCAACATCATAATTTTCTGAAAAACGTAGTTTGAGCAGTCTCACGAAAAACGCCATAACTCACTCAATTTTCATTCAAAAATTTCGAATTTTATATCAAATCGAAGGCATAAAAAATTTCTACGTTTTTTGTATTGACAGTTTTCTCAAAATCTCGACCGAAAATTGCAGTTTTAACAAGAACAGTAAAAACGTGATTTAGATCTAAAAATTTTCCTTCAAAATTGATCCAAACAATTATCCACTCAAACTATGAACATCATACATGAATTTTACGCATAAAACAATGCAACACATAATATGACATGATCGACGCAGAAAAAGAGAGGTTATACGTGCCTTTTTGATATCAAACGTTACCGAACCCGCGATACCGAAGCGGAGATGGAGTGAGGCTCGATCCGGGACGAACGTGGCGCTAAAATCTTTGAAGGAAACCAACGAAAATTCGCTGGAAAATATTGAGGGAAGGGGCGGCTGCACTATGGTGACAAGAACCCTAGAGTTTTCTTTTTCTTTTTAAAAAAAAAAACAAAGGGATGAGGTGGTGTGTGTTTAGTGTGTGAAGCCGTGAGTGAGTGTGTGCGCTTAGGTGAATGTGTGCGTGAGTTAAGAGGTTAATTAAGGGTAAAAGATAATTAACCTCTAATTAAAATACTAACTTACTTTTAACTTTAACAAAATCTTTAATTAAAATAAACACACTAAATTTATAAAATTCTCTAGTTAGCCAATTAAATACCCCCTGCTAACTTATAAAAATTTTAAACTCGCTAGATAATTAAATAAGGCTTTAAAATACTAACACCTCAACATCAAATAGAATGCCTCACTTTTAACTTAAAATAAAATACCACATTTTTAAATTGCCAAAAATCGTCACCGGGACTTTTTCTCAACCCCGCTTCGAAGGATCGCCTGAAACATGAAACTCGAAAAATATTTTAACGTGAATCACAATAAACATGAATAATTTAAAATAATGCATTTTCATAAATTATGCATGGCTAAAACTCATTTAAAATTAATTAAATGATCTAATAATTAAACAGATGCATGAGTTATACGTGTACTGAATTTGGGCACTACAGGATTGAATATAATATATATAGAAAACTTGAGTACAACGTCCATATTCAAAGATGGCTTGTGATACTCCTAAGCAAGATCGGCTTTAGTATATAAAATGGGTCCTGCAGAAACTACGAAACAATTAGTCTTGTTTCATGCCAAAACTGGTAAGGAGCGTTAAATGTCTTTGTTCATCATTAATGGTGCAATAAATACTCGTACTAGATAAAGTAACGGTAATATTTAATATTGTAAAGATCAAGTAAAAGACGTTAAGTTCTAATCTTGTATAAGCCGAGTTCTGCTTCTGTTTATCTAAGTTGATAAGTACTCGAAGAGTACTGCTTTGTTAAGGCGATACGAGAACTTCTGCTTTTACACTATCTTCTGGTTTTACTAACGCGATCTATTGATTTTGATTCTCATCACCACAATAAATTAAGTCTATCAATTTCCCCCTTTGTGGTGATGCCAAAACTTAGAAGTTAGCATGATGAAGAGAAACAATTATATAAAAAACTAGCAATTATAACCAAATAATTGATAAATAAATAAACAGTTAAACAGAGTTCAAAAGAGTATTAAATCAGAAGTTCAATCATCAGTTCCAATGTCTCTGAACATTGTATCCTCATCCTGAGGATCTTGGCTTCTGAAGGAAAATTCTGCAAGATTTCCTCCAGTTCTCCCTTCTTCTGTCCTTCGTTCTATCCTACCTACTGCTTCCCCTTTTTTGTCATCAATGCGAGTGAGTAATTCATCTACTCGTCCAGTAAGATTGATAATACTATCATTCATCATCTCTAGAAATGGGGCTTGATTCGAAACCCGATAATTAAGGGCTTGAAGAGACTGAGATTGGGACTCAATCTTGGCATCGATGGATTCAAGTTTCGAATCAGTAGCTTCAACTTTAGTTGAGATTGAGCGAAGAGACGTCTCATGATCAGACACAGTTCAAATGACATCAGATTGACCGAGAACGACGTTAGCGTGACTAGTCAAAACATTCTTCCTGAAAAGGTTGGATTCAACTTCAAGCTTAGCCAACGATTATGCCGTTTTAACGACATATTTCTTTACACGTTCTCGGAAGAAGTTGGTGGCTTCAACTTCACCATCATGTTCATAGGATATCTTTTTGACGATATCTGAAAGTCTGTCAATATTTCGTCTCAGTATATCAATCTCATATTCAAGATTAAAGCGCACTTCGTCTGGGGATGGACTTCTTGCAAGATGTCATTCTGTGATTTCAGCAAGATGAGCAATATGAGCGATGTGAGTTGGTGAATCAGTAGGAAGAACAATAAAGGCAGTACAGGAGACAGGGTCTGTTGGAGCAGTAGTAACAGCAGTAGACTGTTCAGCAGAAGATCCTTCAGCAGCAGCAGATGGTTCAGGAACTGCTCTTTCTTCTGGTTGCGCGACTTCCATGGCCTCCAGTTGCTCAGCGGTTGGAATGGGTTCAGATTGAACATTTAAGATAGCTACCATTTCCGCTTGATGTTCAGCAGAGAAAATCTCCAATTCGACAGTGATTGAGATGGGTCAGCATCTGATTATGCCGTGGGTTGATCTACTGGTTGAGCTTTCGGTTGGACCATATCATCAGCCTAAGCTGCTTCTGGTGCAGCAGAGACTAGTAAGAACAATTGATTGAATGAATTCATCCACTGAAGCCAATTCAAGAACAAATAGAAAAGATGAAGATTGAGTAGGATGCTTCGGAGATGCAGGAGTACTAGAAACCTTAGCTTCTGGGGGAGCTATAGTTCTTTCCTCAACTGGCTTATTCTGAGTAAAATCGGGAACGAAGCCTACATGATACTGAACAGGTTCTCCAAATGCATGTTCTTGAGCAAGGAGTTGCTCATTCATTAATCTCAATCTCTCGGTCAAAATTTGGATCACATTCTGATCCTGAGCAGCAATCGAAATCATTGAGTCGAAATTAGACTTAAGAGTCTTTAAAACAGATTCCAGCTTCTGACACTTCAGCTGCTCAAGAATGTAACTTCGTCGTCTCATTGCTTCAATCACATTTTCAGTCTTGGCAAGATCAAACACCTTCTTTTCATTTTTCACCATTTTTGCGTATGAGCCTGGTGTTTTAAAATATGTGATAGGATGGAAGACTCGAACCTTACTCGCCATGTTTGTTCGTATGTTTGCCGGATTCATGCAACTTTGTTATTATCATAATAATAACGCACATAATCATTATTTATAACATATCATGAATATATTATAAACAATAAACAAAACAAGGATGATCAATTGCCCCAATACTAATAGCCCGTGTGTAGAGCCCCAAATCAGTACACGTAAAACCCATGCATTTATTTAATTATTAAAACATTTATTTCAGTTTAAAATGAGTTTTAGCCATGCATGACTTATTTAAATGCATTATTTTAAATTATTTAAGTTTAGGTGATGCACGTTAAATTGTTTTTCGAGTTTCATGTTTCAGGCGATTATTCGAGGCGGGATCGAGGAAAAAGACCGTGACAACTTTGGCAATTTTAAAATGTGATATTTAATTGTAAGTTGAAGTCGGGGCATTTTAAATAATTTTTCATGTTTTAGCATTTTTAAGCCTAAATCATTTATTTGGTACTCTTATGAGTTTTTAAAACCTTTTAAGTTTTAGTCATTGTGTATTTTTTTTTATTATTAGGGGATTTTGTAATTGAGGGGATAAACTCTTAATTAGCATTTTTATTTATTAAATTAGCATATTATATTTCCCTAATTAACTAAACGCACGCGCACACACACACTTTCACGCCTATTCACACAACACACACACAACACACTTCATTCTATTTTCTTAGAGAAAATATTAGGGTTCTTAGAAAAGATCAGCAGCCGCCCCCTTCCTCTGAAATTCCAGCAATTTTTTGTTGAATTTTCTTCAAAGAAAATCGAGCCACAATTGTCCCGGATCAAGTCTCGCACCATCTCTGCTTCGGTATCGCCGTATCGTGAGTTTCTCACATCAAAGGCACGTATATTCTGTTACTTCTGCATTGATCTTGTCATATTATGCGTGGTGTCGTTATTTATGCGTAAACATACATGTGTGATGTGTAGAAGTTTGAGCAATGATGTTTGGATCAATTTTGAAACAGATTTTGGATCACAAATCACGATTTTGCTGTCTTTTCAAAAACTACGATTTTTTGGTCGTGCTTCTGAGAAAACTTTCAACACGAAAATTGTAGAAATTTTTGATATCCTTCGATTTGACAGTAAATTCAAAATATTTGGATAAATATTGAGTGAGTTATGGCGTTTTTCGTGGGACTGCTCAAACTGCATTTTTTTTCAGAAAATTATGTATTGATGCGTTCTTGAAGTTTTATTGTTGCAGGCTTCGTTGGAAATCGACGAGTGATTGTTGCTGCGTATAGGTATGCTTAGTATGATGTTGGGTTGGTATTTGGATTGCCGAGTAGGCACTTGAATTCATTAGAAGCTGTAGGAAACGATTTGGGGTTAATTTCCTTGTTTTGAGTTGTATTGTGTAATAGGTTGGATGTCGTTGTTTTGTGGTGGTTGTACGGGTTTGGATTCAAGGTTATAGTATCCTAGGAAGGGTCTCGGGGTGTAGACTCTTGGTCGGGATGATCGAGTTAGGAGAAATAAGCCTTGAGTATATGAAATTTTCGTTGGTTCACACGTACCGAGTCTGCACGGAACCGTTCACGGACCCTGGCACGGGGTCCGTGCCCTTGTTTCCTCCTTAGTGTCAGTAAACTGAGCCTACACGGACCCTTCGACGGACCCTGACACGGGGTCCGTGCCTTTGTTACCTTGGAAGTGTCAAATTTGCGAGCCTACACGGACCCCGAGACGGACCCTAGCACGGGGTCCGTGTCCTTACTTCTTTTCGAGCATTTCTTTTGCGAACCTAGACTGGACCCATACACGGACCCGGGCACGGGGTCCGTGTACTTCATATTTTGGGAAAAAAAAATTAGACTTCACCGCAGGCTTTGTTTTGGGGTTTAAGAAAATGATTAGTACGATGATTAAAGGAGGTCAAGTCCCGAGGGAGCTAGAATGTCAAAAGCTACTTATTCACTTCGGTGGTGAGCTTGAATACCTACGTCTAAGCTATGCAAGTTAAGTATTTAAAATTCATGTTATTATGTGCAGCAGCGGCCTTAAATGAAATTCAACGAATCCCTCAACGCCAAGTAAGTATATTGACGTGCAAGAAAATATTTTCAAGTTTTTGAGGTATGCTAAATATCTTGTGACCAATTTATGTATGGGGTTGGAAAGCGTTAAATCATGAACGGGGACCAACCCACCTCGTTAAAGAATGAACGGGTTTAGATCAGGATTGGAAATCATTAAAGCATGAACGGGGACCAATCCACCCGGTAAATTATGAACGGGGATCTCATGTATGTGGCAGTGGATTTTTCTCTGTCAGCCCAGTACTGTGGTTTAGTCTGATCAGACGATTTATGTTATGGGTCACTTGCTTTGAAACATGCCTCTACGCAAAATGATGAAGTTTAAGTATGTTCAAGTATGTACAAGTATGCAAGCACGTTTAAGAAAAGTTTCATGTTATGGCACGTCTATGTATGTATGTACGTATGTTCAAGTTTATTTATGCAAGTTCAAGTTCCCGTATGTACGTTCTATTTTCAAGCTGCATGTGATTTTATTACGTATTACTCGTTACTTTCATTTTATAAGTGTTGAGTCTTTAGACTCACTAGACTTGATCGATGCAGGTGAGGATGATTTCGAGGAGACTAGGGGTGGAGACCAAAGAGCTGGCTTGGACTGAGCGAGAGGCTAAACCCGAGTACCGTCATGTTTTAAGTTTTATGAATGTTTAAAATAATTTTAGTTACGTTGCTGGTTATGAGATTTTAAGCAAATATTTTGGTGAACATTACTTTGAGACCTTTTGTTACAATGGTTGTGAGATAAACGGTTTAATTTATTGAAATTGAAGTTTGTATACTCTTTTAAGAAAATTTTTATTTTTCCGCAAATTTTGAATAGTAAAAGTACGGTACGTTACACAATGTGAGTTAAGCACGCGCCTAGGTCCAATCCTAGGGAAATGCATGGGATGCAAATGCAATTTTTACATAAGCCTCCAATATTTACATGTCTTCGATCTTCATAATCATCAAGGCCACCATCTTCCAATCTTAATCTTCCATTATACTAAAATTTACAAATAAATATTCATAGCAAATAGGGATACATCTCATGGGGTGGGAACGGGCCATAAACCAAGCACACTTTATAAATTGATAATTATTACAATCATTCAACACAAAATATCATAGCATACACCTAGCAAATTGGGCTTGGGCTTTTGATCATCCTTCATGCATAATATCATATATCATACACCATCAATTAATTATCACAATAATCAATTGATCCAATATTATATATCTTGATTCAATCACTAATCGACACGATTATAAACTAAATCAACAAAGTAAACAAACTCCTTTGTCTACTTTCTAATTATTTTATTTATAACCGAATTTCTTGTAAGTCACAATTTACTATAAATAATTAAAGTCCAATTCAATTATTTATTTCATGAGAAAATATGTACGACTTTTGTAAATTTAAACTTAAGGGCCCAAAAAATCATTTTTCACCAAAAACATGTTGGCCCATTTAAATTTCACAAAATATGTCAACCATCCAGTGGCCCAACAACTCAAGGCCCATGACACTTAGATATTCCAAAAAACTTTTGGAAACCCTAGTTATCATCGCCATCGCCAGAGCTCCGTAGTCGGATTCCGGCCAACATGCACATAAAAATTTTTTAGTGAAAAGCAAGGGGCTGTTGGGCTGGCCATGCTACCCGTTTCGGGCAGCCTGCCCGGAATGGGCAGTAACTTCCTGCCCGAAATGGGCAGCAACAAAGTCCGGCCTTCGATTTATTTTTTTTATTGTCTCATGCGGTTAGAAATTGACCTCAATATAATATCATGTATATGCTACACAAAATAGTAACCATAGTTCTGATACCACTTGAAAGGGGATCGATTAAGGTGCTTGATTGCGCAACGGAAGTTCCAAAATTATATTTCAAGCAAGAAAATCGAGCACCCAAAACTATAGTGTGTAGCAAATACAATAAAACACAAAATGTCATACATAGGGTGTTTTATAATTTTACCTATCAATCTTAAAAATTGATGATGGCTCCAACTTAGTTGTCAAACAACTAAGCTCTTCAATGGCAAGATTGATCTACAAGTTTCCAAGAGCACACCTTGCTCAAAATCAAGCCCACCACCAACAAGGAAGATCCACCTTACACTTACACTAGAAAATGTAAGGCATTTTTCTTTGAGAAGGGAATGTTTTTCTTCAACAATTGAAGAACAAGATTGAGGGGAAATTATGCCCAAAATTTCGGCCCTTGCCCTTGGAGGAGAGAGGGATGAGTGTTTTTGTTGGTGTATGAAAAAGCTAGAGTAAGCATGTGAATGCCATGCCTTGGATATTGAAAAAGTAGTCTCCAAAACCCTTCACCTCCCAAGCATACAATTCTATTTGGGCTTGTAACAATTACAAAGCCCATGGATTTTTATTTAAATATTTCAAATATATTTGATACCATTTAAACTTTACTTGATTTTACTCAAACCCACTAGTTTAATAACTATTTCTAATTAGACTTTACAAGGCCCAATGTTATTTAATTAATTCAACACTTGAATTAATTTAATTATTTGAACTCTACTAGGTCCACTAGTGTTTAATTAATTCAAAACTTGAATTAATTTAATTTAGTCCATAATAATGTTTATGAAAATCACAATTTTCAAATTCATAATTTGTTTGGCCAACTTTTTAATTTAGGAACACTTCCTCAAATTAAAAGTCACATTCCCTTTATAGAAGTCATACTTCTAATTTTCCTTGCGCTTATAAACTCCTTTATAAGTCGTTTAACACATTGAACTACTTTTTAACTTCTCAACGGGATCTAGAAAGTTAGCACTTGTGTGGCTATCAATGGTTCATTGATACAACTAGCTGTGGGTTCACATCTCCATGTGGTTCTGGACTAAACATGTCCTTATATGAGCATACCTCAATTGCTCCATTCTTACTTATAAACTCCATGATAATAAGAATGTCAGAACTCAAGTCTGATAATAACCAATCAATCATATTAAACGCCTAGCAGCACCGCTTACATGATTCTCTAGGTATCAAATGATAGTGCCTGCAAGAACCATTCAATTATGATTAGCGTACAGTACGGTCCCTTCATCTCATATATCCCGACCGATTCGAAAACTATTGGTATATCGAGAGCTGTCAAAAAATCAATACTAATTGTCATGTCGTAGTTGCATCGATGGTGTAATCTATGAAACTCCTTTCATATTTACCACCATACTCTGATCAGAGATTTCAAACTACACACACATAGGATATCCATACCCGAAGGTAAGCGGTGAATCCCCGACTACAATGCATCGACTCCTATATGTTTCGACAAAACACCTAACCTTGCCACCTGATGACCCAATATGAGTCAGTAAACAAGTTTAAGTGCAATGCTAGCATATAGAGTCTCAATATTGTCCCGGGTAATAAGGACTAATGGTGTGCAACCATAAACTAGGACATTTCCACTCGATAAGTGAGAACCACTTGGAAAGTCCTATATGGAGGGTTGTTCAGTGCACTCTACCTGGAGCACCTATCTGCATGCTCGGACATCACAATGTTCCCTACCAATGAAACATGGTACTCACATCGCAGATACTAGTCTCAAACTCGAGCGGCCTATATCCTTCTTTGCGGCGGCTCAATCGACTAGGAACTGTTTATAATATACAGTATTGAAAATATGAGTTTCATGATTGTTTATACATAGAGTTTCATTGTGAACACTCGGCCAACACTTGGCTTGACGGGCACCTACTCTAACACAAAGGATAAGAATATCCTGATAGCTTCAAGCCTTGCTACTGGTGCATAGGTCTCATCATAGTATGTTCCTTCTTCTTGTCTGAAACCTTGAGCCACCAGTCTTGCTTTATTTCTGACCACAGTGCCTTCTTCATTTAGTTTGTTTCTAAACACCCACCAGGTTCCAATAACAGCTTGATGAGATGGTCTAGGTAAAAGAAACCAAACTTCATTTCTTTTAAATTGATTCAGCTCTTCTTGAATAGCTTCGATCCAACTGGGATCCAGCAGAGCTTCTTCAATTTTCTTTGGTTCATCTTGAGAGATAAAAGCAGCATGCATATATTCATTAATCATTTGCCTTCTAGTTCTTAATGGAGCTGCTGGATTACCAATAACCAAAAATGGAGGATGAGATTTTCTCAAGACAAAAGGGTTTAAAGAAATTTCTTCTTGGTTTGATGGATTTAGATCCTGTTCATCTAAACCATTAGCAGGTTCTGGAATGTTATCTACTGGTTCTGGTATATCTGGTTCCTGTGTAGCTGGGGTTCTACTAAAGGAATGTCTGGTTCTGAATTTTGAGCATCTTTAACACTAGGTTCTGCATCATCTTCACTATCCAGTTCCAGATGAATCCTATCTAACCTGTTACTTAGATTTAACACGTTAGAAATTCCAGGAGCACTGCTATCTTCATCAAAAACAACATGAATAGATTCTTCAACATTAAGAGTTCAATTACTGAAAATTCTGAATGTTTTGCTCACTGCTGAATAACCAAGGAAGAGTCCAGCATCTGATTTTGAATCAAATGCAGACAAATAATTTTTACCGTCATTGTGAACAAAACATCTGCAACCAAATACATGAAAATAAGATACATTAGGCTTACTCCCTTTCCATATCTCATACGGGGTCAGATTATGTAATATCCCAACCTTTTAGCATTTTATTGTTTATGATATTATTTTTGGTTGGGTGTTTAGGAACTATGGTTATGGGATATTCATGGTTTATTATGGTAATGGATATATCATATGGTTGATGGTTGAAATTATGTAGAATGGTTAAAATATGGTTATTGTTTATTGTTATTGTTTTGGTATTATGTTCATAGTTGGTGATGATTAAGGAAATGAATAGGTAGAATAGAAAGTTGATTTTGAGTCAAATAGGAAAGTGAAGTGCAGAAACGGTATGAAAAATGTGGCAGTAGTTGTGGTTTTTAGTATAATGTTTTGTATTTTGATCCAATTGATGTTAAGCCACTTCCATTAGAAAGTTAAGATATAAGGCTATAACTTTGATGTTTTGAGTTTTGTTCAAATCATTAGGGAAGACGAGCCAAAAGTGGCCTGAAGTGTGTCATGTGTATCATTGTTCCTGCACTGACACATGTTGGGAGAATTGGCATAACTTTTTACTCAGACCTTCAAATGACATGAGGCCAATTGGAGAAGCAAGAAAAGACATAGGGTTACAACTTTCATGTCTACCAGTTTGGCTAATTCACAAGAAAAATTGCAGTTTTGGCCTCTGGCAGTGGGTACACGGACCCCTACACGGGGTCCGGGTCTTGCCATGAAAAATGAGTGATTTCCCGAGTGTACACGGACCTACACATGGAGGGGGGCACGGGGTCCGTGTCTATGGCACAGAAAACACGTTTTTCGAGGAATTGGAGGCTTATAAATAAACATGTCAAAATGGGTTGGCGGAGCGGGCCAGCCCGCCACCCCCCGCAACCTGCCATTAGGCGGGGCAGGACGGGCCAGCCCGCCATTTTGGCGGGCCTCTAAATGGTCAACCCTGCCCAACCCACCTTGGGCTGGGGGTTAGGCGGGCCGACCCGCTTATTTTTTTAAGAAAATATGCTAAACATATTTCAGTCAAATAGTTTCATAAAATAATTAAAAACATTGAAATAAGAAATTAAGAAATCATACAACATAATCCATAAAAAGTAAAGTGTTTAAAGCAAACATGAATATTGAAACATGGAAGAGAACATAAAGTCGAGGAAAGAGACGGTTGTAAATTTTAAAAAATTTTATGTCTTCAACAATACACATAATTAGCAAACCTCCGTCGGGTCCACAAAATTTACTGCAACTCGTCGGACTTCAAACGAAATCACTCTTGGGTTCACAAACAACTGCTATGCTTAAAAATTATTTTAAAATTCATGAATACAATTTACAGGAATTTCTTCCATTTTGTTTTCTTTATGTATATCTGTAAATTTATTTTTTTTTAATTTTGTTTATGTATATTTGTTGTAAGAGTAAATTATCAATAAATTTGTTCTAAGAATAAATTATCAATAAATTTGTTCTAAGAGTAAATTATCAATATATTTGTTCTAAGACATGAAGGCGCATGAAACTTATTCCAATTTTCATATAAAACTTAAAACTTAAAAATATAAAATTTTATCCTAATTTGGCGGGCCAGCCCGCCCCGTTTGGGCTCGACCCGTCTTGGCCCGCAACCCAAACAGGCTCAGCCCACCTGGCCCGCCTCCAAACGAGCTGATATTTTATCAACTCAACCCGTTTAATTTTTATAGCGGGGCGGGCCTTGACAAGTCTACTTATAAACATAGTTCTAGACTATTCTACTCATTTATACTTTTCTCCTTTCTCCTCCATCGTTTCTTACCCCTTTTTCTTGTAGTTTTCTCTCCTTCATTTTCCTACATCAAGTGCCAAGCTCATAGTTGGTTTCTTAGCTTCTTCCACTAAGATTTCAAGCTACAAGGTAAGATTTCTATTATTGGTGTTTGAAGGGTTAGAGATATTGAGGTTATATTGAAGGGTTAAGTTGAATTGATTGATTCTTTGGATTAATGATGATGATTTATGGTTATCATTGTGCTTATTGTTGTAGGAATCATTCAAGATCATCATAGCAACTATAGTGCTTGTGGGTTGTAAGTAGAAGCTTCCTTTTTAATGCTCACATGATATATATGTATATAAGCCATGTTTATTGATGTTTAGCTCCTTCCATTGTTAATTTATTGATGTATGTATTTTTATTTGTTTATTGAGCCAAGAATATCATTGAATTCATTGTTAAGGAGCTAGTAATTTATTGTTGCCTACCAAGTATTTGTTAAAGTGTCTCAATGAAATTTCCCATGAGCAAAGCCAAGGAAATGATAGTTAATTCATGCATGTCATTGGCCAATCACATGATTATGAGTATCTCTCACAGTTTTGATTTATATTTATATCAAAGAGATACTCTCCACAGGTCACAGGTTACAGGTCACAGGTCAAAGAATTATCATTTCATTTCTTTTAATTCATGCCATGAAATACCATCTATATTGCTTTGTTATCTATTGTTCATTGAAGATGGTATTATTCATAGTTCATTGCCATTGCTATAGCCATATTTCAAGCCAAGCCCATGTATATGTACTTGTTATGTACAGCTTTCTTCTTACTGAGTTTTATCTCATTCCAGTTAATGTCATGTGATGCAGGTGATAAAAAGGAATGAAATGGATGGTCCGAGGCGGAAGAAGTCATATGGCTCATGGAAAGGGAAACTTTTGAACTTTAGTCATGAAACTTTTATTTTGGGGTATATTGAACATTAGAAGTGTTAATAATTTTGTATTTTGCGAATGAATGTTGGGAAAAATTTGTGTTGGCTTTTGGATTTATTTTGAATGATATTTTGTGAATGGTTATGCATACTAGTTTTGAAAAATATTTATAATACATATGGTATATTGTTCTTTTCCTTTTCAATATTAAGGCTTCCGCGTATGTCATTTCTTTTAAATGTTATTGTCGTGGGAGTGGGGTGTTTCGATTGGTATCAGAGCGAAAGTTCTTTGGACCATATATGACTTCTTCTACCTAGGACAATCCGGTATGTTTTCGATCCTGCATCTATTGATTTTAACATTGAGAGTTGATTCTATTTCATTGCCATTGATGTATCATTTCTTCCTATCTATGTTCAAGTGAGCATTTGTGTAGGATATGCCTCCCAAGAGAAAGAATATTGAAGGGGATGATAGGACCCCTCCTACTGATAATACTGCCAAGGTTGTAAATGAATTCAGTAAGTTATTGAAAGAGCAAGTGATGGTTCATAGCGAGCAGATACAACAGCTACTGAGCATGCATACGTCAAGCCAGGGTCGTGGTAGTGGAAGAGGCCAAAGTACAACTGAAAGTTCTGTTGAGGGTGCTTATGATCGTTTCAGACGTATGAACCCTCCTGATTTTATTGGAGGCCCTGATCCCTTAGTGGCTCTTGAATGGATCAAATCGTTGGAAGTCATATTCGATTATTTGAAGTTCACTGACCAAGAGAAGGTAAGTTGTGCTGTGTTTATGTTGGACAAAGCTGCTCGTATCTGGTGGGAAGCCACCAAGGTGACAGTTAATGTTCAAGAATTAAAGTGGAACTGTAACACCTCTGACCGATTTTATAAAATAACACAGCGGAAAATTAAAAATTTACTTAGAGGGAGGAAGGATTTAAAATTTCTTGACTTAAAATATTTACAATCAAAAGTAGATACATGATCAATCAAGTGTTGCATCAAAATACAAAATATCATTTTTGATCATGTCAAAATGCTAGCAAAATATCTTCTTCCTTCAATCTCTTGTATGCATATGACCCCGGCTCCAATCAACGTCCTGGCTCGTCGCTCTTATCTGCATCACATGAATAACTGAAATGAGTATAAAACTCAGCGAGTGGAACTCTTACATAACAATGGATACATATCATACTCTGTAAAACATGACTTTGAAATCATTAAATACCATCCAACTCTTGAAACATGAATAACATGTTATAGTATAAATATAATGATGGTATTTCTCTTTTCTCTGTTGGATTGACATTTAAATAGTATCTCTGTCTCTGTAACTATATCCCATCGATATAAATCGATACTCTGTTGGGATATAAGCCTATGGTCGTTGATCAACTAATTGCATGCAATCTCTTACTATCTCTTTATCAATCCAATAAATCAATTTGAACTCTCTCTTTGGCATTAAAACAAACACTTTGAAGACTCTTCTCTTTTGTATTCCCTTTGACATAATTGAGACATACAATTGCCTCTAATATACAACAAAGTATATCAATACATAACATGAATCAAGTGTAAGGGAATAGCATGTTAAAACCATTGAAATACAATACATATACTTCATGTGAGCACAAGGAATGAATTCCACTTACAACCAATAGAAAGCTTGAATCTAATCTCTTGGTACAAATCCTACAACAATAAACCATGTATTGAACCATCAATAACTTAATAATCACAAACCCATACCATAAAACCCATAAAACCAACACAATCAACAATCCCATGATTTCTCCCCAACACCAAAATCCAAAGAATAACTAAACCATAAGCTTACCTTAGCTCCTTGAACCCAAAAGAACCTTGTTCTCACTTCAATAATCCAACAATAAGCTTGAATCAAAGAAAGGAAAGAAAAAAATGTAGGAACCCTAGTCTCCCTTGAGCTGAAATTTCGAGAAATGAGGAGAGAAATGAGGAAATAGTGAGCCAACTCTAGTCTTATAACACTTAAAATCGAAAACACGACTTTACTGTACATCCACCGTGGGTGAACTAAGCCTTGGACCGCGGGTGCGCTGCGTGTACTGGACAACATCCAAAAATCAAAAACAGTCGACCGCGGGTGCGGTACTTCTCCAACCGCGGGTGCGGTGTCGCCTCTGCCCAATCACCGCGGGTGCGGTGCCTTTCCAGTGCGGGTGCACTCTCCTCTGTAGCCAACAATAAACTCTATGCAACAAAAATCGAATCGCAACGTCGCTTCTCCTCATAATTCGGCAACGCTCTCACCATGAAAGTTGCACCTCTATGTCTTATCAAACCACTCAAACTGGCCTCATACCAATTGGCTCAACATACAAATTACCATGAATTAAACCGCAACGACGATACACTATGACTACACACCATCTATAATCAACAATACTATAAATCATAAATCCAAATTCTTAACATCTAAAATATACTTAAACTTAACCAAATAGTCCATAAACATAAGAAATCTTAAACCGTACCGTTCACCAAGCTTGGATATTACAGGAACGAGTTTAGAGATTTATTCTACGCCAAATATTTCTCGAGCAAAGTAAAAGCCAAGAAGGTGAAGGAATTTCTGGAATTGAGGCAGGATGCTTTGTCTGTTACTGAATATACATTGAAGTTTGAGGAAGGATGTGTTTTTGTTCCTTTTATTGCTGAGAACGATAAGGATAAAGTAAAACATTTCCTTCGGGGTTTGAAGCCAGAGATTTGAAGAGATGTTCATATGTCCAAGGTGGTCACATATCAAGATATCGTGGAGAGAGCCTTGCTAGCTGAGCATGATGAGCAAGAGATAGAGAAAGAGAGGCAATTAATAAGACAAGCTTTCCAAGCTAGAGGACAAGGTGGAAGTGCAAATGTTCGTGGTGGCCACAAAGGTAAGGGTAAGATAGAGCAGCTCTCTAAATCTCCTGTGCCTTCTTCTGATACTGAACGACATGTATGTCCTAAGTGTGGAAAGCCACACAAGGGTGAGTGTTTGGTGGGTAGTGGACGATGTTTTAGATGCAAGGAGATGGGGCACCCGACACTGAAATGTCCTCTCTCCTCAGTCAAAGGAAAAGTCCAAGGCAGAATTTTTGCTATGACGAAGGAAAGTGTTAATCCTGATTCTTCTGTGATATCAGGTAATATTTTAATCTACGGCAAAGAAGCAATTACATTGATTGACACTGGTGCAACCCATTCTTTTATGTCTGAAGTGTTTATGCATTCTATATATGTTGAACCTACAATTATGCCATTACACTTCAATGTTGTGTTGCCCTCTGGGGATGAAATTTATCCCACTAATATTATCAAGTCATGTCCTATACAATTGGGTGCGAGATTATTGTTTGCTGATCATATTGTTATTCCAATGGTTGCATTTGATGTTATATTGGGTATGGATTGGTTATTTTCTTATCGTACGGTGATCGATTGTGTGAGCAAAACAATGAAGTTTTTAGCAGATGACCATGATAATGATGTGTTTGTTGGTCTAGGCTCTTCGATGGGTATTCCTATTATTTCTTGCCTTCAAGCTAATAAGTTGTTGCACAAAGGTTGTATGGGTTTTCTAGCTTCAGTGGTTGATGTGCAAAAGGAAAGTAATTTGCAATTACAGGATATTGATGTGGTTCAGGATTATTCTGACGTATTTGCTGATGATGTGCCTGGATTACCACCTGATCGAGAGGTGGAGTTTGTTATTGATTTAATTCCAGGTACATCTCCAATTTCCAAAGCTCCATACAGAATGGCTCCTACTGAAATGAAAGAATTGAAGACTCAATTGCAGGAGCTATTACATAAAGGTTTTATCCGACCTAGTTCCTCACCGTGGGGAGCTCCAGTTTTGTTCGTAAAGAAGAAAGATGGATCATTGCGATTATGTATTGACTACCGAGAACTCAACAAGGTAACAGTGAAGAACAAATATCCTTTGCCACATATTGATGATCTCTTTGATCAATTGCAAGGAGCAGCAATATTTTCGAAGATTGACCTTCAGTCCAGTTACCATCAACTGAAGGTGAAAAAGGAGGACATACCAAAGACTGCGTTTAGAACGAGGTATGGCTAGTATGAATTTTTGGTGATGTCGTTTGGGCTAACCAATGCTCCTTTAGTTTTTATGGATTTGATGAATCGTGTCTTTAAGCCGTATGTGGATACTTTTGTCATTGTTTTCATTGATGACATCTTGATCTATTCAAAGACACGAGATCTTCATCGTGAGCATTTGAGGATTGTGTTGCAGCTATTGAGGGATAAGAAGTTGTATGCCAAGTTAAAGAAATGTGAGTTTTGGTTGGAGCATGTGGCATTTTTGGGCCATATTGTTTCCAAAGAAGGAATTTCGGTAGATCCTTCTAAGATTGAATCTATCAAGCAATGGCCCATTCCAAAGACAGTTTCAGAGATACGGAGTTTTCTTGGTTTGGCAGGGTATTACCGACGGTTCATAGCCGAATTTTCAAAGATAGCTTTGCCAGTGACAAGTTTGACACGGAAAGCTACCAAGTTTGAATGTACCATTGAGTGCCAACAAGCGTTTCAAACATTGAAGGATAAGTTGACTTCTGCCCCTGTTTTGGTACTTCCTTGTGGTACTGAAGATTTTGTTGTATATACAGATGCTTCCAAGCAGGGGTTAGGTGCTGTATTGATGCAGCGTGAGAAAGTGATAGCTTATGCTTCTCGTCAGTTGAAGGAATACGAGAAGAACTATCCCACTCATGATATAGAGTTGGCGGCTGTGGTTTTTGCTTTAAAGATTTGGCGGCACTACCTTTATGGTGAGAATTGTGAAATATTTACAGATCACAAAAGTTTGAGTTATTTGTTTTCGCAGAAGGAATTGAATATGCGGTAGCGGAGATGGTTGAAACTTGTGAAAGACTATGATTGCACCATTAGCTATCATACTGGTAAAGCTAATGTGGTTGCGGATGCTTTGAGTCGCAAATCGAGTTCATTATTGGGTTCCATGATTTCTAAACCTTTGTTGTTTGATTTGCAAAGAAATGAGATCAATTTGGTATCTTCAGGTACAGTTGCTCGATTATCTGCAATGTTTCTCCGCTCAACCTTATTTGATCGAATTTTGAAGGAACAACAGTTGGACACTCAGTTATTAGAGTTGAAGAGAAAAAGTGATCTGACAGGAGTTTCAGAGTTTGGGTTGAATTGTGATGGTTTATTGACCTTTCGAGGTAAGATATGTGTTCCTATGGGTGATGGCATTCGAAAAGATGTACTTCTTGAAGCTCATACAGCGCCATATTCTGTACATCCTGGTAGTACCAAGATGTATAAAGATCTTCGACGTCTTTATTGGTGGCCAGGTATGAAGAAAGATATCATGTTATTTGTTTCTGAATGTCTAACCTGTCAGCAGGTTAAGATTGAGCACCAGAGACCAGCAGGATTGTTGCAATCCTTGCCTATACCGTAATGGAAGTGGAAGCACATAACCATGGATTTTGTTACTTGCTTGCCAAGAAATCAGAAAGGCTTCAATTCTATTTGGGTGATTGTGGATCGATTAACCAAGTCATCTCATTTTCTTCCTGTCAAGACGACGTATTCTATGAATCAATATGCTGAGGCTTATATTCAGGAAATTGTGAGACTTCATGGAATACCGGTATCGATAGTTTCAGATCGTGATCCAAGGTTTACATCAGAATTTTGGAAGAGTTTGAATAGAGCCTTGGGAACAAAATTGGCTTTTAGTACCGCCTACCATCCTCAAAGAGACGGTCAATCAGAAAGGGTTATCCAAATTCTTGAAGATATGCTAAGGGCTTGTACGATTGATTTCCCGGGAAGTTGGGATTCCAAGTTGCCTTTGGTGGAGTTCAGGTATTATAACAGCTAACAGTCTTCTATAGGCATGGCACCTTTTGAAGCTTTATATGGAAGAAAGTGCCGATCTCCTTTGTTTTGGGAAGAGGTAGGTGAAAGGAAGATGTTGGGCCCGGAGTTGGTTCAACAAACAACAAATGTTGTGGCATTGATCCAAGAAAGAATGAGGACCGCTAAGTCTCGATAGAAGAGTTATGCCGATGTTCGACGACGACCTTTAGCATTCGAGGTTGGTGATCATGTATTTATTAAGATAGCTCCTCTCAAGGGAGTTATGCGATTTGGCAAGAAAGGTAAGTTAAGTCCTCGATATATTGGGCCGTTTGAGATTCCTAATAAGGTTGGAGACCGAGCCTATCGTCTTGCATTGCCACCGGACTTGGATCGAGTTCACAACGTATTTCATGTTTCTATGCTACGTAAGTACCTTTCTAATCCATCTCATGTCCTTCGGTATGATTCATTGGATCTTTTGCCTAACCTAAGCTACGAGGAAATGCTGGTTCAAATTCTTGATCGCAAAGTTAAAGTGTTGAGAAACAAAGAAATTGGCCTTGTCAAAGTTCTTTGGAGGAATCAAGTAATTGAAGAGGCCACGTGGGAACCGGAAGAAGAGATGAAGCATCGTTATCCTAGGTTATTCGATGGTAACCAAATTTCGGGGACGAAATTTTTATAAGAAGGGGAGATTGTAATATCCCAACCTGTTAGCATTTTATTGTTTATGATATTATTTTTGGTTGGGTGTTTAGGAAATATGGTTATTGGATATTCATGGTTTATTATGGTAATGGATATATCCTATGGTTGATGGTTGAGATTATGTAGAATGGTTAAAATATGGTTATTGTTTATGGTTATTGTTTTGGAATTATGTTCATAGTTGGTGATGATTAAGGAAATGAATAGGTAGAATAGAAAGTTGATTTTGAGTCAAATAGGAAATTGAAGTGCAGAAACGGTATGAAAAATGTGGCAGTAGTTGTGGTTTTTGGTATAATATTTTGTATATTGATCCAATTGATGTGAGGCCACTTCCATTAGAAAGATAAGATATAAGGCTATAACTTTGATGTTTTGAGTTTTGTTCAAATCATTAGGGAAGACGAGCCAAAAGTGGCCCGAAGTGTGTCGTGTGTATCGTTGTTCCTGCACTGACACATGTTG
Organism: Primulina tabacum; assembly: GCF_025594145.1. Classification (NCBI taxonomy): domain Eukaryota; kingdom Viridiplantae; phylum Streptophyta; class Magnoliopsida; order Lamiales; family Gesneriaceae; genus Primulina; species Primulina tabacum. The sequence goes on from NC_134558.1 coordinate 15,033,381, forward strand.
GGAGAATGGGCATAACGTTTTACTCAGACCTTCAAATGACATGAGGCCAATTGGAGAAGCAAGAAAAGACATAGGGTTACAACTTTCATGTTTACCATTTTGGCTAATTCGCAAGAAAAATTGCAGGTTTGGCCCCTGGAAGTGGGTACACGAACCCCTACACGGCGTCCGGGCCTTGCCATGAAAAATGAGTGATTTCCCGAGTGTACACGGACCTATACACGGAGGGGGCATGGGGTCCAGTGTCTATGGCATAGAAAACACGTTTTTGGAGGTATTGGAGGCTTATAAACATGGTTCTAGACTATTCTACTCATTTATACTTTTCTCCTTCCTCCTCCATCGTTTCTTATCCCTTTTTCTTGTAGTTTTCTCTCCTTCATTTGCCTACTTCAAGTGCCAAGCTCATAGTTGGTTTCTTAGCTTCTTCCACTAGATTTCAAGCTACAAGGTAAGATTTCTATTATTGGAGTTGGAAGGATTAGAGATATTGAGGTTATATTGAAGGGTTAAGTTGAATTGATTGATTCTTTGGATTAATGATGATGATTTATGGTTATTATTGTGCTTATTGTTGTAGGAATCATTCAAGATCATCATAGCAACTATAGTGCTTGTGGGTTGTAAGTAGAAGCTTCCTTTTTAATGCTCACATGATATATATGTATATAAGCCATGTTTATTGATATTTAGCTCCTTCCATTGTTAATTTATTGATGTATGTAATGTTATTTGTTTATTGAGCCAAGAATATCATTGAATTCATTCACTACAAGAAATTTTACATTTTACAACAGTGAAAAGACAACGGTTTTATCAGAAACTGTTGTCTTTTTCCTTTCAACAACGGTTTTAACGAAAAACGTTGTCTTTGTGAATTTTTTCTTTGTCAAAGACAACGGTTTTTTTAAAAATGTTGTCGTTTATGGGTCAACTACAACGGTTTTAGCAAACTGTTGTCTATGAGCGTGCTTTTTGGGTATAAAGACAACGGTTTTCAAAACCGTTGTCTTTTTGCTTGTTTTTTATTTAGCTAAGACAACGGTTTTAACAAAAACCGTTGTCTTTTATGGGTAATAACAACAGTTTTTATACCGTTGTCAATGAGCGGGTTTTTTAGTAGCTACGACAACGGTTTTTAATAAGCGTTGTCTATGAGCGCGTTTTTATGTAGCTACAACAACGGTGTTAAAAACCGTTGTATATTAACGTCAGTGAAAAACAACTGTTTTTTAAGTAGCTACGACAACGGTTTATAAAATCGTTCTCTATATACATTTTTTAGGCCTAAGACAACGGTTTAAATAAAACCGTTGTTGTATTATTAAAAAAAATAACTTCCAAAGCAACATTTTAAATCATTTAACAACAGGGTTTAAAAAACTGTTGTTAAAAAAACCAATTACCCCAATTAAACTAATTATCCCCCACTGATCAGTAGTACTTCTCGCAATATATATCACACACTTTAAATTTACACAATAATAAAAACACAGCAGATTATCGCGACAACACACACACACACCAAACCCTCTCCCGTCGCGCGCCCTCCTTTTTCCCAGCCGAATCAAAGCCGCCGCTCGTTCGTTCGCCGTCACCGAGGACCCACGAAAGTAGCCCAGGTCCGGTCGACCTTGATTGCAACTTTAATCGGGAGTTTTGAGCAAGGCAAGGTCGTGAATCTTAGTCCTATTCTGCGCACGATTTGTCATCCATTTGGGTAAGAATTACACTCGATTATTTGGGTCATTTGAGGTTGTTTGAGAAGTATTATATTAGTTTTAAGTAGCTGCTGGATCTGGCACTTGATAAGAACAGGGCGAAGATTGTGAATTTATGTAATGAGTATGCTTTTAAAAATTTTATTTTATCGGTAATATGCTCTCCCTGAAGCATATGAATTTTGTACATTGTTTGAGCTTTGTTACACGTCCTTGCTCTTCTCCCAGGATTAACATAGTTGCTTAAAATATCAATTTTTTTCATTAAATTGTGTTATTGTATATACATTCACAGTAAATACACATATATGTTGATTCATAAAGTTTTAGCCCATTCATATTGATTTTCTGAATAATCGTTCAGTTTTCTGAATAAAATTGTGCTGCTTGAGTTAGGCATAAGGTTGCTGCCAGAGCCATTCTTTGCATTTGAATCTCATTGATATTGCCATCCAAATTTGGGTCCAATATGCTGTTGAAATCGCCATTTTCTAGTTTGGGTTTTGCCTAAAACCGAAAAAACTCGGAAATTCTAGTTTCCAAGTAGAAATATTTAGATTGTAGTCCATTCTGCTGAATCCAAAGGGGCTCATCAGTGTGATTGCAACTACATGAACTCGAAGTCTGCATCAATTGCAGCAGCTGCTTTAATTTTTCATTCATTTCTCACTATTTGTTTCAAGAAACAACCTAAAATCATACGAGTGAAATAATATATGAGTTAAAAAGAATATGCAACTTTGGCAGAGGAATCACCATAAGAAAATTAGTGGATATTAATTGATTTTCTCGTTTTTTACTTTTTCTTTTCTATTCCTTTTCTTGTAAAGGGCCTAAAACTCCTTTCTTGAAAATTTGCGGAAAATTAAAAATTTTTCTTTTTAAAAGAACTTAAATGGCCTCATTCATAAAATCACTGGGGAATCAAGTTCAATATTTCAAAATATTGCAGCGGAAGAAAATTAAAGTTTTGCCAACAACAACGATTTAAAAATATCCAACGACTGATAAAATTGTTTGCGGAAAAAAAATAACAACTGCTGCTCTGAGGTCGTCGGGTGCCACTACTACTGACCCAAGCTGGCTCACTGGTCCCCGCCCTCGGCCCTGGCCTCATCAGTACCTACAACAATCAAGTCTAGTGAGCCTAAAGACTCAGCATGCATATATCGCAGGTAACGAGTAAAAATCTGAATTTAAAATATGCATGGGATAAAATATCATGTCCTGAGGCATGTTGAAAATAATCTGTACTGAGCAATTATAATACGTGCATAAATGAACTGATAATCACAGTAAAAATGTTTGCTCCTTGGAGCCTGTACTGAAATATCTGGTAAAATTTTCTGTTGAGATTATGTTTTACGCCTGTGGCCACTGCACTAAGCTGAACTGATCGGTAACTGGCTACCGGGGAGGCCGAAACTGAACTGAGCTGGCCGGTCACTGGCGACCGGGAGGTACCATACTGAACTGATCGGTCACTGGCGACCGTATAAAATAACACTCCCACATAGTGAATGAACCACAAGCCATATCGCATAAATCTCAAAAATAATCATTTTCTATTTAATGCACGTAAAATAATTAACTGGCGTAATGAAAATTCCTTGTAATTTTACCAACTGGATTGGATTGGATCGTCCCCAGGCTCGCTGCAACCTAACTATGCCATGAAAATTATGCAATAGCTTAAACTTGACCAACGATGCAATTTACGTTCAAAAGATGCGACTATGACGCCTAATGACTTCGCATTTAATCATGACTCCGAGCCAACCTGAACCGACACTGAACCGACGTATAGTCATGATTAAAATACGCTGAAAAATCATAAAATAATGTTCCTAAAATGATAGGGTCGAAATCTAGGTGGAATGGAGGCCAAAACACGAAACGCTCTTTCGAGAGTCAATTTGGCACATTGCACCGTAAAATACTCGTACGACCTCAAAAATGATCCAAATGACAAACGGTCAAAAACATGACCTTCATAACTCAATGAGGCACTGTCCAGTCCAAGGCCATGGGCTAAAAGCCAACCAAGAACTCGAACGAGCCTTCTAAACGACACAGCAACTTGCTGTAATTTCCAGCAGCTGCGCAACTACAAGACTTGCGTTGGTTTCGAGACTATAGGCCATTAGGGGCGTGAACCACCGACCAGAGACTCTTACCAACATCCCAAGGAATGATTTGAACCATGGCTAAGGGCCCTAGGCCAGCCACAATCCGCATCACACCAAAACTCAACCGAAGGGTCCAACCGAGAGCAACGTGCATGCGTGTGTAGTGTTTATGCTATGATCGATGTCTCGTGTCGTTCCAATGGCCATTTGATTGACCATGGCATGATCTAGACATCTAGGAGCATGATATGAACCGTGGCTAAGGGCCATAGGCCAACCAAGATCCACACCAAGCAAACACAAACCGAAACCAAAAGCTGTCCAACCGAAGTAGCCGAAGGGGTATAGGGGCTGTTGTGATGTTTTTATTAAAAACCGATGAACCATGGACCAAGCCACCAAAAGGGCAACTTAGTCACGTCTTAGAATTGCTAGGGAAGTGATCCAACCATGGCTATAGGCCCTTGGGGCAGCCAAGATCAGATCCTTCCTCCATGACAAGAAACTGAATTTTTCGAACAACATTTCTGCACCTATGGGGAGGTTGCTGTCATTCTGAATTTCCAGCAAGCATGAGGCTGGTTTGAATGGACCAACATGGTACTAATGCATCCTACTACATGTATATAAGCTGCCTTGGGAGCCTGGAGTCGATCCAATACCTGAAACTCACAAAACAAAAGAAACCGTGAAGCTTGCCAAGGAAATCGAAAATTCTGCATGTGTGGTTTCAAAATGTTTTGACTTGGATCTCGATTTTTACTTGAATAAACATGATCATGTACTGAAAAATAAATGATAATATGACTTGATTGAGGTTTGAAAGAAATCTAGACATGCCTGGTTTCGTTTCGAAAGAAAACGAACGAAACGACGACGACGCGGCACGGAGGAGGTGGAGCGCTTCTCTTTTCTACCTTACCTTGCTCTCGATTTTTCTCTCTTCTTTTTGGCTAGGTACCTCACGATTTTTCTACTGAAAATGAGTGTGAATTCACTCTGAATTTTCGAAAAGGAGAGGGGGGGAAAAATGGTTATGAGGGGTGAGGAGAAGGGTGCACAATATAAGGAAGAATCAAGACCAAGTCCACTCCCCTTTGAATTTTAAATTTTGAATTGATATCAAATGAGTTGGTGGATGCTTCTAGGAGGTAGTGGCCGAAATTTTGCTTATTTTCTAGTCTAGGATATGTCCATTAATTAATTAAATTGTGCTCCCAAAAATCCTAGAATTATCCTACTAATTACATGCAAAGAATTGGTCAAAGTTGATGAGTTGGAAAATGAATCTTCTAGCACTAAGGGTGGCCGAAAAATGCATGATAAAATAAAGGGAAATGTTGATTATCTAGTCAACTAATAATCCTTGAAAGCCTTACTAATCCTTTAAATAATTTTAGTGAGCTAACCCCTTAATTAAATAACTTAAATGAGTTCATTTCTTAATCACCTCAAATAATTAAATTAAATCCTCAAACCTCCCTTTCTAACTTAAATGAACTTGGTTGCTAGCTAAATTAACTTCTGGAAATATTTCTCGAATCTTAAATTCTATCTCAAAACTCCAACTCCGGTCCGGCCTCACTGAAATAACTGAAATGCTAAAGATCAAACTACTGAACTGAAATAATAAAATAATTAACTTCAAACAAATGCATTTAAAATAATCATGCCATGAAGTCAATTAAATTTAAAAATCTAGAATTATGCATGGCTTATACGTCTACTGATATACGGGTTCTACACTTCCGTTCCTCGGATTTCTTCTTTTCCTTTTCTGCCTTCCTTCTAATTTCCTCCCTCTGTTTCTTCTTCTCCTTTTTCTTTCTCTCAAGTTCTTTTTTCTTCTTCTTTATCTCTGTTACATTCTTCTCCTTCTCCTTTAACCGAAAATGTACCTGTTGCAGGTCTTGCAGGAATGTGAACTACTTCCAGCGCCTTTAGGTGTATGCTGGTCTGGGAAGTTTGCAGGAGTTTTACTAGCCTACTTTGGCCAAATCATTTGATAATGCTACGATAAGAGGTACACATATGCTTATATTTCGAAGTAAATGTCTGTCCAATTCTCCAGTATTGCACCTATCTAACATGTTTACAATACAATTATCAGAAGCGTCATAGGAACAAAACTGTCAATGTCGAAAGAAACCAGACTTTGTCATCAAATTTTCCAAGAGCAGTGCGTATGGTGTATTGTTATTGTAAGAGAGCCCTTGAAAATGGAAGGAAATTAGCATTTCTTTTAGATCATGAAGTATTTGCAGATATTATGAAGTTAACTTGCACTTTGAGAACATCAGTCCTTTGTATCACTTGGAGCCAATTTCAGGAAATTGCATAGTCGTCTACATTTGGTAAGTCTTCGAACAACTTAAAGTTTGTTTGTTCTTTTCTTATATTATTATATAAGATGCATGTAATTTGTTAGTTTAGTATGTACTGTAATTTTGATTTTTTTTACTTGAAATGACAGGCATCTTTATAAAAAGATGGTGAAAGAAAACAAGATTATTAAATACATATTCGTTAATCCACACAGCATTCCAAATTTGAAAAATAATACACACGACAAAACAGGTAAAACTGAAAGATTAAACAAGAGGGTGAGTTCTTTAGCGGATAGGCTAAGTGGTGTAGTAATGGATCAATTGGTTTTGGTTCCAAGTTGTTGTGGGTAAGTAAGATCCTAATATATTTTTCAATTGTTTTATTTTTAGTGAATTGCATACACTTATAATGTTCGTGTGTAGTTTTCATTGGACTCTCACTATCATCGAGCCTTATAAGGAGGTTGTTTATTTGGTGGATTCCCTAAGTCATCGCATTCGCGATGAGGATTGGAAATATGTTGTTGAAATGTGAGTTCATATTCCATTTTAATGATTCATTTCATTTAATGAAAAAACACTCATATTTCAACTATGTTCAATATTAATGAAGGGCGTTGACATTGTTTAACTCAACTAAGGGCAGGAAAGGAAGAAAGCGTGTACAATGGGAAGTCATAAAGGTATGTGTATTTCTCATTCGAGCTAATTTTTTAATGTGTATATTTGTCATTAACAATTTGACATTTTTTAAAGGCTCCTAAGCAGCCGGATGCGAAACAATGTGGTTATTACGTGATGAGATTCATGACGCAGATTACTGAAGAAGTTGTAACTCTTGAGGGCGATTCACTACGATCGATAGTAATATTTTCTTGCTTATCTAAAATAATTAAAAGTTATCTAGCTACTTATCATTTTGAAAATTCATTAAGTTGTGTTTTTTTACTAATATATTTTTTGTGTGTTAATAGTTCACAAAAACGGAGTATTCTATGGAAGAAATTGATGAGGTGCGCACCGAGCTGGCCGAATGCATACAGGATCATATTTATGAATAGGTAAGACATGATTTCATTTTATTTGAAAAATTACAGCTCATATTGAACGGATTTTTACTTTATTGTTATGATTTTTAACATGTTTACGCGCTGTTTCAGAAATAGTCATTTTGCACATCTTCTCTATGTATTTCAAAAGTGATTATTTTGGTTTCTTGCATTTTTCCTTTCAGTTGGTGGATCAACAATACAAATGATACTGGATTGACGTGTGATTTTTTTTGTTGCACGTTTGTTGGTTCATAACATGTGGATCTCTTCATTGCTTTCGAGATATGTTGAAAGAATGTGATAATTATAGGTGATAGGTGTGTTGTATGGTCTGGCTGTGTAGGTGATAGGTGTGATGTATGGTCTGGCTGTGTAGGTGATAGGTGTGGTGTATGGTCAAATTAAAATTTATTTCGAATATATATTGTTTTTGTGTGTGTTAAAATTTTCTGGTATGTCCTACTTGCGAGGAGGTTATGGCAAAATTTTTCTAGGCCCTGAGGTCTGTTTTAAAGTATTTTAAACCATTTTTTGTTGCAGATTTTAATCCAACCATTAAAATTATGTGGTTTTTATTTTCACAGGCACTGTAATGATGTTTTGGAAGATGCACCAGCAGAGAAATTCATTCCAACAAGTACAGAAGATATTTTGGAGTTGATATGCATGTGCAAGTCTTGGTTATAGGGTATTTTTATTTTTGTGAACTTGACTAAGTTTTTGAATATGGTTACATACTTTTTTTTAATAGTTGGTTTGGTAAATTACATGTCTAATGACATATTTCTGTTGTATGCATCTAGTTCTTGATCAAGTACATATATATTGATGTTTGAATTGATTTTATGGATAAAAATGATTATATAAATAAGACAACAATTTAAATGATTTTACAACGGTTTGTAAAATGATCATATATATCACAACAGTTTTAAAATGATGTAAAATCAAATCTAAAGACAACAGATTTAAAATGTTGTAAAACTGTTGTACATTGTAGTGAAAGACATCGGTTTAAAAACATTGACAAACTGTTGTCGAATGCGATAAAATACAACAGTTAAAAATCGTTGCCGTTGCTATAAGGCAACGGGTTTTAAGAGCTATGACAATGGTTTTTCACTGTTGTCTTCGAGCGTCCATAGAACCTTTAACAACGTTTTTTTGGTGCTACGACAACGGTTTTTCACCGTTGTCTTTGAACGCACTCTTTAACCACATGGCCTTTAACAACGGTTTTACAAGACCTAAAACAACGGTTTTTCACCGTTGTCTTTACCCGTCTACCACAACGGTTTTTCACCGTTGTCTTCGACCGCACCCTTTAACCACAGGGCCTTTAACAACGGTTTTACAAGACCTACGACAACGGTTTTTCACCGTTGTCTTTAGCCGTCTACCACAACGGTTTTTCACCGTTGTCTTTGACCGGACCCTTTAACCACAGGGCCTTTAACAACGGTTTTTAAATACCTACAACAACGGTTTTTCACCGTTGTCTATCGCCTTTTTTCTTGTAGTGATTGTTAAGGAGCTAGTAATTTATTGTTGCCTACCAAGTATTTGTTAAATTGCCTCAATGAAATTTCCCATGACCAAAGCCAAGGAAATGATAGTTAATTCATGCATGTCATTGGCCAATCACATGATTATGAGTATCTCTCACAGTTTTGATATATATTTATATCAAAGAGATACTCTCCACAGGTCACAGGTCACATGTCACAGAATTATCATTTTCCTTCTTTTAATTCATGCCATGAAATACCATCTATATTGCTTTGTTATCTATTGTTCATTGAAGATGGTATTATTCATAGTTCATTGCCATTGCTATATCCATATTTCAAGCCAAGCTCTTGTATATGTACTTGTTATGTACAGCTTTCTGCTTACTGAGTTTTATCTCATTCCAGTTAATGTCATGTGATGCAGGTGATAAAAAGGAATGAAATGGATTGTCCGAGGCGGAAGAAGTCATATGGCTCATGGAAAGGGAAACTTTTGAACATTTGTCATTAAACTTTTATTTTTGGGTATATTGAACATTGGAAGTGTTAATAATTTTGTATTTTGCAAATGAATGATGGGAAAAATTTGTGTTGGCTTTTGGATTTATTTTGGATGATATTTTGAGAATGGGTATGCATACTAGTTTTGAAAAATGTTTATGATACATATGGTATATTGTTCTTTCCCTTTTCAATATTAAGGCTTCCGAGTATGTCATTTCTTTTACATGTTATTGTCATAGGAGTGAGGTGTTTCAGATTATGCATTTTATTGATCATTGTTATGTTATGTGTGTAGCATGCTGTGTTGATTGCTTCTGCCCAGAAGCGCTGAGAGATGTCTGCATCTGCTAGCATTGTTCTAGCAGCTTCTTTAAGAGTTCTGTTTCTTCTCTCAGCTACTCCATTCTGTTGAGGCGTTCTGGCAGCTGAAAATTCATGATGAATTCCATGTTCATCTAAATATAACTCAAGAATTTTGTTAGTAATTCAGTGCCCCGATCACTTCTGATTTTAATGATAGAGATTGATTTTTCATTTTGAATCCTTTTCAGAAGCTTGATCAGGAGCCTACTGGTTTGATCTTTTCCAGCAAGAAATATTACCAAAGTAAATCTAGAAAAGTCATCAACAACAACAAGTGTATACTTCATTCCCCCTAAGCTCATGATAGGGATTGGACCAAATAAGTCCATATGCAATAATTCCAAACATCTTGAAGTTGATTTACTACCTTTATTCTTGAAGCTAGATCTGACTTGTTTACCAAGTTGACATGCAGAACATACAAGATTCTTAAAGAAATTGATATCAGGTAGTCCGTCAACTATGTTATGCTTCTTGAGATTATTGATTGACTTGAAATTTAGATGATTCAATCTCTTGTGCCATAGCCAATTATCACTAAGAGAGGCAACTAAACATGTAGGAATATTAATGTGATCTTTATTCCATGAAACTTTGTATGTGTTGCCTTCTCTTTTTCCAGTTAATACTGTAACGCCCCGAAAATTTAAGAGTCCACGCAAACCACATGCATGCAATTATTTAATTCCCTTGTATTTTAATTAAATATTTTCATTGCATTAATTAATTATATTGTGCATATTTGCATGTTTAAAATATATTTTTCTACATGGTTGCATTAAAATGTATTTTTAAAGGTTATTCGAGTTGCGATCGAGGAACGGAGACCGAGGGCTGAAAAAATAGAAAATGTTTTTATTGGTGATTTGTTTTTAATTATTTAAATTAAGGGTGATGATTTTTAGTATTTTTGAAAATAAAGGGCTTTGAGGTGATTTTATACGCCGGGACGTAAATTTTATCGGTGTTGGATTTTTAGTAAAAATGCAAACGTTTTGGAACCCGGCTAATAAATTCACAAACTTTTCTACTCAAAATAATTTAAAATATTTTTTATTAAACACTAATGGGCTATGTAGGCCTAATTAACTTTCCTAATGGGCCCAAACTTTTGATTAGTGTTTTAATTCTTATTTAAGCTTAAACCTACCCCATAATCTCAAGAAAACTCACGCCCACACACCCCAACAATTTACAAACTCTCCCCTCAACACCAAATACACGATACACACAAAATTTTGAAGGAAAAAGACATCAAAATTTGCAAGGATTTTCAAGCCATCGTTTTCTCGTCGTCGTTCTTCAATCGTCAACGAAAAATTGTGCGTTTAAAACGCAAAGACACGCCATATTCTCCCTTTTACTCATCATTCACACCATAGTAATTTTTAAAATTAGTTTGCATGGAAAACAAGGGGTAACTTGTGATATTCACGTTCTTTTCATGTGTTGGTTGTTTTTGGCTTGTTTTTGATTCCATATTCATGTTATTATGTGGTTTTGAGGGCTGACATGTTAGGAGTACAATCAAGGGGGTTTACTGGAAGCATTAGGGTCATAAAACTCAACCGTAACGCAGCACACGATCAAGGGAAATAAGCTGAACCACTTTTCTGTCAAGGGGGATGAGGGGCTCGTCTTTTTGAGTTGGGTTGCTTGGCTGGTGTTCGGTTGGGACCATGGCTTGGCTAGGGTCAGTGAGGGGCCAGGGGAAGAGTCCTAGCCATGCTAGGACTCGAAATCCAGGGGCTGGGAGGAGTCCTTGCCAACAAGGACACCACCCGAGAATAAGCTGTGAAAGTTGCGCAGGTTGGCAGCAGCTTGTGCAGGCTTGTGGCTCGGTCAGGGGCTTTGGGGCTGGGCTAGGTTAGGTCCTTAGGGTCCTAGGAAGGTGCTTGAGTGGATGGTTCAAGGGTTGGCTTGGTGGTTGGGGCCCTAGCAGCAAAAAACGTGGGCAACGTGAGTTGGCAGCAAGGGGGCTGCGTGAGGTTGCTGTCAGCTTCAAGGGTTCGCTGATCGGGTTTAGGGGCTTGGGCTGGTCTGGGTCGAGTCTGGGTGTGGTCCAGGGATGGTCAGGGTTAGGTGGGTTCGGTGGTTAAGGGTTGGGAGAAGTCCTAGACTAGTTAGGAACTCTTTTGTTCAAAGACACTAACACACGCACACAAGCATGCAATCGGGCCTTCTGTCCAGCAAGTTTTGAGCGGGCCAGGGCCGGGTTTTTGGGCTGGACTTGCACAGTAGGGTCCCTAGGTGGGTTGGCTAGGTTTTGGTTTGAGGTGGCTCGGGCGTGGCTCGAGTATTTTGGGAGATGGCTCGGGTGGTTCCCTTAGGTGTCATATTTCGAAATTAAAGAACTAAAAATGAATTCAAGTGTCCACGGGGGTGGCTCATGATTTGAAAGGGTAGAATAAATCATAAAAAGGTTATGTTAAAAATTTGGGATCAAAATAACGAGTTTTGGAATTATTCGGAATTTAATCGTCGCACGAAACATTAATTAACGTATTAATTGAAACGCCTAGTTTTAAGCTTTATAAAATTATGAAAAATTAGGTTTAAGCTTAAATAATTATTATAAGTCTAATTTTTTAATTTGATAAATTTATATTAAGATTTGGTTTAATTCGGGATTAAAACGTATTAATACGTCTTATTTAAAAATTAAATCAAAAGTCCTCGATTTAAGCTAAGTAAAAATGTGAGAAAATTTATGTAGGCTTAAATAATTATTTGGGACATTTTAGAGTCAATGAATTCAAGGAAAAGTCAAAAACGAGAAATTAAACGTCCAGGGGTAAAACGGTCATTTTACACCTAGAAATTAGTAAACGTCATGGAAGTGCCCTAAATGCTGTTTTTATGATATTATGATTATTTTTAAATGTTTATGATGTATCCATGATTAAATTATGATTTTTAAATGTCTTAAGGGATTTTTATGATTTAAGGAAGATATTTAAAAGACATGTTGCATGCTTGGTTTCGAAAACAAAATGTTATGTTATGCATGATTTTTATAAAGTGATGTGAATGAAAAATGTTGAAGGAAGTGAAGTGATTGTGAGGAGCCCGACGATCGTGTTTCCATTATTGCGAATATGAGGTTATGAGGTATGAGGAAGAATGGGAATATCGTGAGGGGAGAAGGCCCCAGAGGGAGCCCATTTATGGTAGAAGGCCCCAGAGGGAGCCCCGACGATCGTATTTCTATTCGATCATGTTAGGCCAAGGCTCAGTTGACCGGTGAGAGTGTCGCTGATGTCCCCGCCGCCCAGTACTGTGGTTTTATGTAGATGGATCCATCGTCATGTCATGTCATATCATGTCAGGAAAGTCACAATTAACGATCTGAATTCAACAAAGGAAAAAAAGGAAATGTTCATGATTATGTTTAAGGTTTTATGTCATGTCATGTTGAGGAAAAGGAAATTCATGTTTGCATGTCATGAAAATGTTTATGTTTAAAAGTTTTATGCATCATGAAAATGTTTACGAAAATATTTGAAGTTTATGCATCTTCATGAAAACGATATTTTAAGTACAAGTATTTTTCACTGTTATATGTTAACTGTATTATGTATTACTCGTTATCAAGAATATGACGTGTTGAGTCTTTAGACTCACTAGGTGTGATTGATGTAGGTGATACTGATTATGAATATGATAATGAAGGTCTTGATGGATGACTTTGCTGGACTGAAGGTGCACATAACCCGAGGACCGACGCTAGTTTTCCGCACTAGTTATGATTTCAAGATATGTTAAAAATATTTTTATGAAGTTTTATTTGTGAGTGGTTTTTGAGAGGTTATAACATGAGCTATACTTTTCAAATGTTAGTTGGTTGATTTATTTAAAATGATATCAAAAATATTTTATGCTTGTGTAAGCAATTCGGCCGATGCTATGTGAGGTTTTTTAAAAAAAAAAAAATTTCTAGTACTTTTAAAGCAATAAAAAGGACAGGACGTTTCAAATACAGTAGACTCATCAGCATTTTTAACTGTGCATGAGTGCTTCTGAAGAGCTACAGAGTAACCATTATCACACAGTTGGCTAATGCTAATCAAGTTGTAACAAAGATTTTCAACTAAGATTACATCATTAATAGTAATGCTACCATGGATAAATCTTACCCTTACCCACGGTTTTACCTTTTGAGTTGTCCCCATAGGTTATCTTTGGTCCAGTACAACTCATTACTTCTGATAGTAGATTCTTCTGTCCAGTCATGTGTCTGGAACATCCATTGTCCAGATATCATGTGGAGCTGCTGATTTTGGCTTTCCTCTCCTGTTCCTGCAAACACAAATTTTAGTATCTGGTACCCAATCTATTTGGGTCCAATCCTTATCAGTCCTTTAGGAACCCACATTTGTACAATTCTAGGTGACCTTATACTTCGGGTATCCAAATAGGTGTGTGCAACAGAAGGTCTGCTAATACTAATAGAATGCATCTTAGAATGTTGTTCTTCCCTTCTGTTTTTGTTGTCTAGCCTGTATCTCTTTTGAACAGGTCTAGAATTATAGTACTGGTAGTTTTTAACCTTCATAGAGGGTTGTCCTCTTGAGTTGAATCCTATGCTGGATCCAGAACTCTGGTGAACTCTTCCCTTAGGTTCAACAAAACCTAGACCATAATGCTTCCTTCTGTTCATCTGATCTACAGTCCTTTCAACTCGAACAGTTGGTACTACTGATTCATATACTGTTGGAAACTAAATTCTGGAGTTTGACAAACTGATCAGCCAACTGAAAATACGAACCAACTGAACTCAGCAACTGGACTTAATAACTTAAATCGACTGTCTGATTGGTTGGAAACTGATCAGTTAATACATCCAGCCGAATGCCTTAAAGTTAAGTATCTCTCAGCTGAAGATGTCTCGGGAAAGAACTTTCAACCGACAAAGAGACATAACATATTACAACTGAATATGAAACGCCGCACCACAACCAAGACTACCTAGAATAACGCATTCCGGCTAAAGCATTTAAGACGCCGCTAACAAAGTCCAAAGAATAATGAAGTGGAAATCAACGGATACATAGATTCAAATTTATCTCAAGTTACCGTTGGAAAAGAAGCATATAAATATGACAGAAGAGCAGCTGAAAACAATAACGAAGTGAATACTATTCAAAAAGTTTGCTGTCACTCTGTCAAAATCTCAGCTCACCTCTTACTTGATTTATTCGTAGCAGTTAAGGCTACAATTTGAGCTTACAAGCAAATTGTGATAATCATTGAAATTCGATAGTGCTAAGATCGGTTAAGCACCGAGAACATTCTGTTATACTAAGAGTTTCAGTTTTTGGCAGTGTTAAGTCCAAGCTGAAGTGGGTCAGTACAATTCTTGTATTTGATCAAAATCTTTTAGTGAATATCCTATCCTTGTGATAGAAGGGGTGACGTAGGAGTAATTGAAATCTCCGAACATCCAGAAACAACCCTTGCGCATTTTATTTTTGTATTCTATCTTTCAGTCAGTTACCTTCCGCAACTGATTGATATTGATCAACAAGATTCCGAGAATCAGTTTGTCACCAAACTGAACTCAAAATTTGAAAAGATCAATTTTTATTGTGAGTGTTTATTCAACCCCCCCTTCTAAACACTTTTGATACGTTAATCGATCCTAACAAGTGGTATCAGAGCGGGTGAATCTTGTTCTTGAATAGTTTTGATATATAAACTTGCTAGCATGACTTCATTCAACAAAATTCATATGTTCTCCAAGAAGAATTCGATGATTGGAAAATTAGAATGCAAGCTCATTTAGCAGCACAAGATGATGACATGTGGTATGTCATAACTGATGGACCCATGAAGATTCTAAAAGCAAATACAGCAATTGCCATCACAGAAGGGGCACCACAAAGAATAGAAAAGCCCAGAGATGAATGGACAATTGAAGACAAAAGAAAAGCAAATCTTGACAATGTGGCTAAAGACATTCTTTACAAAACACTGGACAAAGTAACTTTCAGCAAAATAAAGATGTGTAAAACAGCCAAAGAAATTTGGGAAAAGCTGATCCAGCTGTGTGAAGGAAATGATCAAACCAAAGAAAATAAACTTTCTGTTGCTGTGCAAAAGTTTGATAACATCAAAATGAAAGCAGGAGAATCGATGCACGAGTATGATGAAAGAGTAAGTAGTATCATCAATGAGCTAAATGCACTTGGAAAAGTGTATACCAACAAAGAAATTGCACTAAAGGTAATGAGAGGTCTTCCCAAAGAATGGGTTGTCAAGACCATGGCAATGAGGGAGTCCAAAGATCTGAACCAAATCGAACTCCATGATCTATTTGCTGATTTAAAAGCCTATGAATTTGAGCTGCAGACCAGAGAAGGATAACCATCTACTTCTGCAGCCACAACTGCTCTAGCCGCTGTCAGAACTGAACAAATCAGTTCATTTGAAAAATCTGCTGATCAGTTGAGTAACGATGCTATGTCATTGTTTATCAAAAAATTTGGAAGGTTCATGAGAAAGAATCAAGGGAACTTCCAGAAACCATATCAAAGAAACAACGCCAAGGATGAATCAAATGCATGCTACAACTGTGGCAAATCAGGCCACTTTATTACTGATTGTCCTAAACCTAAGAAGGATGTTCAAGGCTCAACTGATAGGAGAAAGAAATCATATGAACACAAAAGAAGACCCAAAGAAGATAAAAAGTTCTTTAGAAAGAAACATGAAGTACTCTTAGCTGAAGAAAACAAATCAAAATGGGCAGAAACTGACAGTGAAGAGTCGGAACCAGAAAGCTCATGCAGTTCTAGTGATGATGAGGAAGTAAAGTGCTTGATGGCTAATGATGCAGCAGAAGAGTCATCTAGCCAACAGGTATTTGATTTTAGTTCAACTGATTTTACACGAGAAGAACTTATTTTCACATTAAATAACATGGTAGATGAGTATCAGAAACTTGCATCATCATTTGAAAAACTCAAAGCAAAGCAAACTGATCCCACAGACAATAAAACCAAAACTAATGAATCAGTTGAAGGGTTGAGTCTAAAAAGGGAAATTGTTGAGCTAAAAGCAGAAAGAAACAAAAATCAGTCATTAATACAAAAGTTGATGCTTGAGAACACAAAACAGACTGAGCTTATTCAGTCGTGGAACAAATCATCTATCGCATTGACTGATATACAGAACTCCCAAAAATCAGTAACTGATAAAACTGGTTTGGGGTTCTGTAACCAAGATGAAATGTCATCCAATGATACTCAACCAAAACTGAATATGAGCAAAGGAAAATACATTCACTTTGTCAAATCAGTTATGGTACAAGAACAATCGGAGCCAAGTAAACTGGTTGAAAAGCCAACTGAAAGTATGAACAAGGGCAAAAGATATGGTATTGGTTATAGCCCAAAACTGGTAACTGATTCATGTAGTCAGTCACCAAAAAGCTTTTACAAAAACTATTCGAATGGCTATTCCAATTACTATAACTGCAAGCCAGTTCAGAAGAGATATAGACTGAACATTCAGTTGAATAAAGCTAAAACTCATATTGTATCATCCATACACTACACAAGCACACAAAAGCCGAGAAAAACCATTTGGAATACAGCTACTGGAAAGTCTGTTAGACTAATTCAGGTATGGGTTCCTAAGGGACTAATCAGTTCAGGACCCAAATAGATATGGGTACCAAATTATATTATGTGTGTGACTGCAGGTAACAGGTACAAACAAGAACTCAATATGGTATTTGGACAGTGGATGCTCGCGACATATGACAGGATATGCAAGTGTGCTGTCTCAACTGATCAAATACAGTGGTCCAAATATCAATTTCGGGGACAATTCCAAAGGTAGAACTGTGGGTAAGGGTAAGCTTATGCATGGTAATTTTACTTTTAAAGATGTTCTACTAGTAGAAAACCTGAAGTATAACTTGATCAGCATCAGTCAATTATGCGACAGTAGATTTTCAGTACATTTTGACAAAAACTCATGCTCAGTTAAAACTTCAATTGATGAAATCATACTAACTGGCAAACGTTGTGGAAATACATATAAAGTCAGTTGGAATGATCAAACTAATGCACCAGTTTGTTTTATTGCTTCCAAATCATCTAAAAACTTGTTGTGGCACAAGAAACTAAGTCACCTAAATTTTAAATCCATTGCCTATCTGAGTAAACATGAACTTGTAACTGGTTTGCCCAAAATAGAATTTTCAGAAGAAAAACTTTGCTCAGCATGTCAGTTTGGAAAACAAGTAAAATCTTTTTTTAAAAACAAGGGCTGTAAATCTTCATCCCGATGCTTAGAACTATTGCACATGGATCTCTTTGGTCCTATACCAGTCATGAGTTTAGGGGGAATGAAATACACCTTGGTGATTGTTGATGATTTTTCAAGATTTACTTGGGTTATCTTTCTCAAATCAAAAGACCAAACTGCTGCACAACTGATCAAGCTTTTCAAAAGACTTTTAAATGAAAAATCAGTTGGAATTGATCGAATCAGATCAGATCGAGGAACTGAATTTGTCAATCAAACTCTTTCAAATTTTCTAGAAAATGCTGGAATCAAGCAAGAGCTCTCAGCAGCTAGAACTCCTCAGCAAAATGGTGTAGCTGAGAGAAGAAATCGGACCCTTAAAGAAGCTGCTAGAACAATGCTTGCTGATTCTGGTATTTCTCAAAGGTTTTGGGCAGAGGCAGTAAACACTGCGTGTTATACTCAGAACAGATCAATGATTAATAAGAATCATATGAAAACACCATATGAGATCTGGCATGGAAGAAAAAGTATAATCACTTATTTCAAAATATTCGGGTGCAGATGTTTTATCCTTGGTAATGGTAAAATTGTTTAAAAGCATTTGATGCTAAATCTGCAGAGGGAATATTTCTTGGATAGTCATCAATTAGTATAGCTTACAAAGTCTTTAACAAGAAAACCCTAAATGTTGAAGAATCTGCTCCTGTTGACTTCGATGAAACTGAACTAACTAATAAGCCAACTGATCAAGTTGAGCTAGTTGATCGACTGACAGATATCAGTTTGGAGGATGATAATGAAGAAGACAATCATATTAATCAAAACACTCTTCAAACACCCGAACCAGAAGTATCAACTGAACCAGAAGCCATTCCTAATAATCAGTTGATAGAGCAAACTGATGATATTCAGTTACTAGCTGAAGAAATCGCTGATACAACAAATATTGAGTACAGATGGAGAAAATCACACCCACCTGAATTGGTAATAGGAAATCCATCTGATCCAGTAAGAACTCGCAATCAAATGCTAAATCTATTTATCTATTCAGCTTTTGTTTCACAAATAGAACCAAAGAAAACTGATGAAGCTCTTGCTGATCCTAACTGGGTAAATGCAATGCAGGAAGAGCTAAATCAGTTCACTCATAACAATGTCTGGAACTTAGTTCCAAGACCAATTTCAAAAACTGTCATAGGTACAAAATGGGTTTTCAGGAACAAACTGAACGAAGATGGTTCGGTTGGACGCAACAAAGCAAGATTAGTAGCACAAGGATACAGACAAGAAGAAGGAATTGACTATGATGAGACATATGCTCCAGTTGCAAGACTAGAAGCAATCAGAATGTTTCTTGCCTATGCATCATACAAGAATTTCAAGGTGTTTCAGATGGACGTAAAAAGTGCATTCCTAAATGGCCAATTGCAAGAGGAAGTATATGTTGAACAACCCCCAGATTTTGTAAATCACATCTTTCCTGATCATGTATATCATTTGAACAAAGCATTATATGGTCTTAAACAAGCTCCCAGAGCTTGGTACGAAATTCTTTAAAAATTTCTAACTGATCATGATTTTTCTGTTGGATCAGATGATAAGACCTTGTTCAAATTTACTAAGAATAATCACATTTTATTAGTTCAAATTTATGTTGATGATATCATATTTGGGTCAACTAACCCAAAATTATGCGAGAAATTTGCTAAGTTGATGCAGGAAAAGTTCGAAATGAGCATGATGGGTGAACTGACATTCTTCCTTGGACTGCAAGTGAAGCAACTGGAGACTGGCATATTCATCAGTCAGACTAAATATACAAAGGAGCTGCTGAAGAAATTTGGCATGGAATCATGTTCAGCTGCAAATACTCCCATGAGCTCATCAGTTAAATTGGACACTGATCAAGGGGGAATATCAGTTGAGGCGACACTATACCGAGGTTTAATTGGGTCATTATTATACCTAACTGCCAGTCGCCCTGATATTGTATTTGCTGTGTGTATGTGTGCTAGATTTCAAGCAAATCCTAAGCAATCACATTTCTCAGCTGCTAAAAGAATTTTGAGATATCTTAAGGGCACACAAAATGTTGGGTTATGGTATTCTAAAGACTCTACTTTCAATTTAGTTGGATATTCAGATGCAGATTATGAAGGATGTAAGATTGATCGAAAAAGTACAAGTGGATCTTGTCAGTTTCTAGGAGACAGACTGATCTCTTGGTTCAGCAAGAAGCAGACATATATAGCTACCTCAACAACTGAAGCAGAATACCTTGCTGCTGGTAGTTGCTGTGCACAACTGATCTGGATCCAGCAACAACTGAAAGATTATGGAGTAATTACAAATAATTCGCCCATATTTTGTGACAACACGAGTACAATTGCCATCACTTATAATCCAGTTCTCCACTCAAGGACAAAGCATATAGATGTCAGACACCACTTCATCAGAGATCATGCTTTGAAGAAGGACATTAGACTGGAGTATATATCAACTGAACAACAAGCAGCCGACATCTTTACCAAACCATTACCCGAGACTAAGTTTTCTTACTTTCGCAATATTCTTGGTTTAATTGATTTGTCTTAAAATTATTACTAATGTTGCTTTCACTAATAGAATTATCTGCAGAAAATAAGAACACAAAAAATTGAAAATAATAATTCATTAAGAATACCACCGTTCCTAGTTTACAGCAGAAATCATAGAACCAACTGTATCTAGCCAATCCCTAACCCAATCATTCATCTCATAAATTCGAATTCTAGAAAATGCCCTAGTTTTAGAAATCTTATCAACCACATGCCACTCCTTCCATAACATAGCCTCCAACAAACATTTGTCCTCAATCAAATCTGTAACATGCCTAACTTCAAAACGTTCGAGATACTTTCTTGTTGTTGCTTCCTGAGCAAAAGTAGGAATCGCACCACTTCTACTCACTCTCTGCAACTCATGAATCTTAAACCATGTTGACATCACCTTTCTGAAAACATATTCCTCCATCCTTCTCTTCATCTCTTCTAAACGTGGATTCGATTGTTCAGTAACATAAACGTGTGTACTGCTGCATGCATCAGAGTCACTTGAATCCGACATTTTGAACTGTTGTTGTCTCACATTCTATCATCTTATTTATAGACAAATAAAATTTGAACGATAAAGAAACTGAAGAGACTCTAGTCAACCGAAGCGTTTTTCTCATTTACCGAGGCCTCTTAACTATCAGTTGTTCATTGTCAACTGATATCAGTCTACCATTTACAACTCAACAATTAACTGATTTAAATTCTTAATCAACTCATATCGGTTAATCTTTCATCAGTTCATAATCATAATTTATTATTTGCAGGAAAAAGAAAAACAAAGATAAGCCAAAATAAATACTTCCTTTAACAATAAATATTTGCCTGAATTACATTTTCATATTTTTCCTCTATATCATCTATCCACATTCTCAACCAAACAGATAGAGCTGAGGAAGATGTTTTGCAAAAGCTGTGAGAAGAAGCTATGCGATTAAGGAGCTCCAGTTCCTTTTTAAGCATCAGCTGATAGATATGACCTTCTTTGAAGACGTCCACCCACATAGCTATGTTCAAGTGCTCCCGCACTTCTCTCAACTCTGCCATCAGCTTGGGAGTAGTAGCCTCTCCAGAATTATACAGGAACTCTAGCTCCTGTAACCTTTCCCAGTAGGGAAGATTCTCATAGAAGACTTCGTCTTCTATGGCAGTCTTCCTAGCTTCCAGAGAAAATGGCGAAGCACTCGAGCTACTCGCATCTGCCATTCTTTAGTTTTGAATATTTTTCACCAATATAACTGAAACTAACCGTGTTATGTCTATTTATAGCAGAATATCAAGGAAGCTGAAGAGTCGTCAACATTTCAGCAGACCGATAATCTTTCTAATCTTTGAATTTATTCGCTTTAATTATCTTATGCACAAATTAAGGGGGAATAATGGTTTTAAGAGGTTAACTGAGAAGAAAAATGTTAGTAAATTCTTAAACTGAAAGGACACAGTTTTTCAAATGATCTTTCAGTTGGGAATTTCACTAATCTTCTCATATAAGTTAACTGATTAAAACGAATTATATTCCAAATCAAGTGATGTGACTGTCTACTATCTAATGATGAATCCTATTTTGAAAACGTGGAAGCATTTGAACCATTTAAATTGTACACACGCTTATAGCACACGTACACACATTTTTACTCAAATTTTTAATGGACTGACACAGTGTCCCGAATTTAAACAGTCACGAACAACTGTACTAAGCCCGCTTCAATTCAGTTTTTCTTCTTATGCGTACAATCAGTTTCTAAGAGAATACTAATTCTAGAGCTCTCGTTTACAAATTGCAGATCATTTTATCTATCAAAATGGCGAATCAAATTCCCGCTTACATGCTGAATGCAATGGCTATCAACTTTGGATCAATTCTATCTTTTTGCGACACTAATGTCAAGAACGTTTTTCAAAAACTCGAAATTGCTGGGTTAAGGACATTCTTGGGACAATCATCACAAGAGATCTACCCCAAAGAACTTCAGGAAATCTACTCTAACGGTACGATCAATTCTGATGGAAACATCGCTTTTACTATCAATGGTCAGCTGCTGACCATTTCCGAGGATTCCTTTGGAGAAATCTTTTCTTTACCATCTGATGGACTAGCACACTTATCTGATGTTAAGGCATCTGACATTGAAAAGATGCAAACCTCACTTTCTGCTGAAGGACGGAAAATCTATGTTTCCGACCCAAAGAAGGAACTGAAGCACGAAGTTCAGTTACTTGCTGATATAGTCGCCAAAGGGATTTTGGCGAAAGCTGGATCTTTTGCTGCACTTACTTTGGAAAAATTTCAAGCTATTTCTATCATTATGGCTGAACATTAATTCAACTGGAAGCATCTTATATTCAATACTTTAAAGAATATGTTTCTATCATCCAAACAGTCCAAAGGTTTTGCAGTGCAACTGAGCTATCTGCTGAAAGTGAAGGGGTTAGTGGCAGATAATACAGAAAAATCATCCAAATTCAAAGTCTTTAATGCGAAGAATACTATGCCACCCAAGACAAAATTGGACATCTCTCCTGATCAGTTTGTAAAGATAAAACAGGAGATTGGGATTCAACAGGTGGCTCCTAAATCAATAAATAAGGCCAAGACATTGGCTCAACTGAAGTCAGCAAAAAGAAAATTAATTGCGGAAGAATCCGATCCAGAGAAAACTCCTTCCCCAAAGATCACCAAGAAACCGAGAACCCAGAAGGTTAAACCAATAACTACAGAGGAATCTATTCCTACTGACAAGCCAATATCTTCAAATGCTCAACAGCCAATTGAAGCAGTCCCTCTGAAGATCATCCCACCAGCAAAATCAATTGGTGCAAAGAAAGAAACAGTTAGGATGAAAGCCCCTCTGATTAATATTACTCGTCCCACTCCTCTGGCACCTGCCCGACCCAAGGGCATTAGTATTATAGAACGGGTGGATACTACACGAACTGGTCTGGAAATTCCACACATCTTCAGTTCTGACAAAGGCAAGGGAAAATTGACTGAAGAACCAAGGCCATACAATTCCATTCAAACCCACATTGACCTTGTTTGGGACGAGGTTAATGATTTTGCAGCATCAAAACTTCAACTCTATGATGCTTGGACAGCCTATCGTACACAATTTTTGCCAAGCAACTAAGAAAGCAATCTCAACTGAACAATTTCATCAAGCTAGAAGCTTCTGTCCTCAAGATAGTCAAAGCCGCCACCATTGCCCAAGCTATGGAGAGAAAAACATATTTGTTTGATCAGATGAGAGCAAAGAAGTTAACACAAATTATTGACAAACTGAAGGCTAACTACGTTCCAACAAATCCTACTGCCTATGCTGATCATGCGGTGATCACTCAGCTAGACACCGATCTGATGGGATTGCTATCTCAGATAAAGTTTTGGGAAATGGATCAAGAGTTAGTCCTTCATAAAGGAGATTCAGATGATGATGAAAAGGAAATAGTTGAAGAACCTCCCTCAAAGCAGAAAGAGTCATCCTCAGAACAGGCTATTATTCCAACTGAAGAGCCAGTTCAGAATGTGTCTCAATCACCAACTGGTGAACATCAAATGTACACTGAAGCAGAATTATCTTTCGCAAACATTGATGAAATTATTCAGATAGTGGTGCAAGAATCCCAATTGAGTGAACCCATTTCTGATAATTTTGATCATCCCGTTGATCAAATCAATCCAGAGGTACCTATTTTTTCAGAAGCACCAGTTCAGCCAGATCCTTCTGTTGAACAGACTATTCCAACTGATGTGCAAATTGATCCACGAGATCATCCTCTAGAGACACCAATTTTGACTTCATCAGACTCTATTATTCCTCCAGGCAGCTCAAATGCTGATCAACATCCACTTTCTCCACCTCAAGTTCCAGAAGACATTGCTGCAACAATCACTTCAGTTCAGAATGTTGCTGAAAGAATAGCAACTAACCAAGAGTTGGTTATATTTGATCAAACCACAAAGGGACCGGAATTCCCTCATCAGTCACCTCCTCCTCAATCCACAGAAATGGATCTTGTTCTTGAAGAGATCCAAAATATGCAACACAATATGCAGCAGATAATCACTGACATCAAGAAGATTCAATCTACACAATTATCTCACACTGTCAAATTGGATTCTTCAATTGAATATGACTCTGCAAAACTGAAAGCAATTCAAGCAAACATGGATTTTCTCACCAAAATTGTAGATGAAATGAAGAAAGGTCTAGCTCAAAGCATATTTACAACTCAGGATATAATTAGTCAACGAGTTCAACGATTAGAAACTTCTGTTTCTAATAAAATGGAATTGCTGCAGACCTATTTGCAAACTGCTGTCTCAAGTATCTCAGCAGATATCAAAATTCTTTCAACTGATGTTCGAAAATTATCTGAGAAGATGGAGTTGTTTGACAAAAAGGGGGAAGAAATCAAAGGAATGCTAGAACAACAGAAGAAATTCTCGTTTCAGTAGCAGTCTTCACTGTACTCATCAAGTTACTGATTCAGTTGATCAGTTTCTTATTTTATCTACAAAGAGTCCAATCAATCGTAAAATTCAGTTGATCAATCTCTTATCTACAAAGGGTTCAGTTACTTAATTTTGTCAAACACCATAAAGGGGGAAATTGTTGGAAACTAAATTCTGGAGTTTGACAAACTGATCAACCAACTGAAAATACGAACCAACTGAACTCAACAACTAGACTTAATAACTGAAATCGACTTTCTGATCGGTTGGAAACTGATCAGTTAATACATCCAGCCGAATGCCTTAAAGATAAGTATCTCTCAGCTGAAGATTTCTCGGGAAAGAACTTTCAACCGACAAAGAGACATAACAGATTACAACTGAATATGAAACGCCGCACCACAACCAAGACTACCTAGAACAACGCATTCCGGCTAAAGCATTTAAGACGCCGCAAACAAAGTCCAAAGAATAATGAAGTGGAAATCAACGAATACATAGATTCAAATTTATCTCAAGTTACCGTTGAAAAAGAAGCATATAAATATGACAGAAGAGCAGCTGAAAACAATAACGAAGTGAATACTATTCAAAAACTTGCTGTCACTCTGTCAAAATCTCAGCTCACCTCTTACTTGATTTATTCGTAGCTACAATTTGAGCTTACAAGCAAGTTGTGATAATCATTGAAATTCGATAGTGCTAAGATCAGTTAAGCACTGAGAACATTCTGTTATACTAAGAGTTTCAGTTTTTGGCAGTGTTTAGTCCAAGCTGAAGTGGGTTAGTACAATTCTTGTATTTGATCAAAATCTTTTAGTGAATATCCTATCCTTGTGATAGAAGGGGTGACGTAGGAGTAATTGAAATCTTCGAACATCCAGAAACAACCCTTGCACATTTTATTTTTGTATTCTATCTTTCAGTCAGTTACCTTCCGCAACTGATTTAGTTTAACTGATTGATATTGATCAACAAGATTCCGAGAATCAGTTTGTCACCAAACTGAACTCAAAATTTGAAAAGATCAATTTTTATTGTGAGTGTTTATTCAACCCCCCCTTCTAAACACTTTTGATACGTTAACCGATCCTAACATATACCACACTGGATTTAACAAAATGAATGTATTTCCCTTTGCTTGTATCCAGTTCTGGCTTAGTACTTGTTTCGGAAGTGCTTTCACTATTGCTGAATCCGAGACCACTTCTGTCACCGGATTGCTTCTGCAATTCCTGCATCTTCTCTAAAGAAACAGAAGACTTGTTCCATGCATTTAACATAATAGATAACTTCTGATTCTCAGACTTCATCGTCTGGTAATTTGCATTAACCATGTCATTCTCAGTTCTTAACTTACTCATCCCAACTTTTAAATCATTGCGGCTATTCTCTTGCAAGCAAGCGAACTTACTGACTTGATCCTTTAAGTTTTGATTTTCAATCTTAACTTCCTCGAATGACTGAGAAAGTCTCGAGTACTCTTCCACCATGTCATGCAGGGCTTTAATCAAATCAGTTTGTGTAAATTTGTCAGAGTCAAAATCAAGTACCTCTCCAGATGTCGAGGTTGGTTCAATATCTGCCATGAGACATTTGATCTCTTCTGCATCACTTTCGCTAGAATGACATTCTGAGTCAGAAGACTCAGAACTAGAATCCGCCCATTTTTTTTTTTGCTTTATTCAGCAATCATCGTTTTGCGGTCTCTTCTGAATTTCTTGTCATTCCTCTTGAATTTTTTTTCTTCTGATCATCCTTCTTTGGCTTTGGACAATCAGCAATAAAGTGACCGATCTTTCCACAGTTAAAACATGCCATGTCACCCGGTGATGAATCTTTCTTGAAGTTCCGGTTAGCGCTTTGATAAGCTCGATGATTTTTTTTCATGAATCTGGAGAATTTCTTCACAAATAGAGACATAGCATCATTGCTGATCTTTTCAGCAGTCTTTTCTAAATGTGCTTTCAATGGCAGTAGCAAGTGATGTACTTGGAACAACTGCAGCAACAACAGCAGTAGTAGTAGTAGCAGTAGCAAGAGCCTTGGTAGGTAGATTTGGTGAGGGCTCTTCTCCGCTTCTCACTTCAAGTTGAACTCATAGGCTTTTAAGTCTGCGAAAAAGTCATGCAGTTCTAACTTGTTCAGATCTCTGGATACTCTCATAGCCATAGTTTTTACATCTCATTCTCTTGTTAGAGCTCTCATAACTTTGAGTGCTATTTCTCTGTTGCCATATTCTTTCCCAAGAGCTGCTAGCTCATTAATCAAGCTGGTGAAACGTTCATCAAACTCATTCAGAGTTTCTCCAGCTTTCATTTTGAGATTCTCAAATTTCTGCATTGCTACAGACATTTTATTCTCCTTCTTCCGATCATTTTCTTCACAGATTTGGATGAGTTTTTTCCAAATCTCTTTTGCAGTAGAACACATCTTGATCTTACTGAAGGTATTTTTGTCGAGAGTTTTGTAGAGGATGTCCTTCGCAACATTATCAAGATTGGCTTTCTTTTTATCTTCGTCATTCCATTCACTTCTGTGCTTCTCAACCATCTGGGGTGCCCCCTCAGTGACAACAACAATAGTGTTAGGCTTCAAGATCTTCAATGGACCATCGGTGATGACAAACCACATGTCATCGTCTTGAGCTGCAAGATGAGCTTGCATCCGGATCTTTCAGTCATCAAAGTCTTCGTTTGAGAACATGGGAACCTTGCTGAAGTGTGCCATAGCTATTGTAAATATAGAACAAGAAAAATCTGCTCTGATACCACTTGTTGGGGATCGAATAAACTCTTTCCTTTGTTGGTTGATTTTGCAAAGGGTACTAGAATCATGTAAGAGATTATAGCTTATCTTGTTCAAGAGTAAGTCCAGCAGATCACAATATTAAGTGCGGAAATGATCCGATGGAGTACGATGAAACACAATAAAAACAGTAGGCAGTAGAACAGTGGTTGTTTCTGGAAGTTCGAAGATAAAATCTTCTACGTCTTCCCTTCTTCTGTTTCCAGAAGGTATCACTAAAAGACTTTGGATATTACAGTACAACACTTGTACACACCCATTTCAGTAGGGCTTACCCTTGGCCTACTGAAACTCTTAGTTACACGACTCAGTAAAAACGAATACAACAAGGTTCTGGAAAATACTCTTTTCCAGTTTACAAACTCTTCTCAAAGATGTAGCAAAGTGTTAAGCTAGAAGAGATTTACGAAACATCGGCACAATATGATCTCAGAAGATCGGATATTGAAAATAAAGCGTGTACTGCTTTTCTGTATGTTGAGCTTCGAGGATAAGTAGTTGATGATAGCTCAAACTTACGTTGGAATAATTGTTGTGTGGATAAAGATAATAACGTTGTTTTCTATATAGGATTGAACCTAATATATATAGAAACCTTGAGTCCAACGTCCATATTCAAAGACGGCTTCTGAGACTCCTGAGCAAGATCAGCTTTAGTACCTAAAATGGGTCCTGCAGAAAGCTACGAAACAATCAGTCTTGTTTCATACAAAAACTGGTAAGGAGCGTTAAATGTCTTTGTTCAGCATTAATGGTGCAATAAATACTCTTACTAGATAAAGTAACGATAACATTTAATATTGTAAAGATCAAGTAAAAGACGTTAAGTTCTGATCTTGTATAACCCGAGTTCTGCTTCTGTTTATCTAAGTTGATATGTAGAGCACAAAATCAGTACACGTAAAACTCATGCATTTATTTAATTGTTAAATCATTTATTTAAATTTAAAATGATTTTTAGTGATTTATGATTTATTTAATTGCATTATTTTTTAAACGTCTGCCCTTTTTATTACTTTAAAAGTACTAGAATTTTTTTTTTAACCTCCCTAGCATCGGCTGAACCACAAAAAATTACATAAAATATTTTGGACCTCATTTTAAAATAAAACAACCATCTTTATAATTGAGAAATACAGCCCATACTATAATCTCTCAAAAACCTCTCAAAACATGAATAAAAAGTCGTAAATATTTTTAACATAACTTGAAATCATAAATCATAACTAGTGCAGAAAACTAGCGTCGGTCCTCAGGTTATGTGCATCTTCAGTCCAGTAAAGTCAACCATCAAGACCTCCATTATCATAATTATCATAATCACCTGCATCACTCACATCTAGTGAGTCTAAAAACTCAACACGTCATATTCTTGATAACGAGTAATACGTATAAAACCACAAGCACCAGTGAAAAATACTTGTACTTAAAATATCGTTTTCATGAAGATGCATAAACTTTAAACATGAACATTTTCGTAAACCTTTTTATGATGCATGAACTTTAAATAGAAACATTTTCATAATGATGCATCAACTTTAAGCATAAATATTTTCATGACATGCATAACATAAACCTTAATCTTTTTCCTTTTACTCAAAACATAACATAAAACCTTTTATCATGATCATAACATTTTCCTTTTCCTTTTCCTCAAAACATAACATAAAACATTTTATCATGATCATAACATTTTCCTTTTCCTTTTCCTTTGTTAAATTCAGATCGTTAATTGTGACTTTCCTCAAACCTCAAAAGTTGATGGATCCATCTACATGAAACCGCAGTACTGGGCGGCGGGGTACACCAGCAACACTCTCACCGGTCAACTGGGCCCTGGCCTATCCTCTTTCGAATAGAATACGATCGTCGGGGCTCCCTCTTGGGCCTTTTCTCATAAATGGGCTCCCTCTAAGGGCATTTTCCCCTCACGAAATTCCCATTCTTACTGTTACCTCATACTGTTACCTCATATTCGTAATAATGGAAATACGATCGTCGGGCTCCCAATGGGACCGTCACCCTCACGAAATCTCCAACATTATCGAATTAGTCACAATTACTTCACTTCCTTCAACATTTACATTCTCATTACTTTATAAAAATCATGCATAACATATAATTTTATTTTTGAAACCAAGCATGCAACATGTCTTTTAAATATCTTCCTTAAATCATAAAAATCCCATAGACATTTAAAAATCATAATTTAATCATGAACAATTCATAAACATTTAAAAACAATCATAATATCATAAAAATAGCATTTAGAGCACTGCCATGACGTTTACTAATTTTTAGGTGTAAAAAAATTGTTTTACCCTGGACGTAAAATTCCTCGATTATGACTTTTTCTTGAATTCATTGACTCTAACATGTCCCAAATAATTATTTAAGCTTACATGAATTTTCTCATATTTTTATTTGGCTTAAATCGAAAACTTTTAAATTAATCTTTAAATGTGACGTATTAATGCGTTTTAATCTCGAATTAAACCAAACCTTAACATAAAATTCCCAAATTAAAACTTTTAATATTTATTTAAGCTTAAACCTAATTTTCTATAATTTTATAAAGCATAAAACTAGGCGTTTCAATTAACTCGTTAATTAGCGTTTCGTGCGGTGATTAAATCCTGAATAAATCCAAAACTCGTTATTTTGATCCCAAATTTTAAACATAACATTTTTAAGATTTATTCTACTCTTCCAAGTCATGAGCCACACCAGTGGACCCATGGATTCAATTTTAGCCTTATAGTTTTCGAAATAGACACTTTATCAAACAAATCGAGCCATCTCCTAATTTACTCGAGCCACGCCCGAGCCACCTTGAGCCAAAACTTAGCCAACTGACCAAGCCAAGCCCAAAAAACCAGCCCTGGCCTGCTCAAAAACCTCCTGTCCGTGACCCTATTGCATGCATGTGTGCAAGTGTGAGACTCCTATGCAAATAAGGACTCCTAGCCAACCTAGGACACTTCCAGCCCTTAAGCACCGAGCCTACCTGACCCTAACCTTCCCTGGACCATGCCAAGACTCGACCCAGACCAGCCCAAACCCCTGGACCAGCGTACTAGACACCCTGCACCAACTCATGAACAGCCCCTCTAGGAACCCTCTTGGACCCTTAGAACCCATTGGCCTGAACCTAAGCTTGAAACCGAAACCATACATCAGATATAAGCTATGGCGGAGAAACCTACTTGACAAGGACTCATGTTTTCTAGCTTAGCCACCAACCCAAAGAGCCAGCCCTTTAACCAGCTCCTCAGGCACCTTCTTAGGACCCTTATAACTCGTCCTAGCCCAGCCCAAAGCCCCCAAGCCGAGCCAACACTCCTTGCCCATCTGCTGAACCCTGCACTACTACCCCTTGCAACTCACGGGTTCCATCTCCTCTCGAGCCAGCGTCCAGCCCAACCACTCCAGCCCCTGGCCCAACCCTTGCCCATCATCCTTAGACCCTATAGGACCCTAGTGACTCGCTCTAGCCCAGCCCGAAGCCCCTGGCCGAGTCATATTCTCCTTGCATCAGCAGCAAACCTGTGCGCCTCCCTTGATGCTGCTAGGACTCCACCCCAGCCCCTGGTCTCGAGTCCTAGCGTGTCTAGGACTCTTCCCTGACCCCTCATGTGACTCTAGCCCAGCTCTGGTCCAACCGAAACCCAAGCAAGCAACAAGATCTCAAAACCGAACACCTAGACACAAAAACGTGCAACTGGGTCCATCTTGTTTCTATTTTGATTGCAGTGTTTTTCGTGTGTTCTAAGACCCCTAAACTTGCTTAAAACTTGCCCCTTAACAACATGAAAACATGATTTTGGAACCACAATTCAAGAGTTTAATACACATGTAAGAATAGTTACGAAAATATAAAGTTGTGTGCCTTGTTTTCTTTCAAAACATGTTCAAATAAATATTATGGCGTGATAGATTGTTGAAGGAAAGAAATATAGTGTGCCTTTGCGTTTTAAACGCACGAAAACGTTGGCGATTGAAGAACGGCGACGATGAAACGATGGCTTGATTTTTTCCCTTGAATTTTCAAAGTTTTCTCTTCCTTCGCTTGTGTGTGCCGTGAATTGGAAGTGTTTTGGATGATAATATTCAGAAAAGAGGCGTGTATTTTTGTGTGAAGAGTTTAGGGTTTTGCACTTTATATATTAACTAGCAACCGAATCACACGCGTTGCGTGTGTCATGAATATATTGAGCTAATTTATTAAACATTTGTGATATTACAACAGCATGACACCGAAATATTTTGTATTTGAATCATGAAAAACAATGGATTCCAAAGCTTAAATAAAACTTTCAAACTCAATTTGTTACCTTACATGATATAGGTTTTGATCATAAAAAATTTTATTCTTTTGAAGCCGCAATAACATCTCATTTGAAATAATGATAAACTTCAACGTAAAAGAATTAAACAAATAGTCAAATGATGTTCCAAAAAAAATCATAACATCATCGAACTAAAATTTATTGAATATAAAAACCTCAAATTTGTCTCCTAAATTCAGCTAATAAATTGAACAAAAACAATTAAAACTGAATTTATGTTTAGACATTGTATGCATAAGTTAAACACTCCCAGTTCTAGCATAATATAATAAAATATTCATTTTATCGAATCACACCCAAGTACAACACAGACTTACAAAAGAAATAAAGCAATCTATGAAAGTGTGCAATAAAAAATTGACATGACATAACAATATATGAACTACTGCAAGGATTTCACTAAATACATGGAAAATAAAATAGAAATTGACAAACTCCTTTTATTTGCCAAAAAAACCAAAATATTTTAAGTAGATTATTTCATAAAGATGAACAATACAAATTCTAGCAATAATGGTAGAATTAAATCATTTCCGGAAGACACATATTATGTTTTGCTTAAGTTGAAATAGAAATCAACAATTTAAGTAGATAGAACAATGGAAATAATAAATTTGTAAATCCATGCTAAGGTCAAGTTTATTACTGTAATACTAAGATTTTTAAAAAGCTATGGCATTGGCTATTTATGGAGACTATTGGTTGTATTCCTGCCTCCATCATCCACGGTTTCCATGTATAAATCGTCATGTTTAAATACATATGTAGCAACGATTCAAATATGCCAGATAAGTAAAGATGCAAATATGCCAGATAAAAGTGGTGATTTTGAGATCGGAACTCTGCTAGATCTTGAAATATTTTAGTTTAATCTACCAACCAAAATTTAAATTTGTCTTAAAAAATTATAATAAAAAAATATTTAAGAAGACTTAAGTTAATGATTTATTGATTATGTTGACAATATGCGAGAGATTAGATCATGAGACAGTGAAGCTCGTAATAAATACATCATCATCTGCAATATCAAAACAAACAAACGAATTTGATATGATTACTAATGTAAAGCAACATAATAAATCGTAGATCATAAATTTATTCATTGTTAAAAACAAACCAGAAGAAGTTGGGGGCGAGTAGATCTGATCCATTGAATTAAGTATGACACTTCTACAAATAATTTGTTTGTAACCAGTATTCTTCTGCTTTTGAGAAAAAAACACAAAGTCAAAACCAACAAAAAAAATAAACTTAAACCAACAAACAGAAAATCATAAATAATATGTTTATCCATTAGAAACTAACCAAGTACTTTTTAAAAATGATTTAATAAATATAAAAATTGTAATATCCATGCCAAAAATGGTTATTTGGGAGACGTGATAAGATGTAGGATGAGAAATAGATAAACATGGATAGAGATAAAAGCATGGTTAGAAAACAGAGATAGAGATAAATTGAATTTATTAGAATTCTCCAAATTCTAAGATTGAAGCATATATCATGTATTTAACGATTTTTGTAAATATTTACATAATGTATTTTTAAGAAATTTACAATAAAGAGAGTTGACTTACTTACACTTTATCATTCTGTATTAGGTAGCAACATGTCTTTGAAAACCACGTTTCTTGTGAATAAACGAGATTGACGCTCTAAATTCCCGTCTTTTACCAAAATTTTTGTAGAATTTTGTGAGACTCCTCTCGAAAGTGCACATATAGCTGACCATGGCTGAACACATGGTTACGCAAAAATATGCCAATATTTGGGATTGTTTGACCTTGTGCTTTGTTTATTGTCAAAGCAAAACTAAGCCTTATGGGAAACTGTCGACGTGTCAACTCAAATGGTAATCCAGAATTATCTTCACTTTTTAAGGGCATTCTATGTAGAAAGAATCTGGTACCTTTGTGAGGATCTGTTACGATCTCAGCATCTATAAAATTTCTACCAATACTACGACATATTAATCTTGTTCCATTGCATAGACCAAGTGCAGGCGCAATATTTCTCAAGAGCATGATGGGACTTCCTACTTTCAATATGATTTTATGCGGTGGCAAACCACTTGGACTAAGGGAATTCAAAAATTCTTCTTGAAAAAGGTTGTGATTGTCGTCTTCTACACTATCCCAAGAGGTATACTCTTTTTCCTTTCCAGGAAACTTGAGAATCAGCATTTGATTAATATTGTCCACATCAACATTTTTTGGTGTGATGATTGCTATATCAACCATATAGTTTTCATCATTAACATGATTTATCATATTAGGAAAAACAGAATCAATCAACATTTGAATTGAATGTTTACCTTCCCATGGTATGATAATTGAATCTGGTAATTTTATGAAATCATGGTTTACAGTATGTTGCAATCCATCACCTACGCGCAAGAGAAATTGCGAGAAATCAATATATTGAGCAGATCTCATATTTTGATGAAGCTGTATTATCTTTACGCAATTCCAGAATGTTGACCTTGAAATACTTGCAGAATTTGTTCTGCCTTTGACCCTCGTTTAACAACGGTAACACATGTCGAAAATCGCCACCAAAAACCATTGTCTTCCCTCCAAATGCTATTTGATTTTCCATAATATATTGGAAACTCTTACTGACAGATTCAAAAGCATAGCGATTTGCCATTGGAGCCTCGTCCCATGCTATAGCTGATGCACGCCTTATTAGATCTGCAAGTTCTGTCTGTTTTTTTATTTTGCAAAGTGTTGATGCGGTTAGTCTAAGTGGAATTTGAAAACGTGAATGTGCAGTTCTTCCACCTGGCAACAATGTCGCAGCTATTCTAGATGTTGCTACCGCAATTATTATTTTACCCATTTTTCTTAAATGTGCCAACATTGAGCGGTATAATAAAGTCTTACTAGTGCCTACAGGACCATCAATAAAGAAAAGTTTTGATTGGTTATGCATAATACTTTCTATGATGGTGTCAAACGCAATCCTCTATTGAGCATTCAAATGTTCAATAGATCTCAAATCATCATCAGAAATATGATAAGAAAGCTCATCCTCAATTATTCTTGGTAGTGGTTCGTCTTCTAAAAACTCAGCACTTATTGATGGCAAATCAAAATCATCAAGTTTCATCTTGTATTGATGCAACAACCTTCGTATCTCAAGCAATAACTTATTTATGATTAAGTTACTTGATGAAATTTCTCTGCCATAATCTTCACACATGCTAGGATGGAACTCATCCCAGAGTTCTCGAACTATTGTTAGTTGACAGAACACCAGTATGGATACAAATAACCTTCTCAATGAAGATGGCATTCTAACAGAGCGTGCTTCTTGCAGACATTGTATTACATAATCATCCTGTTTGAGAAGTCCTCTCATTTGAGCAGACTCCTTAAATGTTGAATATGTTATCCCATTCACAGTCATCAGATCTTCAAAAGATGTCGGACCCCTGACATGATTTAAAAGTATACGAAGATTAAACCTCTCACCTTCAGATGGCGACACAACATATACTCTTCCAACCACTTTATTGTTGCGTCTTCGACGAATCCATTTTTTTCAGATTTTATCCATGTGTAATATTGTGGAAATTCTCGATATAAATACTTTCCAGTCAAGTCAGGATCACAATTTATTTTGAAAAATTCTGTAAGCATAGTCTTCGAGTTGTCATCATCTGCAAGTAGATCACTTACGCGTTGTTGGGGGTCCAAATAAATCAAATAGTGGTTTGGTGTATGTAGTTGTAACCTAATGACTGAAGGATACATCCTACTGAACTCAAATAAGAAAATTCGCCACAATGCTTCAGGCACACAAATCCACCTTCCATCCACGTAGTGTTGGATTTCATCACAATTTTGTCCATTTCGTAACTCTAGTGCGACCCGATCAGGACCTTTATGGATGTACTTGTATATGTACTTGACACACTTAATCCCTCCATATACTTCAACATTAATATGAAAATCATATTTTAATAAAAGCCAGGGATTGTAAGGGACAACCCAACCATTATCAATGAAAACATCGTCATTTTTGGGAATTGATACTTGGCCACCTTCATGTCTTCGATACAAAGGGTATGAATCATTCCCTCGAGATGTGTATTCCTCAAATGGATTTGGAAAGTTCTTCTTGCATTTATCATTTACCATGCATGGACAATTAGGATTCATCGATCCACAGGGCCCATGTATCATATGGTGGACAACTGAAGCTTGAAGGAATTTCTGTACTTGCTCTCGGTCCTTGGCTGCCGAAAATGAAGGAAATGAAGACAATTCATATATATATCTTGCATGGTGAAGACACATGTTTCATTCTTTATTCTGCACGTCACACCGCGGGTGTGCTCACTCTGCACCGCGGGTGCGCTGAGCGTACTGGATCACTTCCACAAATTCAGAAGGAACGATCGCTGGTGCGCTGGCTTTTGGACCGCGGGTGCGTTGCCCTCTCCGTCCCAACACCGCAGGTGCGGTCACTTTTATGACGCGGGTGCGTTGTCTCTACTGTACCCCCAAAACTCGAATTGCAACGTCGCCTCTCCATGTCTGTTCTTCCATTCCCTTATTCATAATATGAGATAACTCAAAAGTATAACTAAGATCTCGGGCATTACATTTTTCCCCCTCTTAGATATGAGTTCATCCTCGAACTCGCAAGCAATCAATCAAAATAGGTAAAAGAAGCAATATAATCAAAAGCTGAATAAATACTCACGTCATGGAAATAACTCTGGATATCTCTGTCTCATCTCTGATTCTGTCTCCCAAGTCGCTTCTTCAGTGCCATGACGACTCCACTGGACTTTCACTAGCGGAATAGTCTTCGTTCTTAGCTGTTTTTATTTCCAATCAAGAATCTGAATTGGATGTTCAATATAACTCAAAGTGTCGTCAAGCTCTGCTTCATCAAGCTGAATTACATGAGAAACATCAGGCATATATCTACGTAGCATTGATACATGAAAGACATCATGTATCCCAGATAGAGAAGGAGGAAGAGCAAGTCGATATGCATGATCACCAATCTTTTCAAGAATCTCGTACGGACCGATGTATCTAGGAGACAATTTCCCACGTTTGCCAAATCTGACAATACCTCTGAATGGAAAAATCTTCAAAAATACTCTGTCTCCCTGTTCAAATACTAACGGTCGACGACGTACATTTGCGTACTTGGCTTGCCTATCCTGCGCTGTCTTCATTTTTTTCTGGATCACTTTAACTTTCTCAGTCATTTCTTGGATCATATCAGGTCCAAGTTCTGGTACTTCAGATATATCATCCCAATACAGAGGAGATCAGCACTTCTTGCCATATAATGCTTCAAACGGTGCCATCTCAATGCTCGTCTGATAGCTGTTCTTGTACGAGAATTCACAAAGATGTAGTGAATCTTGCCAACTAGTGCCAAAATCTAGCAATACAGCTCTCAGCATATCCTCCAATGTCTGGATAGTCCGCTCTGACTGTCTGTCAGTCTGAGGATGATATGCAGTACTCAGGTGCAGTGTCGTATCTAAAGTCTGCTGCAAACTGTGCCAGAAATGTGAGGTAAATCGGGGATCACGATCTGATACGAAAGATTTCGGCACACCATGCAATCTGACCACTTCTCTGACATATATCCCTGCCATCTGATCATGTCGGTACGTCATTCGGTACGGAATAAAGCATGCTGATTTCGTCAATCTGTCAATCACGACCCAAATCGCATCGCAACCCCGGGATGATCGTGGTAACTTCGTAAAAAAATCCATGGAAATGTGATCCCATTTCTATTCAGGAATAGATAGACTCTGAAGTAAACCTCCGGGTTTCTTCCGCTCAGCTTTCACCTGTTGGCAATTCAAGCACTTAGATACAAACTCTGCAATGTCTGATTTCATCTTGTTCCACCAAAACTATATCTTTAGATTGTTGTACATCTTTCTGCCACCAGGATGAATACTGAACCGACTACAGTGCGCTTCTGATAAAATCTGTTGTCTCAAATCTGAAACATCTGGCACTACAAGACGGTTATTCACATACAAAACATGATCATGTACCTGATACTCTGACTGATGTCCGGTTCTGACCATCTCAATCGACTTCTGAACATTCTGATCATTATTCTGTGCTTCTTTAATGCGAACAATCAAATCTGGTTCCACTTGAATCGTAGCAATTCTCAATGGTCTACTATCTGTATCAAATGATAATCCAGACAAACAGCACTCTTCAATCAAATTCGAAATACCTATCGTCGACAAAGATAAAGCACATACCTTTCTCCTCAAGGCATCCGCTGCTGCATTAGACTTCCCTGGATAGTACTTGATTTCACAATCAAAATCTTTCAACAAATCGAGCCATCTACACTGTCTCATATTCAATTATGACTGCGAAAACAGGTATTTCAAGCTCTTGTGTTCAGAATAGATTTCAAACTTCTCGCCATAAAGATAGTGTCGCCATATCTTCAGTGCAAACACAATGGCTGCCAATTCAAGATCATGAATTGGGTAACGTGTCTCGTGAGGCTTCAACTGTCTCGAGGCATATGCAATCACATGTCCTCGCTGCATAAGAATACATCCTAGCCCTCTGTGGGATGCATCACAATATACAACAAAATCACCAGTACCTGAAGGGATAGTCAATACAGGAGCACTGGTCAATCGTCTCTTTAACTCCAAGAAGCTAGACTCACAGGCTTCAGACCACACAAATGGCGCATTCTTCTATATCAACTGGGTAATCGGCTTCGCGATACTGGACAAATCTTTAATAAATCGTTGATAGTACCCTGCCAAACCCATGAAACTGCGTATCTCTGGTACAGAAGTCGGTCTAGGCCAACTAATTACAGCTTCAACTTTACTTGGATCAACAGAAATACCGTCTCCAGATATGATATGCCCCAAAAAGACAACCTGTCTCAGCCAAAACTCACATTTTGACAGTTTAGCATATAGTTTCTCATTTCTCAGCGTTTGCAACACAGTTCTTAAGTGTTCGACATGCTCAATCATACTCTTGGAATATACCAAAATATCATCAATAAAAACAATAACAAACTCATCCTGTCAGTCCCAAAAACACCGCTGGAGCATTCGTTAAACCGAAAGGCATGACGATAAACTCATAATGTCCATACCTGGTTCGGAATGCTGTCTTCGGTATATCAACATCTCGGACTCTCAGCTGGTGATATCCAGATCTCAGATCGATCTTGGAATAGATAGAGGATCCTTGCAACTGATCAAATAAGTCGTCGATACGAGGCAAGGGATATTTGTTCTTTACTGTCGCCTTATTCAATTGTCGATAATCGATGCAAAGTCTCATCGAACCATCTTTCTTCCGAACAAATAGTACCGGAGCACCCCAAGGAGACACACTCGGTCTAATGTAACCCTTGGCCAATAAATCTTCGAGCTGTTCTTTCAATTCTTTCAATTCAATAGGTGCCATTTTATAGGGAGCTCGAGATATAGGAACGGTACCTGGAATGAGATCAATACTGAAATCTACCTCTCGGATTGGAGGTAACCCTGGGATCTCATCTGGCAATACATCCGCAAACTCGCATACCACTGGCAGATCTGCCAATGATGGGCTCAATTTCAGTACATCTACTGAATATACAAGGAAACCCTCTGCTCCTTTCTGCAACAATCGGCTCATAGACAACACATATATCAAGGGAATCCGAGCTCTGGAACCCTTACCATAGAATTTTCACTCATCAGCCATCTCTGGTCTGAATCTGAAAATCTTCTGGAAACAATCTACAGTGGCTCTGTACTTGGTTAACATATCGATACCGACAATACAATCAAAATCAGACAACCCAAGCACAATGCAATCTAAGTCAATCTCGTGACCCTCGAATTTTAGCATGCAATGTCTAACCGATGTCACTGATATCAAACCACTCCCCAAAGGAGAAGAAATCGATACTACGGCAGATAATGACTCGACAGGTAAAGCATGCAATAATGCAAAACGCTCAGAAATGAAGGTATGAGATGCACCTGTATCTATCAATACATAAGCAGGATAACCACAAAGAAAATAGTTACCTGCTATCACATCGTCTGGTGCATCTTGGGCCTGCTCTTCTGTGAGTACAAAGACTCGAGCCTACTGTCTGGGAGGTTGGCTCACTGTCTGGCTACCTTTGGCTCGGGGCTGGGTCTGTGTAGGTGTCGGCTGAAAGGAATGAACAGATGATGCTTGCCTCTCAGGCTGAGATGCTGATGCAGATGACCCTGCACCTTGAGATCGCTGTACCCCTTTCTGTGGGCAGACCCTGGCAAAGTGTCCCTGTTGTCTACAGATATTGCAGCGACCCATCACACCCTGACACTGCTAGGTGGCATGTCTGCCTCCACAAGAACTGCAATACACACCTGTATATTCTGTACTCTGGCCAGGACCTCTCTGTCTGGATCCACTGGAGCTTGACGAACTGCTACCTGATCTCTTGAACTGTTTGCCTTTCACTTTCAATTGGTCTTTCCTCCCGCTGCTACTACCACCGCTTTAAATCTGGGAGGGGGTTGAACTGAGGGATGTGGCGGTCTCGAAGTCGGAGCGACATAGGAAGTGCTTCGTTGCCTAAGCAATCCAGCTTCTACCCCTTGGCACGGTTCAAGGCATCTACAAAGTTATTGGGTCTACCGGTATTCACCAACGTAAAGATATCAGGATTCAAGCCATTGATAAACTGATCTGCAATGGCCTCGTCATTTTCTGCCACGTGAGGAGCAAATCGAAGCAATGTCGAAAACTTTGCCACATATTCTTCGATGTTTAACTGTCCCTGTTTCAAATTGGCAAACTCAGCACCTTTATCCTTTCGGTAGGACACGGGAAAGAACCGTTTATAGAACTCTGCTTTAAAAACTTTCCAAATGATCTCTGTGCCACGATGCTCCAATGCTTTCTTCGTTGTAAGCCACCATTTCTTTGCAACTTCTTGCAGTTGATGCCCAATAAGTTTAACTCGTCCCTCGTCAGTGTAGTCAAGAGACTCAAATAGCATCTCGATGTCATCGAGCCAACTTTCACACTCAACTGAATTTTCTGTGCCCTTCAGTGTCGGTGGTCGAAACGCCTGAAACCTCTTTAGCAAAGTCTCCATCGGTGTAGCGGTCACATCCATCGGATCATTGGATGTACTGCCCTGTTCTGGTGCCTGACCTGCTACTGGATGCGTACTCGTCAAGGAGGCATATCTGATTATC
This sequence comes from Primulina tabacum, assembly GCF_025594145.1. Lineage (NCBI taxonomy): Eukaryota > Viridiplantae > Streptophyta > Magnoliopsida > Lamiales > Gesneriaceae > Primulina > Primulina tabacum. The sequence continues at coordinate 15,074,680 of NC_134558.1, forward strand.
AAACGGATTAGTACACAATTTATACAATCTGTCTCAGTCCTCCTCTGATCATATACCTCTGATCCAGAATCGGTTTTGATTCAGTCTTTGCAATTACATGATGTAATCAACTCAGATAACAATACAACATGTAATAGGGAAAGCAATAAATCATGCTAGCACAATAAAACCAAGGAAGACAACTCGATCTACCCCGCTCATTCACTTCTATTTCAGTCTACAGAACCTACGGCTTTGATACCACCTGTTGTGAGGACCCGGGCTCTGACACACTAGTTTTTGGGATTAATTGGATCTTTGTTAGAAAATGTGGGTCAAAATTTTGCTTTTAATATCAAAAACCACTGTATATAAATCATATATCAAGGTTAACTCTATTTTATTTCAACAGACGTAAGTACATGTCTTGTTCTACTTCGTTTATACAAACAGTGCTCTTAACAAACTACATAGTACAAGTAGAACATCTAGCTGTCTTCTACGCCCGAAATCGCCACGCTATCTCGTTCTCTCATCTTTGTCTCGACCCTGATCCTGTCCCATCTGTTGTCATGCACACATACAGACACAACAACAGCCGGAAACTCCGGTGAAAACAAATCCCAGTATAAAACATATACACATGCATATACACAATATCAATCATGAATATCCTATCATGAATATAATCCATAGCAATACGTCCCATAGTCTATGAAACATAATTAATATAAGGCAAGCAATTTAAATCAAACTCATATCCTTGACTCGACTCGTATCTAAGTCTAGGGATCTCGGTGTGAATATGACGTAACAAGTCTCCCACCTACTCTCCCAATCGGGGTGGCGGTACGTCTTATTCCTAGACTTCGGCCCTGTCTGTATCAAATATCTACAATCGGAGTCGATCTTCTCCTATGCCTCGATACCACCGAACATCCTATCTCAATGCTTGTATATAAATCAATATAAAACACAACATAACAAGGTATAGAAATCTAGTATGTGATTTATGGGAAACTCAAACCGGATCTGATTCGAGTTATATCTTCCCAATGAAACATTGAATTATACTTTTCTCGTCGTAGTCTCGGTTCAACAAGTCAAAGTCTTGAAATCTCGATATCAAATCTGTCGATACCAATCTGAAATAACATATATATCATGTACCATATCAATCTCCAACTCAAGGTAGGATATGTGTGTAGATCAATATGGAATTTCAATAACTTTCGACGGCGTAACGGCTTAGTCTCTATATACCGATAATACCAACTCAAGAATTATATCATCAGCTCATATCCATCACAATCTATACATCAAAATCTCAAAATCTGCATATTATCAATTCAACACATGCTGGAAAATGAAACGATAGCATATGATATCCGTTCTTTGATCCGGTTTCGATTCTACTTATCTCAACATATTAAGAACACATCATATAGCTCAAAATCTGATTTCCCCAACATGCTATTTCAATTAAAGTAAGAACATAACAAAACTTACATCCTTTAGAAGCCTATGTTGTAAGGAGCAAGAATCTAAGCTCGGATTCAAAATCGGATGGTTAGATATTGCACAACCAAATTGTTAATACATCTTGAAGCTTGAAGGAATTTCTGTACTTGCTCTCGGTCCTTGGCTGCTAAAAATGAAGGAAATGAAGACAATTCATATATATATCTTGCATGGTGAAGACACATGTTTCATTCTTTATTCTGCACGTCACACCGCGGGTGCGCTCACTCTGCACCGCGGTGCGCTGAGCGTACTGGATCACTTCCACAAATTCAGAAGGAACGACCGCGGGTGCGATGGCTTTTGGACCGCGGGTGCGTTGCCCTCTCTGTCCCAACACCGCAGGTGCGGTCACTTTTATGGCGCGGGTGCGGTGTCTCTACTGTACCCCCAAAACTCGAATTGCAACGTCGTCTCTCCATGTCTGTTCTTCCATTCCCTTATTCATAATATGAGATAACTCAAAAGTATCAAACTAAGATCTCGGGCATTACACATTGTAATCATTATATCTGGTTTTCCATATGTTTGTACCAAAGTCATGGCATCTTGATACCGTTGGTACATATCACCTGGGCTACCACCGAAAGATGATGGCAAAATGATTCTGGTACCAACATTTCCTATATAATGTATATGATAGATATGTGTAAGATGTGAGTTGTAACATATAGTGTGAAAAATAATATTCAAATCATTAAGTTATCGTACAATATTAAAATCATTAAGTTATTATACCTGCATTATTTTCACCTCCATGTAAGCAATCTTGCAATCCTTGGTAAAGTTCTGAACGTATATCACGTTGATTTGAACGTATCCATCGTAGTCTTTGTGTTTCAATCTTTACATAATTGTCAACCACATATTGTTGAAGTAGACGACCTCCTCTAAGAATCAAATATGGTGAATTTTCTCGTATCTGGATAAGAAGAAAATTTACACTATATGAGAATTGATGTAAATATAAGTTTGAACATTTTTTAATTAAAAAGATAAAGCATAAAGTGCAATGTTTTTTCACTAACCTATAGCATATACGCATGGTAATTTAAGCATGTTAATCGGGTACCGTTGATATTTCAGCTATTTAAGTCCCAACCATATGTACCATATGGCAAAAGGAGGGGATATTGTAAAGGATCATAATAGCCAACTACATCTTAAATACTGATACGATTTCCACCGATTCCTTGTATAGTAATATCTCGACTGCTCAAAGTTTCTTGACATTCGTTGTCAACAATGACGGCTGCAACTTGAGATGTTGTTGGTAAACTATATTGATGTTCATTAGGTTTTTGTTGCTCGATGATGAGCCTACAGTTAGGTATGTCTTCACATTTGCCAATTTGTCGAAACACTTGGACAAATGGATTGTGTTGATCAAGAATGTTTTGTATCTTAAGCAGCAATTCTCGCCTTAGTTCTGGATTTTCATGAAGTCTATTGTCTATATCATGATCTGTGTCTACAATCCACATCTGCATGTACCGTGGCCTACAATTCTCATTTGGTAGAAGACTTCCAATCGAGTGATATATTGATCCCTGGGCACGAAATGTGTAAATTCCACGTGTACCGGTTGTTAAGGACTCATCTATATTGACTCCCATTGATGTAAAAGAGAAAACATGATTGTAAGCCCTTATGAACCGTCGAAATTGTCTGCCTTCCTTGTTATCCGCATCATACAACTCTTGCAATTCAAGGGGAGAAGGGATATGATCGAAATTTGTGTTTCCATTTCTACAGCAAAATTGTGATGTTTCACCATGAAACAGTAGAGCTTGGCAATGTATACAAATTCTTGGGTCAGACAATTGCCACCGATAATTTATCTCACTTTCACCGAAATTTCTTGCTAGGTTACGATATCGACGAGGACGTGGATATCGTTGTATGTTAGTAGTGACATTGTTTTCATTGAAAATGTTTCCTGCAAAAATTTTAGATTAATCTTCAAACTAACAATTTTAAAAAGAGTTGTTGCTAGAAGAGTGAACCAATAAATTATATAGTGGAAATTTATTATTTTAAACTATTTGTAAACTTTGTTTTTTAAAGTAACCCATTTTCCAAATATATGACGAAGTATACTGTATATTGCAAAAATTTCAAAATTTTTTTCTCCTATATGTTAAATGAAATTATGAAATGCAGATAAGCTATAATAAAAAAGTCAGATAATTCATATTTTACGTTAAAAAAATATACCATATTTTGAAATAATATCTTTATTATTTATATTAATTTTTTAAAAATATGAGTATTTATTTTAAATAAATTAATTTTTGTTGTACAAAACTATGAAATAAAACATTTAAAAATAAACAATGTGTTCAAATTTAGTTTTACATGTTTAAAAATATATTTAATGTAGGATGCTTCCTGTTTAATTTTTGAATTAACCTCTGAAACATTTAAATGATTAAATATTTATGAAAAAAATGTTGACATTTAAAACAAAAAAAATCAATCACCTAGTTGATGGACCCTCATTGAAGTCATTAAATATTAAATGTATAACGTGAGAGAGAAAATTGATGGCAGAAGCAATAAAATATTTTTTTTTCAATAAAAAATACACATGTATGTCACAAATATAAAAATTTGATGAATCAAGTATTTAGCAATTTAAAACCAATTAAGTCAACATATTTTGATTAAATTATTTTTTTATTTGAACCCATTGATAATGGATAAAAGTGTAAAACATATATATTCAATCGACTATTTATTTGGATATAGTAGAATACCCTTGATGAATAGAATTTGGCCTTGGTAGACGTGTGCTAGAACTTCCACGGTCGTAATTTGATGTCAAAGTATGAAAAAAATATTGGCTCCGAGCGACATGTTTGTCGCACTGTAGTCACATCCACTAGTAGAAAAATCGCTTTTTACTTCGCGTATTCAATGAAGTAATAAGGTAGTTAATTGCCGAAGTATATGGACGTGAAGTAATAGATGTACCTTTTACTTCGCATAATAACCGAAGTTGTATGATTGAAAATACTGAAGTCTTTGGCCGGTTTTCGGAGGAAAATCGGTCCAGAATTGAACCGGTGCCGAAGTAAGAAATGTGTTTTACTTCATCGATTATTGTAAATAATGAAGTTATATATTATATATAACTTCGTCTTAATTATTATTTAGCGAAGTAGTTTATAATATTTTACTTCATTATTTACAATAATCGACGAAGTAATTAATCTGAAAGACCTCGTAGTTATGTATTTTGATGAGGTAATAGACACAAACAACTTCACAATTTATCCTATTTGTGGAAGTAAATATAATCTATAACTTCAGCATTTATCCTATTTGTTGAAGTATTTTATATTATTTTACTTCACAATTTACATTTAGTGACGAAGTAAGTGGTTCGAAAGACTTCAGTAATTTGTATTTTGATGAAGTAATTGCGCAAAACAACTTCGCTTTAACAGAACAATGTTGAATTAAATTAATTCTATCACTTCGTCTGATTTCTTATTGACGAAGTATTTAATATTATGCAACTTCACAATTTGCAAATAACAACGAAGTAATTTACCTATTACACTTCATTTTTTTTTATTTTGATGAAGTAATTGTTAAAAAAAGACTTCGCAATATATGACTTAATACACTAATATAATTAAACTCATAAATTATCCATCTAAAAATTATTAATATCCACGAATCCACAATTACATATTCATCAATCCACAAGTAACCCAAAAAACGTATCCACAAAACCAAAAGTATATCCAAAAATCCACAATGACAAACAAAATATTTGTCCCAACATACACCATCCATCTAATCACCTACATAGGAGTAAACAAATTCACTCCATTCACTTTTAACCTCGTCATATTGACATTGGGTGTAATATTGGTTCTTGATGCATCCTGCAAACTGAAATTTGAAACATAAAAAACTTAAGGCTGGATGATTAAAACATAAAAAACGTAAGGCTAGATGAGCTGCCAAGCTAGCTAGGAAAATTAAAACTTAATCTTGGAACACAAATATAATTAACCCATGCTTAAAAACAATTATAAGAATTTCCCATGTACAACATATTTTTTTTCGAAGAACAAGCTGTCACAAAAAACTAAAACCATATTAATTTGAGGATTAACGTAAAAGAATTAATATATGAGACAATTTTGATATGATTAACATGATGCATGTACCAATAAACGCAGACAACAAGAGTCTCGAGTTCAATCCGATATGAGGGAACCAATAATGACAGATATAGACCAAAAAAACAGGAAAAGACAAAACCAGATCACCTTAAACTCCAACAAAATCTGAAGCCACCCAACTTCTTGTTTCAAGTAGCGAAATCAACTTAAAAGTAAGAACAGATTGAATTTGTGCCATTTGGAAATGATACAAGAATCTTGAAAAAAAGACAACACTTACAGTCCAGAATCATACTCCCGTATATGATTTCTGGGCTTCAAATTTCTTGATAAAACCAACAACCCACCAAATAAAACAAATGAAAAGAAAGTATTTTAACCAAAACATATATCAGCAATAAACAGAATAAACACAAAAGCTTAAGATTACAACACAGAAGATATGAAAATCAGGAACAAAATTTCCTTTTTTTATCAATAATATAAAATATATCACAATGACAACAATTCATCTCAAGCAATTATCTCAACAATAAAATATATCCCAATGGCAACACATTATCTCAACAATAATACATTATCTCAACAATAAAATATATCCCAATGGCAACACATTATCTCAACAATAAAATATATCTTAATGACAACAATTCATCTCAATCAATCAACAAATTTATCCCAAGAAGAAACTCACCATCTTCTCCAACTGTGGATCATCGCAATCGACTATCTCTTTCATGTACCTCATCACACAATATCCACACTCAACCGAACCACTTTGTTTCAGATTACCCTATAATGGAATTGAAAAGTTAATGCAACAATCACAATCTAATTAATAACCACTACCAATTCATGTATTCATAAATAAGTACGATACATACCGTCAATATTTTAAAACCTGGCTCTTTAGAAATACCCTTGGAGGCATTGTACATCTTCACCCCACTACATTTTAAAAAATAAGAAATTTTTTTGCATATTTATAAGTTAATGTATTCAAAATCAACATAAGCTACTACTTACTTTGTCACAATAGTTTTCCATGTATCATCTCGGTAACTGTTAGATGTTGAATCCAATAAATATATCATATTCTTATCTTCGTTGACGATTGTCAAGATCCAATGGTACCTGAAAAAATGAAATTACAGCATTGACTACCATGAAGTAAAAATCTATAAATAACTAAATTCTTACCCAGTGTTGTATAGGATGAGGCAGATGCTATCTCTACACACTGCTTCCAACTGATCAGCAATATGTTGTGATAAGTCACGGCCATCTGTGCCAATCGGGCATGTAGGTATATTACCGGGATCCACAAACGAAAAATAATCAGCCTTCTCTTTTTTCTTCAAATCTTTGTAGAGATAACTGCATGATATAGATGCACAAATATATCGTTTAGAAAATTTTCAAAATATGAACAAGTACCACAAAAAATATTATATAAATGCACAAATATTGTAAGTTAGACATTATATATACCCCATGTAAACTAAAATTTGTCTGGCACCTATCTCCCTCATCTCCATAAAGCGTACGATATCTTCTCTTAGCAACCGTATGCTTTTAGGACGTCCAAACATAGCGTCCTCAAACTCAATGCATATGGTATCCGATTCATTCAGCAATCGAACAACATGAGAGTAGATATACTTGCACGACATGGGTAATGTTTTCTCAATTTCTTTGAAATTTTCGCGCTGACCAGGAACATCCGCAAGCACAAATGATTGAGGTTTCCCCTTCCTCTACAATTTAAAATATAATTCATACAAGTATTTTAAAATAAAACATTGTTTGAGCAACATATCTGACAGTTGCAAACACAAAGTCAAATGAAAATCGAAAGTACCTTTGTCGTTGGACAAATAACCAACTCTTTAGGCCAACCAACAATGACTCTAACAGCATCATTGATGATTGTTGGTCCAAACTTAATTGGGATCGGAAACTGTGCTTTTTCATCTAAGACAACATCAATAGATACCTTGAAGTTCTCTTCCCCAAGTGGAACATGGTGAATCATAACATTTGGACCTCCTTCTGATATTATTGTGCCATAAGCCACCACGTTTTCGCGTTCTTTTACAGTCAGGTGACATTTTTTCCCCTTTCAAGAACAAAAAGACATGATATATTTTTATAATGTCATTTTAATTTAATTTTTTGAGCGCAAAAAAAACGAAAGAAGACTACCTATTGACTAACAAACGAAAGAAGACTACACAGATGCATATAAGTTAGAAAAACAAAAAAATTCGACGGAGACAATGACTAACAAACACCGTCATGTCCAGTCCTCAACACACAGTGCATATAAGTTAGAAAAACCGAAAATTAGACAATGCCTAACAAGAAGGGGACAACAAATATTTTAGACAATGCCGAACATTAAGAACCTAGAGACGGACAACCAAGGCCTTAGAAAACAACACGCACCTCCAAAGAAATGGTGTGTATCTCAACCACCAACCTCATCAGAAACTATTGAGTCATACAGAAAGGGACTTCTCAACTAGTAGCTCTTGATAATACAAGACAATAGACTACTGAGTCTTTGAACACAACAATATATCAATTATAGTATCGAAAGACCTACCAATCGCTTGCATTAATTCTGTCAACACGTGAGCCGCATAGAATACACTTGACTTATAAAGTCTTAACACCATGTATTTCAAACTTCTGATAAGGTTGGTGGTGGCCATTTTCAATAAATAACTCAACAGAGGTACGACAACAAGAAATTAACCAATTATCGTTCCAATCAATACCATACCTCGGGAAACTGGTGCCGGACTAACTCAGTGCTTTGAACGGTGGTGGTGGTGGTGTTTTGCTTCCCTCTCGGTGAGTGGAACGGCGGTGGTGTTGGTGGTTCGAAGCCCACGGCGGTGCGTGAAACGGCGTGGTGTTAGGGTTAATTTTGAAAGAAAATGTGGATGGATATAATGAGCTCGTCTGTGAAGGAAATATGATATAATCGATATTATTCAGCGACGGTTTCTAAAAATCCGTTGCTACTAGCGACGGTTTTTGACAAGTCCGTCGCTGACTAAATCGGCGACGGTTTAAAACCAACCGTGACTGGAAATGTGATTACATGCGAAAATTGATGTGTGAGGGCAGTGTCTCTTGCGCATATGCACGACACCGATGCGCGCATATGTGCGAGGTAGGCAGAGGACCTCGCGCATATGCGCGCTACTGTAGCGCGCATATGCGTGAGGAGGCCAGTAGCTACGATGCGAGAACAGAGGAACTCGCGCATATGCGCTGAAGTGTGCGCGCATATGCGCGAAAAAAGCGTCGCTATTAGCGACGGCTTTTTGAAAAACCGTCGCTGATTAAATCATCGACGTGTTTTTAACTACAAACCGTCGCTAAATGTTCAGTATAGTTTAGCTTTCTTTGTTAATCGGCGCGGTTCATCTTATTACTTCAGCATGAACTTATTTTTCTATTTTTTTACTTCGTCAACATTGATATGTCGAAGTAAAATATTATAAAAAAATATAGTGAAGCCCGTGTTTTTTAACATCCGAAGTAAAATATATTATTTTACTTCGCTTGTGTTATTACTGAAGTTATTGGTAATGTATTACTTCGTAATTTATTATTGCCGAAGTAAAGTCTGCCGAAGTAAAATCCGATTTTTCTACTAGTGATCAACAACTGTCATGAACAATAGATGTGGAGCATTTTTAAACTTCGTAGTAGTATTTGAGAGTGAGAACTATTTGGGATATTTTGTACAATACATCAAAGTGAATAAATGATCGTTTTGCCAAGAAAATATTGTTGAACCTACATTGTGGATATAATTCCAAATATTGTAAAAGATACTTACGATTTTCATTGATGTTATGAGTTGATTCTTGAAGCATTGTAATTTTTGCAACAAAATACTACTACCAAGATTAGACTCATCTGGAATTGTTGATCTTTCATTATCTTGTCTCCTTCGATAATTTGCACGACGGCGAGCCAATTCCATGTTCCTTGCATCCTCATTCATTGATCGTCGTCTGGTAAGTTGAGCCAATATCCAATTTATTTGTTGATCTGTTGAGCAATATATTCATTTTATAAGTGTTTTTTGCATCAAGCACACATCAAAAGTATCACTTATAGACCATGTAAATATTTTTTGAACTACGTATTATACCATGCTGGTTTGAAGTAGGAATGGAGGAAGTAAATTCCGTTCTTCTAATTTGGTAATTTGATCGACGTCGAGCAAGGTAAGATTGTCGTCGTTGTTGGGTCATAGAATGTATCATTTCACGTTCGTTATGCGTTAGCATTTGTCACCTTTCGATGATGTAAGAGCTGGAGCTAGAATTGTCATGTCCTACATAGAATTATAGACGAATATTTAATGTACTTGTGAAAATAAAAAAATTATAGTGGAATATACTTCAAAACAAAAGCGAGAATGGAGTGGTTAATGATTATTTTTGCATGTATGTACATGGCAATGTCGTCAACTATTTGAGGCTATATTTTGCCAATATATCATCATTTTTGTTTAAATATGAAAGATATAAAAAATTAAATATATTAATGCTATTGTATTATTATGTTGAATGATCATGAATGAAATTGATTTTTAAAATATAAATATTTTAATAATTTTTTAAAAAATTTCCACAATATAGTATTAAAATGTTTTATTGAAATTTTGTATGAAAAAATAGCATACCTGTGGAGACCTTTGTTGTTGATTTGCGACGTCATTTTGTATAGAAAACATGTTATTGACATTGTTGTCTGATATATGATCTCCCGAAGTCGTGACTTTCATTTTTTAATATTTAGATATCTGCAAGAGAAATATATTCTTATTACATCAAAGTCAACATAAAGCATAACCTAATATATACTGAGTGAAGAACCCATTGCCCAAACTATTTAAAGAATCTTCATTAATCTGACAATAAATATGATAAATTTATTGGAAGTTGTGAAAAAATAGTAAAATAGAAAGCGATAGAGAAGCAGAAGATTAGAGTTTAAATTTTTGTTTTTAAAAAGATGTAAAATACATATGCAATGCAGAATAATCATGATAAATGATACAAAATTCTAGTCCAAATATTAAATAATGGTCTCGAGGTCTAGGTTCAGTTTTGAACGCATATGAAAGGTGGCGTCTCCTAAGGCAGTTTCAAGTTGTGAGCGTCGTGAAATGCAGGTAATTGGATGAGAGTAAATTGACAGCGCTTATCACAAATGAATCTAAGAACACCGAATAATGAAGATGAAAAAAACCTAAGAGAATAAAGAGTTGGACCAAATTTCAAACCTTGATCTAAAATATAAATTTGAAAACATTCATAAGGGGGGAACCGAAACCAAGTGTCAAAATGTGCATCATATTTTCGGGATTTTAGAATTCTAACGATAAATTTAAAAAATGGAAAACACTCGTAAGGGGTAAAAACATTACTAAAAAGAGGAAAGGATAAAAATCAAAATTTTGTAAAAAGATCACCAAGATACCGTTTAGTTACTCTAGCATGCCCAATTTTAATAAATAGTTAAGATATAAAATATGTAATAGTAGTTTTTTTATATATAATTTTAAAAAATATTATATGACATTATGGTCACTATTCTGTAGGAATAAAATTAAATAATAAGTATTTTATGATACACTATTTTATAACGAAAGAATTCATAATAAAATCTGAAGTTGATCTCTTTCAACTTCACCGATGAATGAACTTAAATTCCATATAAAAATCTAAAAGAAATTATGTTTTAATGTGTAATTGAATATGGATTGACAAATAAAAATAAAAGTAAAATCATTAGAACATAAAAGAGAATTTAATAATTAGCTTGTTCGGCAATATGCAAACATGAAATTAATAAATAAATCAATTTGTTGAGTTGTAGTGATTATCTAAGGAAAATGGTATCTAGAGATCCAGAAAATGGAGTCATACACCAAGATAGCCCGTCTCCACGATCCTGACTTCAAGGTTTTATCAATGAGATACATCCACAATAATATCATAAATTCATTGAAATAACTTAACAATATCAAACTTTTGCCTAATTGCTTAGTCTATAAAACTCATAAAATTTTAGTTTACATGCCTTTGGAATTTTTCACATAACTTGATCAAAACTCACCAAATTTTCATTCTTTTAATTTTGTCGGAAAGCTAACTCATTCTATAGCAAATTTCAATTGTTCAACGCTTAGTGAATAATTATGTCGTTTCAATTGTTTGACAATTGAAACGACATAATGCATACTATTTTAAACCTTCTTCAATCTTTGCACAATGTTACCTCTTAACATACTTATATAATACATTTTATACTTAATATTCACGTACTACGTCGCACACAAATTCCATTTTTCTAATTCACTCATTTTACACATGAACACTATCAATTTAAAGCAGGATTAAAATTCCGAGCCTTCTTAACAGATGAAAGAAACAAACATTGTGACCAAATATTCACGTACAACGTCGCACACAAATTTATTTCAATTTTGTGTACGATTTAATGTTATATATAATTAAGTCGATTCAATTAATTGACAAAAAACAATTAATATTTTAAAATTTCTTCAATCTTTGCACAATGTTACCTCTTAACATACTTATATAACACATTTTATACGTAATATTCACGTACAACCGCACACAAATTCCATCCTATCCTCTCTGAATGGCTTATTCAGAGAGGATAGGAAATAAATGGAGGGCGTTACTTAAAGTTCCAAAATAACAGGATTCAATTATTGATCACTACAACGTTCTTCCAAGTTCAATCTTAGTTATTATATACGCTTGATTAGACAGAGAACAAATGAGAGCATCTTACGTTAGTCATTGATAAGCACGAATTATAGCATCTTAGGGACTTTATTTTGTCGTATTCGTGCTTATCTGGCGTTTTTATTCCGAGTTTCGCGCTTATTTCGTCTCGTTATGGCTATTTGTAGGTTTGACCAAAAAGATGATAAAAGCCAAAGAAATGGAAAGAAGTCAAACTTCGCAATGCCATATTAGAAAACACCCGGAAAAATAGTACAAAAAGAACACCCGGACCCATACACGGACCCCGTGTATAGGTCCGTACCTCAGAAACCAAAGGAAGACATCGACCGAGTCTACACGGACCTAGAGACGGACCTCGACACGGGGTCTGTATCCAGTATTCCGGAAGAAAGTTTGGACCGAGTCTACACGGACCTTTATCCTGATGCAGGCACGAGGTCCGTGTCCTTGAGATCAGAATCAGATTTCGACGAAGATTTGCTCGTGATTTTTGGAAGAGAATAAAAAGGGAAAACCTAGAGAAAAAAAGGGGAGGCGTGGAATTCTTTACAGAGGAGCCGACTTTGAGAGGAAGAGGGAGGAGAACTTTCACGCTTCCGAAGACGGTGACGGCTTGGGAGAAACGAGAGAAATTCGTACACTTTACACACAAGACCCACGCACCATCGCTGAGATTTTCTCCATCCTTATTGTCTTATTTTCAGTCATGAATTCGAATATTAAATTTGATTTTAGTTTTGAATTTATGGAGTAATTTTCTCTTGTGATCGGGACCACGATAGGGACAAACGATTGATTTTGTTTATTCGTTGGATTGTTTGATTTATAAAATTATTCTATGTTATTGATTAATGTTTGCGTAATTTTCGTGCTTTTAATCTGGCCAATTATTTGCATGTTTGTTGTTCGATCTTGACTCGAAAGGGAATAGATTGAATTTAGCTTCAAAAATATTAATCAACACACGGTTAAATCGACTGGAAATAGTATTCGGTTTCAGTGTGCGATTTTAGGCGACAGCTGTAATTCTATCGTCGATAAATGCGTTTTTGTTTAATTAAATTCAATTAGAAATAATTGGGCTGTTAAATGAGAATATGATTATAAATTCTAGAAATAGGTTTATAATCAAATTAGAGGATTGCATCGTGACTTCGAATAATTTGTAGTTAAATAATTACAGTGCATGATAATAATCAAAGTTTGTTATCGTCGTGTGTTCCCGGTCATTTTATTTAAATTTGAAAACCCCCAAGTTCCAAGCTTTTCTGCCGATTTGATTTTAATCATTAATTTAGCATAAATTAGTTTAATTTAATTAGTTTAAATAATCTCCAAATCACTTATTATCGTTGCCTAGATTAAATTAAATAATTTAAATCTTAGTACTTAAATAGTAGTCTCTGTGGGATCGATACTTGGACTTGTCGTCCAATTACTATAACTTGACCTAGTCCGCTTGCTAGAATTAATCCCAACCAAAATCATCGGTCAAGTTTTTGGCGCCGTTGCCGGGGACTATTTATTTAATATTAGGATAAATTATTTGTTTGAGACTAGGCTTTTATTCTTAGTTTTAAATTTTTCAATTTTTTTTCTTTAGCATTTTAATTAATTTTGTTTCAGATTTTTATACTCTTTCGGAGCTTAGATTGTGCACTTAAATTTTTGATTTCAGGGGTTAGCTCGTGTTATATGAGCCGTGCTCAAGACGTTAGGAACCTGGTGCAACTTGATCTTGAGATTGAAAGCACTCTCCGCAGTATCCGCAGAGCTCGAAGGAATAACAACTTGACTCTGGAATTTGAATCTGAAGCAGAATTTGAAATAGACCGTAAACCAGAATTTGAAGACATGGCCGGAGAAGAGGACAATCGTACTTTAATGGAGCTTCATAGGCCAGCATTTTGAGGTTATGGCTCTAGTATTGTCCGCCCTACAATTCAGGCGAATACATTTGAACTTAAGCTCGCCATCATCCAAATGATTCAAATGCAAGTTAAATTCGGGGGATCACCATCTGAAGATCCCAATGCACATCTGGAGAACTTTCTGTCGATCTGTGATACGATTAAATGCAATGGGGTGAGTACTGATGCCATTCGGCTCAGATTATTTCCATTCTCCCTGCAAGGAGAAGCTATAGAGTGGCTTCGAGACCTTCCAGCTGGTTCTATTACTACATGGGATGGGCTAGTTGAGGTCTTCATGCACATGTATTTTCCCCCAACTAAGATTACACAGTTGAGAAACGAAATCACATCATTTAGACAGAGAGATGGGAAATCACAGAATTCAGCATGGGCGAGGTTTAAGAAGATGTTGAGGATGTGCCCGAGACATGGCTTTTCAATAGGCCAGCAGGTTGAGACATTCTATTATGGGGTGGGATCCTTCTGTGAGATCTATGCTCGATGCGGCAGCAAACGGAAGCTTATACAGGAAAACGCCAACCGCAGCACTTGAAATCATCTCGAATATGGCAGAAAGCAATGTGGGTTGGCAAGATAACCGAAGGGAGAAGAAGGTATTCCTTGAGATGGATGCTTTAACAGCGATTACAGCGAAACTTGATGGATTGACACATCAGATGGCACAGTTACAAGCACAGAAGTCAATACCAGTCAAGTCAGTGAATCAGATTCAAGGAAGTGCTGAAATGGTTGGTGGTTCATCTAGTGACATGCCATTCATGCCAGATATGTCTTGTGAGGGAATACAGTGCTTTGGAGGGGATTCAGTAAATTATGTGGGAAACCAGGGTCGTCAGCAATATAATCCATACAGTTTTTCATATAATCCGGGTTGGAGAAATCATCCGAATTTTGGGTGGAGACCGTCAGAAAATTCTGTTGAGCCACTACATTTTAATCTTCCACAACATCCTACACAGCAAAAGCCTCCTTAGCAACCACCTAAAACTCCGCAAGGTGCTGGACCTTCTATGCCACCCGGTTTCAAGCCACAGGATAGCAAGTCAAACCTTGAGGACATGCTTGCAAAGTACATAGCCGGGAATGAGATGAGATGGCAAAACCATGATGCCATGATGCAAAGAGTGGAGACGCAACTAGGACAATTAGCGACACAAATGGCTACAGGAGCTCCGGGTACACTACCTAGTGACACGGAAAAGAATCCAAAATGTGTCAATGCAGTCACGGTGACGTCTCCCATAAAGCAGGAAGTGATCGATGTTGAAGGCGATGTGAAGGAGAAGGAATTATCCAAGCAAAGGTCAGAGGACGCAAGGGAGAAAGGTAAGTCTCTCAACTCAAACTCCAATATTGATATTAATTCACTTCCCTTTTCCCCAAAGAGCTAAGCAACTGCAATTGGATACTCAATTTTCAAAATTTCTTGAGATTTTCAAAAAGCTGCATATAAATATCCCATTTGCAGAAGCTTTAGCTCAAATGCCCTCATATGCAAAATTTCTTAAAGAGATTTTATCAAACAACAGGAAATTGGTTGACTTTGAGACAGTTAAGCTTTCGGAGGAATGTTCTGCAATTTTACAAAATAAACTCCCTCCGAAGCTTAAGGATCCAGGTAGTTTCTCTATCCCTTGTACTATTGGAACTTCGAATTTTAGTACAGCTTTGTGTGACTTAGGTGCAAGCATTAACTTGATGCCATACTTATGTTTTGAGAAGCTGAAAATAGGTGAAGTGAAGCCAACTACAATTTCCCTGCAGTTAGCTGATAGATCAATTAAATATCCTAGGGGAGTTGTAGAGGATGTGTTAGTAAAGGTTGACAAGTTCATTTTTCCGGTTGATTTTGTTATGTTGGATATGGCAGAGGATCGTGAGATTCCTCTTATTTTAGGAAGACCGTTTTTAGCCACTGGGAAAGCTCTGATAGATGTACAAAAGGGTGAGTTGGTGTTGAGACTGAATGATGAGAGCGTGGTGTTTAATGTTTTTCAGTCCATCAAATATCCTAATGATACATATGATTGTTTTAGAATTGATGCTACTGACGAGCTTGTTGAGTGTGGTTTGCAGGAATTGATAGGTGAAGATCCTTTGGAGATTTGTTTGACTGATTCATGCCCAGGAGAGTTGGAAAATGAGGATATTAAGTAATACATGCAATATCTGAAAGCAGGCAGACAAATTTCCAAGACGGTAAATTCTAGGATTGGGGAGCTTTGGCATATCCCAAAACCTTTAAAGTCATCCATCGAAGAAGCCCCAATCCTAGAGATGAAACCTCTTCCTTCGCACTTAAAATATCTGTTTTTGCTTGATAATAATAAATTGCCAGTAATTGTTTCATCTACGTTGACAGGTATGGAGGAAGAAAAGCTGCTGCGAGTCTTGAGAGATAACATCAAGGCCATAGGTTGGAGTATTGCAGACATAAAGGGGATCAGCTCCTCCATGTGCATGCACAAAATTCTGATGGAGGCCGACCACAAGACATCCACCCAACCTCAAAGACGTCTAAACCCGGCTATGCAAGATGTAGAACCCGTAATTAGACTACGTACGAGCCATGCATAATTCTAGTATTTTGAATTTAATTGACTTCATTGCATGATTATTTAAATGCTTTCTTTTGTAGTTAATTATTTTAGCCAGCAGTTTGATTTTATTCTTTCAGTTATTTCAGTGAGGCCGGACTGGTGTTGGAGTTTAGAGATAAATTTAAGATTTAGAAAATATTTCCAGGATTTAATTTAGCTAGCAAGTAAGTTGATTTAAGTTAAAAAGGAGGTTGAGGATTTATTTTAATTACTTGAGGTGAGTAGGAAATAAATTCATTTGAGTTCAATTAATTAAGGGATTTATTCACTAAATTATTTAAAGAATAAGTAAGGCTTTTAAGGGTTATAAATTTAGTAAATAAGCAACACTTCCCTTCATTTCTTTATTTCAAAAATTCGGCCCCTTGGAATTGTTAAACAATTCATTTGCCAACTCACACCTTTAATCCTTTCTTTATATTTAATTAGTAGGATAATTCTTTTATTTTTGGGAGCACCATTTAATTAACTAATTAGTATTATCCTAGTCTAGTATCATGAAGGATAATCGGCCACCCCATCCAATCCCTCCAACAAATCATTTGATAGCAACAATTATTCAAAATTCAAATAAAGGTAGACTTGGTCACCCCTTTGTATCCCTTTATTATTGGATCTCTCCTCACTCCCCTAACCACTTAATCCCTCTCCCACACCACCGAGATCAGTAGCATTTCAGTAGGGTTAACCAAGAAATAAATCGAGAGAATTAGTGAGAAAGAAGAGAGAAAAGAAAAGGAAAGAAAATCACTCCACCTCCTCCGCGCCGAGTCGTCGTATTCTTTCGTTTTTCCTTCAAACGAATCAAAGGCATGTCTAGATTTCTTTCAAACCTCAATCAAGTCCTACTATTATTTTAAACATCACTTTTACATGATTTTTACACAAGAAAACCGAAATTTACATCAAGCATTTTCGAAATGCATGTGCAGAATTTTTCGACTTTCATGATGCTCTTCACGGTTTTCTCTTGTTTCAGTTGCTACAGGTTATGGTTCGACTCCAGGCTCCCAAGGCGGCTCCTAGACATGTAATAGGATGCATTAGGACCATGTTGGTCCATTCATTCAGTCCCCATGCTTGCTGGAAAACCGAAATCACGGCAAGCTCCCCATAGGTGCAGAATTGTGTTCGAAAATTCAGTTTGCTGTCTTAATGGAAATGGATCTGATCATGGCTGCCACAGGGCCCATAGCCATGGTTGGATCACTTTCCTAGCATGTCTAAGACGTGACTAAGTTGTCCTTTTGGTGGCTTGGTCCATGGTGCGCCGGTTTTTAAATCAAAAGCAAGAACAGCCCCTCCCCTTCTCGGCCCTTCGGTTTTTGACAGCACTTGTGCTTCGAGTTTTGTGGAATGGTATGGATCTTGGTTGGCCTATGGCCCTTAGCCACGAATCATACCATGTCCCTAGATGTCTAGATCGTGTCATGGTCAATCAAATGACCACTAGAACGATCCGTGACAGCAAAACAAGAACAAGAGCCCGACGTGCAGAATTTGTTCTCGGGTAAGAACTTTCGGTTGGTTGCTGGAATGAGGCGAATTGTGGCTGGCCTAGGGCCCTTAGCCATGGTTCAAATCATTCCTTGGGATGTTGGTGAGAGGTTTTGATCGGTGGTTCAAGCGCCAATGGCCATTAGCCTCGAAAACGACGCAAGCAAACCCAGCACAGTTGCTGTATTTTTGTACAGCAACTTGCTGTGTCGGTTCGGTGGCTCGTTCGAGTTCTCGGTTGGCTTTTAGCCTATGGCCTTGGACTGAACAGTGCCTCATTGAGTTGGAAAGGTCATGTTTTTGACCGTTCGTGATTCGGATCTTTTTTGAGGTCATACGAGAATTTACGGTGCGATTTGCCAAATTGACTCTCGAAAGAGCGTTTCTTGTTTTGGCCTTCATTCCACCTAGATTTCGACCCTCATCATTTTAGGAGCATTAGTTCATAATTTTAAGCGTATTTTAATCATGACTATACGTCGGTTCAGTGTTGGTTCGGGTTGGTTCAAAGTCATGATTAAATACGAAGTCGTTAGACGTAATTGTCGCATTTTCAAACTTAATTGCATAGTTTGGTCAAGTATAAGCTATTGCATATTTTTCATGGCATATTTAGGTTGCAGCGAGCCTGGAAGCGATCCAATCCAGTTGGTAAAATATACAGGATATTTTCATTATGCCATTTAATTATATTACGTTTATGAAAATAGAAAATACTTATTTTTGAGATTTATGCGATATTGCTTGTGGTCAATTCACTATTATGGGAGCATTATTTTACACGGTCGCCAGTGACCGATCAATTCAGTTTGGTACCACCCGGTCGCCAGTGACCGGTCAGTTCAGTTTAGTTTGATACTCCCTGGTAGCCAGTTACCGATCAGTTCAGTTCAGTGCAGGGGCCACAGGCGTAGACCATAATCTCAACAGAAAATTATTATCAGTCATTTCAGTACAGGGCTCCAAGGAGCAAACATTTTTACTATGATATTTAATTCATTCATGCACGTATTATATTGCTCAGTGCAAGTCATTTGCAGTATGCCTCATGACATGATATTTTATCCCATGCAAACTTTACTTTAGTATTTACTCGTTACCTACGATATTTGCATGCTGAGTCTTTAGGCTCACTAGACTTGATTGTTGTAGGTAGTGATGAGCATGGGGCCGAGGGCGGGGACCAGTGAGCCAGCTTGGGTCGGCAAGTAGTGGCACCCGAGGACCTCATTTGTAGCATGTTACCATTTTATGCAAACATTTTTATCCGTTGTTGAATATTCTTAAATTGTTATTTTTTGCAAACTTTATTTTCTTCCGCTGCTATATTTTTAAACATTGAACTTGATTCATCAGTTGATTTTATGAATGAGGCAATTTAAGTTCTTTAAAAAGAAACTTTTTAATTTTCCTCAAAATTTTCAAGCAAGGATTTTCGGGCCTTCACACAAGAGGTGGTGAAGAAAGAGGTGATAAAGCTACTGGACGCAGGTATTATTTACCCGATTTCTGATAGTAGGTGGGTTAGTCCAGTGCAAGTTGTTCCGAAAAAAGGTGGGATCACTGTTGTGAAGAATGAAAATAAAGAATTAATTCCTACCAGAACTGTTACGGGGTGGCGTGTTTGCATTGATTATAGAAAACTTAATGACGCCACCCGTAAAGACCACTTCCCCCTCCCATTTATTGATCAAATGTTGGAAAGGTTGGCTGGACATTCTTTCTACTGTTTCCTGGATGGTTATTCCGGTTATATGCAAATTCCCATTGACCATGAAGATCAGGAGAAAACCACTTTTACTTGTCCTTATGGGACATTTGCATATAAACGAATGTCATTCGGTCTATGTAATGCACCAGCGACTTTCCAACGATGCATGATGGCAATTTTTCACGATATGATTGAGGACTTTATTGAAATATTCATGGATGATTTTTCCGTCTTTGGCTCTTCGTTTGATACATGTTTGTTTAATCTGCCTAAAGTCTCTGAGAGATGTGAGGAGTCAAATTTGGTTTTGAACTGGGAAAAATGTCATTTCATGGTGAGAGAAGGAATAGTGTTGGGGCACAAAATTTCTGAAAATGGGATCGAAGTTGATAAGGCAAAGATTGAAGTAATTGAAAAACTCCCAGCCCCAACAAACATCAGAGGAGTGCGTAGTTTTCTAGGACATGAGGGTTTTATAGACGCTTTATCAAAGATTTTTCCTGCATTGCTAAGCCTCTGACCAACTTACTGATAAAAGATGTGCACTTTGATTTTTCTGATGAGTGTGTGCAGGCATTTCAGATTTTGAAGGAGAAATTGATCACCGCACCTGTGATGATAGCACCTGATTGGGGGTCGCCATTGAGGTGATGTGTGATGCAAGTGACACAGCTCTAGGAGCAGTGTTGGGCCAAAAGAGGGATAAATGCATTCATGTCATCTACTTTGCTAGCATGACACTGTCCGCTGCCCAACCGAACTATGCTACTACAGAGAAAGAGCTTCTTGCTGTGGTTTTTGCTCTGGATAAGTTTAGATCGTATTTGATAGGGAGCAAAGTTGTAGTGCATACCGATCATTCAGCCTTGAAATATTTGATGGCTAAGAAAGATGCAAAACCAAGGCTAATTCGTTGGATTCTTCTTTTGCAGGAATTCAACCTGGAGATAATCGATAGGAAGGGGACAGAGAAACAAGTTGCAGACCATCTTTCGCGTCTGGAGAATCCTATTCAAGGTAATGACTTTATTCGCGATGACTTCCCGTGTGAACAACTCTTTGAAATCAACAGTTTGCCGTGGTATGCCGATTTTGTTAATTATCTATCAAGTAAGTTCATTCCTCCCCATTTCACCTATCAGCAAAAGAAGAAGTTTTTCTCAGATTTGAAATATTATTTGTGGGAGGACCCTTACTTGTTCAGAATATGTGCAGACGGTATAATCCGGAGATGTATCCCCCAAGAAAAGGTAAGAGAAATTTTGTTTCATTGTCATGCTGGTCCGGCTGGAGGCCATTTCGGAGCAACTAGAACTGCGTCCAAAGTACTCCAGTCTTGTTTTTATTGGCCTACTTTGTTTAAGGATGCGCATGAATATGTCACAAAATGTCCAGATTGTCAGCGCACAGGTAATATCTCCAGGAGACATGAATTACCTCTCAATAATATTCTTGTGTGTGAATTATTTGATGTGTGGGGTATCGATTTCATGGGTCCATTCCCAGTTTCTTTTGGGAACAAGTATATTTTGGTGGCTGTAGATTACGTGTCAAAATGGGTGGAGGCACTTGCATGCAAAACAAATGATTCTAGGGTTGTCGTTCAATTTCTCATGAAAATATTTTCTCACGTTTTGGCACACCTAGAGCCATTATTAGCGATGGGGGTACTCACTTTTGCAATCGTCAGTTTGACAGTCTGTTGGCCAAGTATGGGGTCCGACATAAGGTGGCCACACCTTATCACCCTCAAACTAGTGGCCAAGTCGAGGTATCGAACAGAGAACTTAAACGCATTCTCGAGAAGACTGTCGGTGCTTCAAGGAAAGAATGGTCTAGAAAACTCGACGATGCACTTTGGGCTTACCGCACTGCTTTTAAAACCCCCATTGGCATGTCCCCTTTTAAATTGTTGTATGGGAAGTCGTGTCACCTACCTGTTGAACTTGAACATAAGGCTTATTGGGCTACTAAATTCTTGAATTTTGATGCTAAAGCCACAGGTGACGAGAGAGTTCTGCAGCTGAATGAATTGGACGAGTTTCGGTTGGAGGCTTACGAGAATGCCAAGCTTTACAAAGAGAAAACAAAACGTTGGCATGATCAGAACATAGTCCATCGAGAATTTGTGGTGGGACAACTGGTCCTATTATATAATTCTCGCCTGAAATTGATGCCAGGTAAGTTGCGTTCACGGTGGTCAGGACCATATACCATCACACAAGTGTTCCCCTACGGGACAGTAGAGATCACTAGTGAAGCAACTGGACCTTTCAAAGTAAATGGGCATAGGCTGAAGGTTTATCATGGTGGTGCCATACCCGATGAGCCGACCACAGTGGATATGCGGGATCCAAACTGAATCATGGGAGTACAGTCAGGCTATCGACTCTAAATTTAGCGCTTGCTGGGAGGCAACCCAGTGTTTAGTTTTATTTTTCTTTCGTCTTTTATTTTAGTTTTCTTTCTTTTTTTTTTCTGCATTATTCGTGAACTAATCTCAGTTGATGGTGGTGCAGGTCATTTATTCACTGGTGATGAGATTTCTAAAGTGTGGGGATTCTATTAGGACGGGCAGATTCCGAGCGTAAAATAAACCAGGGAAGTTTCTGTACAATTCTTGCATCGTGTGTGCTTGATTGAGTTCCAAATTTGATGGGTAGAATTATAGAATTGTATATTCCTAGCTTTGCATACGTATTTGGTTCTAGTATGTTAAAAAAATAAAAAATAAAAAAATAATAATAATATTTGATTCCCGAGTCTGAACGGACCATCTCCAGGACCCCTACACGGGGTCCGTGTCTCTCACTTTCAAAAATGCCGATTTCCAGAGTCGACACGGACCTGTACACGGACCCCCACACGGGGTCCGTTCCCTCTAATTTCAGGCAATGCTCAGAATAAAATCGCGATTTCCGTTGCCAAAATCCCTAAACCCCTAAAATCTCCCCTCCTTCAACCTCCAGCACTCACCACTCGCCGCCACTTAAACCTCTAGCCGGCACCACTCGCCGCCACTCACAACCACCACTCACCTCCACTCGCCGCCACTCACAGCCACCACTCGCCGCCGGCCACCTAAAAACACTATGCCATCACCTCTTACTTTCCGGTAAGCGTGGTTTTCCCTTAACTCCAATATTCGCCTAGCCACGTTGGGATCTTGTGCCATCTATTTGATTATTACTTGGGTCTTCTTCTTCGATTATAAGAGTGTCGGATTTTGCTTGTTTAAGGGCTGTTTTATCATCACTTTGGTTTAGTTTTGGGATTGAATTGTTATTGGAGGCTATTGCCCGTAGATTGGGGGTGTTGTTTTCTTATCCTTGCATTGGTGTTGGCTTGTGTATTGTTTTGGTTGTTTGAGATCAGTTGGGTTGTGTTTCTAAGTTGGGAATATTGTGCTTCACTGATTGCCCATTTCATTCTAGCCGTTTACAGTGCAATGCCTCCTCGTCGAAATTCTGGTAAGCATGCTCGGACAGGTGCCTCGTCATCTTCTGGATCTGCCAGGTTGACCTTTGATAGTTCTAAGTTCACCAGTCGAGAAAACTTTGAATGGTACTCGGCGCTGCACGAGAACTCAGTTATTGTTGAGCGGTCTATTCATCCAAGGATCGACGCCGAGGTACCACTGAGGGCGGAATTTGATAAGTTTGGTTGGGGACCTCTCTTGGACATCTCCGGCCCATATTATCCCGATCTGGTGTGGCAATTTTACGCCAATGTTGAGGAGAGGGGCACGACAGGGCTGCAACATTTGCGCACGTGCGTCAAAGGCGTGCCAATTGAGGTGACCAGCACATACTTGGCTGCGATTTTAAATGTCTTTAATGAAGGGCCGTCGGTGTCCTTCAATCAGTTCGATATTTTCTTTTCGGACCTCACCTTTCGGATCCCGGAAGCCCGGCGTCGGCTCCAGTACCATACATCTCCTACCGGCTCCCGCTCCAGTGTCCTCCCGACATCCCTCCCGCTACTTGATCGCTTGATTTGTTACTTCACGGGAGCGAACATTATCCCGCGGAAGGCCGGTAACAACGAGGTGCGACATATGGACCTTTACATCATAGATAAGATGCTGAATGGTTTAGGGGCAATTCCTGCAATCCCAGTGGCGTCTATCATCATTTCTCATATGCGCTCCGTCGCCCATGTGGATCCCACGAAGAATAAGACACCATACGCCCCTTTCCCGATCATCATTTCTCGCATTTTGGCGGCCCATGGTGTCGATTTCACGGGCGAGACCTTTTTCCTCCCGACCTCCACTCAGATGCTGTCACCCCAAGCCATGCAGGGGATGTATTTCATTTTCAGACAGAGTGCTTGGTATCGGAACCCTGGGAGTCGCCATATCACTCCTCATCCTCGTGACCCGCCGGTGCCTCCACCTACACTCGATGACCGCGCCTGTGAAGATCGTGTGGAGGAAGAAGCGGCATTGGATGCCCGAGCTGGCCCTCAAGCTGGAATACCCCCTCGACAGCGCACCTCGCGAGTCAGACGTCAATTTTACTCGTCTTTACTTGATTGCATGGACGACATTCGCACCCGCTTGGCTCGAATCGAGCAACAGTCCCCCGATGCGTATGCACCACCCTGGGACAGATCTGCACTAGATGACTTAGAGGATTTGGAGCTGGGATCTGATGATGATTAGTTAGTTTTATTTGGTTAGGACATGTGGAACCTTTGACCGGTCTTCTCTTTTATTTCTCTTACTTTTCATTCATACATTGTTGACGATCTTAGGGGAATACTTATTATTGATGATTATTTTAGTTTGGATTTTTTTTGGTTTGAGTGCTCGCGTGTTTTGTCTATTCCGTTTTAAGGTTTTTGGTGCTTTCGATGTCATTTATTTCAGGATTTGCTGATTTCTACCTCATTTCCACCACGTACTCGACAGTTTACCAGGGAAGTGTTCGCTTTAACATTCTTAATAGTGCATTTTATATCGTTTTACACTGAGGGCAGTGTCGATTTCTAAGTTTGGGGGTAGGTCAATTTGTTACACATCGTTGCACAACACTTAACAACACTTTTTTCACGTAAGATGAAACTATTTTTAGACAAAGAACTCTTGTTTCACTTAATAACGGATTAATTTGTTACATTATGGATCACCCGGGACATATTTTCGTGCCTAATATTGAATGAGAGGAGTCGTAGTTTCAAGAAGAGGCTCAGACATGAACCAGTTATGTATCAACATTTCATTCAATGCACGTGGTCAAACTTTTACTCATTGATAGTGAATTGGTGAAATGTGAATTTAAAAAAAAAAAAAAAAAAATCGGACAACGATCCCTAGAACTTGTCTGATTAGCCCTCGAAGGGAAAATACGAACGATGGTGACTTAGGGATGATTTAGGCGATCTTTGGACCGTTTGAGCCTTTCAAGCCTAACCGATACATCATTTGTTGTCTCTAGTAACCCTTTTTAGCCTATAAAAAAATCGAATGATGTGTGTCGATGACACACAATTAGCCCCTATTCGTAAGTTATTCAATGTCCCACATCAACTACCTGAATCTTAGCCTATACACTTTTTCCTACCTACATGTGAGAGAAATAAACCTCCTTGACACATTGACATGTTTGAAATACACCAATGATTGAAGAAATATGTGTGAAGGAGTCGATGAATCCTTATCAATGAAAAAAATAAACAAAAAAAAAAGAAAAGGGAGGAAAGTGTACACTATTAAAAACACCCGAAAAATCTTTGGGTGAAGGTTGGTGGACAATGAGAAAGAAAGGAGACGATAGAGCTCTGAAAATGATGAAAATACAGTAATTGGTGATGAGTCAAAAGTTGAATGAATGTGCTGCAGGAATATTTTTATTTTCTCTCACTTTTGATTCCCATATCTTTTATTGTAGCCGTGAACCTTGACCTTACGTTACAAGCTTGAAAAGACCTATTAACCAAGTCATCGTCGTTCAACATTTAGTAGAGAGGGGTATGAAAGTCAAGCATATGGGGCGTCCCGATAACAAATGAAAATAAGTGATCATGAAACCAAGTAGCTAGTAATGAGTACGAGTCTGACCTGCACACTACTCACATCTTGTTCTGTTGATCCTTATTGGGTAAATGTTTGAATCTTAAATTGCGACGAAAACGAATCTTGTGATATGCGAAGCGTGATCTTTTGACCGGGGGTGAAAAAGTTTGACAAATTGAGAAGTTTTGATTGTGGTACTTGAGTTCTGAATCTGAGATAATTCTCATCTTTATTATTTGTCTGATTTGTTCGAGGACGAACAAAGGTTAAGTGTGGGGGAGTTGATAAGCACGAATTATATAGCATCTTAGGGACTTTATTTTGTCGTATTCGTGCTTATCTAGCGTTTTTATTCCGAGTTTCGCGCTTATTTCGTCTCGTTATGGCTATTTGTAGGTTTGCCCAAAAAGAGTATAAAAGCCAAAGAAATGGAAAGAAGTCAAACTTCGCAATGCCATATCAGAAAACACCCGGAAAAATAGTACAAAAAGAACACCCGGACCCATACACGGACCCTGTGTATAGGTCCGTACCTCAGAAACCAAAGGAAGACATCGACCGAGTCTACACGGACCTAGAGACGGACCTCGACACGAGGTTCGTATCCAGTATTCCGAAAGAAAGTTTGGACAGAGTCTACACGGACCCTTATCCTGATGCAGGCACAGGGTCAGTGTCCATGAGATCAGAATCAGATTTCGACGAAGATTTGCTCGTGATTTTTGGAAGAGAATAAAAAGGGAAAACCAATAGAAAAAAAAGGGGAGGCGTGGAATTCTTTACAGAGGAGCCGACTTTGAAAGGAAGAGGGAGGAGAACTTTCACGCTTCCGAAGACGGTGAGGGCTTGGGAGAAACGAGAGAAATTCGTACACTTTACACGCAAGACCCGCGCACCATTGCTGAAATTTTCTCCATCCTTATTGTCTTATTTTCAGTCATGAATTCGAATAATAAATTTGATTTTAGTTTTGAATTTATGGAGTAATTTTCTCTTGTGATCGGGACCACGATAGGGACAAACGATTGATTTTGTTTATTCGTTGGATTGTTTGATTTATAAAATTATTCTATGTTATTGATTAATGTTTGCGTAATTTTCGTGCTTTTAATCTGGCCAATTATTTGCATGTTTGTTGTTCGATCTTGACTCGAAAGGGAATAGATTGAATTTAGCTTCAAAAATATTAATCAACACACGGTTAAATCGACTGGAAATAATATTCGGTTTCAGTGTGCGATTTTAGACGACAGCTGTAATTCTATCGTCGATAAATGCGTTTTTGTTTAATTAAATTCAATTAGAAATAATTGGGCTGTTAAATGAGAATATGATTATAAATTCTAGAAATAGGTTTATAATCAAATTAGAGGATTGCATCGTGACTTCGAATAATTTGTAGTTAAATAATTCCAGTGCATGATAATAATCAAAGTTTGTTACCGTCGTGTGTTCCCGGTCATTTTATTTAAATTTGAAAACCCCCAAGTTCCAAGCTTTTCTGCCGATTTGATTTTAATCATTAATTTAGCATAAATTAGTTTAATTTAATTAGTTTAAATAATCTCCAAATCACTTATTATCGTTGTCTAGATTAAATTAAATAATTTAAATCTTAGTACTTAAATAGTAGTCTCTGTGGGATCGATACTTGGACTTGTCGTCCAATTACTATAACTTGACGTAATCCGCTTGCTAGAATTAATTCCAACCGAAATCATCGGTCAGTCATCGTGTGAATCTTTGGTAACATGTCATTTTCTCAGTTTTGACCCACCATTATTTTTTTATTTGAAACACGATGATTGTTTTTATTCTTATCTTTAAATGATTATCACACTATTAAATAAAATTGTAGTTGGGGAATCCAAAACATGACTCATGCGCTCCCAACTCCGTACGAATAATCGTTCACCATACAGTAAAGTCACCTTTACACCATACATTCTTTTTACCATTCCATCAACACATCGTTCTTAAAGTTCCAAAATAACAGGAGTCAATTATTGATTAATACATCGTTCTTCCAAGTTCCATCAACACATCCTACAGTATGCATGCAATATTCGTTACATTTCGTTTCCGTTTCAATCTACTCTTTTCTGACCAAAAACCAAATGAAACATTAGCAGTTTTCATCTTCAAAGATATCGCAGATAATGCATCCACACACGGGAGAACAGCCCCCCAAATTTAAAATTAAAAAAATATGATTCAAAAAGAACCAAGCAGCTAGCCATACATTGCAACGGAAAAAATTCAAATTTTACGGTTAATATTTTAAAAATGAAATATGAAGAACCTTTGGTTTGTGAGAAATTGAGACAGCAATTCCTTTGACGACGCCGGGAATTACCCCTCCAACCGTCCCACCAGCCGGTTCAGCGGCAGAGGCGACAGCAACAGAACCAGGAGCAGATCCTATGTGTGGGTTGATATCCCAGATAATGCATCCACCCACAGGAGAACAACCCCTCGAAATTAAAATTAAAAAAATATGACCCAAAAAGAACAAAGCAGATAGCCATCCATTGCAACGGAAAAAATTCAAATTTTACAGTTAATATTTTTAAAATGAAAGATGAAGAACCTTTGGTTGGTGAGAAATTGAGACACCAATTCCTTTGACGACGCCGAGAATTACCCCTCTAACCGTCCCACCAGCCGGTTCAGCGGCAGAGGCGACAGCAACAGAACCAGGAGCAGATCCTAGGTGTGGGTTATTCTTCAAAATAAATTGAAACTGGTTGCGGCTTCGATGGGTGTAGATGACTGTTCGTGGAAGCCGTTGTCCTGTTATGTGCCACTTTAAGTAGTGGGAGAAAAATAAACAACGCAGCGTGGGGTTGGTTTGTTGAGGAAGTAAAGGAGGAAGCAACAACCATGTTAGATATGCGGATGTTTTGTTTCAGAAAATCTAATATTTGGATTTTCTGTTCTTGAGAGAATCTGTTTTCTGCGTTGGATTTGAGGGAAGAAGAGACTAACGTGGGGAGAAAATAAAAAGAGTTGCAGGGGTAATTTTGGGAAAGTAAAAAACAGACCAAGACATCATACAGTTTTTATGTGGGCTTTAACTTTAATAAATAGTAAAAGATTAACACACTAACAAAATCCTTGGCCTATTAACAAGTTAACTAGGCCCATTAAGCCCATTAGTGTTTAATTAAAATATTAAAAATAATTTTGTTTAAATAAGTTTGTGAATTTATTAGCCAGGTTGCCAAAACGTTCGTATTTTTGTTGAAAATCCAACACCCATAAAAATTAAGTCCCCGCGTATAAAATCACCTCAAAACCCTTATTTTCAAAAATAATAAAAAGCATCACCCTTAATTTCAATAATTAAAAATAATTAACCAATAAAAACATTTTTCTATTTTTCAGCCACCGGTCTCCGTTCCTCGATCGCAACTCGAATAACCTTTTAAAAATAAATTTTAATGCAACCATGTCGAACAATATATTTTAAACATGTAGATATGCACAACATAATTAATCCATTCAATTAAAACATTTAATTAAAATACACAAAGAATTTAATAATTGCATGAATGTGGTTCGCGTAGACTTTTAAATTTTCAGGGCGTTACAATCTTCCCCCCCTTAAATTGAATTTCGTCCTCGAAATTCGCTTACCCTTAATAACCCAAAGTTTAGATTCAGTTCTAGTAACCCAAAAATTCACGCTTCCGCTGCGCTACTCTGATAAAACTTAAAATCTAGAAGGTCCTTACGTCTCCTTGATCCCAATTAAATTTTCTTTCTAAATCCTCATTTTGCAATTCACAACTTAAAAAGACCCATAATGACCTAGTGATGTTACTATTATAACCTCGAATTTCAATTTTTCTTACAATTCCCAATTAAGAGATGGATGACCATACTTATCGCATATTATTTTTCATATTTTATACCCAAAATATTCATCAACTTATCATATTTCAACCTTAAAATCCCAAACGCATCCGCTAACGCTTAGATTTTTCAAGCTTAGTATTGATTCATCCTTAAAAACCCATGATCAAGATTCCTTATAACACTATAACCAAGATATCCCAAGGTTCCAAATATTTTTAAAAGTCTAAATCATCAAAAACTCTTATCAATTAACTCATTCAATTCTCACTTATTGATAAACTAGTTCCCAAATTCCGTAATAATTGCAAAACAAATTCTTAATTTCCTTAAAAATTATCCTAATTGGTCCTTAATTTCAAAATCCTCCGATTAACCCATAAGTTCTTAACATTCTTAATTCTCCTTTACGGGTTTCCCATAACATAAATTTCAATAATTTAAACTTATTTACCTAAATATCAATTCTCATAATCAATCTTTCCTTTCATCAAAACTTAAAATCCCAATTTATACATTTTCTTATTCCCGAAGTCGTTACAAATCCTCGAATCATTATTACTTATGAGTAATTCCCAAAAATTAATTCAACTAGTAACCATGAATCATAAAGATTTTCTTAGAAAAATCTACGTGTCACAAAGCATTCATAATATTCAGGATTAACTTACGGCCCAAAAAGTAAAACGTCAATACTAAAACACAAAAATCAATATAATCCAATTCCACCACGAAGCCAACATGCGTTAAAATCAAATAATTTCTTATTTCATATCTTCATGCAGGTAACATCATACTGAATCATATAAAGGAAGTAAAACTTACAACTTTAAGGCTTGACGACTGATCTTCCCGGCGCTGATGGTGGCACAACCCTTTACAGGACCTTTGCTCTGATACCAACTGAAACTTCTGCCTTTTTTATTGCTTTAAAAATACTAGAATTTTTTTTAACCTCCCTAGCATCGGCTGAACCACCAAAAATTACATAAAATATTTTGGACCTCATTTTAAAATAAAACAACCAACTTTATAATTGAGAAATACAGCCCATACTATAATCTCTCAAAAACCTCTCAAAACATTAATAAAAAGTCGTAAAATATTTTTAACATAACTTGAAATCATAAATCATAACTAGTGCGGAAAACTAGCGTCGGTCCTCGGGTTATGTGTACCTTCAGTCCAGCATAGTCAACCATCAAGACCTCCATTTTCATAATTATCATAATCACCTGCATCAATCACACCTAGTGAGTCTAAAGACTCAACACGTCATATTCTTGATAACGAGTAATACGTATAAAATCACAAGCAACAGTGAAAAATACTTGTACTTGAAATATCGTTTTAATGAAGATGCATAAACTTCAAACATGAACATTTTCGTAAACCTTTTTATGATGCATGAACTTTAAATATAAATATTTTCATAATGATGCATCAACTTTAAGCATAAACATTTTCATGACATGCATAACATAAACCTTAACCTTTTTCCTTTTCCTCAAAACATAACTTAAAACCTTTTATCATGATCATAACATTTTTCTTTTCCTTTTTCCTCAAACCATAACATAAAACATTTTATCATGATCATAACATTTTCCTTTTCTTTTGTTGAATTCAGATCGTTAATTGTGACTTTCTTCAAACCTCAAAAGTCGATGGATCTATCTACATGAAACCGCAGTACTGGGTGGCGGGGGACACAGCAACACTCTCACCGGTCAACTGGGCCCTGGCCTATCCTCTTTCGAATAGAATACGATCGTCGGGGTTCTCTCTGGCGTCTTTTCCCATAAATGATCTCCCTCTGGGGCCTTTTCCCCTCACGACATTCCCATTCTTACCGTTACCTCATATTCGTAATAATGGAAATACGATCGTCGGACTCCCACTGGGACCGTCACCCTCACGATATCTCCAACATTATCGAATTAGCCACAATTACTTCAATTTCTTCAACGTTTACATTCTCATTACTTTATAAAAATCATGCATAACATATAATTTTGTTTTTGAAACAAAGCATGCAACATGTCTTTTAAATGTCTTCCTTAAATCATAAAAATCCCATAGACATTTAAAAATCATAATTTAATCATGAACATTTCATAAACATTTAAAAACAATCATAATATCATAAAAATAGCATTTAGAGCATTGCCATGACGTTTACTAATTTTTAGGTGTAAAAACACCGTTTTATACCTGGACGTAAAATTCCTCGATTATGACTTTTTCTTGAATTCATTAACTCTAACATGTCCCAAATAATTATTTAAACTTACATAAATTTTTTCATATTTTTATTTGGCTTAAATCGAGAACTTTTAAATTAATCTTTAAATTTGACGTATTAATGCGTTTTAATCCCGAATTAAACCAAACCTTAACATAAAATTCCGAAATTAAAAACTTAGACTTTTAATAATTATTTAAGCTTAAACCTAATTTTCTAAAATTTTATAAAGCTTAAACTAGGTGTTTTAGTTAACTCGTTAATTAGCGTTTCGTGCGGTGATTAAACCCCGAATAAATCCAAAACTCGTTATTTTGATCCCAAATTTTAAACATAATATTTTTAAGATTTATTCTACCCTTTCAAGTCATGAGCCACACCCGTGGACCCATGGATTCAATTTTAGCCTTTTAATATTCGAAATAGACACTTTATCGAACACACCGAGCCATCTCCTAATTTACTCTAGCCACGCCCGAGCCACCTTGAGCCAAAAACTAGCCAACTCACCTAGGATCCCTACTGACCACACCCAGCCCGAAAAACCAGCCCTGGCCCACTCAAAAACCTCCTGCCCGTGACCCTATTGCATGCATGTATGCAAGTGTGAGACTCCTAAGCAAATAAGAACTCCTAGCCAACCTAGGACACTTCCAGCCCTTAACCACCGAGCATAACTGACCCTAACCTTTCCTGGACCACGCCAAGACTCGACTTAGACCAGCCCAAACCCCTGGACCAGCGCACAAGCCACATGAAGAAGGCAACAGCCTGCACGTGACTCCAAGGTGTCCCCCTCACGTTTTCTGTGTGGCTAGAGCCAAGTCGAGCCACCCTACACCAACTCATGAACAGCCCCTCTAGGAACCCTCTTGGACCCTTAGAACCCATTGGCCTGAACCTAAGCTTGAAACCGAAACCATACATCAGATATAAGCTATGGCGAAGAAACCTACTTGACAAGGACTCATGTTTTCTAGCTTAGCCACCAACCCAAAGAGCCAGCCCTTTAACCAGCTCCTCAGGCACCTTCTTAGGACCCTTATAACTCATCCTAGCCCAGCCCAAAGCCCCCAAGCCGAGCCAACACTCCTTGCCCATCTGTTGAACCCTGCACTACTACCCCTTGCAACTCACGGGTTCCATCTCCTCTCGAGCCAGCGGCCAGCCCAGCCACTGGACCAGCCCTTGCCCATCATACTTAGACCCTATAGGACCCTAGTGACTCGCTCTAGCCCATCTCGAAGCCCCTGGCCGAGCCATATTCTCCCTGCATCAGCAGCAAACCTGTGCGCCTCCCTTAATGCTCTCGGGTCTAGGACTCCTCCCCAGCCCGTGGTCTTGAGTCCTAGCGTGGCTAGGACTCTTCCCTGACCCCTCATGTGACTCTAGCCCAGCCCTGGTCCAACCGAAACTCAAGCAAGCAATAAGTTCCCAAAACCGAACACCTAGACACAAAAACGTGCAACTGGGTCCAGCTTGTTTCTATTTTGATTGCAGTGTTTCGTGTGTTCTAAGAGCCCTAAACTTGCTTAAAACTTGCCCCTTAACAACATGAAAACATGATTTTGGAACCACAATTCAAGAGTTTAATACACATGTAAGCATAGTTACGAAAATATCAAGTTGTGTGCCTTATTTTCTTTCAAAACATGTTCAAATAAATATTATGGTGTGATAGATGGTTAAAGGAGAGGAATATAGCGTGCTTTTGCGTTTTAAACGCACGAAAACATTGGCGATTGAAGAACGGCGACGATGGCTTGATTTTTCCCTTGAATTTTCAAAGTTTTCTCTTCCTTTGCTTGTGTGTGGCGTGAATTGGAAGTGTTTTGGAAGTTGATATTCAGAAAAGAGGCGTGTATTTTTGTGTAAAGAGTGTAGGTTTTTGCACTTTATATATTAATTAACACACTAACAAAAGCCTTGGCCTATTAACAAGTTAATTAGGCCTATTAAGGTCATTAGTGTTTAATTAAAATATTAAAAATAATTATGTTTAAATAAGTTTGTTAATTTATTACACGGGTTGCCAAAACGTTCGTATTTTTGTTTAAAGTCCAACACCGATAAAAATTACGTCATCGCGTATAAAATCACCTCAAAACCCTTATTTTCAAAAATAATAAAAAGCATCACCCTTAATTTAAATAATTAAAAACAATTAACCAATAAAAACATTTTCTATTTTTCAGCCATCGGTCTCCGTTCCTCGATCGCAACTCGAATAACCTTTTAAAAATAAATTTTAATGCAACCATGTAGAACAATATATTTTAAACATGTAGATATGCACAACATAATTAATCCATACAATTAAAACATTTAATTAAAATACACAAAGAATTTAATAATTGCATGCATGTGGTTCGCGTGGACTTTTAAATTTTCGGGGCGTTACAATTTTAATGTTAGGTGATGCACGTTACAATGTTTTCTCAAGTTTCATGTTTCAGGCGATCATTCGATGCGGGATCGAGGAAAAGAGACCGGTGACGATCTTGGCATATTTTTATGTGGTATTTTAATTTTAATTTAAGGTTAGGGCATTTTAAATAATTTATTTGGTTTTATCATTTTTAAAATCCAAATTATTTATGTAGTATTTTATGATATTTAAACTTTTAAAAGTTTTGACACTTGTGCAAGTTGTTTTAAATTTAGAGATTTTATTATAATTAGGGGAGATTTTGTATTTTTATTAGTTAAATTAACACTAATTACTCCTAATTAAACACACACACACACACTTTTTCACACACTAGAATCGGCAAATCACACACACACTATCACAATTCAGATTTTATTATTTTTAGAGGAGGAAACTAGGGTTCTTTGCAAGGAGAGCAGCCGCCCCTTCCATTCGATTTTCCAGCAAGTTTTCGGTGAATTTGATTGCAAGAAAAAGTGCCATGTTTGTCCCGGATCAACCTCGCATCTTTCCCCTCTTCGATGTCGTCGTTCGGTAACGTTAAAGATTTAAAGACATGTATATTCTGTTTTTTCCTGCGTCGATCTAGTCATATTATGTGTTGCGATGTTTTTATGCGAGAAAATACATGTGTGATGTGTAGAAGTTTGAGCAATCATATTTGGATCACTTTTGAAACCATCTTTGGGATCTCAATTCTCGTTTTTACTGGTCTTTTAAAAACTGCAACTTTTCGGTGGAGATTTTTGGAAAACTTTCAACGTAAAAAAAGTAGAACTCTTCGATACCTTCGATTTGATTTAAAGTTCAAAATATTTGGATAAACATTGAGTGAGATATGATCATTTTCGTGGAACTGCTCAAAATGCGTTTCCTTAAAAAATTATATTATTGATGTGTTCTTGAAGTTTTATTGTTGCAGGCTTCGTTGGGGATCGACGGGTGATCCCGTGCCTTTGTTTCCTTGGAATTGTCAAATTTGCGAGCCTACACGGACCCCTAGATGGACCCTAGCATGGGGTCCGTGTCCTTACTTCTTTTCGAGCATTTCTTTTGCGAACCTAAACGGACCCATACACGGACCCGGGCACGGGGTCCGTGTACTTCATATTTTGGGAAAAAAATTAAACTTCACATCAGGTTTTGTTTTGGGGTTTAAGATAATGGTTAGTAAGATGATTAAAAGAGGTCAAGTTCCAAGGGAACTAGAATGTCATAAGCTACTTATTCACTGCGGTGGTAAGCTTGAGTACCTTAGTCTAAGTTATGCAAGTTAAGTATTTCAAACTCATGTTAGTTTGTGGAGCAGTGGCCCCAAGCGAGATCCAACGAATCCCTCAACGCCAAGTAAGTATGTTTGACGTGCAAAGAAAATATATCAAGTTTTTGAGGTATGATAAATGTCTTGTGACCAATTATGTATGGGATTGGAAAGCGGTAAAGCATGACCAGGGAACAATCTATCCGTTAAAGCATGAATGGGGATCTCATGTATGTGGCAGTGGATTTTTCCCTGTCAGCCCAGTACTGTGGTTTAGTCTGATCAGGCGAATTATGTTATGGGTCACTTGCTTTGAAACATACCTCTACCCAAAATGATGAAGTTTATGAATGTTCAAGTATGTACAAGTGTGCAAGAATGTTTAAGAAAAGTCTTATGATGATGGCACGTCTATGTTTATGTATGTATGTACAAGTTTCTAGTATGTTACGTTCAAGCTTTTAAGTATGCAAGTTCAAGTTTCAAGTATGTACGCTCTATTTTAAAGATGCATGTGGTTTTATTACGTATTACTCGCTACTTCCAGTTTATACGTGTTGAGTCTTTAGACTCACTAGACTTGATCGATGTAGGTGAGGATGCATTTGAGGAGACGGGAGGTGGGGACCAAGGAGCTGGCTTGGATTGAATTGGAGGCTAGACCCGAGGACCGCCCAGTTTTTAAGAGTTTATGAACTGTCCAAAATAATCTGATTTCATGTTATCGATTATGAGTTTTAAACAAGTACTTTTAGTAAACTTCATTTGAGATCTTTTGTTGCAACAATATTTGGGGATGAACAGTTTATTTTATCGAATTTTGAAGGTTCGCCTTTTATTTAAGAAATTTTTTAATTTTTCCGCAAATTTTAAGTAGTAAAAAGTACGGTACATTACATGATAAGTACTCGAAGCGTACTGCTTTGTTAAGGCGATAAGAGAACTTCTGCTTTTATACTATCTTAAGGTTTTACTAACGCGATCTACAGGTTTTGACTCTCATCACCACAATAAATTAAGTCTATCAAAAAGCCTCCCTCACGGCCCTAAAAAATTTCAGGGCATAGAGGGGCGCTTAGGCTTCTTTCCCATGGCTATGGAAAAATCCAGTGCATAGGGGAGGCGCCTAAGCTCCTCCCCTGCAGCCTAGATTGTTCCAGGTCGTATATAGGGAACCTCAACACCTCGCCTGATAGGTGGAATAATTCGTTTTTAGTTTCATATATTTCTTAGCTTAATTTTCATTCATTAAGCTTTAAATTTATTACATAAGTGACTTTCCTTTAAGAGTATCCTACTACACTCCACATTTTACATGTAAAAAAATCATTAAATGTACAATATTCAATCTCACTACATTGGCAGATTACAACATTCGTCGTCATAGGAATGAGAAGGGAATAATTCCAAACTGTTAGCTCAAGTTCTCATAATTTTTTTGTCTCATTGAACCAAGATCTTTGTATCTTCAATCAACAAAGTTGGGTTACCATTATGAAAATTTTATTTTGTAGATTTTCATCTAATTCTTTTTGAAAAGTTATATACTTGATCTCCATCTAATACTTTATCTCCATCTAAGGATTTTTTTTAAACAATGGATAAGTTAAATTTTCTTATGATTTCACTCAATAAAAAATGATAACACCATTGAAGAATAAGTTTAGCATGATATTCTGCATTTGTCATGTAAGGTACAAAAAAGATGACGTAATACAACCGCATGCAAATTTAGGAAAAATGAAAAATGCGATAATTGGGAATCTTAATTAGTTTTAATGACATGAATTGATTATAATATGATGATTACATAGGGTTTATTGTTAGAATGCATAAAACTTTATTTTTAAATGTTATTTGAAATGCGATCCAGGAACGGAGACCGGTGGCTGAAAAAGGGAAAATATTTTTTATTAAATAATTGTTTTTAATTATTTAAAATAAGGTTTATATTAGGATCGGTTGGGTGTGATAAATTGTTTAGAAGGGAGGGTTGAATAAACACTTGACATTTTCACAACTTTTCGATAGATGAATCAGTTTAGTGATAAACTGAATTCAGGAATCTTGTTGTCAATATCAATCAGTTAACTTAATAAAATTGCGGAAATAACTGAAAGACATATAGAATATAACTGATAAGAAAGAACACAAGATTTGTGGATGTTCAGAGATTTCAATAACTCCTACGTAACCCATTCTATCTCGAAGATATGATATTCACTAAAAGACTTTGATCTATACAATGATTTGTACAAACCCACTTCAGTTTTGAGTTAACAATGCCAAAACTGAAATTTTTAATATCACTACAATTTGTAACAGTACTCAACTGATGTAATTTCTAAGCACAATTGATCTTACTAAGATCGAATAAAACAACAATGAATGTTTGTGCTTGAAGTTCAAAGTAGAGCCTAAAAGCTATGGATATGTATGATAAGTGTGAGCTTTTCTAAATTTGAGCTTTGAAAGAATATGCGTAAAGTTCTAACTAAAAGGATTGATAATCATATGACTCGGTTAACTTCATATGTGTTGTGTTATTATTTCCGTCGTGTCTTTATCAGCTGATCTTCTCGGCTATTTGTAGGCTTTGATTCCAACGATAACAATGAATGCATTTGAATCTTTATATCCGTTGTATAGCCATGTCAACATTATTCTGACCGTCGTACACTGTATCTTTTCTGCAATGCAGCGTTCCCATTGTTTTGTACAAACTGTTGGTTTTTGGCTGCGTCCTTAACTAATGAAGTGTAAAGCTGATAAAAATCAGTTGACTTCTTTAACCGATAGGATTAACTGATCATTCTCAACTGATTATAGTGTAACTGATCGGTCTCAATTGATTGTAGTATAACTGATCAGTCTCAACTAATCGTTCAGTTGACAATAAATTTCAGTTAGTTTCACTCAGTTCATTTGCCTTGAATTATGTACAAATTAATCTTCAGTTTAGGCAACTATTCGTTTACAAATATTCAGTTCAGTTACCTTCAGTTTTCTTGATCAGTTGTTTAATCTTTTCACTCTTAATTTGTCAAACTCCCAAATTCCGTTTCCAACTATTTCCCCCTTTTTGGTGTTTGACAGAACAAACTGAGCTCTAGTAGATAAAATAATATTTTATTGATAACTCTTTCAATGTACACATTCGTATAAAGAATGAAAGAATAAAAGAATTTCTGAATAAAAGAATCTTCTTTCAGTGTACATATTCTTACTAAGAATAAAAGAATAATTGACTCAAAAATCATCCAAACTCTCAATTGAATAAAGATGTCGTCTTCTAACTGATCTGGACTTCTTCATTTCTTTGCTCATTTATCAGCTGGCCCTTGATCAGTTGGTTGACTGGATCTTTTCTTATATAACTGCTGCTGTTCCTCCACCTTTTTGTCAAACCCATCAACCTTGCTGGATAATATACGGACTTCTGAGGTGACTATAGATATAGAATTCATCATCTGTTCCTGCATCAGATCCAATCTCTTGGTCATGCTTCTTTGTATAAAATCCATTCTATTGATTAGCATGTCCTGAGTCTGGAAAAGTACAGGAACTGTCACCCTGTCCTTTTTCAATTGATCCAATTGGAGAAATAAGGAAGCGATGTCCTTAGTAACTTGGTGTAGGCTCTTTAAGGTATTCTCCTTTGTGGAATCAATCTTCAAAGTATGCAGAAATTGGGTTGACTTCATATCGAAGATAGTTGAAATTAAATTGTGCAGACTGGACTGAATATCTTTTATGATAGTATAAATAGCCATTAGTATGTGAGGAGACAAGGCTTCAGAAGATTCTTGTTATTTCTTCCTGTCTTCTTCACTGAAAATGACCAAGGCCCTATTTGGTTATTCAGTCACAGCTATAACCATTTCTTGAATAATTTCTTCAACTACCTCCTGTTGAGGTTCTTGAGATTGGGTGGAAGTCTGATCAGCAGTAGAGCTGGTAGGCTCTTCAGTTGGTTTGTCAGATGATATTTCAGTTGGCTCTTCAGTTGGCACTTCGTCAGTTAGTTTTGAGTGCAACTGATCCATATCAGCTTCAGCTTGAACCACTTGCTCAGTTGTGGCAGGCAACTAAAGTGGTTCTACAACTTTGGATGTTACAGCCTCTGAGGCTGTTTGTTCAGTATTGCAATGACAACTCAACATCAGTGTAAAGTCGAAGACCTTCTGGAGTAGATGGAAGATTAGAAGATGAAGGCTAAGCATCCTCGGAATAAATATCAGTTGCTCGCTCAAACTGTTCAGCAACTGCTTCTTGGGATGGCTCTGGCTGATGCATAGAAAGTTCAGCATGCCCTTCGGAAGATGGACTTTGGGAATTAGCTGGAATAATCAATTCTTGTTCCATTTCCCAATCTTTGATCTTCATCTGCAGTGATAAGAGATCCGTGGCCAACTGATCAAAAAGTGCTTTGTCATTGAAGGCAGTTGGACAGGTAGGATCATAATTCTTGCGTAGCTGAGCTATGTGTTGGAAACTTAATTTCCTAAATTTGACTAACAGAGCGAATAAAGATTGAAATAACTGATCAATAAGACTTATTAGAACTGATCCAAAATATATGCAAACTGTTAGTTTTCCAACTGAAGATTAGTGCGCAGACAAAGCAACTGAACCACGCTAGCTGAATTGTGTAGTTGACTGGATGATCAGTTGCAACTGATCAGTCTTACTGCAATCAGTTGTGAGCTATCAGCCAGTTCTATCGGCTGTGTCAAACTGATAGAATAGTTTGACATGTCATCAGTTAAGGAATGTAACTATCAACTGACAACAGTACAAAATCAGGCTGTAATATGTAGCGGGAACTCCGCATATCAGCAAAGCTACAGTTTATGACTGTCAGAAGGATATTGACGTGGCAAACAACGGATAGAAAGATTCAAACGCACTTATTGTTACCATTGGAAGCAAAGCCTATAAATAGCCGAGAAGAGCAGCTGAGAAAACAAGTGATACATAGAATCAAGTGGTTATTATGCTGAAATCCTCACAAAGATTTCTGTTCATATTCAAAGATTTCAAAAGCTCACACTTAGCGTATATATTCATATCATTCAAGGGCTATACGTTGAGCTTACAAGAACAAATATATATTGTTGTATTATTCGATTTTAAAGAGATCTGTTGTGCTTAGTAGTTTCAGATCAGTTGAGAATTGATAAACTGTATTGAAACTAAGAGTTTCAGTTTGGCATTGTTAAGTCCAAAACTGAAGGGGGTCTGTGCAAGTTTTGTATTGATCAAAGACTTTTAGTGAATATCATATCTTATACATAGAAGGGGTGACGTAGGAGTGATTGAAATCTCCGAACATCCATAAATCTTGTGTCTATTAATTTCACTAATATTCTATCTGTCAGTTAGTTTATTTCCGCACTTTCATTAGTTAACTGATTGGTATTGACATAACAAAATTCCCGAGTTCAGTTTATCACTAAACTGACTCATTATTCTAAAAGGTGATATAATTACCTAGTGTTTATTCAACCCCCCTTCTAAACACACTTTGACCTACCAACCTGTAGAGTCCAAAATCAGTACATGTAAAACACATGCATTTATTTAATGGATAAAATTATTTATTTAATTTTAAAATGATTTTAACAATGCATGATTTATGATTAGTATTATTTTAAAATATTATATGTTTATTTGATACATGTTAAAATATTTTCTTGAGTTTATGTTTAAGGCGAATATTCGATACGGGATCAGGAAAAGAGACCGGTGACGGTCTAGGCGATTTAAAATGTGGTATTTTATTTCAATAAAGAAAATTGTTATTTTAAATGATCTTTGAAACTTTAAGCATTTTAAAGCCTAATTTAATTTATTAGGTGATTATGAGATTTTTTTAGCTTTTCCAAAAAAATTACTAAGTTGAGTAATGAGGATTTTAAAACCTTGTAAATTTGATTATTTAATCTTTTAGTGGGGTTAACTAATTATTTTCCTAAACTATTATTTAGCCCCTAATTAATTAATTAAGCAAAATGATTCCTATTAATCACACACACACACTTACATGCTAATAACACACACAAATCTGCACACACACCTACATGTTAGTTTTGGAGGAGAGAACTAGGGTTCTTCATACTCATCAGCAGCCGCCCCTTCCCCTTAGAAAATTTCTGAAGATTTATGTTGGTTTTTCGAGCAAGAATCGTGTATCAAGCATTCCCCGGTCATCTCCCGTAATCCACCGCGTCAGTATTTGTCATCTTCGAGCGTTTAGACACGAAGAGAAACGTCTGCTTATTCGTTTTCTTAAAACGTGCTAAATTTTTTTTTTTCAAACCTCACATAGCATTCGGCCGAATCATAAAATATTTTGGAACCATTTTAAAAATAAAATAACCA
Organism: Primulina tabacum; assembly: GCF_025594145.1. NCBI lineage: Eukaryota > Viridiplantae > Streptophyta > Magnoliopsida > Lamiales > Gesneriaceae > Primulina > Primulina tabacum. The sequence continues at coordinate 15,117,077 of NC_134558.1, forward strand.
ACTAGTTTACCAAATCAAAAAATAACATTTGAAAAGCATAGCCCATACTATAATCTTATCCATATTCATATTCGTATTCATATTCATGTTCGTGTTTGTAGAATTCAGATCGTGATTGTGACTCGTATTCTTAATTGTATTGGGCGATGGATCCATCTAAAGAAAACCACAGTACTGGGCGGCGGGGGACACCAGCTACACTCTCACCGGTCAACTGCGTCCTGGCCAACGTATTAACATATTCGTATTCGTATTCGTATCCATATCCAAGGAAACACGATCGTCGGGCTCCCACTGGGACTATAGCCCTCACGATATTTCCAACATGTAGTATTCACAATCCCTTCACATCCTTCAACATGTCGTATTTCCATCACTTAATAAAAGCATGTATATAATATCATTTTATTTTGAAACCAAACATGCAACATATCTTTTAAATGTCCAATTCAACCCTTAATAATTCATGAACATTTAAAAATCATAATTTCAACATATAAAAATTCATAAACATGTGAAATAATCATATTAGCATATAAAACAGCAAATAGGGCACTGCCATGATGTTTACTAATTTTCCGGTGTAAAAAGACCGTTTTACCCCTGGACGTGACATTTTATGTTTTTGACTTTTTATTAATTCCATTGATTCTAATATGTCCCAAATAATTATTTAAGCTGACAAGAATTTTCTCATATTTTTATTTAGCTTAAATCGAGGACTTTTAAATTAATCATTATATAAGAAATATTAACGCGTTTTAATCCCGAATTAAACTAAACCTTAATATAAAATTCCCAAATTCAAAACATAGACTTTTAATAATTATTTGAGCTTAAACATAATTTTCCATAATTTTATTAGGCCTAATCTAGGCGTTTCGATCAACTCGTTAATTAGCATTTCGTGCGGCGATTAAATCTCGATTAAATCCAAAACTCATTATTTTGGTCCCAAATTTTAAACATAGCATTTTTATGATTTATTCTACCCTTCCAAGTCATGAGACACACCCGTGGACCCATGGATTCAATTTTAGTTTTATTATTTTCGTTTTTGACCCTTAATCGATCAACCCAAGCCATCTCCTATTTTATTCGAGCCACGCCCGAGCCACCTCGAGCCAAACCCGAGCCAACCCATCTAGGAACCCTCTTGGACCATTAGAACCCATTGTACCTGACCCTAAGCTCCAAAATCAAAGCTAAACATAAGCTGCAGAAACTGCCAACAAACCCACCTAGACTACCCTTGAGCCAACTTGAATTTTCATCGAGCCATGCTCAAACCATCATGATCCAACCCCGACCCAAACCCCATATGGACCCTACTGGACCCTTAGAACCTAAGGACTCGACCCCAGCCCCTGAAAACAAAGCTCCAACTTCTGCTGCATGCCACAACCGAGAAACCCACCTTGACAAGGACTCTTGTTTCTATTGCTAGGACCTAGCCCACCGTCCCAGACCTTGAACCAGCCCCTTTTGAACCTTCTTATGACCCTAAAGAACTAACCTAGCCCCTGTCCAAGCCCTCTGGCCGAGCCTTTATCCCTGCACAAGACCCTGAACCCTGCGCATCACTTAACTCGAGTCCTAGCGTGGCTTGGACTCTTACCCTGACTCACACATGAACCTAGCCCAGCCTGGTCCAGCCCCAGCCAAGCCAAGCCACAAACTCCCCATCAATCTAGCCCCTTGATTAACATGACATAAATTAGTTTGTTCCAGCTTCTGTAATTTTCGTGTGTAGCATTTTGGTTGATTTCTATGACTCTAAAACTTGTGTAAATCATCCTTAATCCTATCCTAGTCATGACATCCCTTTTTGCAACCCAATAACCATGTTTTTGAATCCAATATCAAGGGTTAAACACAAGCATATGCATGGTTACGAAAATTGTGAATTGTGTGACTTGTTTCCATGTAAATTCATAAACAATTACATAATATGGTGTGATGATGAGTAAAAGAAAATATGGCGTGCTTTTGCGTATTTAACGCACGATTATTCGTTGACGACGGCGAAGAACGGAGAAAGACCTTGGCTTTTAATTTCCTTGAGCTTTCTCGATTTTTCCCTTCAATATTGATGATGGTGTGTTTCGTGTGATTGGTACGCAATTTCAGAAAAGTGGGCGTGAATAAAGTGTGGGTTTAGGGGTGGGTTTTACACTTTAAATAGTTAATAATTCCTTAATTAAGCTTAGGCCCATTAAACATACAAATTAGGCCCATTAATATATAATTAGAATTTAATTAAAATATTGAAATAGTTTTGTTTAATAAAGTTTGAGAATTTATTATCCGGGTTGCCAAAACGTTCATATTTTTGTTGAAAACCAACACCGATAAAATTTACATCCCGGCGTATAAAATCACCTCAAAACCGCTTATTTTTAATAAAACAGTTTCTAATTTTCAGCCCTCGGTCTTCATTCCTCGATCGCAACTCGAATAATCCTTAAAAATACATTTTAATACAACCATGTAGAAAAATATATTTTAAAAATGCAAATATGCACCACATAATTAATTTATGCAATTAAAATAATTAATTGAAATACACAAGGAATTTAATAATTGCATGCATGTGGTTCGCGTGGACCTTTAAAATTTCGGGACGTTACACAAAGGCATGTATATTCTTTTAATTTTACATCGATCTTGTCGGAGTAAGTATTTTGATGTGTATTGTATTCAAAATTCATGTATATTATGCAAAAGTTTGAGAAAAAATTTTTTGAAACGATTTTGGATCAAAATTTTAGATCTAAAAAATGTGTCTGCTGTCACTTTAAGTAATGTGAATTTTCAGTCAACTTTCTGGACAAATATTCAACATATAAAACATAGTACATTTTGATATCTTCGATTTGACAGTAAAATCGTGATTTTTAGACAAGAAATGAGTGAGTTATGATCATTTTCGTGTGACTGCTCAAAATGTGATGTTTAAACGATTTTTAGATCTAAAAAAAAGAGTCTGCTGTCACTTCGAGTACTATGAATTTTCGGTCGACTTTCTGAAAATAATTTCAACATATAAAAATTTCGATATTTTTGATTTGACAGTAAATCATAATTTTTAGACAGGAGATGAGTGAGTTTTGATCATTCTCGTGTGAGTGCTCAACTGTGTTGGTTTTCAAAACTTTTTGCTCAGGGCGGCGCTCGGGCGCGAGATCTTACCGGTCGAGCTCCAGACCTTCTGGACGGCCGCGCTCCAAGCATTCTGGGAATTTTTTTATAAAATTTTTTTCTTCGGTAGGCATGCATAATATATTGGTATGTTTGACGTGTAAAGGAAAAAGTTTATGTTTTGAGATATGCGAAATGTCTTGTGACCAAATATGAACAAGTTTGGAAGCCGGTGAACGTGGCCGGGGACCTCTCCACCCTGGTAAAGAATGACCGGGTTTAGATCAGGATTGAAAAACGGTAAAGCATGACCAGGGATCAATCCACCCGGTAAAGCATGACCGGGGATCTCATGTATGTGGTAGTGGACATCCTTGTTAGCCAAGTACTGTGGTTTAGTCTGATCAGGCGCATTTATGTATGGGTCACTTGCTTTGAAGCATATATCTCTACGGAAAATGATGATGATCATGTATGTTCACGAATGTATGATGCAAGTACGTTTATGAAAATGTTTATGCAAAGTTTTACGATATGATGACACATCTATATTTATGTAAGTACGTTTAAGTTTTAGTATATGTATGCTCTACTTCAAAATGCATGTGGTTTTATTACGTATTATTTGTCATTCTAAGTTTTTACATTTTGAGTCTTTAGACTCACTAGACTTGATCGATGCAGGTGAGGACGAGTATAAGGAGACGAGAGGTGGTGATCAGTGAGCTGGCTCGGACTGCGCCGTGGACTAACCCGAGGATCGCCTTAGTTTTAAGGATTTTTATGCATGTTGTTTCACTTAATCTGATTTTTAAGGAATTTACTTTATGATATTTTAAATAAGTACTTGTTGCAAGTTGTTTATGATTTCAAATATTTGTTCAAGCATTTTAACTATTTGGTATTTTAAATCTTAAGAAAATTTTTTATTTTTCGCAAATTTTACGTATGTTTAAAAGTAGGGTACGTTATAGTAGGTATCAGAGCTGTGTTTTTTTAAAGGGTTATGCCTATTGCCAGTTCGAGAATCTCACGAAGTCACGCCTCAAATCTGTTAGTTTTAAAGTTTTGAAAATTCTTTCATGTAGTAAGCATCAAATTCATGATTTCAGCATGTACACGTTTAAATTCGATTTACGTGCATCTTATGATATGGATATTTCGTACTTGCATTCTTTCATGTTGGTTTATGTGTGGGTAAATTTTGGAAAAGTATGCTTCCTAAATGTATGATTGCACGAGGAACAGGCGAAGAGGATAGAGAGGCTCGGGATGAGGAGAGGGCCACTCCTCCTCGTCCATCGCCAGATAAGCAGGTGCAGATGCTTGCAGGAATAACTCAGTTTTTTGCACCGTTTACGCGGAATAATGCTGGAGTAGATACTGGAGCGAGGCCTAGGCTAGAGGCACTGTATGAAAGGTTCAGGATGATGGACCCAAAGGAGTTCTCGTGGACTATCGACCCGATGATAGCTGAGGGATGAACTAAGTCTATCGAGGTGATATTCGCACTTATGGAACTGTAGGATGCAGACAGAGTCAGGTACGCCACTCTTCTATTGACTTGAGACGCTAGATTGTGGTCGGAAAGCGCGTATCTGGCAGTTAATTTGCAGACCCTTACTTGGGAGGGTTTCAAGGAAGTGTTTTACTCTAAGTACTTCACTGAGGAAGTATGATCCCGACTGACCAGAGAGTTTATGATTTGCGACAGGGAGACAGTAGTGTAGCCGAGTTTGTAAGGAAGTTTGAGAGGGGGTGTCACTTCATGCCCCTAATTGCGAATGATGTCCAGGAGAAGTTGAGGCATTTCATTGATGGTTTACGGCCGATCTTGCGCCGTGATGTTCTAGTGGCTAGTCCTACTACTTATATTGTTGCCGTGTTGAGAGCCTTGGCGGCCGAGCAGGACCAGAAAGACATCGAGAATGACAGGCAAGGCAAGAGGCCCTATCAGGCGCCCCAACAGCAGCAGCAACATCAGCTTCAAAAGGCCTTTCTAGGGACACCCGAGAAAGAGGCCGTTCCATTGACCGCCGAAAGGAAAAGGTCCTATTCAGCAACAGAAGGCTCCTCAGAAGCCTGGTAAGTACCCACCGTGCCTGAAATGCAACCGTCATCATATGGGCAGTGTTTTATCTGGCTCGAGCCAATGCTTCAAGTGTGGAGGCTGTGATCATATGCTGAAGGACTGCCGTAGTGGAGGCAGCCAACTAAGGGGAGAGTGTTCGCCATGCATGCCAAGGAGGCGAACCCCGACACGGCCCTATTGACTGGAAATATCTTTATAAAGAGAGTAGCCACAAAGGCCTTGTTAGAGTACGGGGCCATTCGCTCTTTTATCTCAGAGAGATTCGCTAATTATTTGGATGTCAAGTCCATTGGACTCGACGTGAACTACTCCGTGATAGTCCCATCAGGGGAGTAGTTATCAGCTATTAGCGTGGTCAGATATATCGATCTTGAACTACAGGGCCACCTGGTTTACACCGATCTAATTGTGTTGCCAATGCCAGAGTTTGATGTTATCTTGGAATTGGACTGATTGATGAAGAACAAAGTTCTATTGAATTTCAGAAAGATCGGTGTTGGTAAGACCGTTGGGCATGGAGAAATTTATTTTTGAGCTAGACAGGTGGAGAAGTTTCCCTCACATGATCTATTGCATGCAGGCACAGAAACCTATACATAAGGGGTGTCAGGCATTCATGGCCAATATCATTTCAACACCTGACGCACCCACCCCGTCGATATCTGATGTACAAGTTGTCAGAGATTTTTTTGACGTTTTTCCAGACGATGTCACAAGTCTTCTACCAGAGAGAGGTGGAGTTCGCCATTGACCTTGTGCCAGGCACTGTGCCAATCTCTAAGGCACCGTACATGTTGGCTCCAACAGAAATGTTAGAACTCAAACAACAAATTCAGGAGCTCCTAGACAAAGAATTCATCTGCCATAGTTTCTCACCATGGGTTGCAACAATACTCTTCTTAAAGAGGAAATACAAAAGCATGAGGTTGTGTGTCGATTACCGAGAACTGAACAAGGTAACGATCAAGAACAAATACACATTACCAAGGATCGAGGACCTATTCGAGCAGTTGCATGGATCTACAATGTTCTCTAAGATAGATCTACATTCTGGGTATTATCAACTGAAGGTAAAAGATGCAGATATTCATAAGACAACCTTTGGAACTCGATACGGGCATTACGAGTTCATAGTGATGCCATTTTGTCTGAAAAATGCTCTAGCGATTTTAATGGACCTAATGAATCGAGTATTTCACCCCTACCTAGATCAGTTCGTCATAGTATTCATTTATGACATTCTTATATACTCGAAGAGCCATGAAGAGCATAGTCAACATTTGGGTACAATTTTGCAAGTCTTGCAGAGTCGCAAATTGTTGGAAAAATTCAGTAAGTTTGAATTCTGTTTGGAGAAAGTGGCATTTTTGGGGCATATTATATCTAGCAGTTGAATTGAGGAGGATCCAGCTAAAGTGGCAGCAGTAAGAGAATGGGTTGAGCCGAAGAAAGCGTCAGAGATCTGTAGTTTCCTAGGCTTGGCAGGCTACTACAGGAAATTTATTCAGGAGTTTTCCTCGATCGCAGTGCCACTCAATTCATTGACTAAGAAGAATGACAAATTGTATGGAGTGAAGTTTGTCAGAAGAGCTTCGATACTTTGAAGCAAGCTCTTATTACAGCGCAAGTTTTAGCCATGCTGTCAGGGCAAGGAAATTTTGTGTTGTACACCGATGCATCTAAGCTCGGTTTAGGCGCAATATAGATGCATCATGGTCGGGTTATAGCTTATGCTTCAAGACAGTTTAAGTTGCATGAGAAGAACTACCCGACCTATGATCTCAAGTTAGTTGCCGTTGTCTTTGCATTGAAGATATGAATAAATTATTTGTACGGCGAGAAATGCTAGATATTCACTGATCACAAGAGTGCCAAGTACTTTTCACACAGAAAGAGCTAAATATGAGACAAAGACGGTGGTTGGAGTTGGTAAAAGACTACGATTGTGAAATTAGCTACCATCCAGGGAAAACTAATGTTGTGGCAGATGCTTTGAGCAGGAAAGTAGCAATCGTATCACATCTATTAGCACGGAGATCTCTTTAGTCAGAGATTAAGAGGTTTGACTTAGAAGTTTATCCTAAGGGCAGTGTAACGTACCGTACTTTTAAACTATTTAAAATTTGCGGAAAAATAAAAATTTTCTTAAATAAATAAATAATTTTCAATGTTGCAATAAAAATAAACTGCTCGTCTAAAAAATATTTGAAATAAAACATTTACAAAAAGGAAATTGTTGAAACATTGTTAACAATCTCATGAAAATTCAGAATATTTCAAACTTGCATAAAGTTTTAAAAACGTAGGCGGTCCTCGGGTTTAGCCTCCTGCGCAGATTGAGCCGGCTCATTGGTCCACACCCCTCATCTCCTCATACTCGTCCTCACCTGCATCGATCAAGTCTAGAGAGTAAAGTCTCAACATGTATAAACTGGAGGTAACAAGTAATACATAATAAAACCACATGCATTTAAAGTAGAGCGTACATACTGAAACTTGAACGTACTTGCATAAAACGTAGCCGTGCCAACATATCATAAAACTTTTCATAAACATGCTTTCATTATTCATACTTTGACATACATAAACATCATCATTTAACATAGAGATATGTTTCAAAGCAAGTGACCCATACATAAATGTGCCTGATCAAACTAAATCACAGTACTAGGGTGGTAGGGATGTCCACTACCGCAAAAATGAGATCCCTAGTCATGCTTTACCGGGTGGATTGGTCCTTGGTCACGCTTTACCGCTTCCCAATCCTGATCTAAACCCGGTCGTACTTTACCGGGGTGGAGAGGTCACCGGACACGTTCAACGGCTTCCAAACCCGTTCATAATTTGTCACAAGACATTTAATATACCTCAAAAACATAAAAATATTTTTCTTTTGCACGTTAAACATACTTACCTGGCGTTTAGGGATTCGTTGGATCTCGCTTGGGGCGACTGCTGCACATACTAACACAATTACATGCACTCAATTTTCTTAACTTAGACGTAATAGTCGTGCTCAGCACCCAAAGTAACAATTCACTTATTACGTTCTAACTCACTCGGGACTTGACCTCGTTTAATCCTCGTACCAAACCATGACATTGAACCCCAAAACAAATCTCGATATGAAGTATGAACATTTTCCCAAACATGGAAGACATGGACCGAAATAGTGGTATAAAATTCATGGACAAGCACCGCGGCACTGGCAGGGCCGCAGCTCTAGTGCTGTGGCGTGCCACAATGGCAGCACCGCGTCGCCAGTGATGCGCAGGACGGGCGCTGCGGCGCTCCTACAGAGCGTTGTGGCGCTAATCCTGCGCACACCCAACAAAATAAACGTAATTTTGATAAAATTTCTATGCCACGCCCAACCGACTCGAATCGATGCAACAAGACTCATCCTAGGACGCTATGGCAATGATTCAAACTCACACGACGCACCAAAACAACAATGCAACACAACCCGTGAACACGAACCTTTGACACCAAAATGTTTCCTACGAATTCTAATGCAACCAAGTGCCTATCGACACAAAACGAAACACCAATATCGTCAAAACATCATACTTATTATACCTAAAGGCAACATTGATCACCCAACGGTTCCCAACTAAGCCTGAAACAAATAAACTTCAAGAACACGTCAAGAACACATTTTCATAAAATCGTAGTTTCAGCAGTTCCACGAAAACGATCATAACTCACTCATTTCTTGTCCCAAAAGTACGAATTTACTGTCAAATTAAAGGTATCAAAATGTACAACGTTTTATATGTTGAGAGTTTTCCCAGAAAATCAACCTAATTTTCACAGCAATCGAAATGAAATCAGACACGTTTTGAGATCTAAAATTTTTGATCTAAAAAACATTTCAAATGTTTTTGCTCAAACCTTTGCACAACATACATTGATTTCCACGCATAATAAACATCAATACATATACTATGACGAGAACAATGCAAAAACGAAAGAATATACATGCCTTGATCTTTAAAACTCTTGAAAGGACGATACCAAAGCGGGAAGGATGCGAGGATTGATCCAGGACGAAAGGTGGCACGATTTTCTTGAAGAAAACCAACGTCAATCTACAGAACTTAGACATGGAAAGGTGGCTACTGCTGAAAGCACTAAAAACCCTAGGTATTCTCTAAAACAAATGAAATGGAAGCCAAGGAAAAAATGTGTGTGTGTGTCGTGTAGGTGTGTGTGTGAAAATGTATGTGTATGTTTGTTTTAATATAATTAAGGGTATAAAATTGCTGAATGAATAATTAACAAACTAATTAAATGTTAACCCCTTCTAACTTTAATAAAATACCCTAATTTGGAATAAAATGAACAAGTGTTAAATCCTTAAAGTTTAAAAATCTTAAAATCACCTAATAATTAAATTAGGCTTTAAAAATGCTAAAAACTAAATAAATCATTTAAAATGACACTTTTTTGATTTGGAATAAAATACTACATTTTAAAAATCGCCCAAATCATCGTTGGTCACATTTCCTCGATCCCGCGTCGAATAATCGCGTGAAACATGAAACTCAAGAAACATTTTAACGTGCATCACATAAACATAAATAATTTAAAATAATGTAAATTCATGAACCATGCATCACTAAAATCATTTTAAATTTAAATAAATAATTTAACAATTTAAATAAATGCATGGGTTTTACGTGACTGATTTTGGGCTCTACAATTTCTCCCCCACTTAAATAAATTTCGTCCTCGAAATTAAATCTTAACAAACAGTTCTGGGTAGCGATTCCTCATATGTGCCTCTGCCGCCCAAGTGGCCTCTTCCACTGTTTGATTTAACCACCAGACTTTGACCAACTTGGTCACTTTGTTCCGAAGCCTCCGCTCCTGTCTGTCTAGAATTTGGACAGGTCTTTTCTCGTATGACAGATCTGGAGCCAATTACAACGGCTCAAAACTCAAAACATGCGAAGGATTTTCTATGTACTTCCTTAGCATCGAGACGTGGAACACATTGTGTACACCGGCCAGATTTGGCGGTAGGGCTACATGATAAGCTAGTGTCTCAACTCTGTCAAGAATCTCGAACGGTCCAATAAATTTCGGACTAAGCTTGCCTATCTTCCCAAACCTCATAACACCCTTCATAGGTGCTATCTTCACGAATACGTGATCACCTACGGCAAACTCAAGATCCGTTCTCTTCTTGTCAGCATAACTCTTTTGACAACTCTGGGCGGTCTTCATCCTGTCTCAAATCTTGACCACCATATCTGCAGTCTGCTGAACAATCTCTGGGCCAAGTTTTGATCTCCCACTGAATTCATCCCAATGAGTCGACGATCTGCACTTCCTTCTTTACAGTGCCTCGTAGGGAGCCATACCTATAGATGATTGAAAACTGTTGTTGTAGGTAAACTTCATTAGAGGTAGCATTGATTATAAATTCCCGTGGAAATCGATCACACAGGCTCTCAACAAATCCTCCAAAATCTGAATCACATGCTCAGACTAGCCATCTATCTGAGGGTGGAATGTTTTACTGAATAGCAACTTCGTCCCCATGGCTACATGTAAACTCATCCAAAAGGAAGATGTGAACCTCGGGTCCCTGTCAGACACAATAGAAATTGGGATCCCGTGCAATCGGACTATCTCCCGGATATAGAGCTTTGCATACTGAGTCATTGATAAAGTCGTCTTCACCGGTAAGAAATGCGCTGACTTAGTAAGTCGACCCACTATAACTCAAATAGCATTGGATCCTCTGACTGACCTCGGCAAACCAACAACAAAATCCATGGTGATATTCTCCCATTTTCACTCGGGAATAGGGAGCAACTTAAGCATCCCTGCGGGCCTCTGATGCTCTGTTTTCACTTGCTGAAAAATGAGAGATTCAGATACAAATTGGCGGATGTCTCGCTTCATCCCTAGCCACCAATACAGAACTTGCAAATCATTTTACATATTGGTACCTCCTGGATGGATGGAATACGGAGATGTATGTGCCTCTGTCAGAATATCATCTGTGATCGAATTAACACTAGGCACCCACATTTTTCATCTGTATCTCACAATACCATCAGACACTATGTAGAGTACACTGCCTCTGGCATCATATTTCACTCTCCATTTTTGTAACTGCTCATCCGAAGGCTGATGTCACGTCCCGAAACCGAAGCATCGGTGACATCCGGCATTGTTTAACAATTACTTGCAAACAATAAGCCTCATATCAAAAAGCCAAATAAACCAGTCTTTTTATAAATTAAATATTGTCTTTACATTGAAAACAAAATCAAAATTACATCAGAGTTTGTGGAAACAAAACAGAAGAGAAGAATAAAAGCCTCAATTCTTAAACTTGGCTTTCGATCACCGTCCCCAGAATCCTTTCTGTTCCTTTTCGTCAATTTGCTCCTCATTCTTATCTGATGAGAGATGTAAGGGGTGAGCATTTTGGAAACACTCAGCAAGTGGGGGCCGATCGATTTTCACAAATAAATTCATATAGAAATAATTTTAACTCATCCTATTAACAACTTTCAAAACTTATTATTTTGACTTATCGGAACCGAATCAATTTAGACAAAAAACTATCAGACGTTTCAGAATAAATCAGAAGCAGATCGGAAGCAAATCAAAGCAAACAAAACACTGTTACTCTTCTCAATTTCTATGGTCAAATTGTCCCCAATATGTTAGTCCTCTAAGGGGTGAGGCCAGAATACAGTTTTATACCCACCGATGTGGGCCAGACAGAACACGATTTTATACCCACAGATGGGGGCCAGACAGAACTTCAATTGTCGTTCCATATCTAACTTGAATTGTAACAGTGTAACACAGACTCAGATTTATCGGACAAGTTTCCAGATTACTGACAATAATTAGCGGAATCAAAGAATATTGAATTCAAAAGGAACTTATCAATCATCGATCAAAATTTTAAATTATGTATTCATTGAATTTCAAAACTAATGAGACATTTACAAGCATTTCATATTATTTTATATGCAAAGTTCAAAATACAATAAAATACGTAACAAAAACCCACTTACCGAAATGCAAATGTGTACTTCGAGTTACTCAAACTTGGACGTACAAAGCATTCTGAATTCAGACCAAGTGGTGAACGAATTTTTAACAAAGCCTTCTTACAGTGTTGACAGTGATTTATAGCACGGAACTCCGGCACGAATCTTCTTCCTCCTTCCTTGCTTGTGGCGGCCGAGGCTTTCTTTTGAATGGAGGGGGGACCGAAATATTGAGAGGTGTTTTGAGGATTTTTTTGAAGTGTATCTTGAGTTAGGATTATGTGCTATTTATAGAAGAAAAATGAGGCTTTTCCCATACCCTTGGCCGATCCCCTTGTTGCCCATGAAAGAATTAATTGTGGTCAAGGCTATCTCAAGCACCAAGGGTTATCTAGATTTTCTAAAGGGTCATTTCTTGCATAATTAATTTGTCAAATCCCTTAGCTACTCCTTTATCTCCCTTTTTGGTCTTTTTAGGACATGCATGATTGAGCTTCATTGAGCTAAAAGATTGGGTCCTTGAGCTGGGGGTTTACCTCTCCGATGACGACTCTTTGATTGATACCGTTTCTTATAGCATAGCTTCACGTTGACCTAAGGTTTCGTATAGCAAGCTTCAAGTTACGCTAATCCCCGAGCTTTGGAATTACTTCCTCGAGTCATATTAGATGATTTGCTTCGGAAATTCTGAGTGCTCACATCCCACCCTCCTTATTGACAGTTTCATCCTCGAAACTTGGATCAGTTCGATATTTTGAATAGATGAGGATATTGTGTGCGTATCTTCTCTTCTAATTCCCAGGTTTCTTCTCGTTCTGTATAATTTGACCACTGTACTTTGACATATGGGATTTTTCGGTGTCTCAGCACTTGTTCTTTGGTGTCCACTATTCGAATGGGGACATCTTCATATTTCAGTTCTTCATTCAGATGTCCTTCGATCATCAGTGGTGCAACTTTAAGGATGTGACTCGGCTCTGGGATATATTTCCTTAGTTGTGATATGTGAAAATGTTGTGGACCCTGGACATATCCGGTGGCAAATCCAGTCGGTAGGCTAGGGTTCCCACTTTCTCCAGTATCTCGAATTGTCATGCATGATTTATCTTTTCGGACTTGCTGAACCGAACCATTCCTTTCATAGGAGAGAATTTAACATACACCTTTTTACCGATCTTTAATTCCAACGGTCTCCTCTTTAAATCTCCCCAGCTCTTTTGTCTATCTTGAGTTGTCTTGAGTCTTTCTTTGATTATGGCGACTTTGTCAAAGGTTATTTGGAAAAACTAAAGTCCAGTGATAGCCTTTTCTCCGAATTCATTCCAGTATAGAGGTGATCTACACTTTTTGCCATACAATACCTCATACGGAGCCCTTTCAATGCTGCTGTGTAACTGTTATTATAGGAAAATTCTATCATGGGTAACTGTTCACTCCAATTCCCATGAAAGTCCAGAGCACATGCCCTCAACATGTCCTCGAGGGGTTGAATTGTCCTTTTAGTTTGGCCATCAGTCTGTGGATGATAGGCCGTGCTGAGAGTGAGTTTTGTCCCAAGGCCTTTTGAAAACTTTTTCAAAATCGTGATACGAATCCTGGATCTCTCTCAGATAATATACTTGTCGGAACTCCGCGTAATCTCACTATGTTATCCATGTACAGGGTGGCTAATTTGTCCAACTTGTAATTCATTCTCACCGGTAAGAAATTTGCAGATTTGGTTAATTTGTCAATGATTACCTAGATCCCATCGTGACCTTGCCTTGATTTCGGTAGCCCTACCACGAAATCCATGGAGATGTTTTCCCATTTGCACTTTGATATTTCTAATGGTTGTAGGAGTCCTCCAGGCCGTTGATGTTCTGCCTTGACTTGTTGACATGTTAGGCATTCTGAAACAAAGACGGCTACATCTTTCTTCATTCCATTCCACCAGTAATTATTTTTCAGATCTTTGTATTACTTGGTGCTTCCAGGATGGACAGAAAATTTCGTTTTATGCGCCTCGGCAATTACTTCTTCCAGAATTCCCTTCTATGTCTGGCACACACAACCGTCCTTTCATCCAGAGAACACTATTTTCATCAGTCTGGAATTCTTGGGCTTTTCCTTCTTGAAGTTGTTCCTTTATTTTTGTGATAAAGTAATCTTGGCTTTGTTTTAATTTGATTGCTTCTCTAAGGCATGGTTGCGCTGATATAGAAGATAAAATTACGTTCCCAATGTTCCTTCGGCTCAAAGCATCTGCCACTTTATTTGCCTTACAAGGATGGTAGTTGATTGATAAATCATAATCCTTCAGAAGTTCAATCCACCTTCTGTGCCTCATGTTTAGTTCTTTTTGTGTGAAGATGTATTTGAGGCTCTGGTGGTCAGTAAATACTTCGCATTTTACCCCATAAAGGTAATGTCTTGAGATCTTCAACGCAAATACGATTGCCACTAATTCAAGATCGTGAGTTGGGTAATTTTGTTCTTAAAGTTTTAATTGCCTTGATGCACAGACAATTACCTGACCTTCCTACATAAGCACACAACCTAATCCTCCCTTTGATGTGTCACTATATATTTTGAAGTTCTTACCTTCCTTAGGAAGAACTAGTACTGGTGTAGATGCGAGTTCGGTCTTTAGGGTCTCGAAACTCTTCTCACATGCTTCATTCCAAATGAATTTTGAATTCTTCTGTGTAAGTTTGGTGAGAGGAATGGCTATCGAATAAAATTCTTCCATAAACTTTCTATAGTAGCCAGCTAAGCCCTGAAAACTCCTTACCTCAGTTACTGTTTTTGTTGTGGCTAGTCCTTAATCGCCTCTACTTTCTTAGTGTCCATTGATACTCCTAATTCAGAGATTATATGTCCTAAGAACGCCATACTTTTTTTAGCCAAATTCACACTTTTTGAATTTTGAATAGAGTTCCTTTTCTCGCAGTGTCTGCAAAGTGAGACGCAGATGTAATCTATGTTTTTCCTCACTTGGCGAGTATACCAGTAAATCATCTTTGGAAACAACCACAAACTTAACAAGGTATGGCTTGAATACACGGTTCATAAGGTCCATGAATGCTGCAGGAGCATTTGTTAGACCAAAAGGCATTACAGTGAATTTGTAGTGTCCATATCTCGTCCTAAAAGCGGTTTTGGGAATATCCTCTGATTTGACTTTCATCTGATGATAACCTGATCTTAGATCGAGTTTTGAGAAAACCTTGGCTCCTTTTAGTTGATCGAAAAGATCATCTATTCTTGGGAGTGGGTACTTATTCTTTATTGTGAACTTGTTTAATTCACTATAATCAATGCATAGCCTCATGCTTCCGTCCTTTTTCTTTACAAACAGGACTGGGGCTCCCATTGGGGATGCACTAGGTCGAATTTGTTTCTTGTCCAATAACTCCTGAAGTTGCTCTTTTAACTCCTTTAATTCAGCTGAAACCATTCAATATGATGCTTTTTAAATTGATGCAGCACCAGGGATCAAATTAATTTCAAATTCAATTTCTCTATCTGGTATCAAACCCGGTAAATTCTAGGGAAAAACTTCTGGAAATTCTTGAACAACTGGAATATCTTCCAACTTTGTGGCATCTTCTTCTTTGACTTCATTGATCATTGCCAGATAAATTTCTTTGCCTCCTATTATGGCCTTCCAGGCTTGTGAGGCAGATAAAAGATATTTTCGTTCTTTGGATTTTCCGTGATATATGACTTCCTCTTTAGTCGGAGTCTCAAGTCTAACATTTTTCTTTTGGCAGTCAACTATGGCATGGTGTTTAGCTAACCAATCCATTCCAAGAATGATGTCAAACTCAATCATACTGAGTTGAATCAATTCTGCCTCAAAAATTTGTTTACTGATACAAATTTTACAGTCTCGATACACCTTGTGGGTTTCAATTGTTTTACTTGTAGGTGTTGCCACTCTTAACGGTTCATTAAGAATTTCATACTCAAGTTTTAGCTTCTTAGTAAATCTTCTAGACACAAATGAGTGTGTAGAACCACAATCAAACAAATTATATGCCGATATTTCATTGAGTAAAACAGTACCTGCCACCACCTCATTGGTGTCATCTGCTTCCTCTTGTGTTATAGCATACACTCGAGCGTTAGTCTTGTTTTCATTTGGTTTGCTAGGTCTAGTTCCTTTGTCTTTGTTTTTAGGACAATCTTTAATCCGACGACCCACCTTTCCACATTTGAAACAAGCGCCCGTTTTCCTATAACATTCCCCAATGTGATTCTGTTGACAAGTAGCGCACCACTTCCCATCCCTATTGCCAGCATTGTTAAAGGTTCCTTTTGGGGGACCACTCAAATAATTTGGTCGCTTGGATTTGGGCCCACTTGCAGCAGACTGACTGACCAAAGGTTTCTTGTTCTTGTTTTCTTCTTCCCGACGTTTGATGTCAGTTTCTGTGCTCATTGTCACGCCCATTAAATATGAAAATTGTTTGTTATGAAAACCGCCAAAGCTGATTGAATACGGCTGTTCAGACCCTTTCTTGAAACGGTAAATTTTCAATGTCTCATCCGACATGATAGTTGGAACATAGGTTCCCAGATAATTGAACCTCGAGGTGTACTCCATCACCATCATGTCCGATGTTTGTTTGAAATTTTCAAACTCGCTCAATTTTTGCAGACGAAATTTTCTTCTAGGTGATATTGCTTTAAAAATTCCCTTCAGAAGATTTTCCATGAGATCTGCTCAATTTCAGCCAAAGATGGCAATATTGTTTCCCACCACTTGCGGGCTCTATCTTCAAGAAATGGTATCAATGTTGGGACATCGTTTTCTCGCACCCAAGACGCAGCGGAAGTTTAAAAATTTTGTTCTTGGGCGTCGTGTGTTTAAAAACATTCATAGAGTATTTAGAATTATACCTTTGCGTTCTCAATGCTTGGACTCCAAACTATGCCGATTTTCACGGAGATAGTCTTTCTTGTAAATCCCTACGAACGGCTTCTCAACTTTGATCGCCTAATAAAGTCCATGATCAAAAACTGTTTTCCTCGCTTGGATTGCACTATAAATCACAAACGATTTGTGCGTTGAGACTGTAGCCTCCGAATTTCTAAAATCCAGAGACGGTGCAGCGACGGCGTCGCGACAGTGGAAGGAAGAATGATGGCCGAATTTCTTTTCACCAAAATTTTTGTGATTGCCGTGAGTCATGATTCTCAATCATGATTTTTTGCACTTATTGATTCATAATCAATAATTAACCAAGCTAATTAAGTCATTAATTAAAAATAAATCACATGACTTAATTTTGCTTACAACTCATCTTTGGCCGTGAGTTACACTTGAGGGAATGGAGAGAAATTTTTGTTTTGTGTGCAAAAATTAGGTTAGTAATCATGAAAGTCAATAAGAACTCTGTTCTTCGTTAGCCAGTGCATTCCCAAGATAATAACAAATTCTGGCATCGGAAACACAATCAGGTCGGCATACACTAGGTGGCCCTACAGCTCAAGATCAATGTCTCTGACCACGCTAGTAGTTGATAACTCTTCCCCTGATGGCATTGTCACTGAATAGCTCACGTCGAGTCTAATAGACTTGACGTCCAGATGATTAGCGAACGTCTCCGAAATAAAAGAGTGAGTGGTCTCGGAATCTATCAAGGCCTTCGTGGCGACTCTCTTCATAAAAATATTTCCTGAGAGACGTTAGCACAACACACAAAAATTAAATGCCAAATAATAATATTAACCTCATGCATAGTAGAAAATTTCAGCACAAGTCACCAAAAATACTAAGTAGCACACTACTAATCCCTATCAAATTCAAAACATGCATAGCAAAAGAATAATACAGTGTTGAATTAAATAAGTTACCAGTCAATAGGGTCGTGTCTGGGTTCGCCTCCTCTGCCTGCATGCCGAACACTCTCCCCTGGGTCGGCTGCCTCCACTGCGGGCAGTCCTTCAGAATATGGTCGCTGGCTCCACACTTGAAACATTTACCCGATACCAATAAACACTGTCACAGATGCTGGTGGTGGCACTTTGGGCACACCGGGTGCTCACCCGACCTCTCAGGAGCCTTCTGCTGAGGGAAATGACCTCTTCCCATGCTGTCCTTGGAAAGGCTTCTTAAAATGAGGTTGTAACACCCCAAAAATTTGAAGGTTCACGCGAACCACATGCATACAAGTTATTAAATTTCTTGTGTATTTCAATTAATTATTTTAATTGCATTAAATAATTATGTTGTGCATATTGACATGTTTAAAATATATTTTTCTACAATGTTCTATTAAAATGTATTTTTAAAGGTTATTCGAGTTGCGATCAAGGAACGGAGACCGAGGGCTGAAAAGTGGAAAATAATTTTATTATATAATTGTTTTTAATTATTTAAAATATGATTGATGTTTTTTTTTGTTTTTGAAAATAAGGGATTTTGAGGCGATTTTAAACTCCGGGATGTAATTTTTATCGGTGTTGGTTTTTCAACAAAAAATACGTACGTTTTGGTAACCCGGTTAATAAATGCACAAACTTTATTAAACTACATATGTTAATTAAACACTAATGGGCTCATTGGGCCTAATTAACCTTGTTAATGGGTCTAAGCTTTTGTTAGTGTGTTAATTAGGATTTAAAGTGCAAACTACCCCATAATTAAATCTAAAACTCACGCCTCAATCCCCTACACAATTCAAACTCTTATTTTCTCTCAATCTCACGGCACACACACACAAAGTTCATCAAGGAAGTTTTCGAAAGTTGCAAGGTATTCAAGCCAACGTACCCTCGTCGTAGTTCTTCGCAATCGTCAACGAATAATCGTGCGTGAAACACGCAAAGGCACGCCATATTTCTTTACTTTTAAAATCTATCACATCATAGTAATTATCTAAGCTTATTTTTAAAGAAAAACATGGCACACAAGTTTTATTTTCGTAACTATGTGCATACATGTTCTAAATTTGTGTTTTTTTATTTCAAATTCATGTTTTATGAGTTTAAGAGGGCTGCCATGATTAGGACTCAATCAAGTATTGTTTTACACGAGTTTAGGGTCCTAGAACATCACCCAAAATGTCGCACAACACGATAGAACACAAGCTGGAATCGAATATGCGTGCGTGTGTCTTGAGGGCTCGGTTTTGGGGAGTAAAGGCTGAGCTTGGGTTTGGCTTGGGACCAGGGCTAGCTAAGGCATGTATGAGTCGGGGAAGGGGGTCCTAGCCATGAAAGGACTCGAGTTAAGGGCTGGGGAAGGAGTCCTAGCAAGCTAGGAATCCCACCCGAGAGAGCCCATGCTGTCACGATCAGTGCAGCAGCCGCGCATGGCTAAGGGGCTCAAATAGGGAGCTCAGCGCTGGACTAGGGTGACTCTTTGGGGTCCTAGATGAGTGCACGAGAGGCTGGTTCAAGGGAAGGGTCGAGGGCTAGGTCCTAGGCTTGAGTTCAAGGAGTCCATGTCAAGTAGATCTCTCGGCCAAGTGCATTATCAGGTATTGTGCTTTCGGGTTCGAGCTAGGGGTCATGGCTGTTGGTTCTATGGGTCCAGGAGGGTTCCTGGAGGGGCTGGTTAGGGTTCAGTCCAGCATGGTTCTGGGTGGCTTGAGAAAATCGGAACACGGATCAGGGTTAACACTTATGGGTCAAGTTAGGGTTTTCTCATTTTAAAATAAGTTGAAACATGGCTCACGGGGTTCGAGTCATGGTTCACGAGGGCCAAATAATTATTTCTAAGTTTTAAATTTGATAATTTTATATTAAAGTTTAGTTTAGTTCGGGATTAAATCGCAGTAATACGTTACATTTAAAGATTAATTTAAAAGTCCTCGATTTAAGCTAAATAAGAATATGAGAAAATTCATGTAAGCTTAAATAATTATTTGGGACATGTTAGAGTAAATGAAATTAAGAAAATGTCAAAAACGTGAAATTTAACGTCGATGGGTAAATCAATAATTTTTACACTCGAAAATTAGTAAACGTCATGGCAGTGTCCTGAATGCTGTTTTATATGCTAATATGATTATTTGAAATGTTTATGAATTTTTAGATGTTAGAATGTTTATTATAAAATTTTATGGAATCGTTACGATTTAATATGTTAAAATGTGTATTTTTAATGTTTATGGATTTTTGTACGTTAAATTGTTTATTTTAAAATGTTTATGAGTTTTTATATGATAAAATGTTTATTTTAAAATGTTTATGGATTTTCATGTCAAAACGTTTACCCTAAATGTTTATGGATTTTTATGATTAAACTAACGTTAAAAGTTATGTTGCATGCTTGGTTTAAAAGAAAAATGATATTGTATGCATGTTTTTATTAAGTGATGAAAATACGAAATGTTGAAGGATGTGAAGGGATTGTGACTAATACGATGATATGTTGGAGATATCGTGAGGGTTATGATCCCAGTGGGAGCCCTACGATCGTGTTTCAATGGATACGAATACGTTAATATGTTAATATGTTGGCCAAGGCTCAGTTGACGGGTGAAAGTTTCGCTAATGTCCCCGCCGCCCAGTACTGTGGTTTTTATAGATGGATACATCGCCCAATATGAATACAAATATGAGTCACAATCAAGATCTGAATTCAACAAAAACGTAGATGAATATGAATACGAATATGTTGATATGGACATGGATATGGATATAGATATGAATACGAACACGAATATGAATATGTTTATGTCGATAAGAAAATGTTTTGAAAACGTTTATGAAAAATGTTTATGAAAATGTTTACGAACAGTTTATGAAAATGTTTATGTTTAAAGTTGATGCATCATTATAAAAATGTTCTTGTTTAAAGTTTATGTATCTTCATGAAAACGATATTTTAAATACAAGTATTTTCACTGTTGTATGTGATCTGTATATGTAGTACTTGTTATCAAGATTATGGTGTGTTGAGTCTTTAGACTCACTAGGTGTGATTGATGCATGTGATTATGATAATAGCATTAATGGAGGTCTTGATAGTTGATCTGACTGGACTGAAGGTGCAAATAACTTGAGAACCGACGCTAGTTTTCCGCACAAGTTATGATTTATGATTTTAAGTTATGTTAAAGATATTTTATGTCTTTGATTATAAATATGAGTGGTTTTTGAGAGGGTATAGTATGAGCTATACTTTTCAAATAATGTTTTTAGGTTTCGTAAAACGTTTAATGATTTTATGATTCAAACTATTTTTGCTTTGATTTTAAAATTTTAGTTGGTTGTTTTATTTTTAAAATGTTGTCAAGGTATTTTAAAGTATATATATGTATATTCCGAATTATGGAGATTATGGAAAAAAATTAAATAATTTCTAGCACGTTTTAAGGAACGAGTAGTGGACGTTTCAGAGGTCGTTGCTGCTGAGGTGCTTGATAGGGCCTCTTTCCCTGTCTATCACTCTCGATGCCTCTCTAATCATGTTCTGCCGCCAAGGCTCTCGACACGACAACTGCATAAGTAGTAAGGACCAGCAACTCTCACATCACGACGCAAGATCGGTTGCAAACCGACAATAAAATGCCTCAACTTCTCCCGCGCATCATTCACAATCAGGGGCACAAAGTGGCACCCCCTCTCAAATTTCCCGACAAATTCTGCCACTCTCCTGTCTCCCTATCGCAACATCATAAACTCCCTGGTCAGGCGGAAGCGTACTTCCTCAGTGTAGTACTTGGAGTAGAAGACCTCTTTGAAACCAGTCCAAGTCAGTGTTTGCAAGTTCACTGAGACAGATGCACTCTCCCACCACAGTCTGGTGTCTCCTATCAGCAATAATATGGCACACCTGACCCTTTCTGCATCCTACAGCTCCATGAAAGAAAAAATTACCTCGATGGACTTAATCCATCCCTCAGGTATGATCGGGTCAGTAGTCCCCGGGAACTCCTTTGGGTCCATCGTTCTGAACCTCTCATAAATCACCTCTGGTCTGGGCCTCGCCCCTATATCCACTGCAGCATGGTTCCCCGCAAACTGTGCGAAGAACTGTGTCACGCCCCGAGTCCGAAGCATCGGTGACATCCGGCATTGTTTAACAATTAAATTGAAAACAATAAAGCCTCGTATCAAATCAAAACAGTCTTTTTCATAAATAAAGTATAGTCTTACAATGACAATGGAATAAAATACATCAGAGTTTCAAATAGCGGAAACGAAAGAAAAGTAAAATCTTGAGTTCTGATCTTGATCTCTGGTTCACCAACCCCAGAAAGCATCTTGCTCTTCCTCATCCAGTTGCTCCTCATTTTTATCTGAAATTTTTAAGGGGCGAGTGTTTTGGGAAACACTCAGCAAGTGGGGGTCGATCAATTCCAAAGATACATATAGAACTTAGTTTTCTTAAAACGTTCTTTTAACAGATTTTTAAAACTTAATATTTTTAACTTATCAGGACAGAGACAAATCGAATAAATGACAGAATTCATCAGATGATTCAGAACAATTCGAAAACCGATTACTCAATTCAGAACAGAACATATCAGAACAGACAGAACACTGTTACTCATCTCATTTCCACGGTCAAATTGTCCCCAATATGTTAGTCCTCTAAGGGGTGAGGCCAGCACATGGTTTTATACCCACCAATTGGGGCCAGAACAGAACATGGTTTTATACCCATCAATGGGGGCCAGACAGAATTACAATTCTCGTCCCATTTCAAATCAAGTCGTAACAGTGCAAACAGAATTCAGAAGTAACAGACAGAACTTTTCAGATATTCAGATTTACCAGACAGAACGTATCAGAGTTTTCAGATATCAGAGTTTCAGACGGATTCAGCGGAACCAAAGAATTTCGAACAACAAACAGAGCGCATAATCGATCGAAATTTTAAAATAAAACATGCTGATTTTTCGAAAATAATGACACACCCACAATGATATCATGTTATTTATATCAATGTTTAAAAATACAAACGAAGTACATAACAAAATCCCACTTACTGATTTTTTTGTAGGAAGTTTCTTGTCGAAAATCGGGCAGCACTTCGACGTAACCTTGGCAAATCCTGTCTTCGATCGTGCAGCACTTCGACTCAGGATTGCAACTCTGGTCTGCACGAAATTTCCTTCTTCTTCTTTGCTTTGCATGGCCGAAACTTGAAGAGGTTTGAATAGGGTGAAGACCGAATTTTTATGCTTATTTTTGGAGCACATTTCCTTCAACCTTGAAGTCTTATTTATAGGAAATTTTTTGTCCTTTCTCCTTCCCCATGGCCGAACTCTTGTTCCCCAAGAAAGAATTTATTGTGCTCATAATGGTGGTCAAAGGCATGCTAAGCATCAAGGGTCATTCTTTGCATAATAAAGATGTCCTAGCCCTCAGCTCCTCCCGCAGCTCCTTCATGGGTTAACGCAAAGGTTATTTCTTGCATACTTAATTTGTCCAAGCCTTTAGCTCATCTTTTAGCTCCCTTTTTGGTCTTGTTAGGACAAGCTTGGTTGAGCTGCTTTGAGCTGAAAGATCGAGTCCTTGAGCTGGGGTTTTATTCCTCCAGTGATAATTTTTTGACGGATACGGTTACTTGCAGCTCGGCTTCCGGTTGAGCTCATTCCCGAGCTTTGAAGTTACTTCCACGAGTTACTAGCTGAAAATCTAAGTTCATATTTAAGTTTTATAATTAGAATGAATGTATTTTGATCTTAGATTAAGCTAAGTTTTAAGCTCGTATATTTCTTACCTTATTTACTTGGGATCGTAAAATCTCGGGTTCTCACATCCCTCCCTCCTTATTAAAAGTTTCGTCCCCGAAACTTGCATTAGCTTGATCATTCAAATAGGTGAGGGTATTGTGACTGCATTTTCTCCTCGAGTTCCCAAGTTGCCTCTCTTTCAGTATGATTTGACCACTGTACCTTGACATAAGGTATTGTCCTGTGCCTCAATACTTGATCTTTTGTGTCCACTATTCGAATAGGGACTTCTTCATATTTGAGTTCTTCGTTGAGGTTTTCTTAAATCATCAGTGGTGCAACTTTAAGTACATGACTCGGGTTTGGGACATACTTCCTCAGTTGTGAGATGTGGAAAACGTTATGTATCCTGGCCATGTCTGGTGGTAACGCTAATCGGTAGGCTAAGGTTCATATCTTTTCCAGTATCTCGAACGGTCCCACGTATCTCGGATTCAACTTTCCGGATTTACTGAATCGAACTACTCCTTTTATAGGGGAGACCTTGACGTAAGCTTTCTCACCAATCTCTAATTCTAACGGTCTTCTTTTTAGATCGGCCCAGCTCTTCTGTCTATCCTGGGCTGCCTTGAGTCTCTCCTTGATTATGAATACTTTATCAACTGTTAGCTGAATAAGTTCTGGTCCGGTAACAGCTTTTTCTCCGACCTCATCCCAATATAGAGGCGACCTACACTTCCTTCCATACAATGCCTCATACGGAGCCATCTCGATGCTACTGTGATAGCTGTTGTTATAGGCAAATTCGATCAAGGGTACTGTTCACTCCAATTTCCAGAAAAATCCAGTGCACATGCCCTCAGCATATCTTCGAGGGTTTGAATCGTCCTTTCAGTTTGGCCATCAGTCTGGGGATGATAGGCCGTGCTGAGAGTGACATTGGTTCCCATAGCCTTTTGGAAAATTTTCCAAAATCTTGATACAAATCTTGGATCTCTGTCAGACAGAATACTTGCTGGAACTCCATGTAGCCTCATTATGTTTTCCACATACAAAGTGGCTAATTTATCCAAATTATAATTCATTCGTACTGGCAAGAAATGGGCAGACTTGGTCAATCTGTCAATGATCACCCAGATCCCATCGTCACCCTGTCTTGATCGTGGTAGTCCTACTACGAAATCCATGGAGATGTTATCCCACTTCCATTCTGGTATCTCCAATGGCTGTAAAAGTCCTCCAGGCCTTTGATGTTCCGCCTTGACTTGTTGACAGACTAAACACTTAACAACGAAGACAGCTACATCTTTCTTCATACCGTTCCACCAGTAACTATTTTTCAAATCCCGGTACATCTTGGTGCTTCCTGGATGTACTGAAAATCTCGATTTATGTGCCTCAGCCATCACTTCTTCTCGAATTCCATCGACGTTTGGCATATACAATCGTCCTTTCATCCAGAGTATTCCATTTCCATCAATTTGAAATTCTGGAGCTTTTCCTTCTTGGATTTGTTCTTTAAATTTAAGGATGGAGGTGTCTTGACTCTGCTTCAATTTGATGGTCTCTCGGAGATTTGGTTTCATTGTAGGGAATTTAAGTTCACATTCCCAGGGTTCCTTCGACTCAACGCATCTGCCACCTTATTTGCCTTACCCGGATGGTAATTAATTGACATATCATAGTACTTGAGAAGTTCCATCCACCTTCTTTGCCTCATATTTAATTCCTTTTGAGTGAAAATATACTTGAGGCTCTGGTGATCGGTAAACACTTCACATTTTACTCCACAAAGATAGTGCCTCCAGATTTTAAGCGCAAATACTACTGCGGTTAACTCCAAGTCATGAGTGGGGTAATTCTGCTCATATGGTTTCAATTGCCGTGAGGCATAAGCGATTACCTGACCCTCTTGCAATAAGCACACACCCCAATCCTTCCTTTGATGTGTCGCTGTATACAGTGAAATTCTTACCTTCCTCGGGAAGAATGAGTACTGGTGTAGATACGAGTTTTGTCTTTAGGGTTTCGAAACTCTTTTCACAAGCTTCATTCCAAATGAATTTCAAATTTTTCTGAGTAAGTTTGGTGAGTGGAATGGCTATTGAAGAAAATCCTTCCACAAATTTTTCTATAGTAGCCTGCTAATCCCAGAAAACTTCTTACTTCAGTCACTGTCTTTGGTTGTGGCCAATCCTTGATTGCCTCTACCTTCTTAGGATCTACTGACACTCCTAATTCAGAAATTATATGCCCTAAGAACGCCACACTTTTTAACCAAAATTCACATTTCTTGAATTTGGCGTATAGTTCCTTTTCTTGAAGTGTCCGCAAAGTGAGATGCAAATGCTCTTTGTGTTCTTTTTCACTTCGTGAGTACACAAGGATATCATCTATAAAGACAACCACAAACTTGTCGGGATATGGTTTGAATACCCGATTTATCAGGTCCATGAATGCTGCAGGAGCATTTGTTAGGCCAAAAGGCATTACCGTGAATTCGTAATGTCCATATCTTGTCCTAAAAGCAGTTTTAGGGATGTCTTCCTCTTTGACCTTTAACTGATGGTAACCAGATCTCAGATCTAGTTTTGAGAAGACCTTGGCTCCCTTTAACTGATCGAAAAGATCATCTATTCTTGGGAGTGGGTACTTATTCTTTATGGTGATCTTGTTCAACTCCCGGTAGTCGATGCATAGCCTCATGCTTCCGTCCTTTTTCTTTACAAAAAGCACTGGGGCTCCCCATGGGGATGCACTGGGGCGAATATGCTTCTTGTCTAATAATTCCTGCAGTTACTCCTTTAGCTCCTTTAATTCAGCTGGAGCCATTCGGTATGGTGCCTTTGATATTGGTGCAGCACCAGGGACCAAATTGATTTCAAATTCTACTTCCCTATCTGGTATCTCTCCCGGTAGTTCCTCGGGAAAAACGTCTGGAAATTCTTGAACAATCGGAATATCCTCCAACCTTGGGACTTCTTCTTCTTTTATTTCATTGATCACTACCAGATAAATTTCTTCTCCTCCTCTTATGGCTTTCCAGGCTTGTGAGGCAGATAACAGAGATTTTCTTTCTTTGATTTTCCATGGAATAAAATATCTTCTTCATGAGGAGTCTGGAGTCTAACATTTTTCTTTTGGCAGTCCACAATGGCATGGTATTTAGCTAACCAGTCCATTCCAAGAATGATGTCAAACTCAACCATATTGAGTTGAATCAATTCTGCTTCAAAAATTTGTTTGCTGATAAAAATTTTACAGTTTCGATACACTTTTTGGGTCTCAATTATTTTACTTGCCGGTGTTGCTACTCTTAATGGTTCACTAAGAGTATCATGTTCGAGTTTAAGCTTCTTAGCAAACCTTCTAGACATGAATGAGTGTGTAGCACCACAATCAAATAAGGTATAAGCAGGCATTTCATTGAGTAAGATAGTACCTGCCACCACTTCATTGGTATCACCAGCTTCCTCTTGGGTGATTGCATATATCCGTGCATTGGTCTTGTTTTCATTTTTCTTGTTGGACCCCGTCCTTTTGTCCTTGTGGTCAGGACAATCTTTAATTCTATGACCCATCTTTCCGCACTTAAAACAAGCTCCCGTCTTCCGATAACATTCTCCAACATGTTTCTGTCGACATGTATCACACCACTTTCCTTCGGTGTTACCAGCACTGCCAGAATTTCCTTTGAAAGACCCACCTAAATAATTTGGTTTCTTAAACTTGGGACCGTTATGAGTAGATTGACTGTTCATCGGTCTTTTGTTCTTGTTTTCATCCTCGCGTCGCTTGATATCAGTTTCTGCGCTCATTGCAGCGCCCATCAGATCCGCAAAATTGTTTGGCTTGAATACTGCCAATGCCGACTGAATTCGACTGTTGAGTCCCTTTTTGAAACGATGCATTTTTAACGTCTCATTCGACATGATCGTTGGGAATAGGTTCCTAGATCGTTGAACCGGGAAGTGTATTCCATTACTGACATGTCCGGAGTCTGTTTGAAATTCTCGAACTCAATCAACTTCTGTAGTCGAAACTCAGCTGGATAATATTGTTTCAAAAATTCTCTCTTAAAAATCTGCCATGTGATTTCTTCCACTTCTGCCAAGGATGGCGACACAGTTTCCCACCATTTCCTAGCTCGGTCTTCCAAAAACGGTGTTACAACCTCCACTCTCAGTTCTTCAGGTATCTCCAGTAAATGTAGTTGTGTTTCGACGTTCTTGAGCCAGTTGTGGCTGACCTCTGGATCTGGGTTCCCATCAAAAGTTGGAATTCGATTCCTTCTGAGAGATTCGTAATGGTACTTAATCCCACGCGGTTGCGGTTCAGGTGGTGGTTGGATGGCGTTAGCCAATGGGTTCACGAATCCTTGCAACGTCGCAGCTACGATAGTGGCTATTGCCATCATATCCTCTTGACTGAGATTCACTCTTGGTGGTGGTGGTGGTGGGCTTTCATCTTGGTTGGCGCCACGAGGGTTACGGTTGTTTCGGGGTGGTCTACCATCCATTTTCTATAAAAAGGTATTTTATTAATTTGTTTGCCACAATATTTAATCAAAGAAATAATTTCATTAAATTGTAAAATTTTTCATACAACCAAATATTTTTCAAAATGATTAATCAAATATTTCTAGATACAATCGAAGCCTATTCTAGAACTTTCTCTCCCTACTCGTCTATTACTTCTCCGTCTCCTACTGCCTCGTTAATTTCTTCCTCCACAGGGTTCTCTTCCAGTTGTTCTATGAGTTCTTCCATATTGACCATCTCATTTTGCAGGTGCTCAATGTAATTCTGCAGTTGTGTGTTGTGGTGATCGAGGTTGTTTACTTGATCCTGTAGTTCTTGTATTGTTGATTGGCTCACATTTTCATCGATTTCTTGCTCTTCAATCCGTTCCTGAAGACGACGCTGGGTTTTGAGAAGACTATTTTCCCGAATTTCGAGCGTAAAAATCCTATCTTGCACTTTCTTCAACTCCTGCTTGGTGATCTCGTGCTGACGCTCTGACTCTAGATGATAAGCCGCGTAACGTCTAACGTCTTCGCGTAGTTTCTTCTCTTCCACTCTGGCCTCACGAAGATCCTCCATCATGCACACGTTATTTCCGTCCAACTGATAGTTATCTCTTTCAAGTTTATCATTCTTTTCTTTCAGTGTTTTAATTTCTGACTCCTTTTTCCTGAAGTTGTTTCTGAAGTTCATTTATAATGCTTTGAAAGTCCATGTTGGTTTCCTATAAAAACATTTAAATAAGATACTCATCCATTCTTAAATATGCAATAAGATAATAGAAAGTTTAAAAATAGTTTGGTACACATATTATTTTCTTAGTCACAAGTTTACTACATCCCAGATACTTTATTATAATGCTAATCTAATCGAACATCTCTCCGCCGTCGTTGTCGCTGGCACTGTCGTCTCTGGCCACCTCCATCGGTGCTACCTCCTCTTCCTCCATGTTCTCTATCACCAAATGTAGGTAGTTATTTTGATCCTGAAGTCTGTCCATAGCGCTGTGGAGCTTCGAAATGTACCGATCCTGTCTGGCATTGTACTCGTCCAGGCGCTGACGGGCCTGAGCAGCACGTCTTCGCTCTATCTCCACTCTCTCCAATAATTCCTTGTTAAGTGAAACTAAGCGTGTGATGCGAACGGAACCGGCCGGTATCTGCAACAGCTGGCTCTCCGCCAAGTCCAGATGATGAGTCAATCGCTGCACATCAGTCTCAAGCATGTGTCTAATCTCACTAAGCTCTTGTTTCTCCAATCTTTCCTTGGCTAGTTGCACTTTCAAAGTCGCGATCTCCTTAGTTTGATTATCTATGGTAAGTTGACGCATACGAAGAGCAGCCTGTGCGCGGGTACGAGGAGCAGCCATTTCCTAGGATAAAAATGGAAGTAAAACATCAGAATCGTATAAAGGATAGAAAGGCACAAATAGTAAACACAAAGTTGTCGTGGAAAATTTTTCGATACTCAGAGTTTGTGGAATGATCGAAGGGATAGATCTTTGAAGTCTATTCGAAATTTAGGAAACAGATGAAAGTTAGACTTCAAGAATGAGTGAAAGTTGGACTCAAATTAGGATACACTAGGCTTTTGCCAAAATTTGACTTCGCCAAATTTTGTCTATCAAAATCCCAGCGGGATTATGAACCTGGCGGCTCTGATACCACTTAAATGTCATGTCTCGAGTCCGAAGCATCGGTGACATCCGGCATTGTTTAACAATTAAATTGAAAACAATAAAGCCTCGTATCAAATCAAACCAGCCTTTTTCATAATTAAAGTATTGTCTTACAATGACAATGGAATAAAATACATAAGAGTTTCAAATAGCGGAAACGAAAGAAAAGTAAAATCTTGAGTTCTGATCTTGATCTCTGGTTCACCAACCCCAGAAAGCATCTTGCTCTTCCTCATCTAGTTGCTCCTCATTTTTATCTGAAATTTGTAAGGGGTGAGTGTTTTGGGAAACACTCAGCAAGTGGGGGTCGAACGATTCCGAAGATACATATAGAACTTAGTTTTCTTAAAACGTTCTTTTAACAGATTTTCAAAACTTAATATTCTTAACTTATCATGACAGAGACAAATCGAATAAATGACAGAATTCATCAGATGATTCAGAACAATTCGAAAACCGATTACTCAATTCAGAACAGAACATATCAGAACAGACAGAACACTGTTACTCATCTCATTTCCATGGTCAAATTGTCACCAATATGTTAGTCCTCTAAGGGGTGAGGCCAGAACATGGTTTTATACCCACCAATGGGAACCAGAACAGAACATGGTTTTATACCCATCAATGGGGGCCAGAACAGAACATGGTTTTATACCCACCAATGGGGGCCAGACAGAATTACAATTCTCGTCCCATTTCAAATCAATTCGTAACAGTGCAAACAGAATTCAGAAGTAACAGACATAACTTTTCATATATTCAGATTTACCAGACAGAACGTATCAGAGTTTTCAGATATCAGAGTTTCAGACGGATTAAGTGGAACCAAAGAATTTCGAACAACAAACAGAGCACATAATCGATCGAAATTTTAAAATAAAACATGTTGATTTTTCGAAAATAATGACACACCAACATGTATGTCATGTTATTGATATCAAGGTTTAAAAATACAAACGAAGTACATAACAAAAGCCCACTTACTGATTTTTTTGTAGGAAGTTTCTTGTCGAAAATCGAGCAGCACTTCGACGTTACCTTGGCAAATCCTGTCTTCGATCATGCAACACTTCGACTCAGGATTGCAACTCTGGTCTGCACGAAATTTCCTTCTTCTTCTTTGCTTTGCTTGGCCGAAACTTGGAGAGGTTTGAATAGGGTGAAGACCGAATTTTTATGCTTATTTTTGGAGCACATTTCCTTCAACCTTGAGGTCTTATTTATAAGAAATTTTTTGTCCTTTCTCCTTCCCCATGGCCGAACTCTTGTTCCCCAAGAAAGGATTTATTGTGCTCATAATGGTGGTCAAAGGCATGCTAAGCATCAAGGGTCATTCTTTGCATAATAAAGATGTCCTAGCCCTCAGCTCCTCCCGCAGCTCCTTCATGAGTTAACGCAAAGGTTATTTCTTGCATACTTAATTTGTCCAAGCCTTTAGCTCATCTTTTAGCTCCCTTTTTGGTCTTGTTAGGACAAGCTTGGTTGAGCTGCTTTGAGCTGAAAGATCGAGTCCTTGAGCTTGGGTTTTATTCCTCCAGTGATGATACTTTGACGGATACGGTTACTTGCAGCTCGGCTTCCGGTTGAGCTCATTCCCGAGCTTTGAAGTTACTTCCACGAGTTACTAGCTGAAAATCTAAGTTCATATTTAAGTTTTATAATTAGAATGAATGTATTTCGATCTTAGATTAAGCTAAGTTTTAAGCTCGTATATTTCTTACCTTATTTACTTGGGATCGTAAAATCTCGGGTTCTCACAAACTGGGTCATCCTTGAAAGCATCTGAGCCTGCATATCTGGGGGTGGACGAGGAGGAGTGGCCCTCTCCCCATCCTTTGGCTCTTTATCCTCATCGCCTGCTCCACGCACAATCCTACCTCTGGGAGTCATACTGTTGTAAAGTTTTACCCAACACGTAAACCCGACATGGAGGAACATAATATTAAATTCAAAAGATGCACGTAATTTGAACTTAGACATGCACATGCTGAAATCAAGACTTGATGCTTAATACATGAAAGAATTTAAAACTTTAAAACTTACAGACTTGAGGTGTGACTTCGTGAGCTCCTCGCAACTGGCAGTAGGCGTAACCCTTTACAAGAACACTGCTCTGATACCAAATGTAACATACCGTACTTTTTAACTATTTAAAATTTGCGAAAAATAAAAATTTTCTTAAATAAATAATCATTTTTCAATGTTGCGATAAAAAAAAACTGCTCGTCAAAAAAATATTTGAAATAAAACAATTACAAACAAAGTTTGCAAAAATGAAATCGATGAAACATTGTAAACAATCTTATGAAAATTCAGAGTATTTGAAACATGCATAAAGTCTTAAAAACATAGGCGGTCCTCCGGTTTAGCCTCCTGCGTAGAGTGAGCCGACTCATTGGTCCCCACCCTTCGTCTCTTCATACTCGTCATCACCTACATCGATCAAGACTAGTGAGTCTAAAGACTCAACATGTATAAACTGGAGGTAACAAGTAATACATAATCAAACCACATGAATTTTAAAGTAGAGCGTAACATACTAAAACTTGAACATACTTGCATAAACTTATACGTGCCAACATATCATAAAACTTTTCATAAACATGCTTGCATCATACATACTTGGACATATAGAAACATCATCATTTTCCGTAGAGATATGTTTCAAAGCAAGCGACCAATACATAAATGTGCCTGATCAGACTAAACCTGTAACGACCCATTACAGGCCCAGTGGACTGCCCATACAGCCCACTGCCCCGATCGACCCAAGGCTATCCCGATCTTGGGCTCCCTCAAATGGGCCTTTTCCCTCACGAGCTTTCCATAGGCGTCGTACGGGTTACTCATAGGATCTCCCCCTCCCTACCAAGGGGTTTCTTTCGCCTTCCCAGGAGTCAATCCCATGACCTCTAGCCCAACTGGTACCAGGACTCTTGATATCAATGTACTTATCCTATAGGTCATGGGATCGAGTCCTGGCGAGGTGAAAGAAACACCTTGGTAGGGAGGGGGAGATCCTATGAGTAACCCGTACGACGCCTATGGAAAGCCCGTGAGGGAAAAGGCCCCTTTGAGGGAGCCCAAGATCGGGATAGCCTTGGGTCGATCGGGGCAGTGGGCTGTATGGACGGTCCACTAGGCCTGTAATGGGTCGTTACAAAACCACAGTACTGGGCTGGTAGGGATGTCCACTACCGCATACATGAGATCCTCGGTCATGCTTTACGGGGTGGATTAGTCCATGGTCATGCTTTGCCGCTTCCAAATCCCGATCTGAACTCGATCATGCTTTACCGGGGTGGAGAGGTCAACAGCCACGTTCACCGGCTTTCAAACCCGTTCATAATTGGTCACATGAAATTAAGCATACCTCAAAAACATAAAAATATTTTTCTTATTCACATCGAACATACTTACATTACGTTGAGGGATTCGTTGAATCTCGCTTGGGGCCACTGCTGCCCATACTAACACAATTGCATGAACTCAATGTCCGTAACTTAGACGTAATAGTCGTGCTCACCACTCGAAGTAACAATTCACTTATGACGTTCTAACTCACACGGGACTTGAAATAGTTTAATCCTCGTACTAAACCATGACATCGAACCCCGAAACAAATCTCTATAAAGTGTGAACATTTCCCCAAACATGGAAGACATGGACATAAATAGTGGTTCAAAAAGTCATGAACAAGCGCCTAGGCGCTGGACACTGCTGCGCTGCGGCACTGCCTAGTGCCTAGGCACTTGGCTCTAGCGCCACGGCACTGGCAGGACCGCAGCTCTATCGCTGCAGCACCACAATGGCAGTGCTGGTGCACCAGTTCTTTGCAGGACGGGCGCTGCGGCGCTCCTGCAAAGCGCTGCGGCGTTAATCCTGCGCACACCCATCACAATAAACATAATTTTGATGATATTTCTATTCCACACCAAACCGACTCGAACCGATGCAACAAGAATCATGCTAGGACGTTATGGCAATGATTCAAACTCACACAATGCCCCAAAACAACGACACAAATCATACCATGCAAAACAACCCGTGAACACGAACTTTTGACACAAAAATGTTTCCTACGATTTCTAATGCAACCAAGTGCCTATTGACACGAAACTAAACACCAATATCATCCAAACATCATACTTAGTACACCTAAATGCAGCAGCAACCACCCAACGGTTCCCAACTAATCCTGCAACAAATAAACTTCAAGAACACGTCAAAAATACATTTTCATAAAATCGCAGTTTGAGCAGTCCCACGAAAACGATCATACATCACTCATTTCTTGTCTAAAAATTACGAAATTACTGTCAAATCGAAGGTATCAAAAAGTACTACGTTTTATATGTTGACAAAGTTTCAAGAAAATCAACCGAATTTTCACAGCAATCGAAATGACAGCAAACACGTTTTGAGATCTAAAATTTTTTATCTTAAAATCATTTCAAACGTTTTTGCTCAAACTTTTGAACAACTTACATAGATTTTTACGCATAATAAACATCAAAACATATACTATGAAGAGATTGATGCAAAAACAAAAGAATATACATGCCTTGATCTTTAAAACTCTTGAAACGACGATACCGAAGCGAGAAGGATGGGAGGGTCGATCTGGGACGAAACGTGGCACGATTTTCTTGAATAAAACAAATGTGAATCTACAAAAATTTGACAGGGAAAGGTGGCTGCTGCTGAAAGCACTAAAAACCCTAGCTTTTCTCTCAAACAAATGAAAAGGAAGCCAAGGAAAAAATGTGTGTGTGTGTTGTGTGGGCGTCTGTGTGTGAAAATGTGTGTGTGCATGTGTTTAATATAATTAAGGGTATAAAATTGCTTAATTAATAATTAACAATCTAATTAAATGTTAGTCGCTTCTAATTTTAATAAAATCATCTAATTTGGAATAAAATGAACAAAGTTTAAATCCTTAAAATTTTAAAAAAATCATAAAATCACATAATTATTAAATTAGACTTTAAAAATGCAGAAAACTAAATAAATCATTTAAAATGACACTTTCTTGACTTTGAATAAAATATCAAATTTACCAAGTTGCCCAAATTATTGTCGGTCTCATTTCCTCGATCATGCATCGAATAATCGCCTGAAACATGAAACTCAATGAACATTTTAACGTGCATCACATAAATATAAATAATTAAAATAATGTAATTCATGAATCATGCATCACTACAATCATTTTAAATTTAAATAAATAATTTAACAATTTAAATAAATGCATGGGTTTTACGTGTACTGATTTTGGGCTCTACAGGCAGAGCTCCCAAGTTGTTTAATCTGACAGTTCAGTGTTCATTGCTAGACCAAATCCGTAGTGGTCAGCCTTTAGATCAACTGTTACAGAAATGGAGACTGAATGGTGAAACCAAGGGCAGTGTACTCTACATATTGTCCGATGGTATTGTGAAGTATAGAGGAAGGATGTGAGTGCCTAGTGTTGATTCGATCAGAGAGGATATTTTGACAGAGGCACATAAATCTCCGTATTCCATCCATCCAGGAGGTACCAAGATGTACAAGGATTTTCAGATGCTGAATTTGTGGCCAGGTATGAAGCGAGACATCCAACGGTTTGTATCTGAATGTCTCACTTATCAACAAGTGAAAGCAGAGTATCAGAGGTCAGCAGGAATGCTTAAGCCACTCCCTATTCCAGAGTTGAAATCGGAGAACATCAACATTGATTTTGTGGTTGGTTTGCTGAGGTCAGTCAGGGGATCTAATGTCATTTGGGTTATAGTGGATTGACTTACTAAATCGACACACTTCTTATCGGTGAAGACAACTTTTTCCATGAATCAGTATGCAGAGCTCTATATTCGGGAGTTAGTCAGATTGCACGGGATCCCAGTTTCAATTGTGTCTAATAGGGACCCGAGATTCAAATCGTCCTTCTGAAAGAGTTTTTATGCAGCTATGGGGACGAAGTTACAATTCAGTACGGCATTCCACCCTCATACAGATGGCCAGTCTGAGCGAGTGATTCAGATTTTTGGAAGATTTGCTGCGAACTTGTGTGATCGATTTCCATGGGAATTGGGAATCGAAACTACCTCTATTAGAGTTAACTTACCACAATAGTTTTCAATCATCCATAGATATGGCTCCCTACGAAGCACTGTATGGAAAGAAGTGCAGATCGCTGATTAATTGGGATGAAGTCGGTGAGAGATCAGAACTTGGTCCAAAGTTTGTTCAGCAGACCGCATATCTGGTTGTCAAGATCCGAGCTAGGATGAAGACCGCCTAGGGCCGCCAAAAAAGTTATGCTGACAAGAGGAGAAGGGATCTCGATTTTGCCGTAGGAGATCACATATTCGTGAAGATAGCACCTATGAAGGGTGTTATGATATTTGGGAAGAGAGGCAAGCTGAATTCGAGATTCATTGGGCCATTCTAAATTCTTGACAGGGTTGGGACACTTGCTTATCGTGTAGCTTTACCGCCGAATCTGGCCGGAGTGCACAATGTATTCCACGTCTCGATGCTGAGGAAGTGGCAAATCCTTCGCATGTTTTGAGTTATGAGCCGTTGCAGCTTGCTTCAAATATGTCATATGAACAAAGACCTGTCCAAATTCTAGACAGACATGAATAGAGACTTCGGAACAAAGCAACCAAGTTTATCAAAGTCCAGTGGCTGAATCAATCAGTGGTAGAGGCCACTTGGGAGGCCGAAGCAGATATGCGAAGCCGCTACTCGGAGTTGTTTGGTAATATTTAATTATTAGGACAAAATTTATTTAAATGGGGGAGGAATTGTAGAGCCTAAAATCACTACACGTAAAACTCATGCATTTATTTAATGGTTAAAATTATTTATATATTTTTAAAATGATTTAAGCGATGCATGATTTATGATTAGCATTATTTTAAAATATTATATGTTTTTTGATGCATGTTAAAATTTTTTCTTGAGTTTTATGTTTCAGGCAAATATTTGTTGCAGGATCGGGAAAAGAGAACGGTGACGATCTAGGCGATTTAAAATGTGGTATTTTATTTCAATCAAGAAAATTGTTATTTTAAATGATGTTTGGAATTTTAAGCATTTTAAAACATAATTTAATTTATTAGGTGATTATGAGATTTTTTTATGCTTTTACAAAAAAATTACCAAGTTGAGTAGTGAGGATTTTAAAACCTTGTAAATGTAATATTTTAGTGGGGATAAATAATTTGATTAGTATTATTTTATTAATAATTATTTTCCTAAACAATTCTTTAGCCTCTAATTAATTAATTAAGCAAAATGATTCCCACAAATCACACACACACTTACACGTTAATAACACACACAAATATGCACACACACATACACGTTAGTTTTGGAGGAGAGAACTAGGGTTCTTCATACTAATCAGCAACCGCCCCTTCCCCCTTGCAAATTTCTGAAGATTTACGTTGGTTTTTCGAGCAAGAATCGTTTAGCAAGCGTTCCCCGATCATCTCCCGTAATCCACTGCGTCGGTATTCGTCATCTTCGAGCGTTTAGACGCAAAGCCATGTATATTATTTTATTTTTGCATCGATCTTGTCGTTGTAAGTATTTTGATGCGTATTATATGTAAAATCCATGTATGTTATGCAAAAGTTTGAGCAAAAATGTTTTGAAACGATTTTGTATCAAAATTTTAGATCTCAAAAACGAGTCTGTTGTCACTTCAAGTACTGTGATACATTTCGATATCTAAGATTTGACAGTAAATTCGTGATTTTTGGACAAGAAATGAGTGAGTTATGATCATTTTTGTGTGACTGCTCAAACTGTGATGTTTAAACGATTTTTCGATCTCAAAAAAACGTGTTTGTTGTCACTTCGAGTACTGTGAATTTTTGTACGACTTTCTGGAAAACTTTCAACATATAAAACGTAGTACATTTTGATATCTTAGATTTGAAAATAAATTCGTAATTTTTAGACAAGCGATGAGTGAGTTATGATCATTCTCGTGTAACTACTCAACTATGTTGGTTTTCAAAAAATTTCCCACAGGGCAGCCCTCGGGCACGAGATCTTACCGCTCGAGCGCCAGACCTTCTGGATGGGAGCACTCGAGCGGTAATAAATTATCACCCGAGCGCCAAGCATTCTAACAAAAAAAATATATATTTTTAAAATATTTGTTTTGGGCAGGCATGCATAATGTGTTAGTATGTTCGACGTGCAAAAGAAAATGTTTTTGTTTTTTAGTAATGCGAAATGTCTTGTGACCAAATAGGGTTTGAAAGCCGGTTAACGTGGCCGGGGACCTCTCTACCCCGGTAAAACATGAACTGGTTTAGATCAGGATTGGAAAGCGGTAAAGAATGACCAAAGACCAATCTACCTGGTAAAGCATGACCAGTGATCTCATGTACGTGGTAGTGAACATCCTTTTCATCCCAATACTGTGGTTTAGTCTGATCAGGAGCATTTATGTATGGGTCACTTGCTTTGAAACATATCTCTACGCAAAATGATGACGATCATTTATGTTCACGTATGTATGATGTAAGTATGTTTATGAAAATATTTATGAAAAGTTTTACGATATGATGACACGTCTATGTTTATGTAAGTACGTTCAAGTTTAAGTATGTACACTCTACTTCAAAATGCATGTGGTTTTAATACGTATTATTTGTCATTCTCAGTTTATACATGTTGAGTCTTTAGACTTACTATACTTGATCAATGTAGGTGAGGACAAGTATGAGGAGACGAGAGGTGGTGATCAGTGAGCTTGCTCGGACTGCGCCGTGGACTAACTTGAGGACCGCCTTAGTTTTAAAGATATTTATGCATGTTGTTTCATTTACTCTGATTTTTAAGCAATTTACTTTATGATGTTTTAAACAAGTACTTGTTGCAAGTTTTTACAATTTCAAATATTTGTTCAAGCATTTTAATAATTTGGCATTTTGAATGAGAATTTCTTATTTAGGAAAAAGTTTTATTTTCCGCAATTTTTACGTATGTTTAAAAGTAGGGTACGTTACATAGCCGATCATATCAAGTGGTATCAGAGCAGTTGAATCTTTTTCCTGAATATTCTTACCTACAAAATCTGAACATCATGTCTTCCTTCAACAAAATTCCTATGTTCTCAAGAGAAGAATTCGATGAGTGGAAGATTAGGATGCAAGCTCATCTAGCTGCACAAGATGATGACATGTGGTATGTCATTATTGACAGACCCATGAGAATACTGAAAGCAAATACTGTTGTTGCCATAACTGATGGTGCACCCCATCGCATTGAAAAGCCAAGAGAAGAATGGACAGCAGAGGACAAGAGAAAAGCCAATCTGGTCAACATAGCCGAAGATATCTTGTACAAAACGCTGGATAAATCACTTTCAGCAGAATAAATATGTGCAAAAATTCAAAAAAAAATCTGGGAGAAGTTGATTCAGCTCTGCGAAGGCAATGAGAAAACGAAAGAAAATAAACTTTCAGTTGCTGTTCAAAAATTCGACAATATTAAAATGAAGATTGATGAATCTATGCACAAATATGATGAAAGAATCAGTGGCATAATGAATTAACTGAATGCACTTGGAAATGTGTATTCAAATAAATAAGTTTGCACTGAAAGTTGTTCGAGGTCTTCCCAAATAATGGGATGTTAAGACCATGACAATGCGAGAATTAAAAGACCCAAATAAGGTCAAAATTCATTACCTATTTGCTGATCTAGAAGCCTAAGATTTTGAGTTGCAGATGAGAGAAGGAGAACCTTCTACACCAGCAGCTACCACAGCTCTTAGTGCTGTCAAACTGGAACAAACTGGTTCAGTTAAGAAAACTATTGATCAGTTAAGCATTGACGCAATGTCATTATTTGTCAAAAATTTGGAAGATTCATGAGAAGAAATCAAGGCTCCTTTTAAAGACAATATCAGAGGAATAACACCAAGAAAGAACCAAATGCTTTCTACAACTGTGGCAAATCTGGACACTTCATTCCTGACTGTCCTAATCCAAAGAAGGATAGTCGAGTATCAGGTGAGAAAGGAAAGAAATCTCATGAGCACAGGAGATTAAAAAAAACTCGAAGTTCTTCTAGCTGAAGAAAGTAAATCCAAGTGGGCTAAATCTGACAGTGATGAATCAGAACCTGAGAGCTTGAGCAGCACCCGTGATGATGAGGAAATCAAGTGTCTGATGGCTGATGACACAGAACTAGAATCAACCAGTGAGCAAGTATTCAATTTTAGTTCAACTGATTTTACATGTGATGAACTTATTTCTACATTACATGACATAGTTAACGAGTATGACAAGCTAGCTCTCTCAGTTGAGAAGGCCAAAGCAAAGCAAATTGATCCCAGTAATGATAAAACTGAAACTGATGAATCAGTTGAACTGTTGATTCTTAAACGGGTGATTGCTGAGCTGAATGCTGAAAGAAGCAATAACCAATTTATGATTCAGCGGTTAATGCTTGAGAATTCAAAGCAAACTGAGCTTATTCAGGCATGGAATAAATCATCAATTGCACTAACTGAAATGCAAGATATACAAAAATCAGTTACCTATAAAAGTGGTACAGGCTTTAGCAATCATGATGAAGCTTCTACCAGTGATACTCAGCCAAAACTGAACATGGGTAAAGGAAAATATATTGCACTTTGCCAAATCAGCTGTGGTACAAGAACAACCTGAGTCGAGTAGACCAGTTGAACAGCCTATTGAAAATAAGAACAACGCTAAAAGGTATGAAATTGGTTATAGCCCTAAAACTTCAACTCATTCGTGTAGATGGCAACCTAAATGGTTCAGCAATAAAAAACTGATATCTCAAAATGGCTATTCTAATTACCATAATTGGAAACCAGTTCAGAAAAGCTATCGGCTGAACAAACAGTTGAACAAGGCTAAAGCACATACTATCTCATCTGCACACAACACACCAAGTGTGGGGACCCGGGCTTTAACTCAATTTTCTTTGGGATTAATTGGATCTTTGCTAGAAAATGTGGGTCAAAATTTTGCTTTTAATATCAAAACAATTGTATTTAAATCATACACCAATCATACCTCTCTTTTTATTTCAACCAAGTAGGTACATGTCTTGTTTCATTTCATACTTAAACAAACTAGTATTTAAAATACATTACATATCAAATGTAAAAGCTAGTAGTCCATCTTCTACGCCCGTAATCACCACGCTATCTCGATCTCTCATCTTTGTCTCGACCCTGATCCTGTCCCATCTGTTGTCATGCACACATACAGACACTACAACAGCCGGAAACTCCGGTGAGAATAAATGCCAGTATAAAACATGTACACATGCATATACACCATATAAATCATGAACATACTATCATGAGGGAAATCAATTTAAGGCAAGCATTAAAATCAAATTCATATCTTTGACTCGACTCGTATCTAAGTCTAGCGATCCCGGTGTGAATAAGACGTAACAAGTCTCCCACCTACTCTCCCAATCGGGGTGGCGGTACGTCTTATTCCTAGACTTCGGTCCTGTCTGTATCGAATATCTACAATCGGATTCGATCTTCTCCTATGCCACGATACCACCTAACGTTTAGAAACTTGGCATATCTGCCAATGACACTCCTATCTCAATGCTTGTATATATAAATCAATATAAAGCACAACATAACAAAGTATAGAAATCTAGTATGTGATTTGAGGGAAACTCAAACCGGATCTGATTCGAGTTATATCTCCCCAATCAAACATTGAATTGTACCCTTTGTGACACCTCGACCCGTTTACAATAACAGTAGCAGCGGAATTTAAAATTTTCTTATAAAATGAAGGAAGGTTTCAAAATACATCACCATAAAATGTTTAAAAGTAAATAAATGATCATTCAAATGATATAACAAAATACAAAATATCATTCCTATGATCATGATCCAAAAATACTTGCAAAATAACATCTTCCTTCCAACTTCGTATGCATATGACTCCGGGCCACAATCAACGTCCTGGTCCGTCGCTCTTATCTGCATCACAAGAAATAACTGAAATGAGTATAAAACTCAGCAAGTGGAACTCTTACATAGCAATGATACATAGTATAATCTGTAAAACATGGCTTTGAAAACATAAAATACCATCAACTCTGAAACATGTATATCGTAGCAATAGCATAACAATGAGATGGTATTTCTCTTTACTATGGTGGATTGATATCAATAGTAACTCTGTCTGTGGTGCTCTTATCCCATCGATATAAATCGACAACTCTGAGGGATATAAGCCTATGGTCGTTGATCAACTAATTGCATGCAATCTCTGACTATGTATCTATCAATCCATAAAACATTTAAACTCTTTCTTTGGGACATTTCATCAAACACTTTGATAATCTTTCTCTTTTGTATTCCCTTCTCAAAGTTGAGACATCAATTGCCTCCACAATATACAACAAATGTATCA
Source organism: Primulina tabacum (assembly GCF_025594145.1). Lineage (NCBI taxonomy): Eukaryota > Viridiplantae > Streptophyta > Magnoliopsida > Lamiales > Gesneriaceae > Primulina > Primulina tabacum. The sequence goes on from NC_134558.1 coordinate 15,159,597, forward strand.
ATACATAATAGTGAATTAAATGAAGGGAATAACACAATAAAACCTTTGAAACACAATACATATATAATCATGTGAGCACAAGAATGAAATTCCACTTATAACCACTTGAAACCTTGATTCTATACTCTTGGTAGCAATCCTACAACAATAAACCATAATTTGCACCATCAACAACCCAATAACCCAACAACAATACCATAAAAGCCAAAGAATCAACATCATCACAAACCCATAACATCTCCAACACCAAAAACTAAGAAATAACCAAACCAAAAGCTTACCTTAGCTTCCTTGATCCCAAAATAATCTTGCTCTCAACACAAATAACTAACAAGAAGCTTGAATCAAAGGAAATGAGGAAGGAATGAAAACCCTAGATCTCCCTTGAAGTGAAGAACCGAGAAGAATGGAGGAAATGAGAGAAATGAGGGCAAACACTTGTATTTAAACACTAAAAATACTAAAACACGATTTTTAGACATTGCTGGCCGCTCGGGCGAACATATTTTTCCGCCCGAGCGTAGAACTCTCGGCCAGAAATCCAAAATTTTCGAATTAGGCTCGCCCGGGCGCACAAACATTCCCACCCGGGCACGCACTCTGTGCACTGCCACTCCAAAGATCGCTTCTGAAACGCCTCTTACCTTCTTAATTTGGAAAAGTGAGAAACAGAAAAGTTGTAGCTCTATGTCCTATCTTGAATCCCTCAAAATTTCAGATCATTTGGACGTAAAAGTAAAACGTTATGCCCATTCTCCCAACATGTGTCACTAGAGGAACGTCGAAACACACGAAACAATTCGGGGCACTTTTGGCTTACCTTCCACAATGATTTGAACAAAACTCAAAATAAGAAAGTTACACCACTATGTCTTATCTTTCTAATGGAAAAGGCCTCACCTCATTTGGATCAATATACTATTTATCATGAATTTAATTGTAACGCCGCTACAAAAGCACTACACATCATCTATAACCAACCATACTATAAATCATAAATCGAAACTCTTAACATCCAAACTATACCTAAACTTGACCAAGTAGTCAATAAACTTATGAAAACTTAAACCGTACCGTACACCAGGCTTGGCTATTACAATCTCCCCTCCTTAGAGGAATTTCGTCCTCGAAATTGACGTCACTGCACGAACAACTCAGGATACTTCTCTCTCATCTCATCCTCTGGTTCCCACGTGGCCTCTTCTATCAAATGGTTCCTCCAAAGAACTTTAACGATGCCGATATCTTTGTTCCTCAAAACTTTAACTTTGCGGTCCAGTATCTGAATCGGAATCTCTTGGTACGTCAAATTCGACGTCAAGTCCAATGGCTCGTGGCGAAGAACATGGGAAGGATTCGCAATATACTTCCTGAGCATGGATACGTGAAAAAAATTATGGACTCTGTCAAGATCTGGCGGTAGGGCTAACCTGTAGGCTCGATCACCAACTCTGTCCAAAATCTCAAAGGGGCCAATAAATCTCGGACTCAACTTGCCCTTCTTGCCAAACCGCATCACACCCTTGAGAGGTGCTATCTTCAAAAACACGTGATCGCCAACCTCAAACTGCAAAGGTCTACGACGTACATCCGCATAGCTCTTCTGTCTCGACTGCGCTGTCTTCATCCTCTCTCTTATAACAGCAACTACATCAGCAGTCTGTTGGACCAACTCTGGACCCAACATCTTCCTCTCACCAATCTCATCCCAATACAAGGGAGATCTACACTTCCTGCCATAAAGTGCTTCATACGGTGCCATGTCAATCGTCGCTTGGTAGCTATTATTGTACGTGAACTCAACAAGAGGCAATTTAGAATCCCAGCTACCAGGATAATCAATGGTACAAGCTCTGAGCATATCCTCTAGAATCTGAATAACTCTCTCTGATTGACCGTCGCTCTGAGGGTGATATGCTGTAGTGAAAGCTAACCGTGAACCCATAGCTCTGTGCAAACTCTTCCAAAACTCTGAGGTAAATCTAGGGTCACGATCAGACACAATCGACAAAGGGACACCGTGAAGTCTAACAATCTCTGCTATATAATCCTCGGCATACTGTTTCATGGAATACGTCGTCTTGAATGGGAGAAAATGCGCTGACTTGGTCAATCGATCGACAATAACCCAAATAGAGTTAAAACCTTTCTGCGTTCTGGGAAGACCAGTCATGAAATCCATCGTAATATGCTCCCTATTTCCACTGAGGAATCGGCAAAGATAGCAATGTCCCAGCAGGTCTCTGGTGCTCAATCTTCACCTGCTGACAAGTTAGACACTGAGAAATAAACATGGCAATGTCTTTCTTCATACCTGGCCACCAGTAGAGTCTACGAAGATCCTGATACATCTTTGTGCTGCCTGGATGTATCGAATATGGTGCGGTATGTGCCTCTGTCAAGACGTCTCGTCGAATATCATCACCAGTTGGAACACAAATACGACTGCTGAATGTCATCAAACCGTCTCCATTCACTCCAAACTCTGAATTACCTCTCTCCTCAGCCCTGGCTCTCAACTCTGACAACTGAACATCAACAGCCTGCTCTCTACGGATCCTGTCCGTCAAAGTAGCCCGAATGACCAACGCTGAAAAGCGAGCAATGGTCCCCGGAACCACCAAAGCTATCTCCTCTCGCTGCAAGTCTAACAACAACGGCTGCTGAATCATCGAACTCAAAGAAGAACTCGATTTACGGCTCAAAGCATCTGCTACAACATTCGCTTTCCCTGGGTGGTAACTAATCGTCACATCATAATCTTTGACAAGCTCTAACCACCTCCTCTGCCGCATATTTAGCTCTTTCTGGGAAAACAGATACTTCAAGCTCTTGTGGTCCGTGAAAATTTCACACTTTTCGCCATATAAGTAATGTCCCCAAATCTTCAAGGCGAAAACCACAGCTGCTAGCTCCAAATCATGCGTCGGATAATTATTCTCATAGTCTTTCAACTGGCGAGAAGCATAGACGATGACTTTACCACGCTGCATCAACACTGCTCCAAGACCCTTCTTCGACGCATCGGTATACACAACAAAATCCTCTGAACCACTGGGCAAAGCAAGAACAGGAGCTGTCGTCAACTTGTCCTTCAACTCTTGGAATGCACTCTGGCAATCATTGGACCGCTCGAACTTCACAGTCTTCCTCGTCAGATTGGTTAACGGCAGGGCAATCTTAGAAAAATCTGAGATGAAACGACGATAATAACCTGCCAACCCAAGAAAACTGCGTACCTCTGAGACAGTGGTAGGAATAGGCCACTTCTGAATCGCCTCAATCTTTGCTGGATCAACAGCTATGCCATCCTTCGAAACAACATGGCCTAGAAAAGAAATCTGCTCTAACCAAAACTCACACTTCTTCAACTTAGCATACAACCTCTTCTCTCTCAACAAATGAAGAACAACTCTGAGATGCTCAGCATGAAGCTCTCTGGTTTTGGAATAGATCAAGATATCGTCGATGAAGACAATGACGAAGCTATCCAAATACGGCTTGAACACACGGTTCATCAGATCCATGAAAACTGAAGGAGCATTGGTCAGACCAAAAGACATCACAAGAAACTCATAGTGACCATACCTGGTCCGGAACGCTGTCTTAGGGATATCAGATTCCCTAACCTTCAACTGATTGTAGCCAGACCGAAGATCAATCTTCGAAAATACAGTAGCACCTTGCAGCTGATCAAACAAATCATCTATCCGTGGCAACGGATACTTGTTCTTGATAGTAACTTTGTTGAGCTCCCTATAGTCGATACACAGCCGCAACGACCCATCTTTCTTCTTGACAAAAAGAACCGGAGCTCCCCAAGGCGAAGAACTCGGTCGAATAAAACCCTTGTCTAAAAGATCCTGCAACTGCGTCTTCAACTCCTTCATCTCGGTAGGGGCCATTCTGTACGGAGCCTTAGAAATAGGAACCGTACCTGGAACCAGATCAATCACAAACTCCACATCTCTATCCGGCGGCAAACCCGGCACATCATCCTCAAACACATCAGCAAACTCCCTCACAACATCGATATCATCAATATTCAACTTAATCATTCTATCCACATCCACAATCGAAGCCAGAAACACATCACAACCTCTACACAACAACTTCTCAGCCTCAAGACAAGAAATAAAAGGAAGGACCAGCGAAGTACCTGCACTGGCGAGCATACCTTCCCTATTGCCATCATCTGCAAAAGTCACCGTCTTAGCAACGCAATCAATCACTGCACGATAGGTCGATAGCCAATCCATGCCAAGTATAACATCAAATGCAACCATCGGGATGACAATCAAATCAGCAAAAACCAAACGCCCAACAATTTGAACAGAGCACGTATACAAAATCGATGTCGGGCACAACACATCTCCCGAAGGCAAAACAACATTGAACTGGAGGGGAAGAACAGAAGGAACTATACCCAAAGATCTCAAAAACAATTCAGACATAAAAGAATGAGTAGCACCTGTATCAATCAAAGTCGTAGCTACTCTGCCTGAAATTAAAATAGTACTAGAGATCACAGAAGAATCATGGTTTATACCTTCCTTGGTCATCGTAAAGATGCGACCCTGCACCTTATCCTTGCTCGCTCCCCTTGGACAATCTTTAGCAATGTGGCCAGCCGTGCCACAACGATAACACATATGAGTGCCAAATCTGCACTCTCCTCGATGATGTCTGCTGCATTTAGGACACAGCGGCTTCTCAGGATCAACTGGAACTGGCGGTGGTCTAGGACTCGATTCCATCTTGCCCTTCCCTTTGAAACGATCCTTGCCTCTCTGATTCGAGCCCTGGCCTCTCTGAGCAACAGCTTGATGCCTCTCCTGCCTCTCTCTTGCGATATCCTTCTCGTCTTGTTCGGCCAACAACGCCTTAGACACAATCTCTTTGAAAGTCACAGCCTTGGACATGTTGATATCTCTCCTGATCTCAGCTCTAAGGCCTCGAATGAAATGAGCACCTTTATCTTTGTCATTTGAAGAAATATACGGAGCAAATAAACAACCCTCCTCGAACTTGAGAATGTACTCATCAACGTTCATGCCTCCCTGTCGAAGCTCCAGAAACTCAGTCACCTTCCTAGCTCGAAGTGCGTCGGGAAAGTACTTGTTATAGAACAGGTCTGTGAACTCTTGCCACTTCAAAGCTGAAACATCGACACCAACCTTAGTGGCATTCCACCAGATACGTGCAGCCTTTATCAACATGAATACTGCACAGCTGATCCTGTCTTTATCCTCATACTGAAGATGGTCGAAGATTGCTTCAAGCGCCTTGACCCACTCGACAGCCACTAACGGATCAGTGCTACCTGCGAATTCCGGTGGATCCATTCTCTTAAAAGCAGAAAAGACGGCATCAGTGCCAACTGCCTGAGCTACTTGGCCTCTCACTTGACCTCTACCCTGCCCTGTTCCTTGCAATCGAAGCAGCAGCTGAATCTGCTCGCTATGGACTTTGGCCTGCTCTTTAAGCAACTTGCCGAACTCGTCGACAACTCTCGAGGAAGAACTATCCTCACCCTCTGACGCCTTACGCTTAGGAGGCATACTCTACAATGTGCTCGCAAAAGACATATCAATAAATAACAATGAATAGATGCAAAAGAAAACATACTCGGACAGTTGAAAGTAAACGAAGTCATATGCATTGGTCCGAAGAACGGTGCTCTGATACCACTAAATGTGACACCTCGACCCGTTTACAATAACAGTAGCAGCGGAATTTAAAATTTTCTTATAAAATGAAGGAAGGTTTCAAAATACATCACCATAAAATGTTTAAAAGTAAATAAATGATCATCCAAATGATATAACAAAATACAAAATATCATTCCTATGATCATGATCCAAAAATACTTGCAAAATAACATCTTCCTTCCAACTTCGTATGCATATGACTCCGGGCCACAATCAACGTCCTGGTCCGTCGCTCTTATCTGCATCACAAGAAATAACTGAAATGAGTATAAAACTCAGCAAGTGGAACTCTTACATAGCAATGATACATAGTATAATCTGTAAAACATGGCTTTGAAAACATAAAATACCATCAACTCTGAAACATGTATATCGTAGCAATAGCATAACAATGAGATGGTATTTCTCTTAACTATAGTGGAATGATATCAATTGTAACTCTGTCTGTGGTGCTCTTATCCCATCGATATAAATCGACAACTCTGAGGGATATAAGCCTATGGTCGTTGATCAACTAATTGCATGCAATCTCTGACTATGTATCTATCAATCCATAAAACATTTAAACTCTTTCTTTGGGACATTTCATCAAACACTTTGATAATCTTTCTCTTTTGTATTCCCTTCTCAAAGTTGAGACATCAATTGCCTCCACAATATACAACAAAGGTATCAATACATAATAGTGAATCAAATGAAGGGAATAACACAATAAAATCTTTGAAACACAATACATATATAATCATGTGAGCACAAGAATGAAATTCCACTTACAACCACTTGAAACCTTGATTCTATACTCTTGGTAGCAATCCTACAACAACAAACCATAATTTGCACCATCAATAACCCAATAACCCAACAACAATACCATAAAAGCCAAAGAATCAACACCATCACAAACCCATAACATCTCCAACACCAAAAACTAAGAAATAACCAAACCAAAAGCTTACCTTAGCTTCCTTGATCCCAAAATAATCTTGCTCTCAACAAAAATAACTAACAAGAAGCTTGAATCAAAGGAAATGAAGAAGGAATGAGAACCCTAGCTCTCCCTTGAAGTGAAGAACCGAGAAGAATGGAGGAAATGAGAGAAATGAGGGCAAACACTTGTATTTATACACTAAAAATACCAAAACACGATTTTTAAACATTGCTGGCCGCTCGGGCGAACATATTTTTCCGCCCGAGCGCAGAACTCTCGGCCAGAAATCCAAAATTTTCGAAGTAGGCCGCCCAGGCGCACAAACATTCCCGCCCGGGCGCGCACTCTGCGCACTGCCACTCCAAAGATTGCTTCTGAAACGCCTCTTCCCTTCATAATTTGGAAAAGTAATAAACAAGAAAGTTTTAGCTCTATGTCTTGTCTTGAATCCCTCAAAATTTTAGATCATTTAGACGTCTGAGTAAAAAGTTATGCCCATTATCCCAACATGTGTCACTGGAAGAACGTCGAAACACACGAAACACTTCGGGGCACTTTTGGCTTACCTTCCACAATGATTTGAACAAAACTCAAAATAAGAAAGTTACACCTCTATGTCTTATCTTTCTAATCGAAAGGCCTCACTTCATTTGGATCAATATACAATTTATCATGAATTTAATCGTAACGCCGCTACAAAAGCACTACACATCATCTATTACCAACCATACTATAAATCATAAATCGAAACTCTTAACATCCAAACTATACCTAAACTTGACCAAGTAATCAATAAACTTATGAAAACTTAAACTGTACCGTACACCAGGCTTGGCTATTACAACTTTCGTTGTTCAGTCTTTGTCGAGATCGAAGTCTTGATGTCGAAGCTTGTCAAAAAAAATCTGAAATGACAATTCAAGATGCATTCTATCAATCCATAACTCAAATCAATACACATATGTATCAATATTCAATCTCGGCACATTTTGACGGCATAACGGCGTAATCTCACGATACCGGTCAACTCAATTAATGTATATATGATATCAACAAGCCACAATTCTCCACAACCATCAACCACAACTCATAATCTGCATAATCTCATACACACATATGCTGCAAAATCGTAATATTCACATACGGTATTATTTCTTCGATCCGGTTTCAAATATACGTTCACAATACTCATAAGAACGCATAATCTCAATCATATCAAAATTTCTCCAATCTCTCAACTTCAAAACATGAAAGAAAGTACTGAAACTTACACCCTTTCGTAGCCCTCGATGTAAGGAGCACGAATATAAACTTGGATCGAAAATCGGATGGTTAGATTCTTCACAATCAAATCTCTAAGATGGAATGAAGTTTGAGGCTATCTGAGAAATTCCTTCTGTTCTTGCTGCTGAAGTGAATGAAAGAATAAGTCAAAAACACCTTATATGTGCATGGCAAGGACACATGGTTTATTCTTTATTCTGCACGTCACACCGCGGGTGCGGTCACTCTGCACCGCGGTTGCGCTGAGCGTACTGTATCACTTCCATAATTTCAGAAGGCACAACCGCGGGTGCTGTGTATCTTGTACCGCGGGTGCGGTCTTGTCTCGGTGCATCCACCGCAGGTGCGGTCCTGTTCTTGCCGCGGGTGCAGTCAAGCTACTGTAACCCTTAAACATTTCATGAAAAACGATCGCGGGTGCACTATCTTTTGAACCGCGGGTGCACTGTCTCTGCTGTCCCAACCATATATTTTACAACTAGAATTGAATCGCAACATCGCTTCTTCGGCCTTTGGTAAATACATCAAATCATGCATTAATAATTGCTGATTACCAACTCACATCTCGGGCCTTACATTTCTCCCCCTCTAAGATACGATTTCGTCCCCGAAATCACAGGCGATCAACACATATCAATAAGAAGGTATAATAAACTGTATAGAAACTCACCTCAACGGAATAGCTCTGGGAATCTCTGTCTCATATCTGACTCCATTTCCCAGGTAGCTTCTTCAATGCCATGACGACTCCATTGGATTTTCAACAACGGAATAGTCTTTGTTCTGAGCTGTTTAACTTTCCAATCAAGAATCTGAATTGGATGTTCAATATAACTCAAATTGTCATTAAGCTCGGCTTCATCAGGCTGAATGACATGAGAAATATCAGGCATATATCTACGCAGCATCGATACATGAAAGACATCATGTATCCCAGATAGAAAAGGAGGAAGAGCAAGTCGATATGCACGATCACCAATCTTCTCAAGAATCTCATACGGACCGATGTATCTAGGAGACAACTTTCAATGTTTGCCAAATCTGACAACGCCTTTGAATGGAGAAATCTTCAAAAATACTCTGTCTCCTTGTTCAAACACCAACGGTCTACGACGTACATTTGCGTATTTGGCTTGCCTATCCTGCGCTGTCTTTATTCTTTTCTGGATCACTTTAACTTTCTCAGTCATTTCTCGGATCATATCAGGCCCCAATTCTGGTATTTCAGAGATGTCATCCCAATACAGCGGAGATCTGCACTTCTTGCCATATAAAGCTTCAAACGGTGCCATCTCGATGCTCTTTTGATAGCTGTTGTTGTACGAGAATTCACAAAGTGGTAGTGAATCTTGCCAACTAGTGCCAAAGTCTAGCACTATAGCTCTCAACATATCCTCTAAGGTCTAGATAGTCCGTTCTGACAGTCCGTTCTGACAGTCCGTTCTGACAGTCCGTCTGTCTGGGGATGGTATGCAGTACTCAGGTGCATTGTCGTACCTAAAGCCTGCTGCAAACTGTGCCAAAAATGTGAAGTGAATCGTGGATCACGATCTGATACGATCGACTTTGGCACACCATGCAATCTGACTATCTCTTTGACATATATCTCTGCCATCTGATCATATCGGTACGTCATTCGGTACGGAATAAAGCATGCTGATTTCGTCAATCTGTCAATCACGACCCAAATCGCATCGCAGCCCCGGGATGATCGTGGTAACTTCGTAACGAAATCCATGGAAATGTGATCCCATTTCCATTCAGGAATAGATAATCTCTGAAGTAAACCTCCGGGCTTTTTTCTCTCGGCCTTCACCTGTTGGCAATTTAGGCATTTAGATACAAATTCTGCAATGTCTGATTTCATCTTTTTCCATCAAAATTGTATCTTTAGATCGTTGTACATCTTTCTGCCACCAGGATGAATACTGAACCGACTACAGTGCGCTTATGATAAAATCTGTTGTCTCAAATCTGAAACATCTGGCACTACAAGACGGTTATTCACATACAAAACATGATCATGTACCTGATACTCTGACTGATGTCCTGTTCTGACCATTTCGATCGACTTTTGAACATTCTGATCCTTTTTCTGTGCTTCTTTAATGCGAACAATCAAATCTGGTTCCACTTGAATCGTAGCCAGTCGCAATGGTCTACGATCTATATCAAATGCTAGTCCAAACAAACAGCAATCTTCAATCAAATTCGAAACACCTATCGTCGATAAGGATAAAGAACATACCTTTCGACTCAAGGCATCCGCTGCTGCATTAGACTTCCCTGGATAATATTTGATCTCGCAATCAAAGTCTTTCAGTAGATCAAGCCATCTTCGCTGTCTCATATTCAACTCTGACTGTGAAAACAGATACTTCAGGCTTTTGTGATCAGAGTAGATTTCAAACTTCTCGCCGTAGAGATAGTGTCGCCATATCTTCAGTGCAAACACAATGGCCGTCAATTCAAAATCATGAATTGGGTAGTGAGTCTCGTGGGGTTTCAACTGTCTCGAGGCATATGCAATCACATGTCCTCGCTGCATAAGAATACATCCTAGCCCTCTATGAGATGCATCACAATATACAACGAACTCACCCGTACCTGAAGGTATCGTCAACACCGGAGCACTAGTCAGTCGTTTCTTTAACTCCAAGAAGCAAGACTCACATGCTTCAGACCACACAAATGGCGCATTTTTCTGTGTTAACTGGGTAATCGGCTTCGCAATACTGGAAAAATCTTTAATAAATCGTCGATAGTACCCTGCCAAACCCATGAAACTGCGTATTTCTGGTACTGATGTCGGTCTAGGCCAACTAATCACAGCTTCAACTTTACTTGGATCGACAGAAATACCGTCTCCAGATATAATATGCCCCAAAAAGACAACCTGTCTCAGCCAGAACTCACACTTTGACAGTTTAGCATATAATTTCTCATTTCTCAATGTTTGCAACACAGTTCTTAAATGTCTGGCATGCTCAATCATATTCTTGGAATAAACCAAAATATCATCAATAAAAACAATCACAAACTCATCCAGATATTTCTGAAAGACACGATTCATCAATCCCATAAACACTGCTGGAGCATTCGTTAAACCAAATGGCATGACGATAAATTCATAATGTCCATACCTGGTTCAGAACGCTGTCTTCGGTATATCAACATCTCGGAGTCTCAGCTGGTGATGTCCAGACCTCAAATCAATCTTGGAATAGACGGAGGATCCCTGCAACTGATCAAATAAATCGTCGATATGAGGCAATGGATATTTGTTCTTTACCGTTGCCTTGTTCAGCTGCCGGTAATCAATACATAATCTCATCGAACCGTCTTTCTTTCGCACAAATAGCACTGGAGCGCCCCAAGGGGAAACACTCGATCTGATATACCCTTTGGCTAGAAGATCTTCTAGTTGTGTTTTCAGTTCTTTCAACTCAATCGGCGCCATTCTGTACGGAGCTCGAGATATAGGGACAGTACCTGGTAGGAGATCAATACTGAAATCTACCTCTCGGGCTGGAGGTAACCATGGAATCTCGTCTGGGAATACATCCGCAAACTCGCACACCACTGGTAGATTTGCCAATGCTGGGCTCGATTTCAGTAGATCTACTGAATATACAAGGAACCCCTCTGCTCCTTTCTGCAATAATCTAGTCATCGTCAAAACAGATACTAAGGGAATCTGAGATCTGGAACCCTTACCGTAGAATTTCCACTCATCAGCCATCTCTCGTCTGAATCTGACAATCTTCTGGAAACAATCTACAGTGGCTCTGTACTTGGTTAACATATCGATACCGACAATACAGTCAAAATCAGGTAACCCAAGCACAATACAATCTAAATCAATGTTGTGACCCTCAAACTGTAGTATTCAATGTCTAACTGAAGTCACAGATATAAGACCACTTCCCAACGGATAAGAAATAGAAACTACAGCAGATGATAACTCGATAGGCAATGAATGCAACAATGCCAAGTGCTCAGATATAAAAGTATGAGATGCACCCGTATCTATCAATACATATGCAGGATAACCGCAAAGTAAATAGTTACCTGCGATCACATCATCTGGTGCATCTTGGGCCTGCTCTTCTATCAGTGCAAACACTCGAGCCTGCTGTCTGGGAGATTGGCTCACTGTCTGGCTACCTCTGGCTCGGGGCTGGGTCTGTGTAGGAATAGGCTGAAAGGAATGAACAGATGAAGCTTGCCTCTCCGACTGAGCTACTGAACCCGATGCTCCTACACTCTGAGCCTGCTGTACCCCTTTCTGTGGACAGACTCTGGCGAAATGTCCCTGTTGTTTGCAGATATTGCAGCGACCCATCACACCCTGACACTGCTCGGTGGCATGTCGGCCTCCACAAGAACTGAAATATACACCGGTATACTCTGTACTCTGACCAGGACCTCTCTGTCGTGATCCACTGGAGCTCGACGAACTGCTCCCTGATCTCTTGAACTGTTTAACTTTCGCTTTCAGCTGGTCTTTCCTCCCGCTGCCACTACTACCGCTCTCAAATCTGGGAGGGGGTTGAGTAGAGGGCTGTGGCGGTCTAGGAGTCGGAGCGACATAGGAAGTGCTTCGTTGCCTAAGCAATCCAGCTTCTGCCCCCTTAGCACGGTTCAACGCATCAGCAAAGTTGTTCGGTCTACCGGTATTCACTAAGGTAAAGATATCAGGATTCAAGCCATTGATAAACTGATCTGCAATGGCCTCGTCATTTTCTGCCACAGTGAGGAGCAAATCGAAGCAATGTAAAAAACTTTGCCACATATTCTTCGATGTTTAACTGTCCCTGTCTCAAATTGGCAAACTCGGCACCCTTGTCTTTTCGGTAGGACACGGGAAAGAAACGTTGATAGAACTCTGCTTTAAAGACTTTCCAAGCGATTTATGTGCCACGATGCTCCAATGCTTTCTTCGTGGTAAGCCACCAATTCTTTGCAACTTCTTGCAGTTGATGCCCAATAAATTTAACTCGTCGCTCGTCAGTGTAGTCAAGAGATTCAAATAACATCTCTATGTCATCGAGCCAACTTTCACACTCAACTGAATTTTCTGTGCTCTTCAGTGTCGGCGGTCGAAATGACTGAAATCTTTTCAACATAGTCTCCATCGGTGTAGCGGTCACATCCATCGGATCATTTGATGTACTTCCTTGTTCTGGTACTCGACCTGCTACTGGCTGCGGTACTCGTCGAGGAGGCATATCTGATTATCAAACGGATTAGTACACAATCTATACAATCTTTCTCAGTCCTCCTCTGATCATATACCTCTGATCCAGAATCGGTTCTGATTCAGTCTTTGCAATTACATGCTGTAATCAACTCAGATAACAATACAACATGTAATAGGGAAAGCAATAAATCATGCTAGCACAATAAAAGCAAGGAAGACGACTCGATCTACCCCGCTCATTCTATTCTATCTCAATCTAAAGGATCTTTGGCTCTGATACCACCTGTTGTGGGGACCCGGGCTCTAACTCAATTTTCTTTGGGATTAATTGGATCTTTGCTAGAAAATGTGGGTCAAAATTTTGCTTTTAATATCAAAACAATTGTATTTAAATCATACACCAATCATACCTCTCTTTTTATTTCAACCAAGTAGGTACATGTCTGGTTTCATTTCATACTTAAACAAACTAGTATTTAAAATACATTACATATCAAAAGTAAAAGCTACTAGTCCATCTTCTACGCCCGTAATCACCACGCTATCTAGATCTCTCATCTTTGTCTCGACCCTGATCCTGTCCCATCTGTTCTCATGCACACATACAGACACAAAAACAGCCGGAAACTCCGGTGAGAATAAATCCCAGTATAAAACATGTACACATGCATATACACCATATAAATCATGAACATACTATCATGAGGGAAATCAATATAAGGCAAGCATTAAAATCAAATTCATATCTTTGACTCGACTCGTATCTAAGTCTAGCGATCCCGGTGTGAATAAGACGTAACAAGTCTCCCACCTACTCTCCCAATCGGGGTGGCGGTACGTCTTATTCCTAGACTTCGGTCCTGTCTGTATCGAATATCTACAATCGGATTCGATCTTCTCCTATGCCACGATACCACCGAACGTCTAGAAACTTGGCATATCTTCCAATGACAGTCCTATCTCAATGCTTGTATATATAAATCAATATAAAGCACAACATAACAAAGTATAGAAATCTAGTATGTGATTTGTGGGAAACTCAAACCAGGATCTGATTCGAGTTATATCTCCCCAATCAAACATTGAATTATACCTTTCGTTGTTCAGTCTTTGTCGAGATCGAAGTCTTGTTGTCGAAGCTTGTCAAAACAAATCTGAAATGACAATTCAAGATACATTCTATCAATCCCTAACTCAAATCAATACACATATGTATCAATATTCAATCTCGGCACATTTCGACGGCATAATGGTGTAATCTCGCGATACCAGTAAACTCAATTAATGTATATATATGATATCAACAAGCCACAATTCTCCACAACCATCAACCACAACTCATAATCTGCATAATATCATACACACATATGCTGCAAAAGCGTAATATTCGCATACGATATCATTTCTTCGATCCGGTTTCAAATATACGTTCACAATACTCATAAGAACACATAATCTCAATCATATCAAAATTTCTCCAATCTCTCAACTTCCAAACATGAAAGAAAGTACTGAAACTTACACCCTTTCGTAGCCCTCGATGTAAGGAGCACGTATATAAACTTGGATCGAAAATCGGATGGTTAGATTCTTCACAATCAAATCTCTTAGATGGAATGAAGTTTGAGGCTATCTAAGAATTTCCTTCGGTTCTTGCTGCTGAAGTGAATGAAAGAATAAGTCAAATACACCTTATATATGCATGGCAAGGACACATGGTTTATTCTTTATTCTGCACGTCACGCCGCGGGTGCGCTGAGGGTACTGGATCACTTCCATAATTTCAGAAGGCATGACCGCGGGTGCGGTGTATCTTGTACCGCGGGTGCGGTCTTGTCTCGATGCATCCACCGCAGGTGCGGTACTGTTCTTGCCGCGGGTGCAGTCAAGCAACTGTAACCCTTAAACATTTCATGAAAAACGATCGCGGGTGCACTATCTTTCGAACCGCGGGTGCACTGTCTCTGCTGTCCCAACCATATATTTTACAACTAGAATTGAATCGCAACATCGCTTCTTCGGCCTTTGATAAATACATCAAATCATGCATTAATAATTGCTGATTACCAACTCACATCTCGGGCCTTACACCAAGCACACATAAGCCGGGAAAAACCATTTGGAACACAGCAACTGGAAATTCAGTTACACTTATCCAAGTTTGGGTTCCTAAAGAACTAATCAGCTTAGGACCCAAATAGATATGAGTACCAAAATTATTCATTGTGTGTGATTGCATGTGACAGGTACAAACAAGGAATCAATCCGGTATTTGGACAGTGGATGCTCGTAAGATATGACATGGAATGCAAATTTGCTATCCCAACAGATCAAATACACTGGTCCAAACATCAGTTTTGGAGAAAACTCCAAAGGTAAAACTGTGGGTAATGGTAAGCTTACCCATGGTAACTTTATTATCAAAGATGTCTTACTAGTTGAGAATTTGAAGTATAACTTGATTAGCATCAGTCAGTTATGCGACAACAATTTCTCAGTTCAGTTCAGCAGACACATGTGCACAGTTAGAAACTCAACTGTTGAGACTATTTTAACTGGAATCATTGTGGAAACACTTACAAAGTCAGTTGGACTGATCAACCTAATGCACAAGTTTGTTTTATAGCTTCAAAATCTTCTAAGAACTGGTTATAGCATAAAAGGTTAAACCACCTAAATTTTAAGTCTATTTCTTATATGAGTAACTATGATCTTATAACTGGTTTGACCAAAATAGATTTTTTATAGGATAAAATTTTTTCATCATGTCAGTTTTGTAAGCAAGTAAGATCTTCATTTAAAAACAAGGGGATTAAATCATCCTCCAGATGCTTAGAACTACTGCATATGGATCTCTTTGGTTCTATACCAGTCATGAGTTTAGGGGAAATGAAATACACCTTGGTGAATTTTGATGATTTTTCAAGATTTACTTGAGTTATTTTTAAAATCAGAAGACCAAACTGCTGCACAAATGATTAAACTTTTCAAAAGATTATTAAATGAAAAATCAGTTGGTATTGATAGAATAAGGTCTGATCGAGGGACTGGATTCATCAATCAAAATCTTTCAAATGTTTTAGAAAATACTGGGATCAATCATGAGCTCTCAGCAGCTAGAACACCTCAGCAAAATGGTGTAGCTGAGAGAAGAAATAGAACCCTTAAAGAAGCTGCTAGAACAATGCTTGTTGATTCTAGTATTTCTCAGAGGTTTTGGCCAGAAGCAGTAAACACTTCGTGTTACACTTAGAACAAATCGATGACTAATAAAAATCATTTAAAAACGCCATATGAGATACATCATGGACGTAAAAGTGTGGTATCTTATTTTAAAATATTCGGCCGCAGATGTTTTATTCTCGATAATGGGAAAAATAATTTAAAAGCTTTTGATACTAAATCTGCAGAGAGAATATTTCTTGGTTATTCATCAATTAGTAAAGCTTATAGAGTCTTTAACAAATGCACTTTGAATGTCGAAGAGTCAATTCATGTGGTATTTGATGAATATGTACTAACTGATAAGCCAACTGATCCAGTTGAACTATTTGATCGCTTTACAGATATAAGTTTGGAGGATTATAGTGAAGAATAAAATCACATCAATCAAAATATCCTTCAAACACCAGAACCAGAAGTGCTAGATCAATCAGTTGAACAAGAAATTGTTCATGATAATCAGTTGGTAGAGCAAAATGATAATATTCTAATATCAACTGAAGCAGCTACAACTGAAAATAAAGAGAACATTCAGTTGCCAACTGAAACAGTTGCTGAGATCGATGCAACAAATGCTGAATACAGATGGAAGAAATGTCATCCATTAGAATTGGTGATAGGTAACCCATCTGATCCTGTAAGAACTCCAAATCAAATGATTAATTTATTTATTCATTCAGATTTTTTTTCCCAACTGGAACCAAAGAAAACTGATGAAGCTCTTGCTGATCGTAACTAGATAAATGCTATGCAAGAAGAGCTAAATCAGTTTACCCATAACAATGTCTGGAACTTAGTTCCAAGACCAGTTTCTAAAACTGTTATAGGTACAAAATAGGTATACAGAACAAATTGAATGAAGATGGTTCAGTTGTGCACAATAAAGCGAGGCTTGTAGCACAAAGATACATGCAAGAAGAAGGAAAAGATTACGACGAGACATATGCACCAGTTTCAAGACTGGAAGTAATCAGAATATTCCTTGCTTATGCCTCTTTCAAAAGCTTTAAAGTCTACCAAATGGACGTGAAGAGTGCATTTCTGAATGATCAGTTGCAGGAAGAAGTATATGTTGAACAACGACCAGGTTTTGTTAATCACTCTTTTCCTGA
This sequence comes from Primulina tabacum, assembly GCF_025594145.1. Lineage (NCBI taxonomy): Eukaryota > Viridiplantae > Streptophyta > Magnoliopsida > Lamiales > Gesneriaceae > Primulina > Primulina tabacum. The sequence goes on from NC_134558.1 coordinate 15,177,057, forward strand.
TCATGTTTATTATTTGAACAAAGCTCTATATGATCTTAAACAAGCTCAAGAGCTTGGTATGAATCACTTTCAAAATTCTTTATTGATCATGATTTTACTGTTGGATCAGTTGATAAGGCTCTGCTCAAATTTTCAAAAAGTGATCATATTTTACTTGTACAAATATATGTTAATGATATTATTTGTGGGTCAACTAACCCAAATTATGTGAGAAATTTTCCAAGTTAATGCAGGAAAAATTCGAGATAAGTATGATGTGTGAACTGACATTCTTTCTCGGTCTACAAGTGAAACATCTGGAAACTGGTATTTTTATCAATCAGACCACATACACGAAGGAATTGCTCAAGAAATTTGGCATGGAAACATGTTCAGCTGCAACTACTCCCATGAGTTCTTTGATTAAATTAGATAATGATCAATGGGGAATATCAGTTGAGACGACACTCTACAGAAGTTTAATAGGTTCTTTATTATACCTAACTGCTATTCGTCCTGATATTGTATTTGTTGTTTGTATGTGTGCCATATTTCAAGCAAATCCTAAGAAATCGCACTTTTTAGCTGCCAAACATATATTGAAATATCATAAAGGCACACAAAATTTGGGCTTATGGTATGCTAAGGACTCATCGTTCAATTTAGTTGGCTATTCAGATGCAGATTATGCAGGGTGTAAGATTGATCGTAAAAGCACCAGTGGATAATGTCAGTTTCTAGGAGACATACTGATTTTGTACAGACCAAAGTCAGCACGCGTAAAACCCATGCATTTATTTAATTGTTAAATTATTTATCTAAGTTTAATTGATTTCTTAGCGATGCATCATTTATTCAAATGCATTATTTTAAATTAATTATGCTTCTTTTAGCATTTTAAATCCAAACTTAGTTATTAGGTGATTTTTATGATTTTAAACTTTTAAATATTTAGTACTTGTGTGTTTATTTTAATTAAGGGATATTTTTTTAAAAGTTAGTGTTTGATTAACTTTTAATTATGGGTTAATTTTTACTTAAGCAATTTTTATTCCATAATTATCACTAAACTCACGCACACACACATTTACACACACACCCCACCGAATACACACACTTGCATATACACCATCTCTTTTCATTTTAAAAAATAGAGAGATAGCTAGGGTTCGTTGTTCTTCCTCTAGCAGCCGCCCCTTCTTCTGAATTTCCAAGCAATTCATCGTACTTTTCTTCAAGGAAAAATCGCGCCACGTTCGTCCCGGATCGTCCCTCGCATCTTTCCCGCTTCGGTGTCGTCGTTTCGGTAACTTTAAATATCAAAAGGCATGTATAATATTTTGTTTCTGCATCAATCTTGTTATATTATATGTTCTTATGTTTATTATGTGTAAAAATCCATGTATGTTGTAAAAAGTTTGAGCAAAAATTTTTTGGATCGGTTTTGAAACGATTTTAGATCTAAAAAATCGAAATTTGCTGTCATTTTAAATACTGCGACTTTTCGGTCTATTTTCTGAAAAAACTTTCAACATATAAAATGTAGAAATTTTTGATACCTTCTATTTCACAGTAAATTCGAAATATTTTGATAAGAAATGAGTGAGTTATGATCGTTTTTGTGAGACTGCTCAAACTGTGTTTTCTGAAAATGCGTTCTTGATGTGTTCTTAAAGTTTTATTGTTGCAGGCTTCGTTGGGGATCGACGGGTGATCGATGATGCATTTATGTACATCGACAATGATGTTGGGATGATTGTTGGTGTTTAGTTTTGTGTGGTTAGGCACTCGGTTGAATTAGAAGTCGTAGGAATTGATTTGGTGTCAAATATCGTGTTCACGGATTGGGTTGCGTCGTTTGTAATGCGTAGTTATTTTGGGGTGTTTGTTGGAGTTTTATTAAGTGCCATAGCATCCTAAGATGGGTCTCGAGGCATTGGTTCATGGTCCGTATCATCGATTTAGGAGGAATAAGCCTTAGGTGCAGTGATTTCTCGTTAGTTCGCGTTTCCAGCACCTACACGGACCCGTAGCCGGACCCTGGCAAGGGGTCCATGCACTTTTTCCTTGAAAATGTGAATTTCCCGTGCCTACCCGAACCCGTACACGGGGTCCGCGTACCCTTTAAATTTTTTTTTTGATTTTTTACATTTTTAATACAAATATAAAAGTAGGATTTGTTTTGTGGTTATGAATATAAAATATAAGATTTGGTTTGGGAATTTTACGTCATGATTTAGTGCGATGATTAAACGAGGTCAAGTCCCGAGAGATTTAGAATGTCATAAGGAAATTTGTCATTTTTGGGTGTGAGCATGGCTATAAGTCTAAGCTATGAAAGATAAGTGTTTGAATTCATGTTAGTATGTGCAGCAGTGGCCCCAAGCAAGATCCAACGAATCCCTCAACGCCAAGTAAGTATGTTCGACGTGCAAAAGAAAATATTTTAAGATTTTTGGTATACTAAATGTCTTGTGACAAAATTGTGAACGGGCTTGGAATTCGGTGAACGTGGCAGATTACCTGTCTACCCCGGTAAAGTGTGACCGGGTTTAGATAAGGACTTGGAAGCGGTAAAGTATGACCAGGGACCAATCCACCAGTTAAATTATGAACGAGGATATCATGTATGTGGTAGTGGACTTTCCATGCCAGCTCAGTACTGTGGTTTAGCCTGATCAGGCACATTTATGTATGGGTCACTTGCTTTGAAACATATCTCTACGCAAAATGATGTTATGTACGCTCAAGTATGTATGAAGCAAGCATGTTTAAGAAAATTTTTATGATGATGGCACGTCAAATTTTATGTTACTACGTTCATGTTTCAAGTGTGTTTATGTTGTTACGTTCAAGTTTCAAGTACATACGCTCTACTTCAAAGATGCATGTGGTTTTATTATGTAGCACCTGTTATATCCAGTTTATACATGTTGAGTTTTTAGACTCACTAGAATTGATCGATGCAGGTGAGGATGTTTTTGTGGAGATGAGGGCTGGGGACCAATGAGCCGACTTGGACTTCGCAGGAGGCTAAACCCGAGGACCGCCCATGTTTTAAGATTTATGCAACGATTCAAAGACTCTGATTTCCTGTTATTGTTTACGATATTTAATCAAGTATTTTTCTTTAGCAAACTTTATTAGTGATCTCTTTTATTACAAATGTTTTGGATGAACAATTGATTGACGACCGAGATTTGAAAGTTTATTTTGTATTTAAGAAAAATTTTAATTTTCCGCAAATTTTAAAGTAGTTAAAAGTTAAATTTTAAAGTAGTTAAGAGTACGGTACGTTACAGTTTTTATTAGAGCGGTGTTCTTGTAAAGGGTTATGCCTACTGCTAGTTGTGAGAAGCTCACGAAGCCACACCTCAAGTCTGTAAGTTTTAAGGTTTTGAATTATTCCTTGTATTATTCATTAAATCTTGATTTCAGCATGTCATGTTTCAATTTCAAATTACGTGCATCTTATGCTATTGATATTATGATCATGCATGTTGGGTTTACGTGTTGGGTAAATTGTTGGATCAGTATGCCTCCCAGATGCATGATTAACCGGGAAGCAAGGGATGAGGACAGAGAGGCTCGAGAGGAGGGGAGAGACGCTCCTCCTCCATCGCCAGATATGCTGGCACAGATGATTGCAGGTATGACTCAGTTCTTCGCACAGTTTGTGGGGAACCAGGCAGCGGTGGACACGGGGGCGAGGCCCAGACCAGAGACAGTGTATGAGAGGTTCAGGAGGATGAGCCCAAAGGAAGTTTTTGGGGACCACTGACCCGATGATAGCCGAGGGGTAGATTAAATCCATCGAGGTAATTTTTGACTTCATGGAACTGCAGGATGCAGACAGAGTTAGGTGTGCCACGTTCTTTCTGACTGGGGACGCCAGGCTATGGTGGGAGAGTGTATCAGTGTCAGTAAACTTGCAAACAATGACGTGGAATGGGTTCAAAGAAGTTTTCTACTCCAAGTACTTCACTGAGGAAGTACGCTCCAGATTGACTAGGGAGTTCATTATGCTGCGACAGGGAGACAGCAGCGTGGCAGACTTCGTCAAGAAGTTCGAGATGGGGTGTCACTTTGTACCCCTGGTTGCGAATAATGCTCGGTAGAAGCTGAGGCATTTAATGGATGGGTTGCCTGTAGTGCCCAAATTCAGTACACGTATAACCCATTCATCTGTTTAATTATTAGATCATTTAATTAATTTTAAATGAGTTTTAGCCATGCATGATTTATGAGAATGCATTATTTTAAATTATTCATGTTAATGTGATGCACGTTAAAATGTTTTTCGAGTTTAATGTTTCAGGCGATTATTCGAGGCGGGATTGAGGAAAAGAGACCGGTGACGATTGGTGGCAATTTTAAATGCGTTATTTTTATTTTAAAGCTAAGGATGGGACATTTTAAATAATTTATTGAGTTTTAGCATTTTCTAAGCCAAATTTATTTATTTAGGAATTTTAGAGTTTTAAAACTTTCATAGGGTAGTTAGTGTGCAATTTATTTTAAATGTTGAGACTTTATTAAAGTCAGAGAAGAGTTAGTATTTCACTTAGTAGTTAATTATTTTATTAAACCAAGGTTTATCTCCCCTTAATTACCTTCTAAACTCACGCTAACACACATCACACACACATTCAGTTTTCATAATTTTAAAAGAAGAAAACCTAGGGTTTCTTCTACTCTAGTGCAGCCATCTCTCCTTCTGGAAATTTCAGCAAGTTTTGATCAATTTTATTGCAAGAAAATCGCGTCACGTTCGTCCCGGATCAACCTCGCTTCTTTCTCCGCTTCTGTGACGTCGTTTCGGTAACGTTTGATATCAAAAAGGCACATATAATCTCTCTTTTGCTGCGTCGATCATGTCATATTATGTGTTTCATTGTTTTATGCGTAAAATTCATGTATGATGTTCATAGTTTGAGCGGATAATTGTTTGGATCAATTTTGAAGGAAAATTTTTAGATCTAAATCACGTTTTTACTGTTCTTTTTAAAACTGCAAATTTTCGGTCGAGGTTTTGGGAAAACTTTCAATACGAAAAACGTAGAAATTTTTGATGCCTTCGATTTGATATAAAATTCGAAATTTTTGAATGAAAATTGAGTGAGTTATGGCATTTTTTGTGGGACTGCTCAAACTACGTTTTTCAGAAAATTATGATGTTGATGCGTTCTTGAAGTTTATGTTGCAGGCTTCGTTGGGGATCGACGGGTGATCACTGTTGCATATAGGCACAATGTTTATGATGTTGGGATGGTTATTAACGTTCTGTTTCATGTCGATAGGCACTAAGTTGATCCAAGAGTCGTAGGAAAACAAATGGTGGCAATTTCAGATTGTGTCAAGGTTGTTGATTGTTGTTGCTCTTGGGAATAATTTTAATTGTTTACTTGAATTTGATACAATGCCTTAGTGTTTTAGGAAGTGTCTTGAGGTGTCGACTCGTAGCCATCGAGTTTTGTTGAGGAGAATGAAATATTACGTCAAGTCCTTCACGCAGGTTTCGACAATCAGAGCCTAGCCGGACCCTTACACGGGGTCCGTGCCTTTGTTTTCTCATTAGTGTCAAATTTTCGTGCAGACACGGACCCCCACACGGACTAGGGCACGGGGTCCGTGCCTTCCATTTTCTTCACAACAATTTTTCCCCGCACCCACACGGACCCGGAGCCGGACCTGGGCACGGGGTCCGTGACCTTTCTTCTTTCCGAGTATTCTTTCCACCGCACTTAGACGGACCCGTACACGGACCCGGTCACGGGGTCCGTGTACTCACGTTTTGGGAAAAGTTTAATGGTTGTTTTGGGGTTTGATGTCATGGTTTAGTGCAAGGATTATCAAGGTCGAGTCAGGGGAAATTTTAGAATGTCTTAAGAAATGATCGAACTTCAGAGTAAGCATGATGAGTACGTCTAAGCTATGCAAGTTAAGTATGCAGTTTCGTTTTAGTATGTGCAGCAGCGGCCCCAGTCGAAGTCCAATGGATCCCTCAACGCCAAGTGAGTATGTTGACGTGCAAAAGAAAATATTTTATTTTTGAGGTATGCTAAATGTCTTGTGACCAAATTATGAATGGGTTTGGAAGTCGGTGAACGTGGCCGAGGACCTCTCCACCCCGTTAAATTATGAACGGGGACCAACCAGCCGGTTAAATCATGAAGGAGATCTCATGTATGTGGCAGTGGATACGTTCCTGTCAGCCCAGTACTGTGGTTTGTCTTATCAGGCATTTATTATGTATGAGTCACTTGCTTTGAAACATGCCTCTACGCAAAATGAAGTTATGTATGTTCAAGTATGCAAGCATGTTTATGAAAGTTTTCACGTTATGGCACGTCTATGTATGTATGCAAGTCAAGTTTCATGTATGTACGCCCTATTTAAAGTTGCATGTGATTTTATTATGTAATACTTGCTATTTCCAGTTTATACGTGTTGAGTCTTTAGACTCACTAGATGTGATCGATGCAGGTGAGGGTGATCATGATGAGACGAGGGGTGGGGACCAAGGAGCAGGCTTGGACTAAGCAGAAGGCTAGACCCGAGGACCGCCCACATTATTTTAAGATTTTAAGCATGAAAACATTGATACTCTGATTTTATGTTTTGATGCGAGATGTTTTGAGCAAGCTTTTCTTTTAGCCAAGTCTTATTGGGGATGGATGATTTCAAAGATATTTTTTTTTATGAACAATGAGTTGACAACCGTATGGATGTTTACAATTAAGAAAATTTTTAATTTTTCCGCAAATTTTAAGTAGTAAAAAGTACGGTACGTTTCATTGCGGCCGATCTTGTGCCGTGACGTCAGGGTTGTTGGTCCTATTACCTATGCCGTTACCGTATCTAGAGCCTTGACGGCGGAGCAGGACAAAATGGATATCGAGGGTGATAGGCAGGGCAAGAGGCCCTATCAGGCACCTCAGCAGAAGCAGCAGCAGCGAACCCAGTTTAAGAGGCCTTTCCAGGGGCAGCAGGGGAAGAGGCCATTTCAGGGACCGCCGAAGGAAAAGGATCCTATTCCTCAGTAGAAGGCTCCTCAGCGGCCGGGAGAGCACCCGGTGTGCCAAAAGTGCAACCGCCAGCATCCAAGACAGTGTTTATATGGATCGGGCAATTGCTTCAAGTGCAGAGCCAGCGATCATATGCTGAAGGACTGCCCACAGTGGAGGCAGCCGACCCAGGGTAGAGAGTTCGCCATGCAGGCAGAGGAGGCGAACCCAGACAAGACCTTGCTGACTGGTAACCAATTTAATTCAGCACCGCATTATTTTTGCTATGCATGTTTCGAATTTTATTTGGGATTATTAGTGTGCTAGTTAATATTTTGGTGATTTAAGATATAAATTTCTACAATGCTTGAGGTTAAGATAAGAATTTTTTGGATATAAGTTTTTCTGTTGTACCAATGTCTCTCAGGAAATATTTTCTTAAAGAGAGTAGCCATGAAGGTCTTGATAGATTCAGGGGCCACTCACTCTTTTATTTCGGAGATGTTTGCTAATCATCTGGACGTCAAGTCTATTGGACTCGACGTGAGTTATTCAGTGACAGTCCCATCAGGGGAAGAGTTATCAGCTATTAGTGTGATCAGGGACATCGATCTTGAACTGGAGGGCCACCTAGTGTACGCCGATATGATCGTGTTGTTATTGCCAGAATTTGATATCATTTTGGGAATGGACTGCCTGACGAAGAAAAGAGTTCTCATTGACTTTCAGAAAAGGTCAGTATTGGTAAGACCGTTGGGCATAAAGCAGTTTCTCTTTGAACCGGATAGATGGAGGAGTTTCTCTCGCATGATCTCTTGCATGCAGACACGGAGACTTATTCATAAGGTTTGTCAGGCCTTCTTAGCCAGCATTATTTCTACATCCTGACGTACCCACTCCGTCGATATCTGATGTACCAGTAGCCAGATATTTTCATGAAGTCTTTCTAGATGACGTCACAGGCCTTCCACCAGAGAGAGGTGGAGTTCGCTATTGACCTTGTTCCAGGCACCGTGCCAATCTCTAAGGCACCGTACCGGTTAGCTCCAGCTGAGATGTTAGAACTTAAACAGCAGATTCAGGAGCTTCTAGACAAAGAATTCATCTGCCCTAGTTTCTCACCATGAAGCGCACCAGTGCTCTTTGTGAAGAAGAAAGACGGGAGCATGAGGCTGTGTATCGATTACCGAGAACTGAACAAGGTAACGATCAAGAATAAATACCCACTTCCAAGGATCGAGGACTTGTTTGATCAGTTGCATGGAGCTACAGTGTTCTTTAAAATAGACCTTCGATCAGGTTATCATCAACTAAAGGTAAAAGATACAGATGTTCATAAGACGGCTTTCAGAACCAGATATGGGCATTACGAGTTCTTATTGATGCCGTTTGGACTGACGAATGCTCCAGCAATTTTCATGAACCTCATGAATCTAGTTTTTTCAGCCCTACCTAGACCAGTTCGTCATAGTATTCATTGATGACATTTTCATTTACTCGAAGAGCCATGAGGAGCATGTTCAGCATCTGAGTACAGTGTTGCAGGTTTTTGCAGAGACACAAGTTGTTTGCCAAATTCAGTAAATGTGAATTTTTGTTGGAGAATGTAGCATTTTTGGGTCATATAATATCTAGCAGTGGTATCGAGGTGGATCCAGCTAAGGTAGCTGCAGTTAAGGAATGGGTTGAACCGAAGAATGCTTCAGAAATCCGTAGTTTCCTAGGCCTAGCAGGCTACTACAAGAAATTTATTCTGGGATTTTCTTCGATAGCAGTGCCACTCATTTCAGTGACCAAGAAGAATGCTAAATTCGTATGGAGTTATGAATGTTAGAAGATCTTTGACACTTTGAAGCAAGCTCTTATTTCAGCGCCAGTTTTAGCCATGCCAGCAGGGCATGGTAATTTTGTGTTGTACAGCGATGCTTCTAAGCTTGATGTAGGCTCAGTTTTGATGCAGCATGTTCGGGTTATAGCTTATGCTTCCAGGCAGTTGAAGGTACACGAGTAGAACTACCCGATTCATGATCTTGAGTTAGCCGCTGTTGTCTTTGCGTTTAAGATATGGAGACATTACTTGTACGGCAAGAAATGCCAGATATTCACTGATTACAAGAGTCTCAAGTATTTCTTCACGTAGAAAGATTTGAATATGAGACAAAGACGGTGGTTAGAGTTAGTTAAAGACTACGATTATGAAATTAGCAACTATACGGGGAAAGCTAATGTTGTGGCAGATGCCTTGAGCAGAAAAGTTGCAGTCGTAGCACAGTTGTCAGTACAGAGATCTCTTCAGTCAGAGATTCAGAGATTTGGTTTAGAGGTTTATCCCAAGGGCAGAGCTCCTAAGCTGTCTAATCTGACAGTCCACTCTTCTTTGTTTGACCGAATCCGTAAAGAGCAGCCTTCAGATGAGCAGTTGCAGAAATGGAGACTGAAGGATGAAGCCAAGGGCAATGTACTCTACACAGTGTCTGATGGTATTTTAAAATATAGAGGAAGGATGTGGGTGCCTAGAGTTGATTCGATCAGAGAGGATATTCTGACAGAGGCACATGCATCTTCGTATTCCATTCATCCAGGAGGTACAAAGATGTACAAGGATTTGCAGATTTTGTATTGGAGGCCAGGTATGAAGCGAGATATCTGCCGATTTGTGTCTGAATGCCTCACTTGTCAACAAGTAAAGGCAGAGCATCAGAGGTTAGCAGGAATGCTTAAGCAACTCCATATCCCCGAGTGGAAGTGGGAGAATATCAACATGGACTTCTTTATTGGTTTGCCGAGGTCACTCAGAGGATCCAATGCCATTTGGGTTATAGTGGATCGACTCAATAAGTCAGCGCACTTTTTGCCAGTGAAGACGACTTTCTCCATGACGCAGTATGCAGGAGTTCTATATCAAGGAGATAGTTCGATTGCACGGGATCCCAGTTTCTATTCTGTCCGACAGGGACCTGAGGTTTACATCGTCCTTTTGAAAGAGTTTGCATGCAGCCATGGCGATGAAGTTGCTATTCAGTACAGCTTTCCACCCTCAGACAGATGGCGAGTCTGAGCGAGTGATTCGTATTTTGCAGGATTTGTTGCGAGCCTGTGTGATCGATCTCCATGGGAATTGGGAATCGAAGCTACCTCTTATGTAGTTTACCTAAAACAACAATTTCCAATCATCTATAGGTATTGCTCCCTACGAGGCATTGTATGGAAGGAAGTGCAGATCGCCGATTCGTTGGGACGAAGTCGGTGAGAGATCACAACTTGGACCAGAGATTGTTCAGCAGACTACAGATGTGGTGGTCAAGATCCGAGACAGGATGAAGACCGCCTAGAGTCGTCAAAAGAGTTATGCGGACAAGAGGAGAAGGGATCTAGAGTTTTCCATAGGTGATCACGTTTTTGTAAAGTTAGAAACTATGAAGGGTGTTATAAGATTTGGGAAGAGAGGCAAGCTTAGTCCGAGGTTTATTGGGTCGTTTGAAATTCTTGACAGAGTTTGAAAACTAGCTTATCGTGAAGCCTTACCACCGAACCTTGCCGGGGTACACAATGTGTTCCACGTCTCGATGTTAAGGAAGTAATTAGCTAATCATTCGCATGTTTTGAGCTATGAGCCGTTGCAGCTTGCTCCAGATCTGTCGTATGAGGAAAGACCTATTCAAATCCTAGACAGACAGGAGCGGAGGCTTCAGAACAAAGTAACTAAACTGGTCAAGGTCCGGTGGCTGAATCAATCAGTGGAAGAGGCCACTTGGGAGACTGAAGCAGATATGAGAAGCCGATACCCGGAGTTGTTTGGTAAGATTTAATTTCGAGGAAAAAATTTATATAAGTGGGGGACGAACTCTAGAGCCCAAATTATGCACGTGTAAAATCCATGCATTTATTTAATTGTTAAATTATTTATCTAAGTTTAAATTGATTTCTTAGCGATGCATGATTTATTCAAATGCATTATTTTAAATTAATTATGCTTTTGTGATGCACGTTACATGTTTTGTTGAGCTTCATGTTTCAGGCGATTATTCGATGCGGGATCGAGGAAAAGAGACCCGCGACGATTTTTGGCGATTTTGAAAAGTGATAATTTATTTTAAGTTCAGAATGGGGCATTTCAAATGATTTATTTAGTTTTTAATATTTTAAATCCAAACTTAGTTATTAGGTGATTTTTATGATTTTAAACTTTTAAAGATCTAGTACTTGTGCATTTATTTTAATTAAGGTATTTTTTTAAAAACATTAGTGTTTGATTAACTTTTAATTATGGGTAAATTTTTAATTAAGCAATTTTTATTCCCTAATTATCACTAAACTCACTAACACACACATTTACACACACACCCCACCGAATACACACACTTGCACATACACCATCTCTTTTCATTTAAAAAAAAAAGGGAGATAGCCAGGGTTCGTTGTTCTTCCTCTAGCAGCCGCCCTTTCTTATGAATTTCAAAGAAATTCATCGTACTTTTCATCAAGGAAAAATCGCGCCACTTCGTCCCGCATCGTCCCTCGCATCTTTCTCGCTTCGGTGTCGTCTTTTCGGTAACTTTAAATATCAAAAGGCATGTATAATCTTTTGTTTCTGTATCGATCTTGTTATATTATATGTTCTTATGTTTATTATGTGTAAAAATCTATGTATGTGGTAAAATATTTGAGCAAAAATTTGTTGGATCGTTTTTGAAACGATTTTAGATCTAAAAACTCAAAATTTGCGGTCATTTTAAATACCGCAACTTTTCGATAGATTTTATATAATAACTTTAAATATATAAAACGTAGAACTTTTTGATACCTTCAATTTGACAGTAAATTCGAAACATTTGAATAAGAAATGAGTGAGTTATGATCGTTTTTGTGGGACTGCTCAAACTACGTTTTCTGAAAATACGTTCTATATGTGTTCTTGAAGTTTTATTGTTGCATGCTTCGTTGGGGATCGATGGGTGATCGCTGCTGTGTTTAAGTACATCGAGAATGATGTTGGGATGATTGTTGGTGTAATGCCCGAGAGTATATTCTTTTAATCCGAGATTATTAATTTATGAATTGACGTGGTTATGGAAGGAAAAGCCCGAGGAAGACGTGAAAAAGACGTGATTATAGGTGTGAGACCAGAAGGTCTCGCGCATATGTGCGGAGGCAAGGCGTGCATATGCGCGAGTAGCCACTGCCGAGGCAGAAGACCTCGCACATATGCGCGAGAAGAGGTGCGCATATGTGCAAGCATGTAAAATCTCCAAGTGCCGAGACAGTAGGTCTCGCGCATATGCGCGGATGATAAACGCGCATATGCGCGAGACGTGTTGAATAAAGAAGTGAGCCACATGTCTTGACATGCATACTAAATATAAACAAATCCTCATTTCCTTCAGATATGAGCAGACAAGAGCCGAGAAAGCTGTGGAAAATTCTCAAGTTTTCTTCTTGTACTAGAATTGTGATTTTTCGAGATCCGTCCGTCAGAATTTCAATCCAAGTTTAGTTCCGTGCTTCTCTTGTCAAAGAATTCAAAAGTATGTGAGTTCATTTACTTTTCAGCATGGTTCGAAAATTTATTGTTGGGGAAATCATAATTTGATGTATATTATGTGTTCTTGAGATTGTGGTAGTCGTATAATCGAAACCGGATCGAAGAACGGATAACCTATGTAATTGTTATTAATTTCCTGTCACTTTCGAATGGGGTTGTACAGATTTGGTATTGGAATTGTAATTGTTAATTAATTAAGAGTTGTTGAGATTGGCCTTTTGTTGTTGTTGGTATTGCTGGATATATCAAGATTGTGCTGTTATGCCGTCAAAACAGAATTAGATTGAGTTCTGATATTATCCAGTATTGCCTTGAGTTGTATGTGATATTGTACTTCTCGAAATGTCATTCCAGATTTGGTATTGAAGGCTTTCAAGACTGAACAAAGCCAGATTGAGGTTTGAATCAACCAAGAACTACGAAAAGAAAGGTATAAATCAATGTTAAACCGGGAGAGATAACTCGAGTAAGAGATAGCTTGAGTTTCCCAAAACCACATACTTTATTGTAATTGCCTTTTATGTATTTGCAATTCTTGAGATTGATATGCTTAGTCTATTCAGTTATAGCAAAGCATGCATTTGAGTCTGTCGGCAAAATTGCTAAGTCACTAGACATTTGGTTTATATCGATGTGCTTAGGAGAAGATCGACTCCTATTGCAGATATTCGATGTAGTGTACCAAAGTCTGGGAGTAAGAACGTACCACCATATAGCTGGGAAGAGTAGGTCGGAGATTTGTTGCATTCTTATTCAAACCGGGATCCCTAGATAAGAATCGAGTCATAGATGTAGTGTCAAAGAGTTTGATTTATTGCTTTGTAACGATTTATGTTTTTGTAGACTACGATACATATTATTTTATAAATGTTATATGCTTTTGTATATTGTTGCGACTTTGATTGTTGCACTCTCAAAAACAGGTTGTCCACAAGTAGTATAATTCGGTGAGTCCGAATATGGTATCCACAGGGAAGCTAAGGTAATTACAAGTCCACTACAATATTTTTTTGTTTTTTTTTTCTTTTAATGGTTTGAATCTTTAATTGGTAATTTTTAATTGTTCAAATTTTAATTTAAGTAGTTGAGATTAAAGGATGCACTCTTGGTATTTTAATAAAGTTATCATTAATGAACATTATTGAAATCCACTTAATAAAACGGTTCCAATATATATTAAATAATCATATTTATATTATATTATATATTATTATCTTATAAGTATATAATATATACCAAAACTTATAAATGTTGTCAAGTATTTATTGTGCTATATATATATTTGTAAACACTAAATCAAGGTTCCCACTTTAAATGGTTGGTAAAACCAAACAAACATTAAATGGTACCAAGAAATTAATATTATGATATTAATATATAATAAATTAAGGCATCCACTTTAAATGGTTGGTAAAACCAAACAAACATTTAAATGGTACAAAGAAATTAATTTTATGATATATTCATATATAATTAATCAAGGCATCCACTATAAATGGTTGGTAATACCTGACTAACATTTAAATGGTTCCAAGAATTTAGTGTAACATATAGCAACAATAAATCAAAACTCCCACTTATAAGTAGGGTATAATAATACTTAAAGAAATAAAAATAACATAAACAATAAATAATGATTAAATAATATAAAACATAGATTTTTACATTTTAATAACCTTATTATCATGCCAAGAGTTTCACCTTTTCATCTCAACTTTGGGAAGTTAGCTACTCATTATTCAAAGTGTAAAACTTTGAATATGAATTTAATATGCTAATTATATTTAAATGAAGAAATAAAAGAAAAACAAAGAGAGAAATATTTTGAACTCAAAGGTTTGTTCATAAAATGAGGGATATCTCAATACATTATAATGCACCCCTATTTATAGCAAAATTTGGGGAGACAACCACAAATAAAATATTATTTTTTACACATAAGTCTTCATTGGTGTTCCAAGAAATTAATATTTTAATACACATCACTTTTGAAAATCTTCCCATCTGAATTTTTCTTCTCCACAAAACAAAACATGTAGATATCTGAGTTGTTTGAATTGTGATTTTTTTTTTAAACCATTTGACCAAGTAATTCGAGAGATATGGTCAAAATGCTAGAGCATGGTAAAACTGCCACTTCTTTGGTAACTTTATTTGTTGCTTAATTTGATCTCACTTGTGAGAAGATTTTTATCTCATGATTGCCACCAATATTATAGATATTAACATCAACTTTCTACAGGTCCAAGAATCATCTTAATCCCATTTGCAACGCCAAGGTTATTCTTGTTTTATCGAACCTGTAAAAAAATAGTAAAAACTTATAATTACACAACAACTTATATTTTATACAATTTATTATAAAACATATAATATTTAAACATTTAATAAAACAAAAACTATATAATTATATTATAAAACCTTTAATTAATATATACTTTTTTATCTTTATCACACTCCCCAACCAGCTTATTGCCAGTCCCTAGCAATTTAAGCGTTAATAGCAACACAAAAAATATTGATTAATTTAAATAGAAATGTGATCAGAACTATCCAAGTATTTAAATTAAATTTGAAAATTGTCAAAGTTATATCAAGATCATTATAATTATAATTTATGAAATAATCTGAACTGATCAATTCAAAGTTTATTTTCAGGTAGTTAAATGTACATGGCCTTCAGAAATTCCTAGTAAGAGTCCTAACTCCATATCCTCACAGGTTAATAAGTGTTTCAATTTATGGAATGATTTCTCTCATGGAGTTGTAATACAGATAAATGCTCAGGAAAATGGTTTACAAAATGCAGACAGACAAACGAGCCAAACTAATCAAAAGATAGGAAATCCATTGATTCAAAATCCAGTTGTTCTTATATATATTTTTTTCTTGATCTTTTTTTTGACATCATGGAATCAGACTAAATTTATCCTTCTTGACCACATATTTATTTAATTTGTACAATTTATTTCTCTCTTTCTTTCTTTTTTTATTTTTTTATTTGTATTTTTATGACAGATAAATGGGTCGCAGCATATAAATTAAAAATTACATAGATCTTCAACATCTTTCTTTTTTTTCTTTTTTCTTTTTTTTTCAGGAAATTTTTTTTTTCAAAATAAGAACTCAAGATCTAAACAATAGATAGACTCTCTGATGATCAATAAAGGCTCGCAAGCTGTTTTCTCAATCCTTTCCACGCACTCACAAAATATGTGTGAGTTTAAAAATTTTAGGCACTCCTATCAGGTATATCTTAAGCCATATACTTTAATGACTGATTTTATCACAATGGTTAATCATTCAAAAAGATTTCATAAATCATATTTTTATAGTGATCAAAATATTAAAATTGACTTTTTTTTTCAAATAAAAATTTAAACATCCTTAGATAGATTATTACAGTTTCTAATCTAAATCTTTCAAACATGTAATGTATGATATTTTTGCAAAAATTACTAAGATACAAACTATAAACATGTTTTTATTTTAAAATAATTTTTTAAAATTTTTAAGTATGTTTTCCCCCCAATCAGAATATGACATTGTCCCTAATGTCAAAATAACTATTAATAAAGAGTACATAATGAAAGAGATATAACCTGGAATTTTATTGAAGATATCAAACTAAAACAAACGCAAACCAATCCACGATTTTTGAATCAATGATCCAACTTTCTTTTCTTACTGCTTGATTGCGACCAATTGATATTTGTTATCATCGGATCAGGCTTATGAACAAAAGCTTCCAAATCATCAATTAATTGGTCGGCAATCGAAGCACAGATGAGCACGCGTCGTGAATTTTCTGAAATGAAATTCTGTTCCACAACTTTATCAAGAAATGTCAACAAACTGTCATAATAATTATTGATATTCAACAAACCCACAGGTTTATTATGGTTATTAAGTTGTGCCCAAGAAACAGTGTGAAAAATTTCTTCTAATGTACCAAAACCACCTGGTAGTGCGATAAAAGCATCAGAATTTTCAATCATTTTGGTAATTCTTTATACATAGAAGAAACTTTTAATTCCTCCCCAATTGTAACACCTGTAATATTTCCTTCAGCTAAAGCTGTAGGAATAATACCCAATACCTGACTACCTCCAAGATGAGCAGATGTTGAAACAGATCTCATTAACCCAATATTACCTCCCCCATATACCAAGTGAATTTTTCTCTCAGCCAATATCTTTCCAAGATTATTCGCTGCTTCTACAAATACTTCATTTTTTCCACGACTCGACCCACAAAATACAAAAATATTTTTCAATGTTTGTGCAGAAGATCCAGCCATGTTTTTACTTTCTTTTTTTGTTTGCGAAAATAGAGAGAAAAATGAGAGATTTTATTGGGGTAATATGTTATCATGACAAAACTATGGGTCAAAGCTGTAAACAGAATAAATAGTAAAAACAATAATGACACACATGCATATAAACAGTAGTGTGATTGTGGCTCACAATTTTCCTCTGGTTTTACGTCCAGAAACGGCATCAACGCCTTCTATGAGTCGAGGATATGCTTCCCATCCAATTTTCTTATAAATTGGCAAACATGGTCTTTTTTAGTCGGATTTCCAAGACTATGACGCTAATCTTGAAATTGTTTCATAAACGGAGAAGTTCAATATGCACATGTCCACTAGAATACGTCTCAAGAGTCAATAAGATGTTATCTAAAGACTCCTTACTCAGCTCATTCTTAATGAAATCAATTTTATCTTATATGTTATTGGAAACACATCCCAAAGATCTGCATCGTTTGTCACAAGTCCATCTTGAACACTTATGACAAACCCCTAACCTTTTGGCCCTTCGTTTTTTCACATAAGTGCTTTTTCCTAATCCAGGCAAATACCGAATGAACAATGATTGTGGAACTTCTCCTCCTAATCGGACCTTAGCTTTTATTACAAGACGAATATCTTCTGGAACTCCTTTTTCCATTAGCAATCTCAATCTTTCACACCTACCTACATAAATTTTTCTTAGAACTTTTTCAGAAACAGATGGAAAATATTTACAAATTTTTAAGAGATTTTCATACATTTTGAAAAGAAAAGAAATGATTTTTTTATTTTTGTATCAGCAATTGTGGGAAACTGATTTAACCGACTATGAGAGTCACGGAGTACCGTTATCCGCCTTTTAACCGGGAAAATAAAAAGATTGAGGAAACCTGAAATAAAAACAAACAAAATTAAATGCAACATAAAAATTTAGGGATCAGAAAGGGAAATAAAATATACAAGTATCCAAACGACGATGGAAAAGGTCCCATAAAATCAATCCCCAACAGTCAAAGATTTCAATTTCAATGATAGGATTCAAAGGCATCATGTTTCTTTTTGAAATCGCACCCAATTTTTGACAATTTTCACAGATCTTGCAGATTTCGTGGGTGTATTTAAACAAAGTGGGCCAATAAAATCCACACTGCAAGATTTTTGCAGCCGTTTTCTTTGAAGAAAAATGTCCTCCGCATGCTTCTGAATGACAAAATTTAATGACACTACTTACCTCATTGTCGAGTATGCAACATCGAAAAATTTGATCTGGACAATACTTGAACAGATACGGATCATCTCAATAAAGTTTTTTACCTCATTCAAAAATTTTCTTTTATCTTGGGAACTCCATTGCGGTGGCATTTTTCCTGTCACAAAAAATTTACTATGTTAGCAAACCAAGGTGTAGTAGTAACTGAAAATAGATGTTCATCAGGAAAATATCGTTAATTGGTATCATTTCACAAGATGATTCTGTTACTAGTCTCGATAAATGATCGGCTACGACATTCTCGGTTCTTTTTTTATCTTTGATCACAATGTCAAATTCTTGGAGCAACGAAATCCATCGTATCAGTCGTGGCTTTGCATCCTGTTTGGTCAACAAATATCTAATAGCAGATTGATCAGTAAACACAATAGTCGTTGATCCAATCAAATAAGAACGAAATTTATCTAATGCAAATGTTACAGCAAATAGTTATTTTTCAGTTGTGGAGTAATTCATTTGAGCATTGTTTAAAGTTCTACTTGCATAATATATCACGTAAGGCTTACCGTTTCTTATTTGACCCAGTACTGCACCAACTGCATAATCACTCGCATTGCACATGATTTCAAATGGTAAATACCAATCAGGAGGTTGCATGATAGAAGCTGATGTTAAATGTCGAACGATTTTATCAAAAGCTTTTTGACATTTTTGAGTCCACTCAAATGCAGTGTCTTTTGTTAAGAGGTTACAAATGGGTTTAGAGATTGAACTAAAGTCCTTTATAATCCTCCTATAAAATCCAGCATGTCCCAAAAATGAGCGAATTTCTTTAATGGTTTTTGGAGGGGGTAAATTGGCAATGACATCAACTTTGGTATTATCAACTTTAATTCCATGAGATGACACGACATGTCCCAAAACAATCCCAGAAGTAATCATGTAATGACATTTTTTCCAATTTAAAATAAGACCTTTTTCCTCGCATCTTTTTAAAAATTTTTCCAAATTTTAAAGACAATTATCAAATATATTCCCAAAAACAGTTAAATCATCCATGAAAATCTCCAAACAATTTTCAACCATGTCGCTAAAAATGCTTAGCATACATCTTTGAAATGTTGCTGGGGCATTGCATAATCCAAATGGCATCCTTCTAAATGCAAATGTTCCAAAAGGACATGTGAATGTAGTTTTATCTTGATCTTCGAGTGCAATGAGAATTTGATAATAACCTGAATATCCATCAAGAAAACAGTAGTATGGATGACCTGCTACTCTTTCTAAAATTTGATCCAAAAATGGTAATGGAAAATAATCTTTTCTAGTGGCGTCATTTAATTTTCTATAATCAATACACATCTGGAAACTAGATGGGACTCGACTTGTTAACAATTCACCTTTTTCATTTTTTAACACTGTGATGCCAGATTTTTTTGGAACTACTTGTGTTGGGCTTACCCACTTACTATCAGAAATAGGGTAGATAATCCAAACATCAAGTAGTTTGAGAAATTCAGTTTTCACAACATCTTTCATGTGTGGATTTAATCTCCTTTGTGGTTGTTGAGATGTTTTTGCATTTTCTTCTAAGTCAATTTTGTGAGTGCAAATTAATAGATTAATGCCCTTGAGATCTTTTAGTGTCCAACCAATTGCACTTTTATGTCTTTTAAGCATATCAACTAATTTACCTTCTTGATCACTTGCTAGTATGGAAGAAATTACCACCGGATATGTTTCATCTTCTCCAAGAAATGCATACTTCAATTCTTCTGGCAAGGGTTTTAACTCCAATATAGGTGGTTCATCTTTTTTCTCATATTTTGCCTCAAATTCTTTCTCTGATCCTGGTAATGAGTGATACCTGATAAAATCATCAAGATCAATTTCAATATTTTATTTAACAGTTTCAATTGAACAAATATCTAATTGATCACGAATACTCCATTCTTGAATGTTTTCTTCCACAAGAGTTTCAATAAGATTTTCATCTTCACTTTCACCTCCTTTGTCATGTGGTTGCTTACAAATATTAAAAACATTAAGCTCCAAGATCATGTTACCAAATGACAACTTCATTATTCCATTCCTGCAATTTATAAGAGCATTAGAAGTTGCTAAAAATGAATGACCCAGAATTACAGGAATTGCATTACAAGCTTCGATAGGTTGTGTATCTAAAACTATGAAATCGACAGGATATACAAAGTTATCAATTTGGACCAACTCATCTTCTACCATACCTCTTGGCACTTTAACAGATCTATCGGCAAGTAAAAGTGTTACCAAAGTAGATTTTAACTTGCCTAGATTGAGTTATTGATAAACTGAATATGGAAGTAAATTCACACTAGCTCCAAGATCAAGCAAGGCTTTCTTAATCTTTCATTCTCCAATAATACATGAAATAGTTGGACAACCAGGGTCTTTGTATTTAAAAGTATTATTATTTTGAATGATTGCACTTACTTGTTCGGCTAAAAATGCTTTCTTTTTCACATTCAATTTTCTTTTCACAGTACACAAGTCTTTCAAAAATTTGGCATATGATGGTACCTGTTTTATTGAATCTATTAAAGGAATATTAACTTTTATTGTTTAAAAGTATCATATATATAAGAATTCAAATTTAATTTTTTTGTATTTTTCAATGCATGAGGGAATGGTGGTGACACTGTCTGTTGAACCTCCTCTTCGCAAGTTATGGGTTCCACTTCCTTACCCTTCGGAGTTGATTTATCATCATCTTCACAATGTTCAAGAATGGATTTTTCCACAACCTTACCACTTCGAAGGGTAATAACAGATTTTACCTGATCCATCAGTTGAGTTCCAGTTTGTGAATGATGATCCTTGGGATTAGGCTGTGGTTGTGAAGGAAATTTACCTTTTCATGAACATTAAGTGCAGATGCAAATTTAGCAAGAGTATCTTTCAAATCTGTCATGGTTTGAGCAGTTTGAGTATTGATAGACTCTTGCTTTGCAATGAAAGAATTTATTATATCTTCCAAGTTCCTTTTAGGTGGAGTAACATAGTGTGCATAATTTTGAAAATTTTGTTGATTTTGTAAATGTGGTTGTGAAAATTGTGCAGCATTATCATTCCTCCAACTAAAATTTGGATGATTTCACCAACCTGGATTGTAATTTTGAGAAAATAGTTCAAAATTTGGCCTTTTGAAATTGTTCAAAGTATTGGCTTTTTCATGGAGACATTCTTTAAAAGAGGGCAAAGTGGGATAATCTTTTGTAGAATGATCACTTGTATCACAGATGTGACACGCAATTGCTTGAACATATTTTAATTGACTATTCTTTTTTAAT
Source organism: Primulina tabacum (assembly GCF_025594145.1). NCBI lineage: Eukaryota > Viridiplantae > Streptophyta > Magnoliopsida > Lamiales > Gesneriaceae > Primulina > Primulina tabacum. Next base: position 15,198,418 of record NC_134558.1, read on the forward strand.
TCAAGTGCCTCAACTTTTCTTGCCAAAGAGGTAAATCTAGCTTGGAAATCATGTTCATCTTTGAGGGTGTACATACCTCCACCAGATGTGAGAGATTGAATCTTGTTTGATGGTTCGATTGTACCTATAGTGTCCCAATTTTGAGCATTTTCAGCTAATGAATCGAGATACTCAATTGCCTCGTTTGGATCTTTACCTTCAGATGTTCCATTACACATAAATTCAACCATTTGCCTATCTTTAGGTGTTAAGCCTTCATAAAATTCAGAAACAACTCTCCAAATTTCAAAACCATGATGTAGACAAAGATTAAGCAATTCTTTGTATTTATCCCAATACTGATAAAAAGTTTCTCCTTGTTTTTGAGTGAAAATGATGATTTTCCTTTTGAAAGAATTTGTTCTATGAGATGGAAATTTTTTTTCAAAAATGTTGTTGCAATTCATACCAAGTTCGAATAGATCCCGATCTAAGATTTTGTAGCCAAGTTTTAGCTTTATCTTTTAAAGAAAAAGGAAAAAGCTTAAGTCGAATGGGGTTCATGCTACAATTTAGATCATTATATATGTTGCACACTTCGTCAAACTCTCGTAAATGCATGTATGGATTTTCAGAATCTAAGCCATGAAAATTGGGTAAAAGTTGGATAATACTAGCTTTTAAAATTGAAATGAGATGCATCAGGGTGAAAAACTAGACATGAAGGTGTACTAGTATGTGTAGGATTCATGTGATCTCTAAGTGTTCTTCGTCTATCATGATCATGTTGAGATTTAATTTCATCTTCATTTTCTTGGATGGGTTCTTCCGTCATGTTTTGTAAAAATAAAGGGTTATTTCGAATGAGTCGACCACTAAGTGTACGTGTCCAAATGCTAATATAAATGCAAATGCAAAAGAATAAAAACACACAAAAGCAATAAAAATTCAAATAAAGAAAAATAAACTATAAACAAAATTAAATAGACTTGAAATTAAATTATATTTACCCGGAAACGGCGCCAAAAACTTGTTGCGATTTTGATTGTTGCACTCCCAAGAACAGGTTGTCCACAAGTAGTATAATTCGGTGAGTCCGAATATCGTATCCACATGGAAGCTAAGGTAATTACAAGTCCACTACAATATCTTTTTGTTTTTTTTTCTTTTAATGGTTTGAATCTTTAATTGGTAATTTTTAATTGTTCAAATTTTAATTTAAGTAGTTGAGATTAAAGGATCCACTCTTGGTATTTTAATAAAGTTATCATTAATGAACATTATTGAAATCCACTTAATAAAATGGTTCGAATATATATTAAGTAATCATATTTATATTATGTAATATATTATTATCTTATAAGTATATAATATATACCAAAACTTGTAAATGATGTCAAGTATTTATTGTGCTATATATATATTTGTAAACACTAAGTCAAGGTTCTCACTTTAAATGGTTGGTAAAACCAAACAAACATTTAAATAGTACCAAGAAATTAATATTATGATATATTCATATATAATAAATCAATGCATCCACTTTAAATGGTTGGTAATACCTAACTAACATTTAAATGGTTCCAAGAATTTAGTGTAACATATAGCAACAATAAATCAAAACTCCCACTTATAAGTAGGGTATAGTAATACTTAAAGAAATAAAAATAACATAAACAATAAATAATGATTAAATAATATAAAACATAGATTCTTACCTTTTAATAACCGTATTATCATGCCAAGAGTTTCACCTTTTCATCTCAACTTTGGAAACTTAGCTACTCATTACTCAAAGTGTAAAACTTTGAATATGAATTTAATATGCTAATTATATTTAAATGAAGAAATAAAGGAAAAACAAAGAGAGAAATATTATGAACTCAAATGTTTGTTCATAAAATGAGGGATATCTCAATACATTACAATGCACCCCTATTTATAGCCAAATTTGGGGAGACAACCACAAATAAAATATTATTTTTTTACACATAAGTCTTCATTGGTGTTCCAAGAAATTAATATTTTAATACACATCACTTTTGAAAATCTTCCAATCCAAATTTTCTTCACCACATAAAACAAAACATGTAGATATCTGAGTTGTTTGAATTGTGATATTTTTTTAACCATTTGACCAAGTAATTTGAGAGATATGGTCAAAATGCTAGAGCATGGTAAAACTGCAACTTCTTTGGTAACTTTATTTGTTTCTTAATTTGATCCCACTTGTGAGAAGATTTTTATCTCATGTTTGCCACCAATATTGTAGATATTAACATCAACTTTCTACAGGTCCAAGAATCATCTTAATCCATTTGCAACGCCAAAGTTATTCTTGTTTTATCGAACCTGTATAAAAATAGTAAAAACTTATAATTACACAACAACTTATATTTTATACAATTTATTATAAAACATATAATATTTAAACATTTAATAAAACAAAAACTATATATTTATATTATAAAATATTTAATTAATATACAATTTTTTATCTTTATCATAAATGTTTGTATGAAATGCATGTATACATTGTTTATACTGGGAATTATGTTTCTCATCGGAGTTATTCGGCTGTTGTTGTGTTTGTATGTGTGCATGACAATAGGTGGAACAAGATCAGGGTCGAGAAGAGCTTGATAGATCAAGATTAGAGTGGTGATCTAGGCTTAGAAGTAGAGCTGTTGTTCAACTCCTGACATGTAGTTGATAAACTCTAGTTTGTTATGACTTTATTTAGTACAAGACTTGTACTTTTGGTCATGTTGTAGATATTAAACTTGATCTTATAATTTGAATAAGACGGGACCTAATTTGTCATAGAAATTTGTGCACTTTTTTATAAAGTGTTCAACACTTAAAAAAAAAATTTTGCGACCCAGTTTATTTTACTGATCCAATTAATCCTAATAATGATAGAAAGAAAGGGTTAGCGTCTGGGTCCCCACAACAGGTGGTATCAGAGCTGTATGTTCTTTAGACTGGAATAGAAGCGAGTGAGCGGGGTAGATTGAGTTTTCTTTCCTGATTTTGTGGTGCTAGCATGTTTTACTGCTTTAGAAAGTACATGTTTACCTGATTATCTGATTTGATTGGAAACATGTATTATTAGAGAATGAATCAGAACCAATTCTTGATCAGAGGTATGATGATCAGAGGACTGAGACAGAATTGTTATATTTGATTATTAATTCTTTTGATAATCAGATATGTCTCCTCAAAGAATCCAAGAACAGGGTAGTACCTCCAATAATCCGATGGATGTTACAGCGACACCCATGGAGACATTGCTGAAGAGATTTCAGTCATTCAAACCGTCGACTTTGAAGGGCACTAAGAATTCTATCGATTGCGAGAGTTGGCTTGATGATATTGAGATGCTGTTTGATTCACTTGAATATACAGATGAGCGTAGAATCAGACTGATTGGGCACCGGTTACATGAGGTTGCAAAAAGCTGGTGGCTCACGACTAAGAGAGCCTTGGAGCATCGAGGTACAATTATTACTTGGAAGATCTTTAAAGCTGAATTTTATCAACGATTCTTCTCAATATCGTACAGAAAAGACCAGGGTCATCTGAATATTGAAGAATACGTGGCCAAATTCTCTACCTTGTTACGTTTTGCTCCCCATGTTGCTGAGAATGATGAAGCCGTGGCTGATAAGTTCATCAATGGGTTGAATCCCGATATCTTTACACTGGTAAATGCAGGGCGACCAAATAATTTTGGTGATGCCCTGAACAGAGCAAAAGGAGCTGAAGCGGGCTTGATCAGACAACGAGGAACTTCATATGTTGCCAAGCCACAGAAACAGCCACAACCTTCAGCCCAGTTCCACCAACCACCTCCCAGATTTGATAGTGGTGGTAGCAGCAGTGGAAAGAAAGATAATTTGAAAGCCCGAGGGAAACAGTTTAAGAAGTTTGGAAGTAGTTCCTCTAGCTCCAGTGGTTCACGACAGAACCAGACTTATACAGGGGTCTATTGCAGAACATGCGGAGAAAGACATTCAACAGAGCAATGCCAAGGAGTGCTTGGTAATTGCAACATCTATCGACAGGTGGGACATTTTGCCAGAGTCTGTCCACAGCGAGGTTCTCAACGATCCCAGGGAGCAGAATCATCTGGATAAGTGGCTCAGGCTGATAAACGATCATCTATTGTTCACTCTTTCCAGCCACCCACTACTCAGTCACAGCTGAGGCCAGGAGGAAGCCAGACTGTTATCCAGCCTCCGAGACAACATGCTAGAGTGTTTGCATTGACTGAGGAACAAGCCCAGGAAGCACCTGATGATGTTGTTACAGGTAACTGTTCTCTTTGTGGTTCATCCCATACTTTTATCTCTGAGCGATTTGCATTGATACATGATTTGCCTGTTGAGTCATTATCTATTGTAGTATTTGTCTCTTCACCTTTGGGGAGAGGTCTTCTATTAGTGAAGTCTGTTAAACATTGTATACTGCAGTATGATGGCAATTAGATAGAGTAAGATTGTATTGTACTCGTTTTGTCTGATTTTGACTGCATTATCGGTATTGATATGCTGACCAAATACAGAGCTACCGTAGACTGTTTCCAGAAAATTGTAAGATTCAGACCTGAGATGGATGATGAATGAAAATTTTACGGTAAGGGTTCTAGAGCTCGAATTCTTTTGATATTTGTTTTGTCTATGACTCGATTATTACAGAAAGGAGCAGAGGGATTCCTTGTGTATTCCGTAAATGTACTGAAATCGAGTTCTTCATTGGCAGATTTGCCAGTGGTATGTGAGTTTGCTGATGTCTTTCCAGATGAGATTCCGGGTTTGCCTCCAATCCGAGAAATAGACTTCAGCATTGAATTGATACCAGGTACATTACCTGTTTCTAAAACTCCATACAGAATGGCACCGATGGAACTGAAAGAATTGAAAGAACAGTTGGAAGATTTACTAGCCAAGGGTTACATCATAACTAGTGTTTCTCCTTGGGGCGCTCCAGTACTGTTTGTCAGAAAGAAAGACGGTTCAATGAGACTCTGCATTGACTATCGTCAACTAAACAAGGCTACGATAAAGAATAAATATCATTTGCCTCGTATCGACAATTTATTTGATCAGTTGCAGGGTTCTTCTGTTTATTCCAATATCGGTATGAGATTTGGATATCATCAACTGATACTTTGATATATCAAAAACAGCTTTCAGAACCAGGTATGGCCACTATGAGTTTATAGCCATGCCGTTTGGTTTAATGAATGCTCCAGCTGTATTTATGAGTTTGATGAACCGTATATTTCAGAAATATCTTGATGACTTTGTGATTATCTTTATTGACGATATTCTGATTTATTCAAAAAATATGATTGATCATGCTGAGCATCTGAGAATTGTATTAAGAACTCTGAGAACTGAGAAACTGTATGCAAAGCTGTCTAAATGTGAATTTTTGCTGAAACAACTTGTATTTTTGGGACACATTATATCTGGAGACGGTATTTCCGTTAATCCTAGCAAAGTTGTGGCTATGATCAGTTGGCCTAGACCGATATCAGTGCCAGAGATACGCAGTTTTATGGGTTTAGTAGGCTACTATCGTCGATTAATTAAAGATTTTTCTAGTATTGCTAAGCCGATTACTCAACTGACTCAGAATAATACTCCTTTTGTTTGGTCAGAACCGTGTGAATCCAGTTTTTCTAGAGTTGAAGAAGAGATTAACCAGTGCTCTGGTGTTGACTATTCCATCAGGTACTGGTGATTTTGTTGTTTATTGTGATTCTTCTCACAGAGGACTAGGTTGTGCTTTGATGCAGCGAGGACATGTTATTGCTTATGCCTCGAGACAATTGAAACCACGTGAGACTCGCTACCCGATTCATGATCTTGAATTGGCTGCCATCTTATTTGCATTGAAGATTTGGCGACACTATCTATATGGTGAGAAATTTGAAATCTATTCTGATCACAAAAGTTTGAAATATCTATTTTAACAATCAGAATTGAATATGAGACAACGTAGATGGCTTGATTTATTGAAAGATTTTGATTGTGAAATAAAATATTTTCCGGTAAAATCAAATGCAGCAGCTGATGCACTGAGTCAAAAGGTATGTTCTTTATCCTTATCGACGATTGGTATTTCGAATTTGATTGAAGACTGCTGTCTTTCTGGATTAGTATTTGAGACAAATTGTCAACCTCTGAGACTTTATGCCATTCAAGTTGAACCAAAGTTGATTTCACGAATCAAAGAAACACAGAAAGTTGATCAGAATGTTAAGAATTCGATTATGATGGTCAGATCAGGGCATCGATCAGAATATCAGGTTCTTGATGATGTGTTATATGTGAATAATCGTCTTGTTGTGCCAGATGTTTCAGATTTGGAACAGCAAATTTTGACAGAAGCACACTGTAGTCGTTTGAGTATTCATCCTTGTGGCAGACAAATATACAATGATCTGAAGAAACAGTTTTTGTGGAAACAGATTAAATCAGACATTGCAGATTTTGTATCCAGAAGTTTGAATTGCCAGCAGGTGAAAGCAGAAAGAAAGAAACCAGGAGGTCTGTTGCATAGCTTATCTATTCCAGAATGGAAATGGGATCATATTTCCATGGATTTTGTTACGAAGCTACCACGATCCTCCAGAGGTTGTGATGTGATTTGGGTCGTTATTGACAGATTGACCAATCAGTATGCTTTATTCCTTACAGAATGACGTACAGACATGACCAGATGTCAGAGATTTATGTCAGAGAAGTGGTCAGATTGCATGGTGTGCCAAAATCCATTGTATTAGATCGTGATACTCGATTTACTTCGCACTTTTGGCACAGTTTGCAAAAAGCTCTAGGTACGAAATTACATTTGAGTACTGCATATCATCCTCAGACAGACGGACAGTCAGAGAGGACTATCTAGACATTGGAGGATATGCTTAGAGCTATAGTGCTAAACATTGGCACTAGTTGGCAAGATTCTTTGCCACTTTGTGAATTCTCGTACAACAACAACTATCAGACGAGTATAGATATGGCTTCGTTTGAAGCATTGTACGGCAAGAAGTGAAGATCTCCTCTCTATTGGAATGATATCTCTGAAGTACCTTTACTTGGACCTGATATGATTCGAGAGATGACTGAGAAAGTACAGCTGATTTAGCAGAGAATGAAGACAACTCAAGATATACAGGCCAAATATGCAAATATTCGACGTCGACCGTTAGAATTTGAGCAAGAAGACAGAGTATTTTTGAAGATTTATCCTTTCAGAAGCGTTGTCAGATTTGGCAAATGAGGAAAGTTGTCTCCATGTTATATCGATTCGTATGAATTTGTTGAGAAGATAGGTAATCGTGCCTATTGACTCGCTATTATTCCTTCTCTATCTGGGATACATGATGTCTTTCATGTGTCTATGTTGCGGAAATATCTTCCTGATGCTTCTCATGTTCTTCAACAAGACGAGGCAGGACTTGATGAAACTCTGAGTTATTTTGAGAAACTGATTCAGATTCTAGATCGTAAAGAAAAGCAACTCAGAACGAAGAATATTCCGCTTGTGAAGGTTCAATGGAGTCGTCATGGCATTGAAGAAGCTACTTGGGAAACTGAATCAGATATGAGACAGAAATTTCCAGAGTTATTTCATTAATGTGAGTTTCTTATTCAGTTTCTGTTATATCTGCTTATGTTATATAATTTGATTGCCTGCGATTTCGGGGGACGAAATCGCATCTCAGAGGGGGAGAATTGTAATGCCCGAGATTATATTCTTTTAATCCGAGATTATTAATTTAAGAATTGACATGGTTATGGAAGGAAAAGCCCGATGAAGACGCGAAAAAGACATGATTATAGGTGTGAGACCAGAAGGTCTCGCGCATATGCGCGGAGACGAGGCGCGCATATGCGCGAGTAGCCACTGCTGAGGCAGAAGACCTCGCGCATATGCGCGAGCATGTAAAATCTCCAAGTGCCGAGACAGTAGGTCTCGCGCATATGCGCGAGGACAGGGCAAGCATACGCGCGAGCAAATGAATTGTTATGCGCCGAGACAGTAGGTCTCGCGCATATGCGTCGATGATGGACGAGCATAAGCGCGAGACGTGCTGAATAAAGAAGTGAGCTACATGTCTTGACATGCATACTAAATATAAACAAATCCTCATTTCCTTCAGATATGAGCAGATAAGAGCCGAGAAAGCCGTGGAAAATTCTCAAGTTTTCTTCTTGTACTAGAATTGTGATTTTGCGAGATCCGTCCGTCAGAATTTCTAATCCTGGGAAGGCAAAAGCTCCAGTGCCTGGGCTGGAGAAGTTCTATGAGTATTGGGTAATGGGATAACCGTGAGGGGACTTAAGCATAATCGGGATAGCCCATGTGCAATACAAAAAAAAATATGAGGCCCGAAGCCGAAGAGGGCGGGGGGTGATCGCCGATGCCATGAGGTTGTACGGACAATGAGCGTCTCTTGGCAGGTTTCTAGGTAGAGGGAACATGAATGAACCGATCCCACACCGAAATGAGAGGGATTCCGAGATTGTTCAATGTAATGGAATGTACAGTTGAAGAGGGCTTAAAAGATTTGATTGGTATTACTCATATCCCGAAGGTGCATCTTCTTTTCGGTAGCTCATCACATAAGAACTGCAAAGTTCAGCGTGCTTGACTTGGGGCAATTTTGGAATGGGTGACCTCCTGGGAAGTTTCCCAAGGTGCATGTGAGTGAGGACATAAGCACGCTGGAAAGACCCGTCTTAATACAGTGAGGACAGTCGTTGAATCTGGGGCGATACAGTAGTATCGGAGCCGACCTCTCATAGTACGGTGTGGTTCGGGGACGAACCAAGCGGAAGCTGGTGGGCATGTGAGGCCCGGGGCCGAAGAGGGCGGGGGGTGATCGCCGGTGCCATGAGGTTGCACGGACAATGAGCGGCTCCTGGCAGGCTTCTAGGCGGAGGGAACATGAATGAACCGATCCCACACCGAAATGAGAGGGATTCCGAGACTGTTCAATGTAATGGACTGTACAATTGAAGAGGGTTGGTACTACTCATATCACGAAGGTGCATCTTTTTTTCGGTAGCTAATCACATAAGAATTACAAAGTTAAGCGTGCTTGAATTGGATTTTGGGATGGTTGACCTCCTGGGAAGTTTCCCAAGGTGCGTGTGAGTGAGGACATGAGCACGCTGAAAAGACCCGTCTTGATACAGTGAAGACATTCGTCGAATCTGTGGCGTTACACATACCATGGAAAATTAGTACTCAAAGAAAAATTGCATCGTTGTCGAATCCATATGCAACTCTCGATATACCTGCATCGTTGTCGAATCATATTCAACTCTCGATATATCAATGGTTGCAGATTCGATCCTGATATATGTGTTGAAAATACCGTATTGTACATTAACAAAGACTAAAGGTTCTTGCTAGAACTATCATTGATACCTAGGGGATCATGGGGCGATGCTACTAGATGCTCTTACCATGATCCGATGGGTGCAATCAGAAATTAGTTCCGATATTCTTGATCAAGGTGTTGATGAAAAGAATAGGGCTAACTAGGGTAAGTCCGAATAAGAATAAATATTATTTTGAATCACATGGAGATGTGAACACAAGGCTAGCTGTATCCATAAAACATTGAGGGTCACACAAGTATCGGATTTTGTGTTCCCGTTGAGATAGCACTACAAGAAAAATACAAATCAACAACACTCATAGGACAGCGGTTTTTTTTAAAACCGTTGTGTTTTTTCTTTTAACAACGGTTTTAACAAAAACCTTTGTCGTAGCCTAAAAACCCGCTTATAGACAACGGTTTTTTAAAAACCGTTGTCCTTGATGTGTCTACGACAACGGTTGTCTATGAGCGTTTTTTTTTGCTACAACAACGGTTTTAAAAACCATTGTCTAAGAGCTTTTTTTTCGGGCTGCTACAACAACGGTTTTAACAACCATTGTCTATGAATGTTTTTTTTTAGGCTACAACAATGGTTTTTAAAAACCGTTGTCTTTTGGATGGTTTTTTTGTGCTACAACAACGTTTTTTCAAAAACCGTTGTCTATATAAGATTCTGTCAGGGGTCAAAGACGACGGTTTGTGTAAACCGTTGTCTTTCGGATGATTTTTTTAACTATGACAACGGTTTTTTAAAACGTTGTCGTTTTTTAGTGTTTTATTTCGTTAACGACAACGGTTTTTGAAAAAACATTGTCATAGTTTCTAATTTTAAAAAAAAATCGATTAATATATAGCGACGGTTTTTCTTAAACCCTTGCTAAATTTAGCGACGGTTTAAGAAAAACCGTCGATAATTTAAATTTGGCGACGTTTTTTATAAAAAAGTCGCTAAACATTAGCGACGGTTTTCGTAAAACCGTCGCAAATTTAATTTAGCGACGGTGCATAAAACCGTCACATTGTTAAATTCGTAACGTTTTAAAAAAAACCCATCACTTCATTTTGCGATAGTTTCAATAAAACTGTCGCAATTTTAAATTAGCGACGAAACGACCGTCGCTAAGTTAATATGTGCGACGATTGTTTAAAAAACCATCGCTACTAGCGAGTGTTTTATTACAGCCGTCGCTACTAGCGACGGTTTAAACAAAAACCGTCTCTACTAGCGACGGTTTATACTAAATCCATCGCATATTGTCTATAAATATTCGCATCCTTAGTCATTTTCTTCCCACATCAAATTCTTCTATCTTCCACGATTTTCATTTCACTTACCAAATTCTTCTCTTTTCCACGATTTTCATTTCACTTCAATTCTAAGTGTTAAATATTATAATATTATTAATTTAGTAATATTATAAGGTTTTTTTGTTAGGTTTATTAAATTATAACATTACATTTTTTTTATTTTACGAAAAACAATTGCGACGGAAATCATATGAATAACCGTCTCTAATTAGCGACGGAAAGCATATTAAACACCGTCGCTCGACGGAAAATGAGTAACCGTCGCTAACTGAAATTATATGCAAAACCGTAGCTATATAAAACACCGTCGCAAAATTTAGTTTTACAACGATTTTTCAATGCTACGACAACGGTTTTTCACTGTCGTCTTTAGACGTCTACGACAACGGTTTTTCACCGTTATCTTTGAGAGCACCCTTTAACCACAGGACCTTTAACAACGGTTTTACAATACCTACAACAACAGTTTTTCACCGTCGTCTTTGACGTCTACGACAACGGTTTTTCACCGTTGTATTTGAGGGGCCCTTTAACCATAGGGCTTTAACAACGGTTTTATTAGACCTACGACAACGGTTTTTAACCATTGTCTTTTGCCTTTTTTGTAGTGTAGTCAAATTTCAAGGGGTTGGAATTTGGCGACTATAGTTTGATGGAGATCAAACAGGAAGCTTATAAAGAAGTTTATGTGCTTATTTCATAGGATGAAAGAAATGGAAGTTAGCATGACTGTTAAATAAGGAAGTAGAGTGAAACTACCTGTTTTGTGAAGGAGTTTAATAAAACTGACAGCTGCCCAATATGGTAAATGAAAATATTATCATCGAAATTTTCGATTTTTATTATATGAACAAGATTTGTATCCTTGGTACATCGACACTCTCGGATCGACGATCGGGGTTATAATGAGTTCGAAATGATTTATTTAGTCAATTGAGAATTTACTGATTAAATGTTTTTACTACTAGTAGTGACTACTAACATGTACAAATTCTCATACATACTTTAGAGGAGTCTAGAATTAAATTAACAAATATTTAATTACATAAATTGAATAATGGTTATTTAATTTATTTAATAAATATATTAATAATTTACACAAATAATTTATTTATTTGTTATATCATGTATTATAAAAAGTTTATGAATTTTTTATATATTAATAATATGAGAATTTAATTATAATGAAAATATAGGGTCCATATGGGATAGGGACTCCTAATTAGATTATGAGTCTCACTTTATAAATACACCATAAGAAGGCATAATTCAAGAGACATTTTTTCCATAAAAATTCACAAAAATTTCCTTTCCCAAGTGCAAAGTCACGGCCAAGCTTGAATGGAAGAAAATAAAGTCATGTAATTCTTGGATTAGTGACTTGATTAATTTTCATAATAATTGATTAAGAATCAATTAAGATTAAAAACAAAAATCTTCCCATCTTTATGAAAAAAACTCTCAGCCAATATAAAAAAAAAGGTGGGGAAAATTTAGGACATGTGATTTTCTTCCACTGCCGCGTTGCTTCGTCTCTGGGTTTTGGAAATTCGGAGGCTGCAGTCTCAACGAATAAATCGTTTATTTTCTAGTGGAAACCAAGCGAAGAAGACAGTCTTCGATCGTGGACCTAATTAGGTGATCAAAAGAGAAGAGCCGTTCGTATGGATTTACAAGAAGGGCTATATCCGCTAAACACTGGAATAGTTTGAGTCCAAGCGTTAAGAATGCAAAGGTCAAATTATTCAAACATCCTATGAATGTTTTTGAACACACGATACCCAAAAACAAAAATTTGTAAACTTTCGTTTCGTCTTGGGTGCAAGAACAATGTCCCAAAAGTAAGAGGATCTAATGCCATTTGGGTTATAGTGGATCAACTTACTAAATCGGCACACTTCTTACCAGTGAAGAAAACTTTCTCCATGACCCAGTACACAGGAGCTCTATATCCGGGAGATAGTCCGATTGCACGGGATCCCAGTTTCTATTGTGTTTGACAGGGACCCGAGATTCACATCGTCCTTTTGGAAGAGTTTACATGCAGCTATGGGGAAGAAGTTGCTATTTAGTACGGCATTCCACCCTCATACTGATGGCCAGTCTGAGCGAGTGATTCAAATATTGGAAGATTTGTTGCGAGCTTGTGTGATCGATTTCCATGGGAATTGGGAATCGAAACTACCCCTAGTGGAGTTTACCTACAACAAGAGTTTTCAATAATTTATAGCTATGGCTCCCTACGAAGCACTGTATGGAAGGAAATTCGTATCACCGATTCATTGGGATGAAGTCGGTGAGAGATCAGAACTTGGCCTAGAGATTGTTCAAGAGAAAGCAGATGTGGTTATCAAGATCCGAGATAGGATGAAGACCGCACAGAGTCGCCAAAAGAGTTATGCTAACAAGAGAAGAATGGATCTCGAATTTGTCATAGAAGATCACGTATTCGTGAATATAGCACCTATGAAAGTTTCTATGATGTTTGGGAATAGAGGAAAGCTGAGTCCGAGATTCATTGGGCCATTTGAAATTCTTGACAGGGTTGGGACACTTGCTTACCGTGTAGCTCTACCACTGAATCTGGCCGGAGAATACAATGTATTCCACGTCTCGATGTTAAAGAAGTATATGGAGAATCCTTCGCATATTTTGAGTTATGATCCGTTGCAGCTTGCTCCAGATCTGTCATACGAAGAAAGACCTGTCCGAATTCTAGACAGACAGGAGCGGAGATTTAGGAAAAAGTGACCAAGTTAGTCAAAGTCCAGTGGCTAAATCAATCGGTGAAGGAGGCTACTTGGGAAGCCAAAGCAGATATGAGAAGTCGTTAACCAGAGTTGTTTGGTATATTTAATTTCGAGAATGAAATTTATTTAAGTGGGGAAGGAATTGTATAGCCCAAAATCAGTACACGTAAAACTCATGCATTTATTAAAATTTTAAATTATTTATTTAATTTTAAATTGATCTTTAAAGATGCATGATTTATGATTTGAATTATTTTAAATTATTATATGTTTATTTGATGTACGTTAAAATATTTTCTTGAGTTTTATGTTTCAGACGAATATTCGATACGGGATCGGGATAAGAGACCGAAGACGATTTAGGCATGAATGAAATATGTGGAATTTTATTTCAAGTCAAGAAAATTGGTATTTTAAACGATTTATGACAATTTAAGCATTTTAAAGCATAATTTAATTTATTAGGTGATGTTAAGATTTTAAACTTTTCAAAAATACTAATTTGAATAGTTGGGATTTTTAAATCTTAAAAAAACAAACAAAAATTTTTTTTTGACACTTTTGCATTTTATATAAAATAAAGGGTGCTAGTAACTTAGTGGGGGATTAGTATTTTATTTAGCATGTTATTAGTTATTAGTATCTTTATTTAACTAATTAGCCCAAATTAACCTTCTAACTCACCACACACACATACAAATCGGCACACACACATACATGTTCATTTGGAGGTGAGAATCTAAGGTTCTTAGAGTTACGGCAGCAGCCACGCCTTTCCCTTGCAAATTTCTGAAGATTTACGCCTTTTTTCGAGCAAGAATCGTGTAGCAAGCGTCTCCCGGTCATCTCCCGTAATCCACTGCGTCGGTATTTGTTATCTTCATGCGTTCTAACGCAAAGGCATGTGTAATATTTCATTTTTCCATCGATCTTGTCATACTAAATATTTTGATGCATATTGTATGTAAAAATCCGTGTATGTTATGCAAAACATTGAGCGTTCATGCTTGGAACGATTTTGGAACAAAATTTTAGATCTCAAAGCCGAATCTATTGTCATTTCGAATCCTGCGAATTTTCGATCGATTTTCTGGAAAAACTTTCAACATATAAAATGTTGTAATTTTGGATACCTTTGATTTGACAGTAAATCCGTAATTTTTGGAAAAGAAACGAGTGAGTTATGATCATTCTCGTGTGACTGCTGCTAAAACTTGACGTTTTCAAAATGATTTCTTCATGTTTTCTTGAGGTTTATTGGTTACAAGCTTTGTTGGGAAACGTCGAGTGGTCATTGCTGCATTTTGGTATTTCATGGGTTTTGGTCAGACACTTTTCGGTGTTTGTTTCGGGTCGGTAAGGGTTTGGATGCAATAAAAGTCGTAGGGAAACAAATTGATGTAGAATTTTGTGTTGGTTCGCGCAGGGTTAGCACCACAGCGCTGTTTATGGAGCACCGAAGCACCTGTTTCTCTAGCAAGTAACGACGCATCGCTGTAGTTGGAGCGCTGCATTGCCTATGTTTCTCACTTGGTAGCGCCGCGACAATGGTGGTAGTGCCTAGGCGCTTAACCAAGCACTGCAGTGCTACATTGCAGTCGCCTAGGTCCTGGTCCGGGGTTTTTAGTAGCTTTAGGTTTAAATGCTATTGCATCGTTTAGGTATTAATATGCCGTTATGTCCAAGCTTTGGGGAGGGTTAAATTAGCTGATACGAAGTTTGAATAGGAATCTTTGAATTATGATTTAAGCAGAATTTGTGTCTTCCATTGCTTGGAAAATATTTATACTCCATATCAGGATTGTTTCGGGTTTCAATGTCATTGTTTAGTTTGATGATTAAACATGGTCAAGTTCCGAGTGGTCTAGAAAATCATAAGTTATTTAGTTACTTCGATAGTAAGTACGATTGTTATGGTTAAGTTACGAAAGTTAAGGTGCATGCATAATGTGTTAGTATGTGCAGAAGTAGCCCAGACGAGATCCAATGAAGCCTTCAATACTATGCAAGTATGTTCGACGTGCAAAATGAAAATTTTTCATGTTTTTGAGGTATGCGAATTGTCTTTTGACCAATTATGAACGGGTTTGGAAGCCGGAGAACGTGTCCGGGGACCTCTACACTCCGGTAAAGCATGACCGGCTTATGATCAGGATTTAGAAACGGTAAAGCATGACCTGGGACCAATTCACCTAGTAAATAATGATCAGGGATCTTATATATGTGGGAGTGGACGTTTGGTCGAAAGGCTATGATAATCCCTTCCAGCCCAGTGCTGTGGTTTAGTGTGATCAGGCGCAATATGTTATGGGTTACTTGCTTTGAAACATATCTCTACGCAGAAAAAAATAATGATGATTATGCATGTTTAATTATGTAAGATGCAAGCACGTTTATGAAAAGTTTTTGAAATTATGGCACGTCTATGTTGATGTAAGTATGTTAAGAGTTTAAGTATGTATGTGCTACTTTAAAATGCATGTGGTTTTATTATGTATTATTTCTTATTCCCAGTTTATATATGTTGAGTCTTAAGACTCACTAGCCTTGATCGATGCAGATGATGATGCTTTTGAGCAGGCAGGAAGTGATGACCAGTGAGCTTGCTCGGACTGCGTCCAGTGCAAACCCGAGGGCCGCCCAGTTTACGAAATGATTTCATGCTTCATAAAATATAAAAATACTCTGATTATTTTTAAATTGTTGGCAAAGAAATTTATTTATTTTTAGCTCTTGTATGTTTCTTGGACGATTCCGGATAAGTATTTTTATTGCATTAACTTTAATTAATTTTATGCATTTAAAAATATTTAAGATGTAGTTTTAATTTTTATTTTTTACTTTCAAAAAGTATAGTTTATTTATTAAGTAAGAAAAAATTTTATTTTCCACAAATTTTAAGTAGTTTTAAAGTACGGTATGTCACAACTAGATTCGACGATCAAGAAAAGAAAGATATGTTTGTAGGGATATATAAGAAGGGTCATCTCCGCTAACCCCAGATTTGTTTGGTGTCCATCGTTATATACGTGCAGGTATAAAAACTAAAATTCCTATGGATGGTTTAATTTATAAGATGACCGATGATAGTTTCGATTGTCGAAAAAAATTTTAAAACTTCTGATGCCGAACACAAGTTACACATGTTCAAACTATTATGAGGGTGAATATAGACAAAGTATGAAACCTCAATCTGCACTTGTTTGTTTCTTTTGATTGCTTTTGAACTTTTTCTTCGGTTTTTGGATATCGGTTTGTGACACAAATGTGTATCGTCATAGCATGTACTTCTACAGGGTATCCAAAGAGGAGTAGTAATAGATGATTTTAGCAACAAGCCTGTATAATTGCACGACGACATAATATTTTAATGCTGATGCATACTTTTCTTTGCTATAATATCTTGAAATAAGATTTACATTCACTTTTTTTAACACCATATTTCTTGATTTTAGGCTCAAGAATTCAAGAGAAGAGGGGAACAGATCAAATGAAAGATGTGGTATCGGAATATGAAAAGTTATTTATTTGTCTTTTGAATCCTTATCCACTTAGCACTCATAATCTTATTTTTTATTTTCTGTGGTTTTAACTGCTCAAAGTAGGATGGATCTTGTGAACTTGGTTTTGAATACATAGATGAGTCATTTTGTGTGAAGTTTGTTTGTTAGATTTTCTGTGTACAATCATCATATGTTCTTTTGTTATTTGTGTTATATGTCTTTCTGTTTTGATCTTGGATGCATAGCGAGTATGAGTTGAGGCAAGAAAAATCTTTTTTCGCGAGACAAATTTGCCGGTATTAAGTACTAAAAGAAATGACAATCGTCTCTAAGATAAAACAACTCTGATCCAGAAATTTCAACACCTCAAGTTCTGGATGTCAGCGAACAGTGTGCATGCCTGAACTTTCAAGTTTCGGGAAGAAAATGTATGCGAAAAGTATTATGATGATTGCCTGCAGAGGGATTATTTAAAGAGTGAGTCACCAGTTGTGATAAGCAAAGGGATGCACCCTTCTGTGATAAGCCATGGGATGCGCAGTTCTGTGCCAAAGGACAGTCACATGAGACGCACTGGTTAGGACTCGAGGGTGCAAACTTTTGGACACACTGGAGGGTGCAAACTTTAGAACACACTGGTTCATAAGGGACACAAATTTTCCGAATGAAAATCTTTGTTTCAAAAATAATATTTATTTTCTAAATAAATTTTGTCCAAAAATATAAAACGGACAAGAGACTTCACCTCACTGGGCCAGCTGGCTGGCCGCATATGCGCACGTGTGTTTGTTTCACCGAGACCCAACCTGTAAGTGTCTTTCCTCTTCCAAAAACTTTTGGTTCCCCTTTTAAACTTAGAGCTAATAAGGAAGACTATCCTTAACTCATTTCCCAACATAGGATAGTTGTAACGTATCGTAATTTTTAAACTATTTGAAATTTGCGGAAGAATAAAAATTTTCTTAAATAAATAATAATCTATCAAATTGCGATAAAATAAATTGCGCGTCTAAAAATATTTGATGTAAATCAATTACAATAGAAGTTCGCAAAAAGGTAAACGTTTAAACAACATAAACAATCTCGTGAAAATCATAGTATTTGAATCAACATGCATAAAGTTCTTAAAACATAGGCGGTCCTCGGGTTTAGCCTCCTGCGCAGTCTAAGCCGACTCTTTGGTTCCCACCCCTCGTCTCCTCATACTCGTCCTCACCTGCATCGATCAAGTCTAGTGAGTCTAAAGACTCAACGTGTATAAACTGAAGATAACAAGTAATACCTAATAAAATCACATGCATCTTTAAAGTAGAGCGTACATACTTAAACTTGAACGTACTTGCATAAACATAGACGTACCATCGTATCGTAAAACTTGAACGTACTTGCATAAACCACAGTACTGGGATGGTAGAGATGTCCATTACCGCATACATGAGATCCCCGGTCATGCTTTACTGGGTGAATTGGTCCCTGGTCATGCTTTACCGATTTACAATCCTGATCTAAACCCGGTCATACTTTACCGGGGTGGAGAGGTCCTCGGCCACGTTCACCGACTTCCAAACCCATTCATAATTGGTCACAAGACATTTATCATAACTCAAAAACATACAATATTTTCTTTTGTACGTTGAACATACTTACATGGCGTTGGGGGATTCATTGGGTCTCGCTTGGGGGCCACTACTGCACATACTAACATACTTTCATGCACTTAATTTCTATTACTCAGACGTAATAGTTGTGCTCACCACCTGAAGTAACAATTGACTTATGACGTTCTAAAACACTCGAGACTTGACCTCGTTCAATCAACATACTAACCCATTACTCGAACCCCGAAACAATCTTGACATAGAGTAAGAAATGTCCCAAGTAATGGAAGATACGGACCTCGCTTAAACCATAGTTCAACGTTTCCCAATCAAACTTCGTAACATCTAAACTAATTTTAGTTTTATAGGACATAACGATGTAATAGTACCCAAAGGAAACAACACCACCTGAATTCGAAGCCCGAAAAATACCTGAACCAGCACCTAAGCACTGCAGAGCAACGCGGCAGCGCAAGACTGGCGCCTAGGCGCTACTCTGAAGCTCTGCCTGGTGCGCACCTGCAGCGCTGCGGCTCCCCAGGTGCAGCGCTACAGTGCTAGTCCTGCGCGATTTCAACCCAAAATCTGTACACAAGCTTTTCTATGACTTCTAATGCATCCTCACCCTTACTAACCTAAAACAACACATTAAAATTTGTATGATCACCCCACTCAACACTCCTAAATGCAAAAATGACCAATCGGTGATTCCCAACGAAGCCTGCAACCAAAGAAACTCAAGAACACATCAAGAACACATTTTCATAAAATCACAGTTTGAGCAGTCCCACGAAAACGATCATAACTCACTCGTTTCTTGTCCAAAAATTATGAATTTACCGTCAAATCGAATTTAACAAAAATTAATACGTTTTATATGTTGAAAATTTTTTCAGAAAATAACCGAATTTTTGCAGTAATTGAAATGACAGCAGATACGTTTTTAGATCTAAAAATTTGGATCTAAAAATCGTTTCAAACGTTTTTGCTCAAACGTTTTCACAACATACATGGATTTTCATACATAATAAACATCACAACACATAATGTGACGAGATCGATGCAGAAATAATATAATATACATGCCTTGATCTTTAAAACTCTTGAAAAGACGATACCGAAGAGGGAAGGATGCAATGGTCGATCAGGGACGAATGTGGCACGATTTTCTTGAAGAAAACTGGACGAGACTTGCTGGAATTTTGAAGAGGAAGGGGTGGCTGCTGCTTATACTTAGAACCCTAAGTTTTTCTTCAAAATAAATGAAATGGAACACAAAGAAATGTGTGTGTGTGTGTTATCGTGAATGTGTGTGTGTGTGTGAAAAGGGTGTGTGCATGATTTTGGTTTAATTAATAATTAACAAGCTAATTAAATTACTAACCCCCATCTAACTTTAATAAAATCCCTTAATTTGAAATAAAATACACAAGTGACAAATTTTTAAAATTTTAAAATCATAAAATCACCTAATAATTAAATTAGGATTTAAAATTCTTATAACTTAATAAATCACTTAAAATGCCACTTTCTTGACTTGAAATAAACTACCACAATTTACAAATCGCCCAAATCGTCGTCGGTCTCTATTCCTCGATCATGCACCGAATAATCGCCTGAAACATGAAACTCAAGAAACATTTTAACGTGCATCAGATAAACATAAATAATTTAAAATAATAAAAAATCGTAAATCATGCATAGATAAAAATCATTTTAAAATTAAATAAATGGTTTAACAATTTAAACAATTGCATGGGTTTTACGTGTACTGATTTTGGGCTCTAAAACAGCTCCCGCTTCTTTTCATTCACTACTCACCACTTATCCAACAATCCCTCGCATGAATGAAATTAATGCATGTATGCAGATTCACTTGAAAGCTCTTGTAAATTATTATTGCTTCAGGATAGGTAGTTTGTGGGGACCCGGACGCTAACTCATTCTTTTCAATCATCGTTGGGATTAAATGGATCAATTAAATAACCTAGGTCGAATTTTTTTTTAAACGTGGAACTGCTTATAAAAAAGTGTACAAATTTCTACAATAAGTTAGGTCCCATCTTATTCAAATTACAAGATCAAGTTCAATATCTACACATGATCAAAAGTACAAGTCTTGTACAAAATAAACTCATAACAAACTATTGCTTATCAACTACATGTCATGTGTTGAACAACAGCTCTACTCCTAAGCCCGGATCACCACTCTAATCTCGATCTATCATGCTCTTCTCGACCATTATCCTGTCCCACCTGTTGTCATGCACACATACAAACACAACAACAATCGGATAACTCCGGTGAGAAACATATTTCTCAGTATAAACAACGTATACATGCATTTCATATAAACATATACAAAAGCATATAACATTTATCAAGCAAACATGTATCATAATCTAAGAAACATAAATCTATACAAAGTTGTAAATCAAACTCTTTGACTCGACTCTTATCTAGGGATCTCGGTTTGAATAAGAACGTAACAAGTATCCCACCTACTCTCCCCGTCTAGATGGTGGTACGTTCTTATTCCCAGACTTTGGTACACTATATCGAATCTCTACAATAGGAGTCGATCTTCTCCTAAGCACATCGATATAAGCCAAACGTCCAGTGAATTGGCACCTCTGCCAAAGACTCATAACACATGCTTTGCTATAACTCAATAGACTAAGCATATTGATAGGACTCATTTTTATGTGTTTTTAGTGTTGGTTTTGAGTCACGTTCATGCATCATATTAGTTTGTTTTAGTTGAATTTTGCATTTTTTTTAGCATTATAGAGCATTTGACTAATCTCGTGTATTCTGTGGTTATTTTGTATGAATTGAACCAAAAAGTGGGAGAAACTTTGGCATAATATCGAAGAGGTCTCGCTAGGGCGGTCAAAAGTGACCGCCCCAGCGAGCATTGTGGTCTGGCCGAGGATTATTTTGCGCAAGTGTCTCGCTAGGACGGTCAAAAGTGACCGCCCCAGCAAAACCAGGGACATGCTCGAGGAAGCTTATTCGAGGACCTCTCGCTAGGGCGGTCAAAATATACCGCCCTAGCGAGAAGCGAGATTGAGAAAGATTTGTTTCCAAATTTCTAGGGACTCTATCCTACACCATAACCTAACACACGAGAGCAGCAGCCGTTTTTCATCTTTTATCAGACTTTTCATCATTTTTCTTTGAGAAGAGGCTAGGAGCAAAGGAGATTTCGAAGACCTCGAGATTTCCACGCGTCGTGGCCGTCATCCAACGTCATATTTAGTATTTTCATTATTCAGTATTTTATTTCTTACATTGATTGTTGGTTTTTATCATGAATTTCAGTAGCTAAACTCTAGATTTGTTGGGATTTGAGGGGATCCTACCCCGTACTCGGTGTTTAACATTATTTCTCGACGTTTTTATTAGTGATTTGTTTATGCTATTGTTATTTCTTGTTTCAATCGAAGCCTAGCTAACTTCCTTTGATTATTTCATGTTGTTGATGAGTTCGATAGAATAGTTAACAATACGATCAAATAGTATAAACCACGGATTTAAAATTTTAGTAGATATACGGAATTGGGTACGTGTCGATAGTGATAGTTTACCCGAATGAAAGCTAGTGGATTCCATAGAATGTAATGCAATCTTTAACTGTTAAATATTTGAGGACACTTGAGTACTGCATGTCTTTGATTAGTATTAATATAGCTCGACAGAGTATATTAATTAGTCTAGGGAATTCCGTCGAACGCACGAGTAAAAGTCGAGTGTGATTATTTAAACACGAGTGGTAGGTGAACTGCTAATTCCCAACAAATTCATTTCTCATTTGATTTAATCCAAATTAATCATTGCGATCTTGAGTACGTTTTTTTGCATTTTAATTATTTTAGTTGTTTAATTTACATTAGTTTAATCATCAACTCATTTTATCTTTGCTAAAGAAATTTTACTTGAAAATAAAAATAGTGTAACGCAGTCCTTGTGGAACGATACTCGTATTCACTTACGTTTATTATAACTTGACTATCGTGCACTTGCAATATTTAAATCGAGCTTTCATTTATAAAATAAATTTTGGGATTATTCACTGTGCAAGTTTTGCTCGATCAAGTTTTTGGCGCCGTTGCCGGGGACTGTTGATTCACAATTTTTTATTTTTCATTTAAATTCTTTAGTATTATTTATTTTATTGTTATTTGATACTCTCATTGTGTTGCAGATTTTTCTTGTGGTGCATGCGAAGATCACTCGAGTTTAAGCTTGAGCCTTTTGACCCCGAGATCGAACGCACAGCTAGACGTCGACTACAGCAGCAAAGAGCGAAGGAAAGAATGGAAGGCGATCAACAAAGAGAGGAGCCAAGGCGTATACCGATGTTGGATTATGCACAGCCGTCTCTTGATGGAGCACGTCCAAGCATCGTAAGACCAGTCATCCGAGCTAATCAGTTTGAGATCAAGCCAGCTATCATTCAAATGATTCAGAACACTGTCCAATTTGGGGGAAGTGCACTTGACGACCCTAATTCTCATATAGCTGACTTTCTTGAAATTTGTGATACTTTTATGTTTAATGGCGTGTCTGATGACGCTGTTCGTTTGCGTTTATTTCCATTTTCACTGAGAGATAAAGCTAAGTCGTGGTTAAACTGTTTGCTTGTAGGGTCTATTACTACATGGGAAGATATGGCAAAGGCGTTCCTGATCAAGTACTTTCCTCCGTCGAAGAGTATGAAGCTCAGAGCCGACATTACTACTTTTGCTCAATATGAGCAAGAGTCACTTTACGAGGCATGGGAGCGCTACAAGGACTTGTTGAGGAGATGTCCACACCACGAGCTGCCTCTTGGGTTAGTTGTTCAAACTTTCTACTACGGTCTGCTTACTCCTAACCGTACTATGATAGATGCTACTGCCTGTGGTAACTTACTGAGAAAGACGGCGGAGGAAGGATATGAGTTATTGGAGGATATGGCTGCTAGTAGCTATCATCCTCAGTCTGATAGGCAGAGACGAGGTGCTGGAGTTAATCAAGTTAATGATTTGTCGGCGGTTTCAGCACAGTTAAAGGCTTTGAATAGAAAGATTGATGGGATGAGCATGAGTGGGTCGGCTATGCATCTGCAAGAAATTTTCTGTGATAAGTGTGGGGGTGAGCATGATGTGCAGGATTGCCAAGATGGCAATCCATTCTATGTGCCTGAGGGAGCACCGGTAAAACAAGTGGGATTCCAGAACCGTCCTAGAAATGACCCTTACTCGAACACATATAATCCAGGATGGAGGAATCACCCAAACTTTTCATGGGGAGGTCAAAACAACCAACATCGCCAACAAAGAGGTCCACCATATGTGATGCACCAAGGATTCAAGCCAGAACCGTCTCGGGAAGAGAAGTCCAATTTAGAGCAAATGATGACTAAATTTATTTCTGCAACAGAGACGCGATTTCAGAACCAAGATGCATCCATAAAGGGGTTAGAGAATCAAATTGGACAATTGGCTAAGCTGATTGCTAATAGGGAGTAAGGAACTTTACCAAGCAACACGGAAACTAACCCAAGAGAACATGTGAAGGCGGTGGAATTGCGTAGTGGAAAAACACTCGGGTCTAATGAGGAAAAGACCAAGCACGGTGAGAATGAGATGAAAAATCGAGGAGGTAAGTCTTCTAACTCTACATCTACACCTATTGCACAAAATAAAATTGTTATCCCTCCACCTTCTTCTGCAACAATGAAGAAAGCTAAATTAGATGCACAATTTGGTAAATTTCTTGAGATATTTAAAAAATTGCATATTAACATTCCTTTTGCTGATGCTTTATTGAATATGCCAAGTTATGCAAAATTCTTGAAAGATATCTTAGCAAATAAGCGGAAGCTAGAAGATCATATGACGGTGAATTTGACCGAAAATTGCTCCGCTTTAGTTCAAAACAAGATGCCTCCGAAGCAAAAAGATCCGGGGAGTTTCTCGATACCTTGCATTATTGGTGACATTAAATTTCATAAAGCTCTATGTGATCTTGGTGTGAGTATTAATCTGATGCCTTTTTCTGTGTTTAGGAGACTGGGATCAGGTGAACCCAAGCCAACTAGGATGTCGTTGCAGCTGGCTGACAGATCTGTCAAGTATCCACGTGGGATTATCGAAGATGTTCTGGTGAAAGTGGATAGGTTTATTTTTCCTGCAGACTTTGTGGTACTTGACATGGAGGAAGATTTAGAGATGCCTTTAATCCTAGGGAGACCGTTTCTGGCTACAGGGAAAGCACTGATTGATGTTGAGGAGGGGAAAT
Organism: Primulina tabacum; assembly: GCF_025594145.1. NCBI lineage: Eukaryota > Viridiplantae > Streptophyta > Magnoliopsida > Lamiales > Gesneriaceae > Primulina > Primulina tabacum. Next base: position 15,223,250 of record NC_134558.1, read on the forward strand.
TGAGACTGGGAGTTGGAGAAGAAGAAATTATTTTTGATGTTTTCAATACTCTCAAGCACACAATGCACAATGATAGTTGCTTTCGTATTGATGTCTTGGATTCGCTTGTTTGTGATTTTCTGCAGGATGGATTGAAAGAACCATTGGAGGCCACTCTCACTACTGAGATGCAGGAGGACGAGCTAGACGAGGAAAAGATGGAGATGGTAGCTCATTTGAATGCCATTCCACCTTGGAGAAAGCAAGTGAGGCTTAGACTAGAGGAATTGGGAGACAGAAAAGATTTAATGCCTCAAAAGTCAAGCCTAGAGGAGCCACCTACTTTGGAGCTCAAACCATTACCTCCACATCTCAAGTACGTATATCTAGGAGAAAATAATAAATTGCCTGTTATTATTTCCTCTTCTTTGACAGATGATATGGAGAGTAAGCTCTTGGGAGTTCTCAAGGAGCATAAAGGAGCGTTCGCTTGGAAGGTTTCGGACATAAAAGGGATAAGTCCTTCGATCTGCATGCACAAAATTCTGATGGAAGATAAATACTCACCTCTAGCACAACCACAAAGGAGACTCAATCCAAAGATGCAAGAGGTAGTAAAAGTTGAAACAATTAAACTTCTGGATGCAGGTATTATCTATCCTATCTTTGATAGTGCGTGGGTAAGTCCTGTACAATGTGTGCCTAAAAAGGGTGGGATTACTGTTATTGCTAATGAAAAAAATGAGTTGATTCCCACTAGAACTATTACGGGTTGGCGTGTATGCATAGATTATAGGAAATTGAATGATGCAACCCGTAAAGATCACTTTCCCTTGCCATTTATCGATCAAATGATTGAACGATTAGCAGGTCATGCATTTTATTGCTTTTTAGATAGATACTCGAGATACAATCAAATCACAATTGCACCTGAGGACCAAGAGAAAACTACTTTCACTTGCCCTTATGGTACTTTTGCGTTTAGGCGTATGCCCTTTGGTTTATGCAATGCACCTGCAACATTTCAAAGATGCATGACCGCTATCTTTCATGACATGACTGAAAATTTCCTTGAAATCTTTATGGATGACTTCTCTATTTTTGGCTCCTCATTTAATGAATATTTAGAAAATTTGAACTTGGTGTTAGTTAGATGTGAGGAGAGCAATTTGGTGTTGAATTGGGAGAAGTGTCATTTTATGGTTCAAGAGGGGATTGTGTTAGGACACAAGGTTTCGGAGAATGGAATTGAGGTTGACAAAGCCAAGGTGGAAGTAATCAAAAACTTACCTCCACCTTCATCAATAAAAGGTGTTAGAAGTTTCCTAGGGCATGCTGGTTTTTATAGGCGTTTCATTAAAGATTTTTCCAAAATTGCTAAACCTTTATCCTCTTTGTTGATGAAAGATGCTGAATTTAATTTTGATTCTACTTGTCTGCATGCATTCGAGATACTCAAGGAAAGCTTGGTGACAGCACCTGTTCTGACTGCCCCTGATTGGGAGCTACCGTTTGAGGTTATGTGCGATGCTAGTGATACAGCTGTTGGTGCGGTGCTGGGTCAAAGGAAGAACAAGGAACGCACCAAACGAGCCCATGACAAACACATTATAAGAAGGGAATTCAAAGTGGGTGAAGCGGTGTTGGTATACAACTCTCGATTACGACTCTTTCCGAGCAAGCTAAAGTCAAGGTGGTCAGGACCATTCACTATAGCCAAGGTGTTCCCATCGGGTGCAGTGGTGTTGCATGATGGCAAGGAAGGGACATTTACTGTGAACGCTCAAAGGTTGAAGCACTATATCGGTGGCACAATTGAGCCACAAATTGGAGTCACTCGGCTCCATGACAGTCATTGAGGACATGGGTGAAGAGTCGAGCTCTAGACTATAAATTGAGAACTACTTCTACTCTTTATTTCGATTTTGATTATATATTTTTTTTTAGTTATTAATCGCATCATTTGCATTTAGGTAGTTGCATGGCATTGCATTCAAATTTTTTTCCCAAACACTTCTTTTGCGAAAACGTCTCGCCAGGGCGGGAAAAATATACCGCCCTAGCGAGTCGCGCAGATTAAAAATTTTTCTCCCCGAAAACTTCTCGCTCGGGCGGTCAACTTTGACCGCCCTAGCGAGTCGCACAGATTAACAAAAAATTTTTTTTCCGAAAACTTCTCGCTCAGACGGTCAGTTTTGACCGCCCTAGCGAGTCGCGCAGATTATAAATACTTTCCTCTTCTCTTTTCCTCCCCACTTCGAACCCTACTCCTCCCCTCCGATTTTCGGCGCCCCCCTCCATCTTTTGTGCTCAATCCTTATTATTTGGTGATTTTTCAGGGCAAAGACTCAATCTTGGTCCATACACTCCAAGAGGAAGCATTTAGGCTACAAGATTTTCTTCTCCGGCGGCCTTTCAAGCAACTCCGGTCATCTTCCACATATTCCGGTGAGCTTCTCCGACGACCCTCAACAATTTTCCGGCGGTTGGATACTTTGTGCACTCCAATCTCTACATGGCACCCAAAAGATCTAAGGTAACTCACAGTGCTTCTAGTTCTCGTTCCACTCCATCTATGTTTGTGAATGAAAAAGCTAGGGAGAGATTTGAGCATGCTAGACTACATAGGAAACCAATCCCTGATCGTGGATTTAGCTCGTTTCTTATCGGTCAATTTTCAGAGTCCCAAATAGAAAGAAGAGGGTGGAATACCTTTGTAGCACAACCGAATGCAGCAGTGGTTCCGGTTGTGCGTGAATTTTATGCCAATGCTCCGGAGGGAAATGAGTCGAAGGCATTTGTGAGGGGACATCTAGTCCCGTATGATCCCAAGACGATCAATGATATGTTGGGTTTACCGTCGGTGGACGATTCGGTGTTTCAGGCGTGGGTGCTTAACCCGGGTTATGATTTGATCATTCGCACACTCTGTTATCCGGGCACCACGTGGAAACAACCGGGGACTTACACGGTCTTTCTTGAAAAGTTTTTGAAAGTGGAGGGGGCATTGTGGTATGGATTCTTGTCTAAGAGATTGATGCCGGTCGGTCATACGAGTGATGTGCAGCGTGAGCGGGTGGTTGTTCTTTATGCCATCTGTACTGGGATGGTGATTGATGTGGGCAGGCTCATTTTCGGACAACTTAACATGTGCATTAATAGCATCAATTTGGATTTTTACTTCCCGACGATAGTGACTGAGCTGTGTGCCCGAGCGGGGGTGATATTCGAAGATGATGATGAGTGGTTACCGCCGATGAGAGCCATTGATGAGGCTCTCTATAAATCCAAGAGGGAGAAGAGACAGGCTGAGCTGCCCGAGGAGGTATTTTTCGATTATGGGATAGCAGCTCAACCACCTCCGGCCTTAGGACATGCACCACCACCCCCGCAGCCACGCCGCCATGCCATGCGATATCGCGTCGCCAAATTGGGCGCTTGGGCCCATTATCAGACGCAGTACAAGGCCGTTAATCAGGCACATATTCATAACATCGAACACCTGGTGCAGGGGATCTCAACTCATTTGGGCATCGACACTTCCGGACGGCCACCTACACCCGCATACCCGCCACCCTTCCAGTTTCAGTACAATTATCATACGCCCCCAGCAGCTGAAGAGGGAGTTCCACCGCCGGAGAATGAGGAGGATGATTTCTGATCAGGGGAGTTTACTGTTTCCCCTTTCTTTTTATTTTGCATATTCTGTCTTTGCCTTCACATTCATGAGTTTTTATGTTTTTAGTGTTTGTTTCGTTTTGTGCAATGAGGGCATTGCACAACTCTAGTATGAGGGGGTAGATTGTTATGTTTTCTTAGTTAATTGGTTTTAAATTCGTAGCATTTCTTTTGTTTGGTGGAGTTTATATTACTTTGGTGGTGTCAATTTTCAGTTATGGGAGTTTATTTGGTGTTGTTAGTATTGCTTGTGTTGAGTTGGTTGTTTTTAGTCCGTTATAGTATTGCATGTTTGGTGTCGTTTATGGTGAGAAGACATAGTGTATGAGCCAATGATGATGTTGAATTGATAGTATACAAAAGTATTGATTGGGTCACCTCATGAATGGTACTCTTGATTGTTAAAGCATGAATTTTGGCACAAAGTTGAACTTTTTGAGCACATATGTGTGGGGACTAGAATTTTGTAGGAATAATGGTGAAATCTGAAGGTTTTGTGTGGTTAACTTGAAAGGCATCATTTATGAGTTGATTTAGCATGTAAACCCGTGAAAATAAGTCACTAATTGGGACCTTGATTGAGAACATGTGATTTGCCTTTAACTTTACATATACCCCCTTTTTCAATGCACTGAATTAAAAGATCATACTCCTAACCAGCTGTAATCTAAAGTATATATTCTTAGCCTAGGGAGTACACGTGTGAAAATTGTGCATCAAAAAAAAAAATTATATCGAAAAAGAAAAAATTGGTGGAGATGTAAGGTGAGGGGGAGCCGAAATAAAAGAAATGAAATTCTATTCCTGGGCTAAAAGTCTGAGATGTAAGGAGACAAGGAAAGTCAGACGAAAAGTCTTGACGATTGCACAATGAAAATGATCAGTGTACTCCCGACTGTTAGCCACTTGAGCTTATTTTCCTTCTTTTCGACACCCTTCTCTGCACTTAAGAATCGAATAAAGTTCAAATTATGGTTAGTGATAAATGGACACGGGGGTGCATGCTAGTGAGACTTGTATTGAAGTGCTAATTGAGTGACTCGCATGATCGGATGATTGATCTATTTGAAGTACGAATGACTAGACCCATCATGACACACACACACGTTCAAATTAGTGTCGAGATTTATGTGTAGATGAGAATGAGTATTCGTTTGTGATTTGACTTGATTATGATTTGTATGTGGGAAAGTTCACTGAGGCATGAGCATAAAAGTGTTAACTCACCATTGACATTTACTTGTGTTGGTTATTTCTTGTTTGAGTATTTTGTGTTTGTTGTGTTTGTTTAGAATCTCGTGCTTTAACCTATTTTGCTCGAGGGCGAGCAAAAGGTTAGTATGAGGGGGTCGATAGGACTCGATTTTACGTGTTGGTTTTGAGTCGCGTTCATGCATCATATTAGTTTGTTTGAGTTGAATTTTGCATTTTTTTAGCATTATTGAGCATTTGACTAATCTCGTGTATTCTGTGGTTATTTTGTAGGAATTGAACCAAAAAGTGGGAGAAACTTTGGCATAATATCGAAGAGGTCTCGCTGGGGCGGTCAAGCATTGTGGTCTGGCCGAGGATTATTTTGCGCAAGTGTCTCGCTAGGACGGTCAAAAGTGACCGCCGCAGCGAAACCAGGGACATGCTCGAGGAAGCTTATTCGAGGACCTCTCGCTAGGGCGGTCAAAATATACCGCCCTAGCGAGAAGCGAGATTGAGAAAGATTTGTTTCCAAATTTCTATGGACTCTATCCTACACCATAACCTAACACACGAGTGCAGCAGCCGTTTTTCATCTTTTATCTGACTTTTCATCATTTTTCTTGGAGAAGAGGCTAGGAGCAACTGAGATTTCGAAGACCTCGAGATTTCCACGCGTCGTGGCCGTCATCCATCGTCATCTTTAGTATTTTCATTATTCAGTATTTTATTTCTTACATTGATTGTTGGTTTTTATCATGAATTTCAGTAGCTAAACTCTAGATTTGTTGGGATTTGAGGGGATCCTACCCCGTACTCGGTGTTTAACATTATTTCTCGACGTTTTTATTAGTGATTTGTTTATGCTATTGTTATTTCTTGTTTCAATCGAAGCCTAGCTAACTTCCTTTGATTATTTCATGTTGTTGATGAGTTCGATAGAATAGTTAACAATACGATCAAATAGTATAAACCACGGATTTACAATTTTAGTAGATATACGGAATTGGGTACGTGTCGATAGTGATAGTTCACCCGAATGAAAGCTAGTGGATTCCATAGAATGTAATGCAATCTTGAACTGTTAAATATTTGAGGACACTTGAGTACTGCATGTTTTTGATTAATATTAATATAGCTTGACAGAGTATATTAATTAGTCTAGGGAATTCCGTCGAAGGCACGAGTAAAAGTCGAGTGTGATTATTTAAACACGAGTGGTAGGTGAACTGCTAATTCCCAACAAATTCATTTCTCATTTGATTTAATCCAAATTAATCATTGCGGTCTTGAGTACGTTTTCTTTGCATTTTAATTATTTTAGTTGTTTAATTTACATTAGTTTAATCATCAACTCATTTTATCGTTGCTAAAGAAATTTTACTTGAAAATAAAAATAGTGTAATTCAGTCCTTGTGGAACTATACTCGTATTCACTTACGTTTATTATAACTTGACTATCGTGCACTTGCGATATTTAAATCGAGCTTTCATTTATAAAATAAATTTTGGGATTATTCACTGTGCAAGTTTTGCTCGATCACATATCAATCTCAAGAATTGCAATTACATCAAAGCAATAACAATATAGTATGTGGTTCTGAGAACTCAAGCTATCTCTTACTCGAGTTATCTCTCCCAGTTTAACATTAATTTATACATTTTTTTTGTAGTTCTTGGTTGAATCAAATCTCAATCTGGCTCTGTTCATTCTTCGATGTCTTCAATACCAAATCTGGAATGACATATTTGAGAAGTACAATATCAACATATACCTCAAAGCAAGACATGATTTGATCAATCTCAATCTAATTCTGTTTCGACCGCATAACATCGCAATCTCGATATATCCGGCAACTCAGACATCAACAGATACAAATCACAACTCATAATCAGTAACAATTTCAACCCACAATTCAAAATTTGTACAAACTCATTCAATATAGGCTGAAAATTGATAACAATTGCATAAATTGTCTGTTCTATAATCTGGTTTCGATTATAGGCTTATCATAATCTCAAGAACACATAATATCAATCAAACTATGATTTATTCGATACTAAATTTTTGAACCATATAAGAAAGTAATAAAACTTACATCCCTTTGAAGCTCTTGATGAGAGAAGAACGGAACTAAATTCGGATTGAAAATCGGACGGTCGGATCTCGCAAAATCACAATTCTAATACAAGAAGAAAATTTGACAATTTCTCCATGGGAGTCTCGGTCTTCTCCTGCTGCAAAATCTGAATGAATGAAGGATTGTTGAGGGTTAATACATGTTCCCTTGCATGGCAAGACATGTGGCAACTTATTATAGATCACTGCTCGCGCATATGCGCGCTCGGTCTTCGCACATATCCGCGAGACCTACTGTCTCGGTACATGACAAATCCATCTGCTCGCGCATATGCGCGCCTCGTCTTGCTCATATGCGCGAGACTCTCTGTCTCGGCACTTAGAGATTTCACATGCTCGCGCATATGCGCGAGGTCTTCTGCCTCGGTCTTTGCTACACGCGCATATGCGCGCCTCGTCTCTGCGCATGTGCGCGAGGTTTGCTGTACTCCTCACACACAATATCACATGTTCTCTTAATCTTTCTCTGAGTTGTCCTTTCATAATCACATCAATTCATAAATCAATAATCTCGGATTAAAAGGATAAAATCTCGGGCATTATGATTCTCCCCCTCTGAGACATGATTTCGTCCCCAAAATCGCAAGCAATCAAATCACATAAAATAAGAATATATATAACAGAAGCTAAATAAGAAACTCACATCAGTGAAATAACTCTGGAAATTTCTGTCTCATGTCTCATTCAGTCTCCCATGTAGCTTCTTCAATACCATGATTACTCCAGTGGACTTTCACAAGCGGAATAGTCTTCGTTCAGAGTTGCTTTTTTTTACTATCTTGAATCTGAATCAGTTTTTCAAAATAACTCAGAGTTTCATCAAGTTCTACCTCGTCAGGCTGAAGAACATGAGAAGCATCAGGAAGATATTCCGTAACATAGATACATGAAAGACGTCATGTATTCCAGATAGAGAAGGAGGAATAGCGAGTCGATAGGCACGATTACCTATCTTCTCCAGAATATCATAAGGACCAATATAACGTGGAGACAAATTCCCTCGCTTGCCAAATATGACAACGCCTCTGAAAGGAGAAATCTTCAGAAATACTCTATCTCCTTGCTCAAACTCTAAAGGTGACGTCAAATATTTACATATTTGGCCTATCTATCCTGAGCTATTTTCATTTTCTGCTGAATCAGCTTTACTTTCTCAGTCATATCTCGAATAATGTCAGGTCCAAGTTTAGGTACCTCAAATATCTCATCCCAATAAATAGGGGATCTGCACTTTTTTCCGTACAACGCTTCAAACGGACCCATCTCTATACTCGTCTGATAGCTGTTGTTGTACAAGAATTCACAAAGTAGTAAGGAATCTTGCCCACTAGTGCCAAAGTCTAGAACTACAGCTCTAAGCATATCCTCCAATGTCTGGATAGTCCTCTTTGATTGTCCGTCTGTCTGAGGATGATATGCAGTACTCAAATGCAATTTTGTACCTATATCTTGTTGCAAACTGTGCCAAAAGTGCGAAGTAAATTGAGGATCACGATCTGATACAATAGACTTTGGCGCACCATGCAATCTGACCACTTCTCTGACATAAATCTCTGCCATTTGGTAATTTCTATACGTCATTCTATAAGGAATAAAACATGCTGATTTGGTCAATCTGTCGATAACGACCCAAATCGCATCACAACCTCGGGAGGATTGTGGTAGCTTCGTAACAAAATCCATGAAAATGTGATCTCATTTCCACTCTGGAATAGATAAGCTATGCAACAGACCTTCTGGTTTCTTCCTTTCTGCTTTCACCTGTTGGCAATTCAAACATTTGGATACAAAATCTGCAATATATGATTTCATCTGTTTCTACAAAAACTGTTTCTTCAGATCATTGTATATTTTTCTGCCACCAGGATGAATACTCAAACAACTACAGTGTGCTTCTGTCAAAATCTGTTGTTTCAAGTCTGAAACATCTGGCACAACAAGACGATTATACACATATAACACATCATCACGAACCTTGATATTCTGATCGATGCCCTGATCTGACCATCGCTATCGAATTCTGAATATTCTGATCAACTTTTTGTGTTTCTTTGATTCTTGAGATCAACTCTGGTTCAACTTGAATGGTATAGAGTCTCAAAGGTTGACAATCTGTTTCAAATACTAATCCATATAGACAGCAATCTTCAATTAAATCGAGACACCAATCGTCGATAGGGATAAAGAACATACCTTTCGACTTAGTGCATCAGCTGCTGCATTTGATTTCCCCGGATAATATTTGATTTCACAATCAAAATCTTTCAAAAAATCAAGCCATCTACGTTGCCTCATATTCAATTCTGACTGTGAAAATAGATATTTCAAACTCTTATGATCAGAATAAATTTCAAATTTCTCACCAAATAGATAATGTCGCCAGATATTCAATGCAAATACGATGGTAGCCCATTCAAGATCATGAATCGGGTAGCGAGCCTCATGTGGTTTCAATTGTCTCGAGGCATAGGCAATAACATGTCCTTGCTGCATTAAAACACAGCCTATTGCTCTGTGAGAAGCATCACAATAAACAACAAAATCACTAGTACCTGACGGAATAGTCAACACCGGAGCACTGGTTAATCTCTTTTTCAACTCTAGAAAATTTGATTAACACGCCTCTGACCAAACAAAAGGAGTATTCTTCTAGATCAGCTGAGTAATTGGCTTAGCAATACTGGAGAAATTTCTGATGAATCGACGATATTAACCTGCTAAACCCATAAAATTGTGTATCTATGGCACTAATGTCGGTCTAGGCCAACTGATCACAGCCTTAATTTTGCTAGGATCAACAGAAATACCATCTCCAGATATAATGTGTCCCAAAAATACAACTTGTTTCAGCCAAAACTCACATTTAGACATCTTTGCATACAGTTTCTCAGTTCTCAAAGTTCTCAATACAATTATCAGATGCTCAGCATGCTCAATTAGATTCTTTGAATAAATCAGAATATCATAAATAAAGATAATCACAAAGTCATCAAGATATTTCTGAAATATGCGGTTCATCAAACCTATAAATACAGCTGGAGAATTCGATAAACCAAACGGCATGACTATAAATTCATAGTGGCCATACCTGGTTCTGAAAGCTGTTTTCGATATATCAGAATCTCTTACTTTAGCTGATGATATCCAGATCTCAAATAGATCTTGGAATAGACAGAAGAACCTGCAACTGATCAAATAGATCGTCAATACGAGGCAAAGGATATTTATTCTTTATCGTAGCCTTGTTCAATTGCCGATAATCAATCCAAAGTCTCATTGAACCGTCTTTATTTAAGTCAAACAATACTGGAGCGCCCCAAGGAGAAACACTAGGTCTGATGTAACCCTTAGCTAGTAAATCTTCTAGCTGATCTTTCAATTCTACTGTGCAATTCTGTGTGGAGTTTTAGAAATAGGTATTGTACCTGGTACCAATTCAATGCTGAAGTCTATTTCTCGGATTGGAGGCAAACCCGGAATCTCATCTGGAAAAATGTTAGGAAACTCACATACCACTGGAAAATCTGCCAATGAAGGGCTCGACTTTAGTACATCTACTCAATACACAAGGAATCCCTCTGCTCCTTTCTGTAATAATCGAGTCATAGACAAAGTAGATATCAAAGGAATTCGAGCTCTGGAACCCTTACCGTAAAATTTCCATTCATCAGCCATCTCAGGTCTGAATCTTACAATTTTCTGAAAACAATCTACGGTAGCTCTGTACTTGGTCAGCATATCAATACCAATAATGCAGTCAAAATCAGACAAACCGAGTACAATACAATCTAACTCTATCTCATTGCCATCATACTGCAGTATACAATGTCTAACAGACTTCACTGATATAAGACCTCTCCCCAAAGGTGAAGAGACAGATACTACAGCAGATAATGACTCAACAGGCAATCATATATCAATGCAAATCACTCAGAGATAAAAGTATGGGATGCACCCATATCTATCAACACATAAGTAGAGTAACCACATAGAGAACAGTTACATGCAACAACATCATCAAGTGCTTCTTGGGCCTGTTCCTCAGTCAATGAAAACACTCTGTCCTGCTGTCTCGGAGGCTGGCTAAAAGTCTGGCTTCCTCCTGGCCTCGGTTGTGAATGGGTAGTTGATGGCTGGAAAGAGTGAATAGCAGATGATCGTCTATCAGCCCTGAGCCACTGATCCAGATGATTCTACTCCCTAGAATCGTTGAGAACCTCGCTGTGGACAGACTCTAGCAAAATGTCCCGGCTGTCGACAGATGTTGCAACTACCAAGCACTCCTTGGCATTGCTCTGTTAGGTGTCTTCCTCCACAATTTCTGCAATAGACCCCTGTATAACTCTGGTTCTGTTGTGAACCAATGGAGTTAGATGAACTACTTCCAGACTTCTTAAACTGTTTCCCTCGGACTTTCAAATTATCTTTCTTTCCACTGCTGCTACCACCACTATCAAATCTGGGAGGTGGTTGGTGGAACTAGGCTGAAGGTTGTGGTTGTTTATATGTTGGAGCAACATATGAAGTTCCTCGCTGCCTGATCAAGCCTGCTTCAGCTCCTTTTGCTCTGTTCAAGGCATCAACAAAATTATTTGGTCGCCCTACATTTACCATTGTAAAAATATCTGGATTCAATCCATTAATGAACTAATCAGCCACAGCTTCATCATTTTCAGCAACATGAGGAGCAAAACGTAGCAAGGTAGAGAATTTGGCCACATATTCTTCAATATTCAGATGACCATGTCTCAGATTAGCAAATTCTACACCCTTTTCTTTTCTGTACGATACTGGGAAGAATCGTTGATAAAATTCAGCTTTAAAAATCTTCCAAGTAATCATTGTACCTCGATGCTCCAAAGCTCTCTTGCTTGTGAGCCACCAGTTTTTTGCAACTTCATGTAACTGGTGCCCAATCAGTCTGACTCTACGCTCATCTGTCTAGTCAATTGAATCAAACAACATCTCAATATCATCAAGCCAGTTCTCGCAATCAATAAAATTCTCGGTGCCTTTCAAATTCGGCGGTTTGAATGACTGAAATCTCTTCATCAGTGTTTCCATGGGTGTCGCTGTAACATCCATTAGATTATTTGAAGTACTACCCTGTTCTGGGATTCTTCGAGGAGGCATATCTGATTATCAAAATGGTTAGTAATCAAATATAACAAATTTGTCTCAGTCCTCCGCTGATCATCATACCTCTGATCAAGAATCGGTTCTGATTCATTTTCCAATAATACACGTTTTCAATCAAATCAGATAATTAGATAAACATGTATTTTCTAAAGCAGTAAAACATGCTATCATACTAGCATATCAATATGCAATCAACATTACAATAAATTGCATGCTAGTATCAAACAAAAGCAGGAAAGAAGACTCAGTCTACCCCACTCACTCGCTTCTATTCCAGTCTAAGGAACATACAGCTCTGATACCTCCCATTGTGGGGACCCGGACGCTAAATCATTTTATTCAATCATCGTTGGGATTAAATGGATCAATTAAATAAGCTAGGTCGAATTTTTTTTAAAAAAATGTTGAACAACTTATAAACAAGTGTACAAATTTCTACAACAAGTTAGGTCCCATCTTATTCAAATTACAAGATCAATTTCAATATCTACACATGATCAAAAGTACAAGTCTTGTACAAAATAAAGTCATAACAAACTATTGTTTATCAACTACATGTCATGTGTTGAACAACAACTCTACTTCTAAGCTCGGATCACCACTCTAATCTCGATCTATCATGCTCTTCTCGACCATGATCATGTCCCACCTGTTGTCATGCACACATACAAACACGACAACAGCCGGATTGTTAGAGTAGGTGCACGTCGAGCCAAGTGTTGGCCGAGTGTTCACAATGAAACTCTATGTATAAACAGTCTTTATTTTAATAATATTTGAAATTATTGTTTTGGCACTTCTTTATCTGTATACCCATGCTAGTTGCATAGATAAAGTCCTTGAATATACAAATAGTAGAAAGAATATGAGATGCTCATATGATGAGTATCATAAAACTCATATTTGGAATACTGTATATTCTAAACAGTTCCTAGTCGATTCAGCCGCCGCTAAGAAGGATATAGGCCGCTCGAGTTCGAGACTAGTATCTGCGATGTGAGTACCATGTTTCATTGATAGGGGACATTGTGATGTCCGAGCATGCAGATAGGTGCTCCTTGTAGAGTGCACTGAACAACCCTTCATAAAGGACTTTCCAAGTGGTTCTCACTTATCGAGTGGAAACGTCCTAGTTTATGGTTGTACACCATTAGTCCTTATGACCCGGGACAACATTGAGACTCTATGTGCTAGCACTACACTTTGACTTGTTTACCGACTCTCAAGGGGTCATCAGGTGGCAAGGTTGGGTGTTCTGTCGAAACATATAGGAGTCTATGCATTGTAGTCGGGGATTCACCGCTTACCTTCGGGTATGGATATCCTATGTGATCACATGTATATGTAGTATGAAATCTCTGATCAGAGTATGGTGGTAATATGAAAGGGGTTTCATAGATTACACCATCGAAGCAACTACGACATGACACATAGTATCGATTCATTGACAACTCTCGATATACCAATGGTTGTCGAATCGGTCGGGATATATGAGTTGAAGGGACCGTACTATACGCTAACCATAATAGAATGGTTCTTGCAGGCATTATCATTTGATACCTAGGGAATCATGTAAGCGTTGCTGCTAGGCGTTTAACATGATTGGTTGGGTACTATCAGACTTGAGTTCTGACGTTCTTACTATCAAGGAGTTGATAAGTAAGAATGGAGCAACTGGGGTATGCTCGAATAAGGACATGTTTAGTCCGAATCACATGGAGATGTGAACCCACGGCTAGTTGTATCAATGAACCATTGAGGGCCACACAAGTGCTAGCTTTCTAGATCATCTTGAGAAGTAAAATAGTTCAATGTGTTGAACGGCTTATAAAAGAGTTTATAAGCGTAGGGAATAATAGAAGTATGACTTCTATAAGGAGAATTTAACTTTTAATTTGAGGAAGTGTTCCTAAATTAAAAGTTGGCCAAACAAATAATGTATTTGAAAATTGTGATTTTCATAAACATTATTATGGACTAAATTAAATTAATTCAAGTGTTGAATTAATTAAAAACTAGTGGACCTAGTAGAGTTCAAATAATTAAATTAATTCAAGTGTTGGATTAATTAAATAACATTGGGTCTTGTAGAGCCTAATTAGAAATAATTATTAAACTAGGACTCAAATATGTTTGGGACATTTAAATAAAAGTTCATGTGCCTTGTAATTGTTACAAGCCCAAGTCAAAAGCATGCTTGGGGGGTGAAGAGTTGGGGAATACTTTTTCATTAAAAAAATTTGCATAGCATGCTCATGCACCTTTATCACTTTTTCAAAGACCAAGAAAAGTCTTCCCCCCTTCTCTCCAAGCACTAGATGGCCGAAATTTTGAGGATTTTTCTTCCTTATTTTTCTCTCAATTTTGTTCTTCAATAGTTGGAAAAACAATTCTCTTCTCAAAGAAAAATACCCTACATTTTCTAGTGCAAGTGTAAGGTGGATCTTCCTAGTTGGTGGTGGGCTTGATTTTTTAACAAGGAGTGTTCAAAGGAAGCTTGTAGAAGGTCATCTCATCAAGAGCTAAGGTGTTTAATGTGAGAACCCGGATTTTTCGAAGCAAAGAACCTCAAAAACTCGGAATGTAGCTCAAAAAGAAGCCAAGGCAATGCAAAACCTTGAGAATTGAGGGTACGTCGCTCTGAAGAGGAAACCCTCAGCTCACAAACTAAAACCCTCAGCTCAAGGAAGCTCCAAGATTCTTGGAAAAGAAACCCTAAGCTCAAAAGCTAAAACCCTAAGCTCAAGAAAGTTCATTCATTCTTGGGGAGAAAACCCCTAGCTCATGAGCTCGATCTTTCAGCTCAAAGAAGCTCAACCATGCTTGTCCTAAAAAAGGCCAAAAAGAGAGCTAAAGGAGGAACTAAAGGTTTGGACAAACTTAGTATGCAAGAAATGACCATTGAAATAACCAATGAATGAGCTAAGGGAGGAGGTAAGAGGCTAGGACACATTGATGATGCAGGAAATGACTCTTTAGAAAATCAAGGTCACATTTAAGGAGTGCATGAGATTTTGAACCACATTCATGACTAATCTTGGAAGTTTGGACTATAATTATGGCCATTCTTGGAGGCCAAGAATTTGGCCAAGGGCTATGTGAAGAGCCTTGAGTTGGCCTATAAATAACACATCTAGGTTGAAAGAAAGACACTCCAAAAGCAAGCAAGAAATTTCGGTTCCCTCTCCCCTTCACTCTCAAAGTTTCGGCCACTCCCCTCCACCAAAATCTCCAAGTTTTCGGCCTAGGCTAGCAAGGAGGAAGGAAGGAATTTTCGTATAGTCGATTGCGGAAATCTTACGTCGAAGTGCTGTCTAAGTGAAGACTGCAATTGCTAAAGTCGCGCCGAAGTGCTGTCGAATTTTCAGAAGAAAGCTTCGTTCAAAAATCTACAAGTGTAAGTGGGCTTTTGTTATGTACTTCGTTCGTATTTTTAAACCTTGATATCAATAACATGACATACATGTTGGTGTGTCCTCATTTTCGAAAACAGCATGATGTCCGTCTTTTAAAATTTCGATCGATTATATGTTTTCTTCTATGCTTCGAAATTCTTTGGTTCCGCTGAATCCGTCTGAAATTCTGATATCTGAAATTCTAAAAGTTCTGTCCGATAAATCTGAATTCTGTGTTGCAATGTTACAACTCGATTTGAAATGGGACGAGAATTTAGATTCTGTCTGGCCCCCAATGGTGGGTATAAAACCATTTCTGTTTGGACCCCAATGGTGGGTATAAAACCATTTCTGTATGGCCCCCATCGGTGGGTATAAAACTGTGTTCTCGCCTCACCCCTTAGAGGACTAACATATTGGGGACAATTTGACCATGGAAATGAGATGAGTAACAGTGTTCTGTCTAATCCGATCTGTTCTGTTCTGAATTGTTCTGATCTGTTTCTGAATTGCTCTGAATCGTCTGATAACCTCTGTCTCATATTTGTTTAGTTTATGTTATGATGAGTTAAAAGTAATAAGATTTGAAAGTTTGTTAAAGAAATGTTTTAAAGATTAAGTTCTATATGTATTATTGGAAATCGATCGACCCCCACTTGCTGAGTGTTTCCCAAAACACTCACCCCTTACAAATTTCAGATTAATAACGAGGAAAAACTGAATGAGGAAGAGCAAGATGCTTTTTGGGGATGGTGAATCAAGGATCGTGATCAAGATTCAAGAATTTTATTTTCCTTTGTTTAGTTCCGCATTTGCAACTCTGATGTATTTTATTCTATTGTCAATGTAAAGACAATGTTTTATTTATGAAAAAGACTGGTTTTCGGCATTTCGATACGAGCCTTAATTGTTTTCAAGTAATTGTTAAACAATGCCGGATGTCACAGACGCTTCGGACACGGGGCGTGACATTTACACCTTAGTTGGAGCCATCATCAATCCATTGGGATTGATAGGTAAATTTCATTACACCCTATGAATGTCATAGTTTGTGTTTTTCGTATTTGCTACACATCTTAGTAGAGGTTCTCGGTTTTCTTGTTGAAAAACTATTTGAAACTTCCGTTGCGCCTTTCGAGCACCTAAAACCGATCCCCTTTCACGGATAACTCCGGTGAGAAACATATTTCTCAGTATAAACAACGTATATATGCATTTCATATAAACATATACAGAAGCATATAACATTTATCAAGCAAACATGTATCATAATCTAAGAAACATAAATCTATACAAAGCTGTAAATCAAACTCTGACTCTTACTCTTTGACTCGACTCTTATCTAGGGATCCCGGTTTGAATAAGAACGTAACAAGTCTCCCACCTACTCTCCCCGTCTAGATGGTGGTACGTTCTTATTCCCAGACTTGGGTACACTATATCGAATCTCTACAATAGGAGTCGATCTTCTCCTAAGAACATCGATATAAGCCAAACGTCTAGTGACTTGGCACCTCTGCCAAAGACTCATAACACATGCTTTGCTATAACTCAATAGACTAAGCATATCAATCTCAAGAATTGCAATTACATCAAAGCAATAGAAATATAGTATGTGGTTTTGGGAACTCAAGCTATCTCTTACTCGAGTTATCTCTCCCAGTTTAACATTGATTTTACATTTCTTTTCGTAGTTCTTGGTTGAATCAAATCTCAATCTGGCTCTGTTCGTTCTTCGAAGTCTTCAATACCAAATCTGAAATGACATATTTGAGAAGTACAATATCAACATACACCTCAAAGCAAGACATGATTTGATCAATCTCAATCTAATTCTGTTTCGACCGCATAATATCGCAATCTCTATATATCCGGCAACTCAGACATCAACAGATACAAATCACCACTCATAATCAATAACAATTTCAACCCACAATTCAAAATCTTTAAAAACTCATTCAATATAGGCTGAAAATTGATAACAATTGCATAAACTGTCCGTTCTTCAATCTGGTTTCTATTATAGGCTTATCATAATCTCAAGAACACATAATATCAATCAAACTATGATTTCTTCAATACCAAATTTTTGAACCATACAGGAAAGTAATAAAACTTGCATCCCTTTGAAGCTCTTGATGAGAGAAGCACGGAACTAAATTCGGATTGAAAATCGGACGGTTGGATCTCGCAAAATCACAATTCTAATACAAGAAGAAAATTTGAGAATTTCTCCATGGGAGTCTCGGTCTTCTCCTGCTGCAAAATCTGAATGAATGAAGGATTGTTGAGGGTTAATACATGTTCCCATGCATGGCAAGACAATTGGCAACTTCTTATAGATCAGTGCTCGCGCATATGCGCGCCCGATCTTCGCGCATATGCGCGAGACATACTGTCTCGGCACATGACAAATCCATCTGCTCGCGCATATGTGCCCCTCGTCTCGCGCATATGCGCGAGACTCTCTGTCTCGGCACTTAGAGATCTCACATGCTCGTGCATATGCGCGCCTAGTCTCGCGCGTATGCGCGAGGTCTTCTGCCTCGGCCTTTGCTACTCGCGCATATGTGCGCCTCGTCTCCGAGGTTTGCTGTACTCCTCACACACAATATCAAATGTTCTCCCAATCTTTCTCGAAGTTGTCCTTTCATAATCACATCAATTCATAAATCAATATTATCGGATTAAAAGGATAAAATCTCGGGCGTTACATAGTTTTTGACTTTGAACATCCTTAGTAATATACTATCAGATTTACTAGTTGTCTAGTAACGTTATCTCTTGAATTAGCCAATCATTTTTTTTTAAGCAAGTCGATAGCAAAACAATGATTCTAACATATTTTTGTTATCATGTTGTGTCCATTTTGGCTCTGGACCATATTTTAGATTCATAATTGTTTTTCATTGAAGCGGCCATTGAAGACTCTTGCGAAGAAAGCGCATTGGAGAGGCAGGGAAGAATTTTTCTTCAAAGCTTTAGGAGATTTTCTGGATGGCTGCTGTATTTTTGAGAGAATGGCTGCCAGACAAGTGAAGAAGGCGGCCAAGGGGTGATAGATAGGTTTAGGGTTTGATTAGGTATAGTTTAAGTCAAAACATAATACACTAATGGGCATTTAATTAAAATTTAAAGAGTTAAAAGGGTTTTGAGCCTATTAGGCCCTAAAATAAACCCATCAAGCTCAATAACTCTCCCAAAAAATATTTCGTTTATGTACGTTTTAGAAAATATTGCTCGAGTCTTCAAAAAGTCCCCAGAATCGATAAAATTTGCGTACCTGTTAAAATACATTCCGGCAAGCAAAAATACCCAACCAAAGCCCATTTTCAAAAATAATACTTAAAAACACCTCATATTAAATAATTAAAAATAATTATCCAATAAAAAAAATTTTCCTAGATATCCCCGGTCTATGCTCCTCGTTCGAGCGCAAAATGCAACTTAAAATCCTAATGTATTAAACTTTAAATAAACTATGAATAAAAACACAAATTCATGAAATAAACATGCATTTAATGCTTTAAAACAATTTAATAAAATACCAAAGAAATTTAATAACTTGTATGCATGAGGTTTACGTGGACCTTCAAATTTTCGGAACGTTACAAAGACCCATATGTAATATTTTATGATACTTACTATGGGCGGAACCCGCTATTTGATGGCTGTTTCTCTATAGTCAAGCTATAGAAAATGAATTTAGCGCTTGCTGGGAGGCAACCCAGTGATTTATTTTATTTTTTTTATTTAATTTTTTTTATTTTTACTTTTTCATTTAGTTAGTTTAGTCTCAGTAATTTTGGTGTGTGTATAGAGTATTGGAATGAAGCAAGATGATTCACATTCTGGAAAGATTTAACTGTTGAAAAAAATATATATTAAAATCATAGACTAATTCTATCATCTTCATGATGCACTCCATGGAGCTTAAAGCAACACTGCTTGGAATGTGTCTGTTACTATTCCTCCATGTTCTATATTTTTCAAATGACATGACACGGAGTACAGTGTAAATCTTAAGAGTGGGGGAATTTGTGTTTGGTTTCACGTCACAACATTAGCATGTGCTTAAAAGTTTAATCCTCGAGCACGAAAATTTTTATGGTTATTCTATGATAAAATGCACTTGTGATTACATGACATACTAATTTATTTTCTAGATTTTTGATCACTCAACAGATTGAATCACACCTAGAAGTGATTGAGATGAGTTGTAGTTGTATCCGAACGATTTGAACACAAACTAGTTTTGTATCATATTTTGAGACATCATCTCTGAACTTTAGGTCATACTTATATGAATTTATTGTGAATTGGAAAGATGTGAGCTCATAAAAAATAAAAAATTGGAAAAAAAACGAAAGAAAAAAAACAATCTAGAACTTGTCTGATTATCCTTCGAGGCGAAAATATTGAGGAGAATGACTTAGGGATGATTTAGGCGATCTTTGGACTGTTTGAGCCTTTCGAGCCTACCCAATGCATCATTCATATCTCTAGTATCCCTTTTTGAGCATAAAAAATCGAATGAAGTGTGTCAAAGACATACAATTAACCCCTATTCGTATTCATTCAAAATCACACATCAACCACCCAATTTTAGCTCATACACTCTTCTTCTACCTTAACTTTGAGAGAAATAAATCCCTTTAACGCTTTAAATTTTCAATAACTCCCATGTGTTGATAATTGATAAGAAAACTAAGAGGATTTTGAAAACAAATCTTGAAGAAAGGGAAGGGGATTGATGAAAACAAAAGAAAATATTGTTGAGGATTGAAAAAAAAGCTGAAGGAAGAGAAAAAAAGATGGGGAAAGATGAACCAAAGTAGAAGGAAATTGAAAATGTTAGATGGAGGATGATGAATTTCAAAAAAGGGAGGAAGATAAGAGATAAAAGAGTGCGCTATATCATTAAATTGTTTATTTTCTCTCATTTTGAATCTCCCTACATTTATTGTAGCCGTGAGTCGTGGCCTAACATTATAAATTTGAAAATACCTATTGATCGAGTCATATTCCTCTAACAGTTAGTGGAGAAAGGTACAAAAGACAAGCTTATAGAGAGTTTCTTTAATAAAAAAATTCAAAAAATATGAGCACTCTTTGAACTAAAACACCTTTAAGAAATATGTGTTATGACTTCCACACTACACACGTCTTATTATCTAGATCTTTTCTATTGAATGCTTGAGTTTTAAATTTTTAAGGAAAGTGAATCTTATGATTTTCGAAGTGTGATCTTTTGATTGAGTGTGACGGGATTTGAAAAGTTGAAAAGTGTTGATCGTGTCAATTTTATGGTGAATCATTGAATATTCCTCGGTTATATTTTTATTCTCAAATTTGTTCGAGTACGAACAAAGGCTAAGTGTGGGGGGATTGATAAGCCCAAATCTTATAGAGATTTTAGGGATTTTATTTTACAATATTTGTGGTTATATCTAATTATTATCCCTAATTATGTGCTTATCTGACTTAGTTTTATAATATTTGCAGATTTTAATAAAAGATGGAAAAAGCTAATTTTTGGCGATAAGATGATTTTACAAAACTTCAAAGGAAACAAAATACCAAAATAAAGGAAATAAAATATTTTTATATTTTTTTATCTTGAGAATATTGAAGTTTTGGAAGAAAATTTGTGCAGATCTTGATAAATAAAATCTCTACAATCTTAACTACAATTTTTTAAAATGTACATGGGCTTCAAAGAGTTGGAGGATTACGCTTATGAAGAAATATAAAATGCAGTGTACAAGAGGAGGGCGCAAAAAGGAAAATAACAGCGCAGAAGAGGTGTGAGTAGAAGAGGCGTTAGGAGGAGAGCCGAACAGAGGAGGAGAGCAGAAGAGAGGATAAGAGAGAGCGTGAGAGGGGAAAGAAGGGATGCAGAAGTGAGAGGAGAGGAGAGAAGAAAGAGGCATGAGAAGAAAAATACGAAGGAGAAGCATACAAAGAAGAAAAGGAGGGAAAAGAGAGAGAACGGAAGGGAGGAGGCAGAGGATAGACACAGAGGAAGGAAGAGAAGACGGAAGTGCAGAATAGACGAGAGGAACAGAAGGCTACAGTGAAGACAACAAAAGACTACACGGAAGACAACAGCAGAGAGTAAGGCAAAAGGCAGAAGCAAGAGGAATTCCTCAACACACGCCGAAAGTCACTAAGAATTTCTCTTATTACATCTTTATATAGTTTTCTACTTTGAACATAAATCTGAAGTTTTCACTTTTGTTTTGAATTCATGGAATAATTTTCTTTAGACTAATACCACGATAGGGCCAAACAATACTTTGTTTGATATTTGATTTATTTTCAATATATTATTTTTTTTATTTTATTATTGATTGATGTTAGTTTAATATTTCTTGTTAATGGTTAGATCAACTATTTACATATTTGTTGATTTATCACGAATCGAAAGATGATTGGTTAAATATTGCAACAAAAACGTCATCAACACATGCATTTAGATCTAATTAAATTCAATTAGAAATAATTGAACTGTTAGATTTAAATAGGTTTATTAACTCGAGAAATCGTTTAATAAATAAAATTGGAAAATTCACCGTGATTGTCAAGAATTAAATAATTAATTGAATTTTAACGTGTGTCAACATAGTAGAGTTTGGTGTCGTTGTGTGTCTTAGTTATTTATTTGAATTGTCTTAGTTATTTATTTGAATTTGAATCTCTCCTTGATATTTAAATCCCTCGTTTTTAATTGCAATTATTTTATTTAATAGTTTATATTAATAATTCATATATCATCTTTTTATTTATGTTGTCTAGCTTAAGTTAAGTGATATAAATTCTAGTAATTAAATATTATTCTTTGTGGTATCGATACTTGGACTCATCATTTATTTCGTATAACTTGACATAGTCCACTTGCTAGATTTATTTCCAACCGAAATCGTCGGTCATTATGTCAGCTTGAAGTGTCAGTTAGTAGTTGTTTAAGTGTCAATAATTAACTTTTAAGTTAGTTAGTATGCAGAAAGAAAACAGCAATGAATCGGAATAGCAATTATATTGATAATATCTTTCTATTATTACACGATTCAGTTCCCTTTCAAAGGCTTCTAGCCAAAAGACATCCAACTAGAATCTCATTACAGGCAATTCTACAATAGCCTTCTGATGGAGCAATTCTCCCCAGCACCATCTGCTCCTTCATAAGCATCAAGTAGTAAAGACCTTCATCAGTTACAAGGTCTGAAGTGTGAATGACATCCAGATGCTTCTTATATTTGATCTTAGTTGCCTTCACTTTTTCAGTAGCAACTAATCTATCTTGCTGGATAGTTTGTAAGTCATGTATCTTATTCAAGGTGGACGTGACTCTTTCGAAGACATAATCTTCAATGTCTCTTTTCCAACTCTCAACACGTCGAAGTATTAATACAGGATTAGGATTGTTGGAACTGCTTGGTCTATCCATCCGTGCTTAATTGTTATTATCTAATGCGTTAATCGTATTTATAGACAGACTCTAACTGAAGAAACAAAAGAAGACGAAGAGACTTCACTCAACAGAATGCAATTAAATTACCCAGGATAAGATTCTCTTACTCTCTTTTACTTATATGCACTTATTTAGGGGGAATGTCGATTCTAAATGGTTAACTAATAAGACAATTGTCAGTTGGTCTTCAACTGAACTGATTCAGTTTTCCACTGATCACTCAGTTACTGACCTAACTGATCTTATCGAATAGGTTAACTGATAATTCGTTAAATATTCCATATTAAGTAATGTGACTCTTAAAATTACGCATTTAATTCATGTCATTCATTGAATAGTAATATGAAACATGGCCCCACGTAGTCTATTAGACTTCTATTCACGTTTTCACCGCACGTGCACAAGTTTTTATTCAAATTTATCTTGGACTGACATGTGTACAAAAATTTGAACAGTCACAAACATAAGTAACTGTGCTGCCTCATTTCAGTTTCTTCATGAGCATTTCAATTTCCAGAATTCATAAAACACACAAAGTTCTTTCTTCTTCGTTGATATTCAAATCAGAAATGGCAAGCCAAGTTCCTGACTACATGCTAAATACTATGGTAATTGATTTCGACTTCGTCCTCTCTGTTAAGGACGAAGCCGTTCAAAGTATCTTTCTGAAGCTGGAAGCAGCTGGTTTGAGGAAATTTCTTGGGACATCTTCTCAAGAAATTTATTCCAAAGAAATTCAGGATTTCTATATCAATGGCTTCCTCTCAACTGAAGGGAAGATTACAACTACTGTTAACAACAAGTTGCTGATTATTGATGAAGAAACTGTAATAATCAAGCCTAGTGAACGGTACGGTTTAAGATTTCGTATGATTTTGACTATTTGGTTAAGTATAGTTTTGATGTTAAGAGTTGTGATTTATGGTTTATAGTATTGTTGGTTATAAGTGTTGTGTAGTTGTGTTGTAGCATTGTTGCGATTTAATTCATGGTAAATTGTATGTTGAGCCAATTGGTATGAGGCCAATTAGGGTGGTGAAATAAGATATAGAGGTGCAACTTTCTTGTTGAGAGTGTTGCCGAATTATGAGGCGTAGCAGCGTTGCGGTTCGATTTTAGTTGCAAAAGCTTTTTGTTGGCTTCAGGTGGCAGTGCACCCGCGGTAAGTAAGGCACCGCACTCGTGGTGGATTGGCAGAGGCGGCACCGCACCCGCGGTCAGTTTTGTAGCGCACCTGCGGTCGACGTTTTCAGATTTTCGGTGGTTGTCCAGTACGCTCAGCGCACCCACGGTAAGATCAGCAGCGCACCCGCGGTGTATGAACAGTAGAAGCGTGTTTTCGAGATTTAAGTATTATAAATACAAGAGTTGTCCCCATTTCTCTCATTTCTCTCCTCACTCTCGATTTTTTCAGAGCAAGGGAAAGCTAGGGTTCCATTTCTTTCTTTCCTATCTTTGATTCAAGCTTATTGTTGGATTATTGTAGTTAGGACAAGGTTCTTTTGAGTTTAAGGAGCTAAGGTAAGCTTGTGGTTTTGTTTATTCTTGGATTTTGGTGTTGGGGAGAAATCATGGGTTTGTTGATGGTGTTGGTTTTATGGATTTAAGGGTATGGTTGTTTGATTATTGGGTTATTGATGGTGCAATACATGGTTAATTGTTGTAGGTTTTGTACCAAGAGATTAGAATCAAGCTTCTTGTTGGTTGTAAGTGGAATTCATTTCCTTGTTCTCACATGATAATATATGTATGGTGTTTCAATGGTTTTAACATGTTATTCCCTTCCATTTGATTCATGCTATGTATTAATACACCTTGTTGTATATTAGAGGTCTTTTATGTCTCAAATATGTCAAAGGGAATACAAAAGAAAAGAGAATGCAAAGTGTTTGATTTAATGCCCAAAATAGAGTTTAAATGATTTATTGGATTGATAGATACATAGTCAGAGATTGCATGCAATTAGTTGATCAACGACCATAGGCTTATATCCCAACAGAGTATCGATTTATATCGATGGGTTATAGGCACAGAGACAGAGATACTATTTAGATATCAATCCATCAGAGAAAAGAGAAATACCATCGTTATTGTTATTCATGCTATGATATTTATGTTTCAGAGTTGATGGTATTTAATGTTTTCAAAGCCATGTTTTACAGAGTATGATATGTATCCATTGTTATGTAAGAGTTCCACTTGCTGAGTTTTATACTCATTTCAGTTATTCATGTGATGCAGATAAGAGTGACGGGCCAGGACGTTGATTGGAGCCGAGGTCATATGCATAGAAGAGGGAAGGAAGAAGGCTATTTTGCTAGCATTTTGGACATGATCAAAAAATGATATTTTATATTTTGTTGCATCATTTTATTGATCATGTATATACTTTTGATTGTAAATATTTTATGTCAAGAAAATTTTAAATCCTTCCTTCAAATAAATTTTAGAAAAATTCCGCTGTTATTTTATGATACAAATTATTCAATGATAAGAATGTTCAGCCACCAAAGATCAAGTTGGACATATCTCCTGAGCAGTTTCTCAAAGTCAAGAAGGAGATTGGAACGCAGGCAGATCCCAAATCAGTCAAGAAGACCAAGGCCTTGGCTCAGAAAAAGACAATCAAAAGGAAACTGATTGTCAGTGAGACTGAATCGGAGAAAACTCCATCTTCAAAAATCATGAAGAAGCCAAGGACCCAGAAAACTAAACCAGTAGCTACTTTGGAAACCATCCCTACTGACAGATTGAGGTAAACTGAAGCTGAACAACCTATCAGTGCAATACCAATCACGGTAGTTCCAGTTGCATCCTCAACTGAACAACAGTTACTGCCTCCAACTGGTCCCTCAAAGAAGACTATCACCGAATATGATGATAAACAAAACGTGTTGGAGTCAAAGTACCACTAATCACTATCATCGGCCTATCTGCACTGCCTTTTTCCAGATCAAAGGGAGTGGTGATAAGAGAGAAAGTGGATGCAACTGTTTCAGGGCTGAGCATTTCTCATGCCCTCACTGACCCAAAAGGTAAGGGCAAGATGATTGAAGAGCCCAGACCAACCAACCCGATTCAGACTCATATTGATTTAATATGGAAAGAGGTAAATGAGTTTTCTGAATCGGAGTTGAAAACCTACAATGAGTGGGTCAGATTTAGGACCGAAGTGTTTGCCAAGGGATTGCAGAAGAAATCAGTTTTGAACAAATTCATCACCTTGGAAACTATAGTCCTGAGTGTAGTCAAAGCTACTACAATTGTTCAAGCACTGGAGATAAGGAATTACTTCTTTGATCTAATGCGTGCCAAGAAGATGGCTCTAGTCATATCTCAGCTACGCAAAAACTATAATCCTCTCAGTCCAACTGCCTTCAATGACAAAGCAGTTTATGACTAGTTGGACATGGATCTTATATCTTTACAGATGAAAATCAAAATTTGGGAAATGGATCAAGAATTGACTATTCCAACAAATTCCCAAAGTTCTTCCTTAGAAGAGCAGGATGAACCATCAACTCATCTGCCAGAACCATCCGAGGAAGCAGTTGCTGAACAAACTGACCAAGTAACTGCTTCTTCATCAAAAGATGCCCAATCGTCATCTTCTGATCCGGTACATCTTCAAATCTACACCGTTACTAAGTTGTCATTAGAAAATATCGATGAAGTGATACAGTCAGTTTCCGATGATATCTAGCTGAACGTGATAACTGAAGAATCAGTTGAAGATCCAAGCAAATCTGATCAACCAGCCTCAGAGCATGTTGGAAACTTAATTTCGGTGGTTTGACAAACTAAAAGATTAAATCTATTGGACTAACTGATAACGTATTGACAGTTGCCTAACTGAAGATTAATGTGCAGATTATCAAAGGCAACTAAAGCCAGCTGAACTGAAATTACAACTGACTGATCAGTTGGAAACTGATCAGTAGTGAAGAACTGAACTTTCGAAGACAACTGACTGATCAGTTGGAAACTAATCAGTTGATATATTCAGTTATGAGCGTACCAGTGAGTGCCTATCAACTGATCCTACAGCTGTACACGTCATTAGTTGAAAAGGACATTCAACCGACAACAGTACAAATGTGGGGACCCGGACGCTAATCATTTTCTTAGTCATCTTTGGGATTTAATTATCAATTAAGATAAACATGGTCTAAAAATTTTTCTTTTTTTACAAATGTAAGTGCGGAACGTAATGGAATTTAACTAATATACAACTCAGTATAAAAGTACAATAATGTACAACAATTATTCAAACTAGTCTAAGGTTCAACTACTAAATTTCAAGTATTAAACCAAGTCTACAATAAGTCCGGCATCACCACTCTAACTCATCTTCTCTCATCATCTTCTTGACCCCGATCCTGTCCCACCTGTTGTCATGCACACATACAAAACAAGACAACAGCCGGATACTCCGGTGAGAATGAATCCCAGTATAAAACATGTATACATGCATATACACAATATAAATCGTAAAGCATATTATCATGCCTAAAATTCATAACAATAGGTTTCATAGTCTGTGAAACTAAATCAAAATAAGCATGCCGTAACAATGGGTTCCATAATCTCTGAAACCAAAATAAAAGAAGCATGCAACTCAATTCAATTCATATCTTGACTCGACTCGACTATAACTCTAGGGATCCCGGTGTGAATAAGACGTCACTGTCTGTCACCTACCCTCCCAATCGGGGTAACTGTACGTCTTATTCCTAGACTTCGGTCCTGTCTGTATCGAATGTCTACAATCGGATTGAATCTGATCTGAAGCGTCGATACCACCGAACGTCTAGTTTAGCAAGTCTGCCAATGACTCTCCTATTTCAATGCTTGAATATAGATCTATAAACAAGACATAATCATAATCAAATATAAATAATAAATCTAGTATGTGATTTAGGGAAACTCCAACCAAGTCTGATTCGAGTCGTATCTCTCGAATTCACATGAATTATACCTTTGTCTTCCCGGTCTGACGAAGACGAAGTCTTGTATTCCAATATGTCCATAACCAGTCTGGCAATGACAATTGCATAAATACAATATCAGTATATAATTCGATTCAAAACCTGTTCTGATCAATACTCAATTCAGTATATAATCTGATCCATATCTGAACAAGGTACAATCTAATTCATATAAACGATATCACGATACACTCGAGATCATTACTGAATCTGATCAATCTAAATCAACTGATGTTTCAACGGCATAACAATACAGTCAAGATAACCCCGTCTATCTCAACATCACAGATATAATACCAGAATTCATAATCAATACCAGTACAACTCATAATTTCAATATCGGTATATTTAAAATCAGTAACAACACTACTCTGATTTCAAATCTCAATCAATATCTTTCGAAAATCATAACAATTGCATAACCAATCTATTCTTTAATCTGACTTTAATTATACAATGTCTACTGTAGCATAAACATCATATCTGATTCGTATTCAATTCTGACAATATTATAAATTCAAATCATGTCTAAATGTAACAAAACTTACGTCCAGTTGTAGCCTGCGTCGATAGGAACACAGTACTGAAATCGGATTAAAATTCTAACGGGTTGATCTTTCAAAATCACAAATCTACAAAGGCGTAAGGATTTTTCTCTCAAAACTTCGACCCTTTTCTGAATTTTGTGAAGGAAAGGCATGCAATTCTTATATATATACTGCATGCAACACCAGGAAACGTGGCTTATTTTTCATGTTGCACGTCGCACCGCGGGTGCGCTCATTCCCTAACCGCGGGTGCGCTCAGTGTAATGATATACATCAACTTTTCCGAAAGCTTCGACCGCGGGTGCGCTCTGTCTTTTAACGCGAGTGCGCTGACCCTACTGGTACAACACCACGGGTGATGTCTGTCTAGCACCGCGGGTGCGGTGTCACTTCCGTAATTAATCTCCAACTCTCTGTCCATCAACCGCGGGTGCGGTCTTGTTCGTAGCGCGGGTGCGCTCATGCTACTGTAATTCTTCCACAATTCATGAGCTCAACCGCGGGTGCGGTTCCTTTCCTTACCGCGGGTGCGGTCTATATTTCATGCAACACTTCATAATCTCATTTAGTGCTTCTCATTACATGTCATGCATACTCATATCTTCCGAATATCACATCAATGAAGACTAATAAATCTCGAGCCTTACATTTGCAGACTGTGACTCGTAGTGGAACGCCGGATTTCAGAGACTACAGTGTACGAATGTCAGAAGTATATTGACTTGGCAATCAACGGATATAAAGATTCAAATTATATTTAATGTTACCGTTGGAAGAATCCTATAAATAGGCGAGAGAGCAGTTGAGAAAAAATTCTTATCAAAACGATTCACCTATTCTCTCAAGCTTGTTATTACTCTCATTTGAGATTCAAAAAGCTCACACTTATCAGAATTATTTGTAGCATTTGAGGCTACTTTTCGAGCTTACTAGCACAAACTATTTTTTTATTTATTTGATCTAAGTTATATCAGTCGTGTTAAGTCCAGTCGAAGAACTGTGAAAATTGTTGTTAAACTAAGAGTTTCAGTTTTTGCAGTGTTAAGTCCAAACTGAAGTGGGTCTGTACAAGTTTTGTATTGATCAAAGTCTTTTAGTGCATATCATATCCTTGTGATAGAAGGGGTGACGTAGGAGTTATTCAATCTCTGAACATCCATAAATCTTTGCGTCATTATTTCAGTCATTTATACAATCTTTCAGTCAGTTTATTTCTGCAACTATATTCAGTTAAACTGATTGTCATCGACTGACAAGATTCCTAAGTTTCAGTTTATCACAAAACTGATACTTCATTCGAAAAGGTTAAAAAAATCGTGAGTGTTTATTCAACCCCCCCTTCTAAACACTTTTTTACCTATTAACCGATCCTATCAAGTGGTATCAGAGCAGTTGAATCTTGTCTAAGAATATTCTTACTAACAACTGTTCAATATGTCTACATTCAACAAGATACCGATGTTTTCCAGAGAAGACATTAGCGACTGGAAAATAAGAATACAGGCTCATTTAGCTGCACATGATGATGACATGTTGTATGTTATGATTGATGGTCCCATGAAGATTCTGAAAGCAAACACTGTAGTTGCCATTACTGACGGGGCACCTCATCGAATAGAAAACCCCAGAGATGAATGGACAACTGAGGATAAAAGGAAAGCTAATCTAGACAACGTGGCCAAGGGCATCTTATACAAAACACTGGACAAAGTCACGTTCAACAAAATCAAAATGTGCAAAACGGCCAAAGAGATATGTGAAAAACTTATCCAGCTGTGTGAAGGAAATGAACAAACCAAGGAGAACAAGCTAGCAGTTGGTGTTCAAAAATTTGATAATAATAAGATGAAAGCTGGAGAGTCTATGTACGAGTATGATGAAAGAGTCAGCTGCATCACCAATGAACTGAATGCACTTGGAAAAGTGTACTCAAATAAAGAAGTGGCTCTGAAGGTGGTAAGAGGTCTTTCCAAAGAGTGGGATTTCAAAACCATGGCTATGCATGAATCAAAAGATCTTAACAAAGTTGAACTACATGATCTATTTGCTGATTTAAAGGCCTATGAATTTGAACTACAGACCAGAGAAGGGGAACCTTCTACTCCAGCTGCCACAACGGCTTTAACTACTGTCAGACAGGAACCAACTTGTTCAACTGACAGATTTGCTGATCAACTTAGCAATGATGACATGTCATTGTTTGTCAAAAAATTTGGAAGGTTTATGAGAAAGAATCAAGGAAACTTCCAAAAGCAATACTAGAAGAACCAATCCAAAGAAGAATCCTATGTTTGCTACAACTGTGGCAAATCAGGTCATTTCATAGTAGAATGTCCTAAGCCAAAGAAGGACAGTCAATGATCAATTGAAAAAGCAATGAAGTCCTATGAGCACAGGAGAAGGACTAAGGATGACAAGAGATAATCCAAAAAGAAGTATGAAGTGCTCCTGGCTGAGGAGATCAAATCAAAGTGGGATGAAACTGACAGTGATGAGTCAGAACCAAAAAGCCCAAGCAGCTCAAGTGATGATGAAGAGGAAGTCAAGTGCCTGATGGCAAATGATGCAGAACTGGATTCAGCAAGTGAACAAGTATTTGACTTTAGCTCCACTAATTTCACTCATGAGGAACTCATTACCACATTGCTTACATGGTAAATGAATATCATAAACTGGCTCGATCATTTGAAAAGGTCAAAGCTGAGCAAAATGATCCCAATGATAACAAAGTTGAAGCTGATAAGTCAGTTGAAGTGTTAAATTTAAAAGGGGAGATTTCAAAGCAAAATGTTGAACTGATCGAGAACAAAGCTTTGATATGTCAATTAAAAAATGAGATTTCAAACAATACTGAACTAATTCAAACTTGGAACAATTCTTCATTTACATTAACTGAAATGCAGAATGCTCAGAAATCAGTTGCTGATAAAACTTGTTTAGGTTTTAACAGTAATGTGAAAAACTCTGCAAGTGATACTCAGCCAAGGTTGAATAATAACAAAGGAAAATACATTACCTTTGTAAAATCAACCATGGTAAATGAACATTCAGAACCAAGTACACCAACTGTTCAATCTACTGAAATTAAGAACAAAGGCAAACGATATGGTATTGGATATAGCTCAGAGAGCTCAACTGATACAAGAAAATCGTCCCCTAAACGATTCAGTTACAAATATCAGTACTCAAGGAATGACTATTACAATTATCACAACTGTAAGCCAGTTCAAAAACTGTATCAAAAGAATAGTCAGTTGAAGAAAAAAATAATTCATACTGTTTCATCCTCATAACACACACATACTGCTAAAAATTCGAGAAAAACCATTTGGAACACATCAACTGGGAAATCAGTTGGACTAATTCAAGTCTGGGTTCCTAAAAGACTAATCAGTTTAGGACCCAAATAAATATGGGTACCAAGTTTATATAATGTGTGTGATTGCAGGTAACAGGTACAACAAAAGAATCAACTTGGTATCTAGACAGTGGATGTTCGCGACATATGACAGGAGATGCAAATTTGCTATCTCAACTGAGCAAGTATACTGGGCCAATCAGTTTTGGAGACAACTCCAAAGGTAAAACTGTGGGTAAGGGTAAGCTTATCCATGGTAACTTTACAATTAAAGATGTTTTACTTGTTGAGAATTTGAAGTATAACTTGATTAGCATTAATCAGTTATGCGACAATAATTTCTTAGTTCAGTTTGATAGACACACATATTTAGTTAGAGACTCAACTGATGAGGTCATACTAACTGGAAATCGTTGTGGTAATACTTACAAAGTCAGTTGGACTGAACAACCTTATGCACCAATTTGTTTTATTGCTTCCAAATCTTCTAAAAACTCGTTGTGGCATAAGAGATTAAACCATTTAAATTTTAAATCTATTGCCTATCTGAGTAACCACGATCTTGTAATTGGTTTTCCCAAAATAGATTTTTCAAAAGATAAAATTTTTTCAGCATGTCAGTTTGGAAAACAAGTAAGATCTTCATTCAAAAACCAAGGTTGTAAATCATCTTCCCGATGCTTAGAACTGTTGCACATGGATCTTTTTGGTCCAATACCAGTCGTGAGTTTAGGGGGAATGAAATACACCCTAGTAGTTGTGGATGACTTTTCAAGATTTACTTGGGTAATTTTTCTCAAATCAAAAGACCAAACTGCTGCACAACTAATTAGTCTCTTCAAAAGACTTTTAAATGAAAAATCAGTTGGGATTGATATAATAAGGTCTGACAGAGGGACTGAATTCATCAATCAAAATCTTTCAACTTTTCTAAAAAATACTGGAATCAAGCATGAGCTCTTAGCAGCTGGAACACCTCATCAAAATGGTGTAGCTGAGAGAAGAAATAGGACCCTCAAAGAAGCTGCTAGAACAATGCTTGCTTATTCTGGTATTTCTCAAAGGTTTTTGGCTGAAGAAGTAAACACTGCATGTTATACTCAGAACAGATCAGTGATTAATAAAAATCATGTGAAAACACTATATGAGATCTGGCATGGAAGAAAAAGTATGGTTTCCTATTTCAAAATACTTGGCTGTAGATGTTTTATTCTTGATAATGGTAAAAATAATTTAAAAGCCTTTGATGCTCAATCTGTAGAGGGAATATTTCTCGGATATTCTTCAGTTAGCAAAGCATATAGAGTTTTTAATATAAATTCTTTAAATGTTGAAGAATCTATCCATGTTGTTTTTTATGAAACTGTACTAACTGATAATCCAACTGATCCACTTGAGCTAGTTGATCGATTTACAGAGATCAGTTTGGAGGATGAAGATGAAGAAGAAAATCAAATCAATCAAAACATCCTTCAGACACCTAAACCAGAAATCTTAGATCAATCAGTTGAACAAGAACCTACTCCTGATAATCATTTGGTGGAGCAAACAGATGATATTCAGTTACCAACTGAAACAGCTCCAACTGAAACTGAAAACATTCAGTTTCCAACAGAAGAAGTTGCTGATATGGAAACAACACATAATGAGCTCATATGCAAGAAATCACATCCACCAGAATTGGTGATAGGTAATCCATATGACCTGGTAAGAACAAGAAATAAAATGCTTAATTTGTTTATTAATTCTGCTTTTGTCTCACAACTGGAACCAAAGAAAGCTGATGAAGCTCTTGCTGATCCTAACTGGATAAATGCAATGCAAGAAGATCTAAATCAATTTACCCATTACAATGTCTGGGACTTTGTTCCAAGACCAGTTTGTAAAACAATTATAGGTACAAAATGGGTATTCAGAAATAAACTGAACGAAGATGAAGATGGTTCAGTTGAACGCATCAAAGAAATATTGGTAGCACAAGGATATAGGCAGGAAGAAGGAATTGACTATGATGAAACGTATGCACCAGTTTAAAACTGGAAGCAATCAAAATGTTCCTTGCCTATGCATTATTCAAGAACTTCAAAGTCTATCAAATCGATGTAAAAAGTGCATTTCTGAATGGTCAGTTGCAAGAAGAAGTGTATGTTGAACAACCTCCAGGTTTTATCAATCAATATTTTCCTGATCATGTCTATCATTTGAACAAAGCTTTATATGGTCTTAAACAAGCACCAAGAGCTTGGTACGAGACACTTTCAAAATTCCTAACTGATCATGATTTTAATGTTGGATCAGTTGACAAGATCTTGTTCAAATTTTCTAAAAACTGATCATATTTTACTAGTGCAAATTTATGTTGATAATATCATATTTGGGTCAACTAACCCCAAATTTTGTGAGAAATTTGCTAAGTTAATGCAGGACAAATTTGAGATGAGCATGATGGGCGAACTGACATTTTTCCTCGGTCTGCAAGTGAAACAACTGGAATGTGGGGACCCGGGCTCTAACTCCATTCTTTTCGGGATTAATTGGATCTTTATTCAAAATGTAGGTCAAATTTTCGCTTTTTAACATTAATTCAAATGTAAATACTAAGCATAATATCTTTCTTTATTTAATTACAACACATACAAGATACATGTCATGTTCTACTACAAACACATCACTAGTGTTTAATACAAACCATAAACTACAAGTAGTACGAATCTAGTACAACATCACTAGTGATCTTCTGCGCCCGGAGTCACCACGCTATCTTGATCTCATCTCTGACGTGACTCAGATCCTGCCCCACCTATTGTTATGCACACATACAGACATAACAACAGCCGAAAACTCCGGTGAGAAAAAATCCCAGTATAAAACATGTATACATGCTGATACGAAATCATAAATCATGCATGAAAGCAATAACCATGGCTCCATAGTCTATGAAACCTATCTATCTAAACATGCAATTCAAATCAAATCATGTCTTGACTCGAATCGACTCTACTCTAGGGATCCCAATGTGAATAAGACGTCAATGGCTGTCACCTACCCTCCCAATCGGGGTGACTGTACGTCTTATTCCTAGACTTCGGTCATATCTATATCGAATGTCTACAATCGGATTGACTCTGGTCCGAAGCGTCGATACCACCGAACATCTAGTTTGGCAAGTCTGCCAACGACTCTCCTATCTCAAAGGCTTGAATGTAAATCTATAAATAAGACATCATCATATCAAGAGATGTGAATATAAATCTATAAACACATCAAATTCATATCAAAAGATAAACAACAATTCTAGTATGTGATTTGGTTGAGAAACTCAAATTGAATCTCATTTGAGTTGTGTCTTCCCCAAACAAAACATGAATTATACCTTTCGTCGCACAATCTGTGTCGTAGTCGAAGTCTCGAAGACGAATCTGTCAATATCAAATCTGAAATGGAAATGTTGATACATATTCTATCAATCTCTAATCTCAATCAACACATATCCAATTCAATACTTGATCTCGGTACAATTTGACGGTATAACGACGTAATTTCTCGATACCGGTCAATCCAACTCTCAACATATATCACCAATTCATAAGTCTCAACTCATAATCATCATTATAAGCACATGATAGTACTCAAAATCTGCATATTTAACTCTAAATATGCTGGAAAATCATAATAATTGCATATGACATCCGATAATCGATCTGTTTACGAATATATAGTCACTAACTTCACAAGAACATATAATCTAGTGTAATTCACAATTTCCCCAACATCAATATTTCAAATCATGCAGGAAATGAATGAAACTTACATCCCCTTAAAGCCTTTGATGAGAGAAGTTCAAAACCGAAATCGGATTAACGTTTGGATGTGAAATTCTTGTACAAACTAGCTTTAAAAGAAGAGAACTTTCCCTTTCCTTAAACTTTTCCCTTTTTCTCGGTGGTCTCAGCTGTGCTAGGAGAGAAATGAAGACACACACTATATATATCTTGCATGTTGAGGGGCAAGTGTCATATTTTTCAAGTAACACGCATGACCGCGGGTGCGGTAGTTCATGAACCGCGGGTGCGCTCAAGCTTCGGCGGTCCATCCACTTTCCAAAATCGACGACCGCGGGTGCGCTACATATAAAACCGCGGGTGCGGTGACATCAACGCGGGTGCGGTTACGTTTGAACCGCGGGTGCGGTGTCATTTATATAAATACTTTCCAACTCTCTGTCCATCAACCGCGGGTGCACTCTTTCTTGGACCGCGGGTGCGGTGACCCTACTGTAAAAATGTCTAACCTTCTGTCCATGCACCGCGGGTGCGGTGCTTCTCTAGGCGCGGGTGCGGTCCCTTTCTTCAAGCACCACTTCATCTTTTCATTTCATCCATATACAATCTAGGGCATTACATGGAAACTGGTATCTTTATCAGTCAGACCAAATACACGAAGGAATTGCTCAAGAAATTTGGCATGGAAACTTGTTCAGCTGCAAGCACTCCCATGAGTTCAACAGTTAAACTAAACAATGATCAAGGGGGAATATCAGTTGAAACGTCACTCTACAGAGCTTTAATAGGTTCATTATTGTACCTAACTGCTAGTCGTCCTGATATTGTGTTTTCTGTTTGCATGTGTGCTAGATTTCAAGCAAATCCTAAGCAATCGCATTTTACTGTTGCCAAAAGAATTTTAAAATATTTAAAAGGCACTCAAAATGTGGGATTATGGTACGCTAAAGACTCTTCTTTCAATTTAGTTGGATATTCAGATGCAGATTATGCAGGATGTAAGCTAGATCGTAAGAGCAACAGTGGATCATGTCAGTTTCTAGGAGACAGACTGATCTCTTGGTTCAGCAAGAAGAAAACATCCATAGCCACTTCCACAACCGAAGCAGAATACTTTGCTGCTGGAAGCTGTTGTGCCCAACTGCTCTGGATTCAACAACAACTGAAAGATTATGAAGTTGATGCTAAAGAATCTCCCATATTTTGTGACAATACAAGTACAATTACACTTACATATAATCCAGTTCTTCACTCAAGGACTAAGCACATTGATGTCAGACATCACTTCATCAGAGATCATGTTATGAAGAAAGCTATCAGACTGTAATATGTGTCAACTGAACAACAAGCCGCTGACATCTTCACCAACCATTGGCTGAGACTAAGTTTTCTCACTTTCGCAATATACTTGGTTTAATTGATTTATCTTAATCAGTTTTATTGTTGTTTTGTCAGTTGTTGTTCATTCAGTTTTTTATTTAAATGATTATCAACTTATTTCAATTAACTCACTCATCAGTTCACATGTTCAATTCTTTAACTGTTTGAGTCATTTATTAGTTGAAATTCAGTTAGTTCTCCGTCTGTCAACTGATGTAACGTAAGTGTAGTTCTTGCAGAAAGTAAAGAAACAACAAAGATGCAAAAACACGATTTTATTAAGCTTCAAATCGAATCCATACAACATTACTCAGTTGCCTCCCTATAGCTTCTTGCCAATCATTTAACAAATTTACAAGTTCTTGGCTATGGAATTCTCTGACGAATTCAAAATTAGAGACATTCTCAAGTTGATGTCATTCTTTCCACAACATCACATGCCACAGAACTATATCAGTGACAAATTGTGAAACGTGTCGGACGTTAAAACGCCTGAAATACTTTCTGGCTACAGCTCTTTGTTGAGTAGAAGGAACTGGACCGTGTCTCTGAATAGACTGAAGTTCGTGAACTTTAATCCAAGAAGACATCACCTTCAACCAAACGAACTCTTGGATATCTTTCTTCACATCTTCTGGTTCTCGTGCCCTTTGTGTCAAAAAGTGATGATTGCTGCTACAAGCATCTGAAATGATTAAACCAGACTCTCTGGACAAACCAGACTCACTCGACATATTGAATTGTTATAATCTAACATTGTTTTCATCTTACTTATAGACATGTCTCATTTAAAATTGAAGAAGATGAAGAGACTCAAGTCAACTGAACCGTCTTTTGACTCAAACAGACTAAGTTTCTCTTACCCTTACTTTTAATTATATGCATTTATTAAGGGGAAATGTCTATTTCAAAAGTTAACTGAGAAGACAATGGTCAGTTGGTTCTCAATTGAACTGACTAAGTTCTCAACTGGTCATTCAGCTCCTGACCTAACTGATCTTCTCCTTTAGGTTAACTGATAAATCGAATAATATTCTATATATAAATGATGTGACTATTTATCGAAGCATTAAATGTTGTCTTTCAATGAATAGTATTTTGAAACGTAGACCCACGTAATCCATTAATACTTTAGACACGTTTTTATCACACGTACACACGTTTTAAATTCAAAACTTCCTGGACTGACACGTTTCCAATAATTTGAACAGTCACTTACATATGTGCAATACCCCGCTTCATTTTAGTTTTTCTTTTACGCGCGCATTCAAGCATCCAGAGCAAAATTCTACTCAAGCAAATTTGTTTCGCAAATTTCAAGCTATTCAAATGGCTAACCAAATTCCTGCTCATATGATGAACGCAATGGCGATTGATTTTGACTCTATCTTCATCGTGAAAGAAGAATAAGTCAAAAATGTCTTTCAGAAACTGGAAGCAGCTGGTTTGAAACCATTCTTGGGATTATCTTCTCAAGAAATTTACACCAAAGAGATTCAGGATATCTACTCCAGCGGCTATGTTACACAAGACGGCAGCATAGCATCTACTGTAAATGGTCAGTTGCTGATCATTGAGGAGGAGTTCTTCTGCAACCTCTTCCAACTTCCTACTGATGGGCTAATCAATCTTTCTGAAGTGACTGCCTCCGAAATTGAGGAGATGCAAACTACTCTTTCTGCTGATGGTCGGAAAATCAGAAGGAACTGAAGCCAGAAGTACAACTGCTGGCTGATATTGTAGCGAAGGGACTTTTGGCAAAGGCTGGATCCTTTGCTGCTCTGACTTTGGAGAAGTTTCCAGGCCATGACTGCTATCATGGATGGACGGAAGATGAACTGGAGAAACATCATATTCAACATCCTGAGAAACATGTTCCAATCTTCCAAGCAGTCAAAAGGTTTTGCTATGCAACTCATCCATGTGCTGAAAGTGAAAGGGGTGATAATTGATGATTCTGAGAAATCATCAAAATTGAAGATTTTCAATGCCAAGAATGTCCAGCCTCCCAAGAAAAAACTGGACATGACTCCTGAGAAGTTTATTGAAGTCTAGAAGGAGATTAGGATGGAAGGAGCTCCCAAGTCAGTAAAGAAGGCTCGGAAGGAGACTCAGAAGAAGACAATCAAGCGCAAACTGATTGTCAGTGGAACTGATTCTGAGAAGACTTCATCTCCCAAGGTCGTCAAAAAGCCAAGGACCTTGAAGACCAAGCGAGTTGCTGCATTTGGAACCATCCAAACTGAAAGACTGTTGTAGTCAGGAGCTCAACAGCCTATCAAGGTTGTTCCTTTGAAAGCAGTCCCAACTGAACCCTCAACTGAGGACCAGTTGCCTCTATCTGAAATCCTATCAAAGAAGAAGGTCACCGAATCTGGTGACAAGAAGAAACTTGCTAGAGTTAAGGCTCCACTAATCACTATTTTTGGTTACTCTTCCCTACCTCCTCCCAGACCTAAGGGAATAGTGATCAGAGAGAAGATCGACGCAACAACAACAGGGTTGAGCATTCCTCATGTCCTAACTGACTCCAAGGGCAAAGGGGAGATGCAAGAAGAACCCAGACCATCTAATGTGATTCAAACTCACATTGATCTCATCTCGCAAGAGATCAATGAATTTGCTGCAAACAAACTCAAGACCTACAATGAGTGGGTGAGATTCAGGACTGAAGTATTTGCCAAACAGCTTCAGTCGAAGTCTAAACTGAAGAAGTATATTGATCTGGAGGCTGTTGTCCTGAGAGTAGTCAAAGCTTCCACAATTGTTCAGGCTCTGGAACGAAAGAGTTATTTCTTCGATCAGTTGAGAGCCAAGAAGCTTCAAAAGACAGTTGCTGAGTTGCGACAGAATTTCAATCCTACAAGTCAACAGCATTCAACGATACAGCTGTTCATAATCAACTGGACTCGGATCTTCTCTGTTTACGTATGCAAATCGAAAATTGGGAAATGGATCAAGAACTGATCATTCCAGCGGCTTCACAAGATTTATCAAGTGCAGAAAAGCCAGCTGAACAGTCGGTTCAAAAGCCACATAAAGGCTCATCTACTGAAGCTACTCTACAAGCAACTGAACCCTCCACATCAGTTGCTCAACCATCTTCATCTTCAGCACCTCAATCATCGATTGCTGATCCAACGCCATATTCTGAAGCTGAATTTTCTCTGGCCAATCTCAATGAGGTCATCAAATCAATAACCTCAGATATTAGCTAGAAAATTCAAGATCAGTCGAAGATGTGGTTGTGACTGAAGGACCAGCTGTTCAAGCTGTCAATTTTGAAGAAATGGCCGAGGAGCCTATTTTTGAACAAACTCCAACTGAAGATATTTCAGAAATAGCTGCGCATGAAACAGAACCAACTGACGGTGCAATGGTTGTATTTGCTCAACCAGAAAAGGAACAGATTCCTGAAACTTCTGGAGACATGTCTCCTAGAATTTCAGCCATTGATGATCTATTTGAAGAACTTCAAACCATTCAGTCAAATATAGTC
The DNA here is from genome assembly GCF_025594145.1 of Primulina tabacum. Classification (NCBI taxonomy): domain Eukaryota; kingdom Viridiplantae; phylum Streptophyta; class Magnoliopsida; order Lamiales; family Gesneriaceae; genus Primulina; species Primulina tabacum. The sequence goes on from NC_134558.1 coordinate 15,263,801, forward strand.
AGTATGATGAATGTTATTTCTGCAATACAATCTACTCAGCTCGCACACACTTTGAAACTCAACTCGACCAATGAGTTTACTACGAACAGGTCGAATCTACTCGATCAAAGTGTGACTTCTATACACCTCCAGATGGAAGAAATAAAGAAAGACACATTGTCGACTGAATCCAACTTCCAAACTCAAGCTCTAAACGTCAGACATTTTGACCTTCTACAGAGTAAAGTCACTAAGAAAATTGATATGCTGCAGAATATTGTGATGAATGCCGTATCAGATATTGCAGCAGATGTTTGAATATTAACAAAGAAAGTGGATGTGCTTGACTAAAAGGGGGAAATTATTCGGGAGATAGAAGAAGACAAAGGAAAAAAGCATATATGAAGATCAACTGACTGACTTCAGTTAATGGTTGAAGATCTGAAGATTCTTTATTCTTTATTCTTTGAACGAATCTGTACTTATTCTTTGTACGAATCTGTACATCGGATAGATATTTTATCTACAATAAAATCGAATTTTATCTTTAGTTTAGTTGATCAGTTCATATCTTACAAATTTTGTCAAACACCAAAAAGGGGGAAATTGTTGGAAACTTAATTTCGGTTGTTTGACAAACTAAAATATTAAATCTATTGAACTAATTGATCACGTATTGACATTTGCCTAACTAAAGATTAATGTGCAGAATATCGAAGGCAATGAAGCCAGCTGAACTGAAATTACAACTGACTGATCAGTTGGAAACTGATCAGTAGAGAAAAACTGAACTTTCGAAGACAACTGACTGATCAGTTGGAAACTAATCAGTTGATATATTCAGTTATGAGCGTACCAGCGAGTGCCTATCAACTGATCCTACAGTTGTACACATCATCAGTTGAAAAGGATATTCAATCGACAATAGTACAAAGCAGACTGTGACTCGTAGTGGAACGCCGGATTTCAGAGACTACAGTGTACGAATGTCAAAAGTATATTGACGTGGCAATCAACGGATATAAAGATTCAAATTATATTTAATGTTACCGTTGGAAGGAAGCCTATAAATAGGCGAGAAGAGTAGTTGAGAAAAAAACTCTTATCAATACGATTCACCTATTCTCTCAAACTTGCTGTTACTCTCATTTGAGATTCAAAAAGCAAACACTTATCAGAATTATTCGTAGCATTTGAGGCTATTTTTCGAGCTTACTAGCACAAACTATTGTATTATTTATTTGATCTAAGTTAGATCAATCGTGCTAAGTCCAGTCGAATAACTGTGAAAATTGTTGTTAAACAAAGAGTTTCAGTTTTGGCAGTGTTAAGTCCAAACTGAAGTGGGTCTGTACAAGTTTTGTATTGATCAAAGTCTTTTAGTGCATATCCTATCCTTGTGATAGAAGGGGTGACGTAGGAGTTATTCAATCTCCGAACATCCATAAATCTTTGCGTCATTATTTCAGTCATTTATTCTATCTTTCAATCAGTTTATTTTCGCAACTATATTCGGTTAAACTGATTGTCATCGACTGACAAGATTCCTTATTTTTAGTTTATAACAAAATTGATACTTCATTCGAAAAGGTTATAAAAATCGTGAGTGTTTATTCAACCCCCCTTTCTAAACACTTTTCTACCTATTAACCGATCCTATCAGAACCAGTAATATCAACAGTTCAAATACCAGTTCACTCGCCGGCCATGACTGAACAAGTAGTCCTAGCTGAAACTGAAGTGGCTCAGTTGCAAACAGACAAACTGAAGAGCCAACTGACATATGAATTGCCAAACCAACTGAAGAGCCAACCAGCTCAACTGTTGTTCAGACTTCCACTCCTCCTCCAGAACTTCAACAAGAAGTAGTTGCAAAAATTGTTCCAGAAATGGTTACCGTTGTGACTGAATCAACTGATAAGGCCTTGTTAATCTTCAATGAAGAAGACAAGGAGCAAGAACCTAGAATTCTCTGAAGATATGTCTCCTCAGATACCAATGGCTACTGATTCCATAATAGAAGATGTTCAGTCCAACCTTCTCCATTTGATTTCATCTATTTCTGAAATCAAGTCAACAAAATTGTTACATACTTCGAAGATTGATTCTATGAAGGAGAATACAATAAAGAACCTACATAAGGTTACAAAGGATATCTCTTCCTTATTTCTCCAACTAGATCAATTAAAGAAATACCAAGTGACGGTTCAAGCACATTTCCATACTCAAGACACTGTTTAAAAATCGCATTGAAATTTTGGAACATTAATGACAAAGAGAATGGTTCTAATGCAAGAACAAATAGTGACTGCAATATCTAATGTCACCTCGGAAGTCCGTGCGTTATCCAGCAGGTTTGGTGAGTTTGACAAAAAAGGGGAAGAGTTAGAAGAACTGTAGAAGCTATCAAAGAAGAGACCTAGTCAACCGACTGATCAAACATCAGCTGATAAGAGAGCAAAGAAATAAACAAATCCATATCAGTTAGAAGACAGTCTTTATAATCAGTTGAGAATTTTTGGCATATTTTTTTTTATATAATTTCAGACAGTAGAAGATTTTTTTATTTAAAATTCTTTCATTCTTTATAAGAATCTGTACACTGAAAAGGTTATCCATAAAAGATTATTTTATCTACGAGAAGTTCAATTTGATCAGTTCATAAATTCTAAGTTTTTTCAAACACCAAAAAGGGGAAAATTGTTGAGTTCTTGATTTCGGAGTTTGAAAAATTAAGCGTGAAAAGATTGAACAATTAATCGAGAAAACTGAAGGTAACTGAACTGAAGATTCATAAATTGATAGTTGCCCGGACTAAAGATTAATGTGTATATAGTCAATGGCAACTAAACTCAACTAAGCTAACTGAACTGTGCAGTCAACTGGACGATTAGTTAAGACTGATCAGTTACACAGCAATAAGTTAATCCTATCGGCTATGTCAATCAGTTGTGACACATAATCAGTTAAGCAACGTAGCTTTTAACCGAAAATTGTACAAGAGCAGAATGCAACGTTTAGTGGGAACTCCGCATTTCAGAAAGATACAGTGTACGATTGTCAGAAGAATGTTGACATGGCTATGCAACGGATATAAAGATTCAAAATACATTCACTGTTACCGTTGTAAGCGAAGCCAATAAATAGCCGAGAAAGATCGGTTGAAGGATAATAATCGAGTTATAAAGTTATCAAGTCACAAAGTTTGCAATCTAGTTTAAAGTTCTCAAAAGCTCAAGCTTATTATTTACACTAATAAATTTCAGGCTATACTTCGAGCTTAAAGCACAAAAACACTTATTGTTATATTATTCGATCTTGTAGAGATCAGTTGTGCTAAGAAAGTTACATATCAGTTAAGAACTGATAAGTTATATTGATACTAAGAGTTTTAGTTTTGGCAGTGTTAAGTCCAAACTGAAGTGGGTTTGTACAATCCATTGTATAGATCAAAGTTTTTTAGTAAAATCCTATCTTCGAGATAGAAGAGGTGACGTAGGAGTAATTGAAATCTCCGAACATCCAGAAATCACTTGTTCTTTCCTTATCAGTTATATTCTATCTGTCTTTCAGTTATTTCCGCACATTTATCAAGTTAACTGATTTACATTGACAACAAGATTCGCAAATTCAGTTTATCACTAAACTGATTCATAAATCAAAGAAGTTGTGAAAATTGTAAAATGTTTATTCAACATCCCCTCCCCCTTCTAAACACTTTTTCACTCCCAACCGATCTTAACACAAACCCTATCCAGACCCCTTATGGACCCTATTGACCCTCCCTGACCCATTGAACCAGCCTCTAACACGCTGCACGAGCCCTGAACACAAGTCACGAGAGCTACGCACGTTGCTTCTTCTATTGCCCGGACTCCTATTCCAACTAGGATGCCTCTTTTTACTTAGCCACTGATCACTAGGCTTCCCAACCTTCCTTGGACCACTCCTAGACCTAGCCTAACAAGCCCCGAGCCCCTGAACCACGTAGCAACTCTGCACGAGAACAAGAGCCATGCGTAACCCTCCCCATGCGCCTATGAGTTTCTTACTCGACAAGGACCCTTTGCTCTAGCCACCCTCAAGTCCTAAACCTCCTAACCCTCTATGGACCACCCTGAGACACCACCTAGACCACCCTAGCCAAGCCTTAGCCCCTCGGTTGCAGCAACTCTCAGCCATGCAACATCAACGCATGGGAAAAGTCCTAACCCTTGTGGACTCTTCTCTAGCTGCTATCCACGAGTCCAAGCAAGGAGTCCTAGCCTTGCTAGGACTCTTCCTTGCCTTGACCCATGTCCAGCACAGACCCTTACCCAAGCCTTAGCCGAGCCGCGAGCCACCATTCACACCAGCCGCCCCCTTTAATCAAGTGTGCGGCCATGTCCCAACTAGAAACCCTATGCGAGTTATCCCCTTGCCACCTTCGATTCTAGCATGTATTTTAGACCTTAATGACTCTTTTTCATCCCTAAAACATCATCTAATGGTAGCTTGTCATTAGAAATCATAGCGTTTAACAAACGAGTGTAAAAACGTCAAAGCTTTTGAAAATAATTGTCATATTGTTTGGGATTTATGGGCTTATTTTTAAGCTTGTTGGACTCAAAAATCTTTTAATCCCTTTTAAATTAAATTTAGGGCCCATTAGCTTAATTGTTATCTATTTAAATAACCCCTAAACCTAAACCTAAACTAAACAGCCGACACCCCCCTCCACTCAGCCATATTCTCTCGGTTTCAGCACCTCTTTTAGCCGCAAAATCAGTCATAGCCATTTTCTTTCAAGAAAATTCCTCCGACGCTTCCCCGACGTTCATTTCATCACGGCACGCTATGTACTTTACTTTTGCATCATACACGCTATATGTATGTTGATATGTGTTTAATTGTTGTGGATTTCTAGATCCAGCATTATACATGGATTTTTTCGATTTTGGTTCAAGTTCTTGCATTCTTTGCATCCAACTCACGTTTTATTTCTTGGCTTAACAAAGGGACTATCGACTTGCACTATCAAGGGGCTGTACACAACCAGGTTGGAAGAATTTATGTACTAGAGCCACGGATTAGTCGCATCGATTGGTTATATGATGAAGAGTGTATCCGGTGAGGCGTGGAGGGAGTGGATCGAGGGTTTGTGTGAAGGGCCTAAAACTCCTTTCTTGAAAATTTGCGGAAAATTAAAAATTTTTCTTTTTAAAAGAACTTAAATGGCCTCATTCATAAAAATCACCGGTGAATCAAGTTCCATATTTCAAAATATTGCAGCGGAAGAAAATTAAAGTTTTGCCAACAACAACGATTTAAAAATATCCAACGACTGATAAAATTGTTTGCGGAAAAAAAAAAATTAACAACTGCTGCTCTGAGGTCCTCGGGTGCCACTACTGCCGACCTAAGCTGGCTCACTGGTCCCCGCCCTCGGCCCTGGCCTCATCAGTACCTACAACAATCAAGTCTAGTGAGCCTAAAGACTCAGCATGCATATATCATAGGTAACGAGTAAAAATCTGAATTAAAATATGCATGAGTTAACATATCCTGTCCTGAGGCATACTGAAAATAATCTGTACTGAGAAATTATAATACGTGCATAACTGAACTGATAATCACAGTAAAAATGTTTGCTCCTTGGAGCCTGTACTGAAATAACTGATAAAATTTTCTGTCGAGATTATGTTTTACGCCTGTGGCCACTGCACTAAGCTGAACTGATCGGTAACTGGCTACCGGGGAGGCTGAAACTGAACTGAGCTGGCCGGTCACTGGCGACCGGGTGGTACCATACTGAACTGATCGGTCACTGGCGACCGTATAAAATAACACTCCCACATAGTGAATGAACCACAAGCCATATCGCATAAATCTCAAAAATAATCATTTTCTGTTTTCATGCACGTAACATAATTAACTGACGTAATGAAAAATCCTGTAATTTTACCAACTGGATTGGATTGGATCGTCCTCAGGCTCGCTGCAACCTAACTGTGCCATGAAAAATATGCAATAGCTTAAACATGACCAACTATGCAATTTACGTTCAAAAGATGCGACTATGACACCTAATGACTTCGCATTTAATCATGACTCCGAGCCAACTTGAACCGACACTGAACCGACGTATAGTCATGATTAAAATACGCTTAAAAATCATAAAATAATGCTCCTAAAATGATAGGGTCGAAATCTAGGTGGAATAGAGGCCAAAACACGAAACGCTCTTTCGAGAGTCAACTTGGCACATTGCACCGTAAATTCTCGTACGACCTCAAAAATGATCCAAATGATGAACGGTCAAAAACATGACCTTCCTAACTCAATGAGGCACTGTCCAGTCCAAGGCCATGAGCAAAAAGCCAACCAAGAACTCGAACGAGCCTCTGAACCGACACAGCAACTTGCTGTAATTTCCAGCAGCTGCGCAACTACAAGACTTGAGTTGGTTTCGAGACTATCGGCCATTAGGGGAGTGAACCACCGACCAGAGACTCTTACCAACATCCCAAGGAATGATTTGAACCATGGCTAAGGGCCCTAGGCCAGCCACAATCCGCATCACACCATAACTCAACCGAAGGGTCCAACCGAGAGCATCTTGAATGCGTGTGTAGTGTTTATGCTATGATCGATGTCTCGTGTCGTTCCAATGGCCATTTGATTGACCATGGCACGATCTAGACATCTAGGAGCATGATATGAACCGTGGCTAAGGGCCATAGGCCAACCAAGATCCACACCAAGCAAACACAAACCGAAACCAAAAGCTGTCCAACCGAAGTAGCCGAAGGGGTATAGGGGCTGTTGTGATGTTTTTATTAAAAACCGATGAACCATGGACCAAGCCACCAAAAGGGCAACTTAGTCACGTCTTAGACATGCTAGGGAAGTGATCCAACCATGGCTATAGGCCCTTGGGGCAGCCAAGATCAGATCCTTCCTCCATGACAAGAAACTGAATCTTTCGAACAACATTTCTGCACCTATGGGGACATGCTGTCATTCTGAATTTCCAGCAAGCATGGGGCTGGTTTGAATGGACCAACATGGTCCTAATGCATCCTACTACACGTATACAAGCCGCCTTGGAAGCCTGGAGTCGATCCAATACCTGAAACTCACAAAACAAAAGAAACCATGAAGCTTGCCAAGGAAATCGAAAATTCTGCATGTGTGGTTTCAAAATATTTTGACATGGATCTCGATTTTTACTTGAATAAACATGATCATGTACTGAAAAATAAATGATAATATGACTTGATTGAGGTTTGAAAGAAATCTAGACATGCCTGGTTTCGTTTTGAAAGAAAACGAACGAAACGACGACGCGGCACGGAGGAGATGGAGCGCTTCTTGTCTACCTTTCTTCCTCTCGATTTTTCTCCCTTTCTCCCTAGCTATTATTCACGTTTTTTCTACTGAAAATGGGTCTGATTTCGGTGGGGAGGGAGTGTGATGGAGTGGTTATGAGGGGTGAGGAGGATGGTGCAAGATATAAGGATCATATCAAGACCAAGTCTTCATGCATTTGAATTTTAAATTTTGAATTGATATCAAATGAGTTGGTGGATGCTTCTAGGAGGTAGTGGCCAAAATTTTGCTTATTTTCTAGTCTAGGATATGTCCATTAATTAATTAAATTGTGCTCCCAAAAATCCTAAAATTATCCTACTAATTACATGCAAAGAATTGGTCAAAGTTGATGAGTTGGAAAATGAATCTTCTAGCACTAAGGGTGGCCGAAAAATGCATGATAAAATAAAGGAAAATGTTGATTATCTAGTCAACTAATAATCCTTGAAAGCCTTACTAATCCTTTAAATAATTTAGTGAGCTAACCCCTTAATTTAATAACTTAAATGAGTTCATTTCTTAATCACCTCAAATAATTAAATTAAATCCTCAAACATCCCTTTCTAACTTAAATGAACTTACTTGCTAGCTAAATTAACTTCTTCTGGAAATATTTCTCGAATCTTAAATTCTACCTCAAAACTCCGACTCCGGTCCGGCCTCACTGAAAATACTGAAATGCTAAAAATCAATCTACTGAACTGAAATAATGAAATAATTAACTTCAAACAAATGCATTTAAAATAATCATGCAATGAAGTCAATTAAATTTAAAACTCTAGAATTATGCATGGCTTATACGTCTACTGATATACGGGTTCTACAATCCTTCCCCCCTTAAATAAATTTCGTCCTCGAAATTAGAACTCACCGAATAACTCAGGGTATCGACTTCTCATCTCCGGCTCAGACTCCCACGTAGCTTCCTCCTCTGAATGGTTGAGCCATTTGACTTTGACTCGCTTAACCAACTTGTTCCGAAGTTTCTTCTCCTGTCTGTCTATGATCTGCACGGGTCTCTCCTCATAAGATAAGTTCGGAGTAAGCTGCAACGGCTCAAAATTCAGCACATGCGAAGGATTTGCCATATACTTCCTCAGCATGGAGACGTGAAAGACATTGTGTACTCCGGCCAGATTTGGCGGAAGAGCCACACGATACACTAGCTGTCCCAACTCTGTCGAGGATCTCAAACGGTCCAATGTATCTCGGACTGAGCTTCCCTTTCTTGCCAAATCTCATGACACCCTTCATAGATGCCACTTTCACGAAGACATGATCGCCCACTGCAAACTCTAACTCTCTCCTCCGCTGATCGGCATAACTCTTCTGTCGACTCTGAGCAGTCCTCATTCTATCACGGATCTTGACTACTACATCTGCTGCCTGCTGAACAATCTCTGGACCCAACTCTGCTCTCTCTCCTACTTCATCCCAATGAACAGGAGATCTACACTTGCGGCCAAACAGTGCCTCATACGGAGCCATACCTATGGACGACTGGAAACTGTTGTTATAGGTGAACTCTACCAATGGTAAGTTCGACTCCCAACTCCCAGAGAAATCAATGACGCAAGCACGGAGAAGATCCTCTAAGATCTGAATAACTCGCTCCGACTGTCCATCTGTCTGCGGATGGAAAGTTGTGCTAAACAGCAACTTCGTACCCATAGTCGAATGCAAACTCTTCCAAAACGAGGAAGTGAATCTGGAATCTCTGTCGGATACGATAGAAACTGGAATACCGTGGAGTCGGACTATCTCTCGGATATACAGCTCTGCATACTGAACCATGGTGAAAGTCGTCTTAATAGGCAAGAAGTGCGCTGATTTGGTAAGACGATCTACAATCACCCAGATAGCATTCGATCCTCTGGCTGACCTCGGCAATCCGGTCACAAAGTCCATGGTAATGTTCTCCCACTTCCACTCGGGAATAGGAAGAGGCTTGAGCAAACCTGCTGGTCTCTGATGCTCGGCCTTCACTAACTGGCAAGTCAGGCACTCGGATACAAAACGCCTGATGTCCTTCTTCATCCCTGGCCACCAATACAATAGCTTCAGATCTTTGTACATCTTCGTACTCCCAGGGTGAATGGAGTACGGGGACGTATGGGCCTCTGATAAGATGTCTGCTCGGATAGAATCACTGCTGGGAACCCATATCCTATCTCGGTATCTCACAATACCGTCGCTGACTGAATACAAAACACTGCCCTTGGCTTCATCTCTCTTCTTCCACTGTGCCAACTGCTCATCTGCTGCCTGACCGCTGCGAATACGGTCAATAATAGAGGACTGGATAGTCAAGGTAGATAAACGAGGAACTCTACCTCGAGGATAAGTCTCAAGATCAAACCTCTGCATCTCAATCTGAAGAGGTTTCTGCATCGTCAAATGAGCCATCACTGCGACTTTCCTGCTCAAAGCATCCGCAACTACATTAGCTTTACCCGGGTGGTAGCTAATGTCACAATCGTAGTCTTTCACAAGCTCCAACCAACGCCTCTGACGCATGTTCAGCCCCTTCTGCGTAAAGAAATACTTGAGGCTTTTGTGGTCGGTAAAGATCTGACACTTCTCTCCATACAGATAGTGCCTCCAAATCTTCAAAGCAAAAACTACGGCCGCTAACTCCAGATCATGGGTAGGGTAATTCTTCTCGTGGATTTTCAGCTGTCGAGAAGCATACGCTATCACTCTCCCATGCTGCATCAAAACTGCACCTAAACCAAGCTTCGAAGCATCGGTATAAAGGACAAACTCACCAGATCCTGACGGTACAGCCAAAATGGGTGCTGAGATAAGAGCTTGCTTCAAAGTATCGAAGCTCTTCTGACACTCCTCGCTCCACACAAACTTCACATTTTTCTTGGTCAGTGCTGTGAGTGGAACGGCAATGGATAGAATCCCTGAATGAATTTCCAGTAATATCCTGCTAGCCCAAGAAAACTGCGGATCTCTGATGCATTCTGAGGCACAACCCAATCTCTGACTGCTGCAACTTTCGCCGGGTCTACCTCAATGCCACTGATAGAAACAATGTGGCCCAAGAACGCCACCTTCTCTAACCAGAATTCGCACTTACTGAACTTTGCGAATAGTTTATGTTTCTGCAATGTCTGCAACACTGTGGTCAGATGCCTGCTGTGCTCCTCCCGACTCTTGGAGTAGACGAGAATGTCATCTATGAACACTATCACAAACTGGTCGAGGTACGGCTGAAATACGCGATTCATTAGATCCATGAAGATCGCTGGCGCATTCGTCAGACCGAACGGCATCACTAGGAACTCGTAGTGGCCATAACGAGTCCTGAAAGCTGTCTTCGAGAAATCAGCATCTCTCACCCTCAACTGGTGATAACCAGAACGCAGATCTATCTTGGAGAAAATCGAAGCTCCCTGCAACTGGTCAAACAGATCCTCAATCCTCGGCAGTGGGTATTTATTCTTCACTGTAACCCTGTTCAACTCCCGGTAGTCAATGCAAAGCCTCATCGAGCCATCCTTCTTTTTCACAAATAAGACCGGCGCGCCGCATGGAGAAAAGCTCGGGCGAATGAACTCCTTGTCGAGAAGTTCCTGAATCTGCTTCTTAAGCTCTGCCATCTCTGTCAGTGCTAGTCGGTACGGCGCTTTGGATATCGGAGCCGTACCTGGCATAAGCTCAATGGAAAACTCCACCTCTCTCTCTGGTGGCATACCAGAGACGTCTTCGGGAAAAACGTCTAAGAAATCTCTGACAATCGGAACATCTGAGGCTGACTGGCTGGGTTCCTCGGGGACAGATAAAAAGGTTGCTAGAAATGCCCGACACCCTCTATGCATGAGCTTCCTAGCCTGAACATAAGGAATAATGCGCGGTAAAGAAAAGTACATGTCCGGCTCAAATAAGAACTGCTCCATTCCAGGCGGTCGGACAAGAACGGATCTCCGCTGGAAGTCTATCAACACTCTGTTCCTCAATAGCCAGTTCATCCCTAGGATGATGTCAAATTCCGGCATCGGTAGCACGATCAGATCCGCATAAACAAGATTACCGTGCAGCTCAAGGTCTATATCTCGGATAACATTGGTAGCTGCCATCTCCTCGCCTGACGGTAACACTACTGAAAAGGCTGTATCTAGCCCAATGGTCTGGATCTTGAGAAAGTTAGCAAAGACCTCCGAAATAAACGAGTGAGTGGCCCCTGAATCTATCAAGGCCTTGGTAGCGGAACAAGATATAAAAATTCTCCCTGAAAGAGCGGAGCTCTAAGTTGAATCCCACTACAAGATCTAAACTTATAGACATGCAAAGGTCTAGGTTCCTCTAGCTTAATTTCCCCGAAATAAATCTGAGTAGAGCATGCAATCCTATAACAGTTCTAAGTTCAAAAATCTAAATCTCGATTCCCAAAACGCTGAAATTCAAATAATAACTTAAAGTTTAAAGGTACCTGTCAACAACATAGTCTCCGGGTTGGTTTCCGCGGCATGGAGAGCAAAAACCCTGCATTGGGTAGGCAGATTCCTCTGAGGACACTGCAGCAACATGTGGTCTAGACTGCCACACTTAAAACACTTTCCTGAGCCAGCCATAGATGCTCCAGGATGGCGACGTGAGCACCTGGGACAAACTGGGTGCTCCTGAGTCCTCGGGGCTGGGCGTCCCCGCTGCTGCTGCTGCTGCTGCTGGCCTCGGTTCCTGGGCGGTCCATAAAAAGGCCTCTTATTCTGCTGCTGATGCTGATGAGGAGGAGGGCGGTGCGGTGCCTGGACTGGGCGCTTGCCCTGGCGATCCCTCTCGATATCCCGCAGATCCTGCTCTGCGGCTAAGGCCTTGGAGACGGCAACCTCATAAGTAGCAGGGTCAGATACCCTAACATCCCGGCGCAAGATCGGCCGTAAGCCCACCAGGAAGTGCATCAGCTTGGCTCTGGCATCATTCGCTATCAGGGGCACAAAGTGACAGCCCCTCTCGAACTTACGGATAAACTCCGTAACCGACATATCCCCCTGTCTCAGACTCATGAACTCGGTGGTCAGCCTGGTGCGAACCTCCTCAGCAAAATACTTGGAGTAGAAAACCTCCGTAAAGCGTGTCCAAGAAAGTGTAGCCAATGTCAGGGCTACCGAAGCTCCTTCCCACCATAAGCGGGCGTCTCCAGTGAACAAGTAGGTGGCACATCGGACTCGGTCTGCGTCCCCCAGCTCCATAAAATCGAAGATAACCTCGAGGGATTTGATCCATCCCTCGGCAACCATGGGGTCAGATGCCCCAGAGAATTCCTTCGGGCGCATCTTCATGAATCGCTCATAAACAGCCTCGGGCCCTGTCGGCCTGGCTGCGGCTGCGGCTACGGCTGCGGCGTTGCCCCCCGCAAACTGTGCGAAGAACTGTGCCATCCCAGCTAACATCTGGGCACTCATGTCCGGTGGGGGCGGTGGAGGAGGTGGTAGGTCTCCCTCCGGTCTATGCTCCTCTCTGTCCTCTCGGCGAGGCTCCACCTCTCTGTTGCGCTCTAAAATGCGTCTAGGGGGCATACTGTTCCAACATAACCCATACGTAACTAACATGCATAATTCCATAATTTATTTTAAATGAACACTGAAATACTGAAAATCTGGAAGCATGCTGACAAAATAATTCATGCTTTAACTAAAATGCTGAACAAAATGCTGAACTGAAAAACTTACAGACCAAAGGCGTGGCTTCGTGAGCTTCTCGCGGTCAGTAGTGGTGAAACCCTATACAGAACCTCCGCTCTGATACCAACTGTGAAGGGCCTAAAACTCCTTTCTTGAAAATTTGCGGAAAATTAAAAATTTTTATTTTTAAAAGAACTTAAATGGCCTCATTCATAAAAATCACTGGTGAATCAAGTTCCATATTTCAAAATATTGCAGCGGAAGAAAATTAAATTTTTGCCAACAACAACGATTTAAAAATATCCAACGACTGATAAAATTGTTTGCGGAAAAAAAAAATTAACAACAGCTGCTCTGAGGTCCTCGGGTGCCACTACTGCCGACCTAAGCTGGCTCACTGGTCCCCGCCCTCGGCCCTGGCCTCATCAGTACCTACAACAATCAAGTCTAGTGAGCCTAAAGACTCAGCATGCATATATCACAGGTAACGAGTAAAAATCTGAATTAAAATATGCATGAGTTAACATATCCTGTCCTGAGGCATACTGAAAATAATCTGTACTTAGCAATTATAATACGTGCATAAATGAACTGATAATCACAGTAAAAATGTTTGCTCCTTGGAGCCTGTACTGAAATAACTGATAAAATTTTCTGTCGAGATTATGTTTTACGCCTGTGGCCACTGCACTAAGCTGAACTGATCGGTAACTGGCTACCGGGGAGGCTGAAACTGAACTGAGCTGGCCGGTCACTGGCGACCGGGTGGTACCATACTGAACTGATCGGTCACTGGCGACCGTATAAAATAACACTCCCACATAGTGAATAACCACAAGCCATATCGCATAAATCTCAAAAATAATCATTTTCTGTTTTCATGCACGTAACATAATTAACTGACGTAATGAAAAATCCTGTAATTTTACCAACTGGATTGAATTGGATCGTCCCCAGGCTCGCTGCAACCTAACTGTGCCATGAAAAATATGCAATAGCTTAAACATGACCAACTATGCAATTTACGTTCAAAAGATGCGACTATGACAACTAATGACTTCGCATTTAATCATGACTCCGAGCCAACTTGAACCGACACTGAACCGACGTATAGTCATGATTAAAATACGCTGAAAAATCATAAAATAATGCTCCTAAAATGATAGGGTCGAAATCTAGCTGGAATGGAGGCCAAAACACGAAACGCTCTTTCGAGAGTCAACTTGGCACATTGCACCGTAAATTCTCGTACGACCTCAAAAATGATCCAAATGACAAACGGTCAAAAACATGACCTTCCTAACTCAATGAGGCACTGTCCAGTCCAAGGACATGGGCTAAAAGCCAACCAAGAACTCGAACGAGCCTCTGAACCGACACAGCAAGTTGCTGTAATTTCCAGCAGCTGCGCAACTACAAGACTTGAGTTGGTTTCGAGACTATCGGCCATTAGGGGAGTGAACCACCGACCAGAGACTCTTACCAACATCCCAAGGAATGATTTGAACCATGGCTAAGGGCCCTAGGCCAGCCACAATCCGCATCACACCATAACTCAACCGAAGGGTCCAACCGAGAGCATCTTGAATGCGTGTGTAGTGTTTATGCTATGATCGATGTCTCGTGTCGTTCCAATGGCCATTTGATTGACCATGGCACGATCTAGACATCTAGGAGCATGATATGAACCGTGGCTAAGGGCCATAGGCCAACCAAGATCCACACCAAGCAAACACAAACCGAAACCAAAAGCTGTCCAACCGAAGTAGCCGAAGGGGTATAGGGGCTGTTGTGATGTTTTTATTAAAAACCGATGAACCATGGACCAAGCCACCAAAAGGGAAACTTAGTCACGTCTTAGACATGCTAGGGAAGTGATCCAACCATGGCTATAGGCCCTTGGGGCAGCCAAGATCAGATCCTTCCTCCATGACAAGAAACTGAATCTTTCGAACAACATTTCTGCACCTATGGGGACTTGCTGTCATTCTGAATTTCCAGCAAGCATGGGGCTGGTTTGAATGGACCAACATGGTCCTAATGCATCCTACTACATGTATACAAGCCGCCTTGGGAGCCTGGAGTCGATCCAATACCTGAAACTCACAAAACAAAAGAAACCGTGAAGCTTGCCAAGGAAATCGAAAATTCTGCATGTGTGGTTTCAAAATATTTTGACATGGATCTCGATTTTTACTTGAATAAACATGATCATGTACTGAAAAATAAATGATAATATGACTTGATTGAGGTTTGAAAGAAATCTAGACATGCCTGGTTTCGTTTTGAAAGAAAACGAACGAAACAACGACGACGCCGCACGGAGGAGATGGAGCGCTTCTTGTCTACCTTTCTTCCTCTCGATTTTTCTCCCTTTCTCCCTAGATATTATTCACGTTTTTTCTACTGAAAATGGGTCTGATTTCGGTGGGGAGGGAGTGTGATGGAGTGGTTATGAGGGGTGAGGAGGATGGTGCAAGATATAAGGATCATATCAAGATTAAGTCTTCATGCATTTGAATTTTAAATTTTGAATTGATATCAAATGAGTTGGTGGATGCTTCTAGGAGGTAGTGGCCGAAATTTTGCTTATTTTCTAGTCTAGGATATGTCCATTAATTAATTAAATTGTGCTCCCAAAAATCCTAGAATTATCCTACTAATTAAATGCAAAGAATTGGTCAAAGTTGATGAGTTGGAAAATGAATCTTCTAGCACTAAGGGTGGCCAAAAAATGCATGATAAAATAAAGGGAAATGTTGATTATGTAGTCAACTAATAATCCTTGAAAGCCTTACTAATCCTTTAAATAATTTAGTGAGCTAACCGCTTAATTTAATAACTTAAATGAGTTCATTTCTTAATCACCTCAGATAATTAAATTAAATCCTCAAACCTCCCTTTCTAACTTAAATGAACTTACTTGCTAGCTAAATTAACTTCTTCTGGAAATATTTCTCGAATCCTAAATTCTACCTCAAAACTCCGACTCCGGTCCGGCCTCACTGAAAATACTGAAATGCTAAAAATCAATCTACTGAACTGAAATAATGAAATAATTAACTTCAAACAAATGCATTTAAAATAATCATGCAATGAAGTCAATTAAATTTAAAAATCTAGAATTATGCATGGCTTATACGTCTACTGATATACGGGTTCTACAGTTTGTGCGTGGAGGGCTGTGCATGGCTTGACCCCAGCCAAGGAGCCGACCCCCTGAGGTCTGTGACGGGGCTAGGAGAAGGCTGAGAGTGGCTGGTCATGACCCCTAAGTGGTTCGTAGGGCTTTTGGTAGGGGTTCTCGGGTGGAGCGTGGAAGGGGTATTGTTGGGGGATGCTCACGTCCGAGAGTTTGGAGGCTTAGGGTGTGGTTTGGAAAGCCCAGGGGTGAGTCCTTGAGCTGGGCATGGTTCAGTAGGGGTCTGGTTTAGGTCGGGTTCAGTCTAGATGGGGCTAAGCTCGAGTTGGCTAGGTACGGACTTAGGGTGTGAAGTGTTCATAAAATTTCGGTTCTGTCCAACAGCTTTGGGGCACTTTTGGGGGCCTTAGTGGGTCTGGTATGCTAGGTTTAGGGGCTATTAGGATGTCGTTAAGGTGTAGTAAAAGTTTGGGAAAATTTGGTTAAGTTTGGTGCGATTCGGGTTAAAACCGGGACTTCTGTCCAAGTTTTGAAACAAATCGTTTAAATTTTTAAATGGACTCAATTTTATATGAAGAAAGCTTATAAAATATGTTCTGGGATGTTTTAAGGAGTTTGGTAAGCTTCGAGTCAAAATTTAGAGTTCCAGGGGTAAAACGGTAATTTTAGGTTTCTAGGGGCGAAATGGTCATTTTGCACCCTGGGTGAGATTTTGGTCCTAGTAGCGCCCTGAGCACATTTTATCATGTTTTAAATGTTTACGCATCATGTTTATGATTTTTATGAAATTATGACAAATACGGTGCATGCTTGGCTTTAAGGAAAAAGTTACGCATATGCATGTTTTTATTAAGTGGTGAATATGATGATGTTTTTGAAGGATGGGAATTGGTTGTGACTAATGATGTATATGTATACAATGACATGAGATATGATGAGTTCAGGCCAAGGCTCAGTGTACGGTAATGCTGTCACTGATGTCCCCGCCACCCTGTACCGTGGTTATACGTAGATTGATCCATTGAATAGAGCTGATACGAAAGCCACAACTAATGAACTGAATTTCAATTATATGAAAATGTATACGTATATGATGACATGATGAGACATGCTTTGACACGTTACGATTTTACCCGACACGTTTATGTTATGCTTTTAAGTTCATGAAAGATATGTTGAGTATGGTATTTTTCACTGTTGTGTGCCATGTATATATACTTTTTATTCCTAGTTCAAGTGTGTTGAGTCTTTAGACTCAGTAGGCGTGTGTGATGCAGGTGAGCTTGATGATGAGGGGACTGGAGGTGCCGAACTCTGAGTAGGCAGAACTTGTGCAGTGACACGACCCGAGGACCGCATGTTTTCCGCATTATGATTTACGAGTTTTGAGAGCATATGAACATTTTCATACGTTGATGATTTTAAGATTTTTATTTGTTTATGTTTACGTATGATTGTGGATGAGTTTGGTTATTTTAAACTGCATTATTTTTACTGTCAAATATTTAAGATCATTTTTAAAAAATATATTTTTCTGTAGAGCGCATGCATGCGAAACGTGTAAATGTTATTTAAAAAATGAGAGCTTTTATTAAAAAAAAATTTTCAGTTGAATTTTAAAACGAGCAGAAGTTTCATTGTTAGACCATCGAACGTAAATATTTTTCAAGAAAAAATAATTGAAACATGCTTATTATGGCTTGAATGATACGTCAAAGGTTTACGAAACGTGCCTTTCCGTTTAAAACGCTCGAATACGCGATCGTCGGCGAGGGGCACGAGAAGGGACGGACAAGCGACGAAGAACCCTAGCTTTTCTTCCCTTGCAAATTTTTAATTTTTGTGTGTGAAAATGTGTGTAATTTATTGCTGCTGAATGGTGTCAAAAAGACATAGGTTTGCATTTTTATAGATTTAATATGCATGATAGTTGGCTTAGGTTTTGGCCTTTAAAGTTTATGAGCAATTGGGCCTACTTAATTAAGTTAAATGTGGCCCAATAACCCTTATTTAATGAAAAATGAAAATTTATAAAAATTAGTTTCCAAAAATAATATTTTTTATCTTTTAAAAACTTTTCGTTTGCCTAAAACCAGCTTCCCGGTTAAAATCGAGCTCATCTCATAAAATAATTCGAACTCTATCATTTTTAGAAAGATTTAATCATTTTTAATCATATTAAAAAGCTTTGAAAATATTTAGTGAAAAATATTTATTCTTGTCTTGGTCGTTCTCGGTCTCCTTTCCCCAGCCTATTATCGAATATTCGGGTAAAATCCTTCGATTTCATGAAATCATGTCATATAATCATTTAATTATGCAATCATACCTTTAATCATAAAATATGCATCAAGTAAGCATTTAAAATAAATTAAATAAAACAATTAAGCAATTCAAATAATTTACATGCATGTGGTTAACGTAGGTTGGTTTTTCGGACGCTACACAACATGTCGTCAACATAAAGGTATACATTTACATAAGCAATGGCAGTACCTTTAGAAAAATGTTCACTACTCGTTTGTCTTGAAAATGTATTAAAAAAAATTCTACTACTCTTGGCTAAAATTTAAATATACATATATATATTTTTTTACACCATTTAAAATAAACTCACCAACTAATTATTTGAAAATCCAAAAGAAAGCATTCAAAACATGTAATATTAAATCGTCAAAAAAACCTAAACCTAATATTTTTCAAAATAAAGCATAAACATCCTAATCTCTCAAAAAGTATAAAAGTACTAAACGTCATAAAATCCTTAAAGTCGCTTAAATCATAAACATAATTTTATTTGCGGAAAAATAGGGAAGGTCATCGGGTTGTGTGCACCTTCAATCCACCAAGTTCAGCCATCAAGTCCTTCATCAATAGCATGCTCACCTGCATCGATCACACCTAAGAGTCTATTGACTCAGCAAACCTTAATCATGATAGCAAGTAATACATATACATTCACAAGCCACAGTGAAAATACTTTTAATGAAAAATCTTTTCATGTACATAAACTTCCTTTCATCATATACTTTTTCCTTTTCATCATATACATATATGTTCCTTTTATATTGAAGTCAGATCATCAATTCTGACTTTCATATTAGCTGTAGGTCGATGGATCCATCTAAGTATTACCACGGTACTGGGCGGCGGAGATATCAGCGACACTCTCACCCATCCACTCAGTCTTATCCTTACATATCATTGTATCATCGTATTAGTCACAATCAATTCAGCTCCTTCAACTTTTCATAATTCCATCACTTATAAAAACCCATGAACATATATGATATGAATCTAGCCGGGCATGGCATGCAAATGATTGGAAGGAGGTTCAAGGGAGCATTCCATAGACGTATGAGCAATCGAGAAGAGCTTGCAAGCAAGGTTCCAAGCCTCGAAGGGTTCGTGATGCATGAAAATGAGCTTGGTAGCCATAGGATTGTTGTGCAATTGTTAAAAGAAGTGGAAGACAAAAGCCTCAGCGCTCGAGCGGTCAAATTCTACCGTCCGAGCGCCAAAGTCACTGTCCAGAACGTGAATTCTAGAAGCATCGACACCCGAGCGATAACATTTTATCGCCCGAGCGCGCACAGTCCAGAATACCTGGTTCCTGAGCGTGCCCCAGCTGCGAGAAAATCTTAGTTTCCTAGTTTAAAGTTTTACTTATTTTGGCAAGTAGATTTTGATATCTTGATATTGGTAAACAATTTATCCTCGAATATTGGTCATTGTAAAACACATTATTCTGATTTTAATCATATTGATAGAGTTTTTCTCTCAACTTTACACAGCTTGGCTTTGTATACACCTTTGTGTGTTTCTCAAATCAAACTTATCAAAGTTTAATAATTTGTGGCGTTGGTCGATTGTTCTTCACTCGGATTGTAAAATACGAGTTCTTTGAAGGTTTGCTTGAATTTCGATTGTTTATCTTCGTTAATATTTGTTGCTAAATTTTTCGTCATTTAGAGGTGAATATTATTACCTTACTTGTGTCAAAAAGATCGGGACAACACAACCGTTTCTTTGTTTCATCTAATCGAGGGCGTGACTCCATTTTGAGCGCGTTTGCTTTTAGTGGTCAAAGAATCGCATCAATATAAATCATTTTTATTTTAAACCAAGCATGCAACATGTTTTTTAGCATTAAAGTTTCATCATAAAATTCCATAAATATTTGAAATAAACATTTTAACATTTAATACATCATTTAGGGCACTGCCTAAACGTCTAACATTTTTCAGGTATAAAATGACTGTTTTTCTCCTGAAACCCTAACTTTCCCAATTTATCCTTAGACCTTAAAACGACAACCCAAATCCATCCAAACTTAACATAATCCCTTAAAATATACTCATAAATATTTCTTAGATGTAAAACTAAGCTCCTCGATTAATTTTCAAATTTTTATTCAAATTTAGATGCACATCCCGGTTTTGACTCGTATTGACTCGAAAGTTAACCAAACTTTACCAAACCTGAACCATAACTTAATAACAACTAACTATACCATATAAAATCAAAATTAAGCCAATTAAGACCTTCGATCAAGCCTAGATCAGCTACTGAATATTTTGTCACTATTTTTCGAAAACCCTAGTTTGATCAAGTCATCCATTCCTTTGACCTAGCCCCTAAGCGAGTGGACCAACCCCCGACCAGTCCTCCTAGAACCTAGATGGAGCCCCTCAAGACCTTCTTAGCCCAGCCCTACAGCCCATGCATGTGAACGTCCACGGTTCATCCTATACCTCACGGCCGCGGCTAGGTAATGCCCAAGCCATGTGCCCCTCCTCTCCAGCCTTCCATGGACCACCATGGCTTGAGGCTAGGACCCTCACGAGTCAAGCCCTTTTCCTGGAATACACCACGCGCAGCCCTTTTCTAAACCTCTCAAAAGTAGAGCTCAAGTTATCCTAAATCCTGAAAATCATGCAGCCCTTAGCCTCCCATGTTCCAGCCTTGAATCGTGCTTCTATAGACTCTTAAACATGTTGAAAAACATCCCTTCAAGTACCCCTACCATGGTAGCCCCTTTGTGCATCATTAGCAAGAGTTTTAGAAAGAGAAAGTTCTAGTTTTATGCATATATGGCCATAAAAACGAAAATAAAAGTAGCGCATCATATTTTTCATGCAAAGATAATTAAATATACATAATATGGTGTGAAAGATGTTTGAAGAAAGATTAAGGTGTGCTTTTGCATATATTACGCATGAAAAATGGCTTGCAATGTGAGGGACTTGACGAGGGGAAGATCTTGCTGAAATTCTTCAAGATTTTTCATGATTTATCCTTCAAAACATTCATGTGTGCATGTTTCTAGGCTGATGAAGAGTCCTTGTGTGTGTTTGTGTGATGTGTGCGTGAGTTATTAGGGTTTTTGGTGAGGGTTTATTGGCTTATATTTTAATTAAAACACATGGTGCAAGTTTAGGCCCATTAACCTAGTATATTAGGCCCATTAAATCCATTAGATAATATTTAAATTAGTTTGTTTAGGAAAGTTTGTGAAAATATTAGTCGAGTTCTCAAAAAGTCCCTACTTTCATCGAAAGTTGATTGTCGATTTAAAATACGACTCGGCGCGTAAAAACACTTTAACTACATCATTTTCAAAAATACCTATTAAAATATACCATATATTAAATAATTAAAATAATCATTTAATAAAAATATTTTCCCTTATGTCCCCGTTCTCCGTTTCTCGATCGCGTCTCAAATAACCTTTAAAAACACAGTTTTATGAATTCTAGTATAAACTACATTTTAAACATGTAAACATGCCTACCATAATCAATTTATGTAATTAAAACAATTTAATTAAAATACATAAAAAATTTGATAACTTGCATGCATTTTTTTCACGTGGAGTTTCAAATTTTTGGAACGTTATATTTAATATAAAAACATTTGTTGTCACGGCCCAGACCACTTGTGATAATGTCCGCTTTGGCTTAGGCAAAATCCCACATCGCTAAACCACGGGAGAGATGCTGGGAATTTAAATGAGCGAGTAGCAACCCCTTGTGATGCGTTTTAAAGCCGTGAGGCCCTCGGGCCAAAGCGGACAATATCATAAGTGGGCTAGGCCATGACATTTGGTATCAGAGCGACTCCGCGTGAGTTTGGGATGGTGGGGCAAACCTCAGCGAAGACGCTGAGTCCCGAAAGAAGGGGGGGCATGAGAGGGCCCTTAGGCGAAATCCCACATCGCTAAACCACGGAGAGAGATGCTGAGCATTTAAATGAGCGAGTAGCAACCCCTTGTGACGCGTTTTAAAGCCGTGAGGCCCTCGGGCCAAAGTGTACAATATCACAAGTGGGATGGACCGTGACATTTTTCACGTTCGTTGATTTTGAAACCATTTGACTTCATTGTAGTGTCAAATTTCAGGTGCTTGTTTGAGTCCGTATAGTGAATCGACAAGTTTATACACCTACTTTTCTTGTCCGGGTACTACAAACCTGAAACGTCTGCTTATTCGTTTTTTTAAAAAGTACTAGAATTTTTTTTTTACACTCAATTTTCGGCCATGTACATTTACCACATGAAAATATTTTTATAAATATTTTTACCCTTTTAAAATAAAACATCATCCATCTAGCATTTTAAAAATCAAGTGGAATAGTCATAAAATGAAATCGTTCACTGTTTTACCAAACCTAAAAATCAATAAATGTTGAATATTGTAGCCCATACTAAACCTCTCAAAAGCTCTCAAAAGCATAAATAAAATGTCGTAAAAATCTTTAACTTAAAATCATAAACTTAAATGCGGAAAATAGAAGCGCTGGTCCTCGGGTTATGTGCACCGACAGTCCAGCAAATTCATCCATCAAGACCTCCAACATCATAATTATTAATATCACCTGCATCATACATACCTAGTGAGTCTAAAGACTCAACAAATCATATCCTTGATAAGAAGTAATACGTAATACAGTTAACATTTAACAATGAAAAATACTTGTACTTAAAGTATCATTTTCTTAATAATGCATAAACTTTAAACTTAAATATTTTAAAAAACATAAACATATTCATATCATATCCATATTCGTGTCCATATTCATATTCATATTCGTATTCATATTCATATTCATATTCGTGTATGTTGAATTCAGATCGTAATTGTGACTCGTATTCTTAATCGTATTGGGCGATGGATCCATCTACAAAAAACCACAGTACTGGGCGGCGAAGACATCAGCAACACTAACACCGGTCAACTGAGTCCATGGCCAACATAAAAACATATCAATGTATTCGTATTCATATCACGTATTCGTATCACATATTCGTATTCGTATTCGTATCCGTATCAATGAAAACACGATCGTCGGGCTCCCACTGGGACCATAACCCTCACGATATTTTCAACATATTACATATTTAGTCACAATCCCTTCACGTCCTTCAACATGTCGTATTTTCATCACTTAATAAAAACATGCATATAATATCGTTTTTCTTTAAAACCAAGCATGCAACATGTCTTTTAAATGTCCATATTTAAATCATAAAAATCATATACATTTAAAAATCATAAACATCCATGAACATTTTTAAAATAAACATTTTAACATCATAAACGTTTAAAATAAACATTTAAAATAAACGTTCTAGCATATTAAATCATAAAACATTTAAACATATTAACATCTTAAAAATCCATAAACATTTAAAATTAACATATTAACATATAAATATTCCATAAACATCCATAACCATTGAAAATAATCATATTAGCACATAAAACAGCATTCAGGACACTGCCACGACGTTTACTAATTTCTAGGTGTAAAAAGACTGTTTTACCCCTGGACGTATAATTTCTCGTTTTTACCATTTTTTTAATTTCATTGACTCTAACATGTCCCAAACTAATTATTTAAGCCTACATGAATTTTTTCATTTTTTTATTTAGCATAATTCGATGACTTGTAAATTAGTCTTTAAATAAGATGTATTACTGCGTTTTAATCCCGAATTAAATCAAACCTTAATATAAAATTCCCAAATTCAAAACGTAGAGTTATAATAATTATTTAAGCTTAAATATAAGTTTTCATAATTTTTTAAAACTTAAAACTAGGCTTTTCAATTAATTCGTTAATTAGCGTTTCGTACGGCGATTAAATCTCGATTAAATCCAAAACTCGTTATTTTGATCCCAAATTTTAAACATAACATTTCTAATATTTATTCTACCCTTCCAAGTCATGAGCCACCCCCGTGGACCCATGGATTCATTTTTAGCCTTTTAATTTTCGTTTTTGACACACCGACGAACACACCGAGCCATCTCCCAATTTACTCGAGCCACGCCCGAGACACCTTGAGCCAAAACCAAGTCAACCCACCTAGGAACCCTACTGACCAAGCCTAGCCCGAAAAACCAGCCCTGGCTCGCTCCAAAGCTGCTGAAACTTTACCCAATATTCTGCATGTGTGTGTGGGTGCCTTCTAGCCTATCTTAGGACTCCTAGCCAACTAGGACACCACCAGCCCTTGCCCACTTGACCCCTCATGACCTTAACCTCCCTTGGACCACGGCCAAACAATGCCCAGACCAACCCAGACCCTGGACCCTGCGCACAAAACACTGCATCAGTCCCTTGCTTGGCCGAGAGTCTCCTTCCTTAACATGAACTCCACGTTTTCTGTTGCTAGCCCTCTAACCATCGAGCCACCCCTTGAACCAGCCCCTCAATCACTCTTCTAGGACCCTAAGGACCCAACCTAGCCCCGCACAAAGTCCCTGGCCGAGCCCACAATCAATCTGCGCACAGCATGCACCAGCCTGCACCATGCTTCTCGGGTGGAGTCCTTGTTGACAAGGACTCCTCCTAGCCCTTTATTTTCTAGTCCAAGAGTGGCTAGGACTCTCACTCTACTCAACCACGTTTCTATCTAGCCCTGGTCCCAAGCCGAATCCATGCCTAGCCACCAAACCCTTGAAACCGAACCACATGATCACTAAGACAGCAACTTGTTCTAGCTTGTTTTCTTTTGTTCTACCAGCGTGTGTGGTGTGTTCTAGGCCTCTAAATTCATGTAAAACAATGTCTAAATATGTCCTAATCATGGCAACCCCTTTAACACATATAAAACATGATTTTGGAATTCAAAAACACAAATTTAGAACACATAGGCATGTAGTTACGAAAATTCAACTTTTGTGCTATGTTTTTCCTTAAAAATCATGCATAAACAATTACTATGATGTGATGATGTTTGAAATAAAGAAATATGGCGTGCCTTTGCGTATTTTACGCACGAGAAACCGTTGGCGATTGAAGAACGGCGACGAAGAGACGATGGCTTGAATTTACTTGCAAACCTTTGATGTTTTTCCCTCAATTTAATTGTGTGTGCCGTGTTTTGTTGGTGGTGGGGAAAGAGTTTTGGTTGCCAAAAATCTGAAGTGGCGTGTGAAAGTGTGGGGTTTGGGGTGGGTTTAACATAATAAATAGTTAATTATCTCCTTAATTAAGTTTAGGCCCATTAAGCATAAGTTTAGGCCCATTAGTCTTAATTAGGATTTAATAAAATTTAAAATAGTTTTGTTTAAATAACTTTGTGAATTTATTAGCCGGGTTGCCAAAAAGTTCGTATTTTTGTTGAAAAACCAACACCGATAAAATTTACGTCCCGGCGTATAAAATCACCTCAAAACCTCTTTTTTTCAAAAATAAGAAAAAGCATCACCCTTAATTTAAATAATTAAAAACCATTATTTAATAAAAACATTTTACGTTTTTCAGCCATCGGTCTCTGTTCTCCGATCGCAACTTGAATAATCCTTAAAAATACAATTTTATGCATCATGACAATTAAATCCTATTTAAAATATGATCATGCATGACACATAATCTATTAAGCAATTAATATCAATTAATTAACCATTTTTCAGAATTCCTAGATTTGCATGCCGTTGGATTACGTCGTCTTAATTTTTAGACCTTACAATTCCTCCCCCCTTAAATAAAATTTCGTCCTCGAAATTCGCTTATCTTCAATAACCCAAAGTTTAGATCCTAGTATCCCAAAAATCCACGCTTTTGCTGTGCTCCTCTGATCAAACTTAAGTTTTAGAATGTCCTTATGTCTCCTTGATTCCGTTTCGATTCTAATAGCCACTTTAACCGTTCATGCTTTCATAAGCAATATAAAAATGTTAAATAACTAAGTTACCCATAAGTATAGTGTCTGCCTCCTCCTTGGCTTCTTCAGTATTCATAGCATATGCTCTTCTCATAGTAGGTGCATTCTTCTTCGGGCAATCAACGGCTTTGTGCCCTTCTTCCTTGTATATGAAGCACTTAGTATTACCCCACACACACGGTCCATAATGTAGTCGATTGCACTTCTTGCATGGTTGTCCTTCTGCAGGCTTTGGTACTGCAGGTGGTGGCTTCGGTGGTTCTTGCTGCTGATTTTGACCTTGGGGCTTTTGAGGCCCCTGAGGTCTAGGAGGACCCGTATATGTCTTCTTGTTTGGATGATTATTATTCTGATGGTGCTGCCTCTTGCGTTGATTCTCAAAATCGATGTCCTTCAAAGACTGTTCAAACTGGAAAGCATAAGCGACGGCAGTAGCACAATCCAAAGGTAGCATCATCATAACATTGTTGCGAAGGGTAGGTCGTAGGCCATCCATGAAATGTCTAAGCTTCACTGCAGGATCCCTTGCAATTAGGGGTACAAAATGACAACCCCTACAAATTTCTTCACAAATTCAGCAACAGTAGAGTATCTCTGTCGGAGGCTCATAAACTCCCTCATCAGTCACGCTCTAACGTCCGCAGTAAAGTATTTCTCATAGAATATTTCCTTAAAACGAGTCCAAGTAAGTGTAGCAATGTCGACCCCATGCTCGGCTCTTTCCCACCATAAAGAAGCATCATCCCTAAACATGTAAGTGGCACACCTAACACAGTCAGCATCCCCCATGTTCAGATAGCGAAAGTGTACCTCTAGTGAACGTATCCAACTCTCTGCAACAAAGGGATCGGTGGTGCTAGAGAATTCCTTCGGCCCTAGCCTCCGGAACTGAGCATATGCATCATGTGGTGCCTAGGTGCCTGCTGTAACAGCTGATGCATCTGCTGTAGCTGCTGCAGTAACTACTGCTGTTGTAATTGTTGCTGCTGTATCTGCTGCTCGAAGAGACGAGCCATCCCTTCTAAAGCACGAGTAGCAGCATCCCCTGGAGGAGGTGGTGGTGGTGCATTCCCTTGATGATTCACACTGTTCTCGGCTTGATTCTCATTAACAGGGGCACGTCTAGGAGGCAATTTATCTGAACGTTTTCCAAATTCTAATGTAACTAACATGCATTTAAATCTAGGTTTTCTTAGCCATGTGACATATCCTTATTCATTTTAGCAATTTAAGCATGAAAAGCGTAAATACTCAAAAACCTAGTAAACATGTAACGCAAATATATTATTTATGTCATCCTGCCGGTAACATGTAAAACTTACAAATTGAGGCTTGACGACTGAGCTTTCTGGCGCTGATGGTGGCACAACCCTTTACAGGACCTTTGCTCTGATACCAACTGAAACATCTGCATATTCGTTTTCTTAAAAAGTAATAGAATTTTTTTTTAAACTCAATTTTCGGCCATGTACATTTACCACATGAAAATATTTTTATAAAATATTTTTCCCTTTTAAAATAAAATATCATCCATCTAGCATTTTAAAAATCAAGTGCAATAGTCATAAAATAAAATCGTTCACTGTTTTACCAAACCTAAAAATCAATAAATGTTGAATAGTGTAGCTCATACTAAACCTCTCAAAATCTCTCAAAAGCATAAATAAAATATCGTAAAAATCTTTAACTTAAAATCATAAACTTAAATGCGCAAGAATAGAAGCGCTGGTCCTCGGGTTATGTGCACCGACAGTCCAGCAAAGTCATCCATCAAAACCTCCAATATCATAATTATTAATATCACCTGCATCATACACACCTAGTGAGTCTAAAGACTCAACACATCATATCCTTGATAACAACTAATACGTAATACATGTAACATTTAACAGTGAAAAATACTTGTACTTAAAGTATCATTTTCTTAATAATTCATAAACGTTAAACTTAAATATTTTCAAAAACATAAACATATTCATATAATATCCATATTCGTGTCCATATTAATATTCATATTTGTATTCATATTTATATTCATATTCATGTTCATATTCGTGTATGTTAAAGTTCAGATCGTGATTGTGACTCGTATTCTTAATCGTATTGGGCGATGGATCCATCTACATAAAACCACAGTACTGGACGGCGAAGACATCAGCAACACTCTCACCGGTTAACTGAGTCCATGGCCAACATATCAACATATCAACGTATTCGTATCACGTATTCGTATTCGTATTCGTATCAATGGAAACATGATCATCGGGCTTCCACTGAGACCATAACCCTCACGATATTTCCAACATATTACATATTTAGTCACAATCCCTTCACGTCCTTCAACATGTCGTATTTCCATCACTTAATAAAAACATGCATATAATATCGTTTTTTCTTTAAAACCAAGCATGCAACATGTCTTTTAAGTGTCCATATTTAAATCTTAAAAATTATAGACATTTAAAAATCATAAATTAACATATTAAAAATCATAAACATTCATGAACATTTTAAAAATAAACATTTTAACATCTTAAACGTTTTAGCAAATTAAATCATAAAACATTTAAACATATTAACATCTTAAAAATCCATAAACATTTAAAATTAACATATTAACATATAAAAATTCCATAAACATCCATAACCATTGAAAATAATCATATTAGCACATAAAAACAACATTCAGGACACTGCCATGACGGTTACTAATTTCTAGGTGTAAAAAGACTGTTTTACCCCAGGACGTATAATTTATCATTTTTGACATTTTCTTAATTTTATTGATTCTAACATGTCTCAAATAATTATTTAAGCCTACATAAATTTTCTCATATTTTTATTTAGCATAATTCGATGACTTGTAAATTAGTCTTTAAATAAGACGTATTACTGTGTTTTAATCCCGAATTAAATCAAACTTTAATATAATATTCCCAAATTCAAAACATAGACTTATAATAATTATTTAAGCTTAAATATAATTTTTCATAATTTTTTAAATCTTAAAACTAGGCTTTTTAATTAATTCGTTAATTAGTGTTTCGTGTGGCGATTAAATCCCGATTAAATCCAATACTCGTTATTTTGATCCCAAATTTTAAACATACATTTTTAATATTTATTCTACACTTCCAAGTCATGAGCCACCCCCGTGGACCCACGGATTCATTTTTAGCACTTTAATTTTCGTTTTGATACACCGACGAACACACCGAGCCATCTCCCAATTTACTTGAGCCATGCCCAAGCCACCTTGAGCCAAAACCTAGTCAACCCACCTAGAGACATTACTGACCAAGCCAATCCCGAAAAACCAGCACTGGCCCGCTCCAAAAGCTACTGAAACTTGACCCAATATTCTGCATGTGTGTGTGGGTGCCTTCTAGCCTATCTTAGGACTCCTAGCCAACTAGGACACCTCCAGCCCTTGTCCACTTGACCCCTCATGACCCTAACCTCCCCTAGACCATGCCCAGACCAAGCCCAGACCAACCCAGACCCTGGACACTGCGCACGAAACACTGAATCAGTCCCTTTCTTGGCCGAGAGTCTCCTTCCTTGACATGAACTCCACGTTTTCTGTTGCTAGCCCTCTAACCATCGAGCCACCCCTTGAACCAGCCCCTCAAGCACTCTTCTAGGACCCTAAAGACCCAACCTAGCCCCGCCTAAAGTCCCTGGCCAAGCCCACAATCCATCTGCGCACAGCATGCACCAGCCTGCACCATGCTTCTCGGGTGGAGTCCTTGTTGACAAGGACTCCTCCCAGCCCTTGATCACGCTAGGACTCTTCACTTGACTCAACCACGTCCCTAGCTAGCCCTGGTCCCAAGCCGAACCCATGCCTAGCCACCAAACCCTTGAAACCGAACCACATGATCACTAAGACAGCAACTTGTTCCAGCTTGTTTTCTTTTGTTCTACCAGCGTGTGTCGTGTGTTCTAGGCCTCTAAATTCATGTAAAATAATGTCTAAACATGTCCTAATCATGGCAGCCCCTTTAACACATTTAAAACATGATTTTGGAATTCAAAAACACAAATTTAGAACATATAGGAATGTAGTTACGAAAATTCAACTTGTGTGCTATGTTTTTCCTTAAAAATCATGTATAAACAATTACTATGTTGTGATGATGTTTGAAAGAAAGAAATATGGCGTGCCTTTGCGTATTTTACGCACGAGAAACCGTTGGCGATTGAAGAACGGCGACGAAGAGACGATGGCTTGAATTTCCTTGCAAACCTTTGATGTTTTTCCCTCAATTTAATTGTGTGTGTTGTGTTTTGTTGGTGGTGGGGGAAGAGTTTTGGTTGCCAAAAATCTGAAGTGGCGTGTGAAAGTGTGGGGTTTAGGGGTGGGTTTAACATAATAAATAGTTAATTATCTCCTTAATTAAATTTAGGCCCATTAAGCATAAGTTTAGGCCCATTAGTCTTAATTAGAATTTAATTAAAATTTTAAAATAGTGTTGTTTAAATAACTTTGTGAATTTATTAGCCGGGTTGCCAAAAATTTCATATTTTTGTTGAAAAATCAACACCGATAAAATTTACGTCCCGACGTATAAAATCACCTCAAAACCTCTTTTTTTCAAAAATAAGAAAAAGCATCACCCTTAATTTAAATAATTAAAAACCATTATTTACTAAAAACATTTTACGTTTTCAGCCCTCGGTCTCCGTTCTCCGATCGCAACTAGAATAATCCTTAAAAATACAATTTTATGCATCATGACAATTAAATCCTATTTAACATATAATCATGCATGTCACATAATTAATTAAGCAATTAATATCAATTAATTAACCATTTTTCAGAATTCCTAGATTTGCATGCCGTTGGATTACGTCGTCTTAATTTTTAGACCTTACAAAACCCCTCGGATTGTTCCATAAATATTTCCTCTTCTAGTTCTCCATTCAAAAAAGATGTCTTTACATCCATTTGGTTAATCTCAAGGTTATGCAATGCGGTGATAGCTATGAGAACACGAATGGATGTAATCCTAGTACCGGAGAGTGTGTCAAAGAAGTCGTATCCTTCCTTTTTTTGAACCCTTTAGCTACCAATCGAGCATTGTATTTATCTATGGATCCATCTTCTTTGTATTACCTTTTAAGGATCCACTTGCATCCTAAAGGCTTACAACCCGGAGGGAGATCAGTCAACTCCCAAGTATGATTATGCGTGATGGAATCCATTTCATCGCTTATTGCTTCTTTCCAGAAAAGAGCTTTTGGATTGGATAGAGATTCTTGAATAGTTCTTGATTCATCATCTAACATGTAAGTCAGAAAATCATGACCAAATGACTTTTGAACTCTTGCTCTCTTATTACGTCTTGGTTCATCATTAATTTCAATCAAATCAATTGTAGATTCATAGGATCGTTTGTTAGAATATTCTTTCTTTTCCTTGCAAGGAAAGTTGCTTTCAAATAATATTGCGTTCCTTGATTTCATGATTGTTCCTTCATTTTTATCATAAATGGCTGACTTGTATACTAAGAAGCGATATGAACTGCTATCATTCGCATATCCAATAAAAATGTAATCAACTATTTTGGGTCCAATTTTAACTTTTTTTGGCTTAGGTATTTCTATTTTAGTCAAACACCCCCACACTTTTACATATTTGTAATATGGTTTGCGACCCTTCCATAATTCATATGGAATTCATCTTTCTCTTTGTGTGGTATTTTACTAAGAACGTGGTTTGCAGATAATATTGCTTCCCCCCACAGGTTTTGAGGTAAGCCAGAATTTATCAATAATGTTTTCATCATCTCCTTAAGAGAAAAATTTTTACGTGCTGCAACTCCATTGGATTGAGGTGCGTGTGGTGTTGTAATTTGATGAATTATGCTAGAGTTAGTGCAGAATTCTTCAAATGCAGTGACATACTCTCTACCTCGATCACTTCGAGTCATTTTGATTTTTGAACTCAGTTGATTCTCGACCTCATTTTTATAATTTTTGAAAGCTTCTAAAGATTCATCTTTACTTTTCAATAGATAGACCTTACAAAAACTTGTACAATCATCAATGAATGTTATGAAGTACTTTTTCTCACCTCGAGTTTGCACAAGTTTTAAATCACATACGCCAGTGTGAATCAATTCAAGTGGTTTAGTACTTCTTGTCACAAAATGAAATGGAGTTCTGGCCATATTTGCTTCAACACAAATCTAAAACTTATCTCATTGATTTTTTTTAAATGCAGGTAGTACATTTAAATTTGAAAGTTTTGGTAAGGTGTTGAAGTTAACATGTCCTAATCTTTAAGGCCATAAATTAGAACTTTTAAACAAGTAAACATAATAATTAACTTTATTCTTCGCCTCGTGGCAGATAACACTCATTTAATTCATCTTAAAAATACCATTATCTTGATACCCTTTGCCTACAAATATACCATTTTTAGTTCGGACAAACTTGTCCGATTCAAATACAAGCCTAAAGCCAGCCTTAATCAACAAGGATCCAGAAACTAATTTCTTTCGAATGTCTGGCACATGTAGACATTCCTCAACGATATCTCTTTCCCGAAAGTCATCTTCAATACCACTTTTCCAATCCCTATGAATTTAGAAGTAATAGAGTATCCCATAAAAAGTTTCATATCACTTGCAGAAGTGTAGGATGAGAACATATCTGATGGATCAATTTTGACACCTGCGATGGTGCTTTAAACAAAATATTTTCAATGAACTGTGATAGCTTGTGTTCTAAGAATTTAAACACTGATGAATTATATTGATTTTGGTTTTAAACCAAGCGAAAAATTGTCGAAATATTTCTTTGTTAACAAAACTGATCAGTTTAAAGCTTTTAGCTTGTGTCAACTGATTAACTGAAGCAAGGGAAATTCGAGCTTGTATCAGTTCAGTTATAGTGAGAACTGGACTGATATCAGCTGAACTGGTGATGCGACTTTCATTGTTGTACTCCCAAGGGCAGGTTGTCTACAAGTAGTATAATTCGGTGAGTCCTATATCGTATCCACAGGGAAGCTAAAGTAATTACAAGTCCACTGCAATGTCTTTTTGTTTTGTTTTTGTTTTTTTCTTTTAATTGTTCAAATTTTAATTTAACTAGTTGAGATTAAAGGATCCACTCTTAGTATTTTAATAAAGTTAACATTAATGAATATTATTGAAATCCATTTAATAAAATGGTTCCAATATATTAAATAATCATATTTATATTATGTTATAAATTATTATCTTATAAGTATATGATATATACCAAAACTTATAAATGTTGTCAAGTATTTATTGTGCTATATATATTTGTAAACACTAAATTAAGGTTCTTACTTTAAATGGTTGGTAAAACCAAACAAACATTTAAATGGTACCAAGAAATTAATATTATGATATATTCATATATAATAAATCAAGGCATCCACTTTAAATGGTTGGTAAAACCAAACAAACATTTAAATAGTACCAAGAAATTAATATTATGATATATTCATATATAATAAATCAAGGCATCTACTTTAAATGGTTGGTAATACCAAACTAACATTTAAATGGTTCCAAGAATTTAGTTTTACATATAGCAACAATAAATCAAAACTCCCACTTATAAGTAGGGTATAATAATGCTTAAAGAAATAAATATAATATAAATAATGATTAAATAATATAAAATATAGATTCTTACATTTTAATAACCTTATTATCATGCCAAGAGTTTCACCTTTTCATCTCAACTTTGGGAATTTAGTTACTCATTATTCAAAGCGTAAAACTTTGAATATGAAATTAATATGCTAATTATATTTAATTGAAAAATAAAGGAAAAATAAAGAGAGAAATATTATGAGGTCAAAGGTTTGTTCATAAAATGAGGGATTTCCAATACAATACAATGCACCCCTATTTATAGGCAAATTTGGGGAGACAACCACAAATAAAATATTATTTTTTTACACAAAAGTCTTCATTCGTGTTCTAAGAAATTATGTTATCATATACATCACTTTTGAAAATCTTCTCATCCGAATTTTTCTTTTTCACATAAAACAAAACATGTACATAATTGAGTTGTTTGAATTGTAGTATTTTTTTTAACCATTTGACTGCAATTTGAGAGATATGGTAAAAATGCTATAGCATGGTAAAACGGTCACTCCTTTGGTAAGTTTATTTGTTGCTTAATTTGATCCCAATTGTGAGAAGATTTTTATCTCATGCTTGTCACAAAAATTGTAGATATTATCATCAACTTTCTACATGTCCAAGAATCATCTTAATTCCATTTGCAATGCCAAGATTATTCTTGTTTTATCGAAACTGTAAAAATAGTAAAAACTTATAATTACACAACAACTTATTTTTTATACACTTTATTATAAAACATATAATATTTAAACATTTAATAAAACAAAAACTATAAATTTATATTATAAAACATTTAATTAATGTATAATTTTTATGTTTATCAACTGGTCAAATCAGTTTTAAAACTAAAGTTAAGCAGTTAAATGCACAAGATATATTTATGGATATTCGGATATTTCAACTGCTCCTATGTCACCCCTTCTACCACCTCGAGAAGGATCCACTAGAAGATTTTGATTTATACGACATCTTGTACAAACCCACTCAGCTTAGGACTTACGCCACTGCCTAACTGAACTCCTACTCTAAACTGAAGGCAGCACCTTCTAACCAACACTTGTTTAACATTTATGTGTCAAAGACTATATACACAAATTTAATGTCTTTGTGCAAGACTTCACTCAGCTATTCAATATACTCAACTCTCTGTATATGTAAGTGATTGTATGTGTGCGTGTGTGAGAACTTATCTATGAATAAAATATGAAAGTGTTCTCACACACTGAGGGAATTGTGCTTCTAATCTAAGCTAATAACACGTTGAAGTGTTCTCTCAAATCTGGGCTGATTGCTTCTTGTAAGCTGATATATGTTTAGCGTGCCCTTATTCTTTTGTCATGATTTTGACACATTTCTATATATATCATTGTTGATGGTATTGATTTAGTATTTATAGAGACAATGTGACCGTACACCAAGACTCATTAAATATGTTCGTTGCAGTTTGAATTTGTTCCTCGAAATTTGTCTTGTACTTTTCGACAGTCATTCTGGAAAATTTTGTCTTTAAGCTCTGCTGCAGCGTACATTATTGTACTTTGATCGAACACCTGCTTTTATACCGTTGTGCACAACTGGATTCACTTAGATTAGCTTGTCGAGTTCTAGAAATTGTTAGGTTCCTAATTGATCTTCTGAACTAATCTAGAAATGGTATGGTGAAATCAGTTGGCTCGTCAGCTGAACTGATTTCACTAATTCAGTTGAGCTAGTCAGTTGGGCTCTTCATCATTTGAGCTCTTCATCAGCTGGCCGGACTTCTGAAGGTCTTCTGCTGAACTACCTATCAGATGGACAATCAGTTGAACTGGTGTTTGATATATCGGTTGAACTGGTTCAGTTCGGATAATCAGTTGGTACTTTCAGTTTGCGACTCGATAGCTTTAGTTTGGCTCGGTAACTGATCAGTTTCAGCTTTATACGCATTTAGGTTAATTTATTAGAAACAAAATAACAAGTTTTTTTGACATCAAAATCAAGATTGCGAAGATGAAATGTTCCAACAATATCTTTGTCAGCACAGATGTGGCTATTTGAGCCAGTATCTTCCCATCATTTCCTTGGATTATCCACCAAATTGGCTTCAAACATAACTGCGGATAGATCAAGTTTAGATAAGTCTATTGGTACATGCATTTCCTCGATGACGTTGTCTTGCTTTAGTTTCTGATTTTTGTTGTCTTTCTTCGGAAGACAACAATCTTTGGCCATAAGATTCGGTTTGCCACAGTTGTAACAACTCATTTTGAATTACTTGTCAAGCAATGTTTTTTATCATTTTGAGAGCGCTTTCTGTTGTGAATGGTGCTTGATTATGTCAGATTGACCTTGGCCTCGGCCTCCATTGCCCTTTTGTATGTTATGTCTTCAGATTTTCGGCAATTTTTCTCAATTCGAAGCCTCACAATCAGATCTTCAAGTTTTAACTCCTTGCGCTTGTGTTTAAGGTAGTCCTTGAATATTTTCCACATTGATGCCAGTTTTTCAATAATAGCCGTCACTTGGAATGGTTCATTGATTTTTTGCTATCAACGTTTGAAGTCGGCACCAGAAAAATTTAGAGGATTTTCATTGAAGCGGCCATTACTTCTCCCTTATATAGGTGATCTCCCATAAATTTTGTCCAAAATGATTAATACGATCAAGACACCTCACCTCACCTAACGGGGCGGGGCCGGGCGGGCCTACCTACCGGCCGACTGCGCTCGTGTGTTTCACCGAGACCCAGCCTATCAGCGTCTTCCCCCTTCCAAAAACTTCTGGTGCCCTTGAGACCTAAACCTTTAGATCAAATTTGGAGCTAATAAGGAAGACTATACTTAGCTCATTTCCCAATGTCAGATAGCTCTCACTTTTTTTCATTCATACTCACTACTTATCAAACAATTTGATAGAAAATTGTATTGTTTACTGTATATATGGATACATGAGAAACTACATTTTAGTATGTTAAAATGAAATATTAGATGAACATATAGCATTATTTACTACGATTTCCTTGTAATATTGAATGTGAGTTTTGAAACGTCTCACTCATTTTTAAAAATGCGGAAATATTTTTTTTTTATAAAGCTCACATTTTTCAAATATCATTTAAAATAATCGTCTTTAATTTACAATAAAAATATCACAGTTTAAAATGACCAACATCAAATGTAAATGTAAAGGAGTAAAAATCTTAATATAAAAA
Organism: Primulina tabacum; assembly: GCF_025594145.1. Lineage (NCBI taxonomy): Eukaryota > Viridiplantae > Streptophyta > Magnoliopsida > Lamiales > Gesneriaceae > Primulina > Primulina tabacum. The sequence goes on from NC_134558.1 coordinate 15,300,909, forward strand.
TATAACATTTTAAAAAAATGATCTTAAATATTTGACAATAAAAATATCGCAGTTTAAAATAATCAAACTCATTCAAAATCATATGTAAACATAAACGTATAAAATTCTTAAAATCATCAACGTATGAAAATATTCATCTCCTCTCAATCTCATAAATCGTAATGCTGAAAACATGTGGTCCTCGGGTCGTGTCACCTTACTAGGTCTGCCTACTCAGAGTTCGGCACCTCCAGTCTCGTCATCATTAAGCTCACCTGCATCACACACGCCTAGTGAGTCTAAAGACTCAACACACCTGCACCGTTAATAACAAGTACATATACCTAGCACACAGCAATGAAAGATATCATACTCAACATATCTTTCATGAACTTAAAAGCATAATGTAAACGTGTTGTGTAAAATCATGTCATGTCAAAGCATGTCATCTCATATCATGATATACGTAAACATATCTTTCATGAACTTTAAAAGCATGAACATAACATGTCGTATAAAATCAAATCGTGTCAAATCATGTCATCTCATATCATCATATACGTGTCAAAACATGTCATCTCTTGTTATCATGTACGTAAACATGTCGTGTAAAATCATATCGTATTAAAGCATGTCATCTCATGTCATCATATACGTGTACATTTTCTTTTTAATTGAATTCAGTTCATTAGCTGTGACTTTCGTATCATCATGTCATCATGTCCGTCGATGGATCCATCTACGTGTAACCACAGTACTGGGTGGCGGGGACACCAGCGACACTCTCACCCGTCAACTGGGCCTTGGCCTATCATATTATCATATCATGTCAATGGAAATACGATCGTCGGGCTCCCTCTGGGGCCTTCTCCCGTAAACAGGCTCCCTCTAGGGCCTTTTCCCTCACGATATCTCCAATCATATCATCATGTCATCGTGTCATCGTATTAGTCACAACTAAATCACTTCCTTCAAAACGTGTCATCATATTCATCACTTAATAAAATAATGCATATACGTAATTTTTCCTTTAAACCAAGCATGCACCGCATTTATTATAATTGCGTAAAAATCGTAAACATGATGCATAAACATTTAAAACATGATAAAATGTGCTCAGGGCGCTGCCAAGACCAAAATCTCACTTCGGGCGCAAAATGACTATATTGCCCCTGGAAACCCAAAAATTATCGTTTCACCTTGGACCTCTAAAAATTGACTCGAAGCTTACCAAACTCCTTAAAATGTCCCAAAACAATTTTAAAAGTATTCCTATACATAAACCCGAGCCAAAACCAAACTTAACTGATTCGTTTTAAAACTTGGACCTAGGTCTCGGTTTTAAACCGAATCGACTCAAAGCAGTACCAAATTCTTCCCAATATTCTACCCTATCATAAAAACACTAAAATGGTCTTAAAATTATCACACCCAGTTCAAAACTCTCGGCCCTAAAATCTCCATCCTACCAAAAACTCTCGGCCCTACCCTCAACCACTCTCTTGTGCACTCATTCCCCAACACATCACCAACCTCTTAAATACTTTGGTTCACTACTATCCTCACGTGTCCATTACTTAGCCACCTAAGAATGAGTCACCACCGAAACCATGGGACTCCTCTAGCACCCACTTAACCAATCCTACTGCTACTCCAACCCCACGATGCATATCCCAACCCTCGGCCTCTCACTACCTTCCCTCCACCACAGCACCAGCAACTCACGGCTCGCTCCAGGACCTGTCACGGACCCAGGTGGGTCAGCTCCAAGGCCAAGGACGAGGCCATGCACCGCTGCGACTACCATTCGCTCGATCTACACTCAAAAACGTGGCCCCTCTTCACAGCTCTTCGATCGGCCCTCTTACCACGAGCAAGCTTTTGTTCCAGCCTACTAACCCTTCCTCCTCGACGCTTATGGCCCCTCAGGGCCCTCATCAGCAACCCCTTACACGAGGAAATCAAACGTGAGATGCAAGAAGGAGATATATGCATGGACCGAAACACACAAGCCTTACAAACTTGGATCTGCACACACACCGAATGAAAATACATATACATCACACATATCAGAATACATATACGCATGTATGATGCAGAAATAAGGATACAATGCGTGCCTGGTATTTATTTCGCAAGAAAACCGAAGAACGGGCGTCGGGAATTAAGCCGGAGAATTTTATTTTGCAAGAACAAGTGCTTGCCGAAACCTTGCAGGAGAAAGAAGCTGAAAACGAGAGGATACTGACGGGGGAATGAGGTGTGTCGGCTGGTTCAATTATTTGGGTATAGGATAGGTGTAGGTTTAGTTTAGGGTATTAATTAAATAATAGATAATGAGCCTTAAATTATCAATTAAAGTTTTAAAAAACTAATTAAGTCCAATAAACTTAAAATTAGGCCTATTAAATCCAAACACACTCCCGAAAAATATTTCGTGTTGGAAAGCTTTTTCAAAATATTAGTCGAGCACTCAAAAAGTCCCCTGATTCGATAAAATTTACGCATCGTTAAAAATTAAAATCATGCGGGTAAAAATACTCAATAAATCCCAATTTTTGAAAAATATATTTAAAACCACCTTATATTAATTAATAAAAACAAATCATGTACTTAAAATAATTTTTCTCAAAATCCTCCGGTCTCCGTTCCTCGTTCGAGTGCGAAATGAGACTTAAAAATCTTTAATGCATGAACCTTTAAAATTTCGTTAAATAAATTCTATCATGCATGAATTATGCATAAAAATAATTAAACACAAATTAATAAAATAAAAATGCATTTTATGCTCTAAAAGAATTTAATAAAATACCAAAGAAATTTAATAATTTGCATGCATGTAGTTCACGTTTCGATTTTCGGGACGTTACAATCTCCCCCCCTTAAATTGAATTTCGTCCCAGAAATTTGCTTATCCTTGATAATCACAAAGTTTAGAATTAGTTCTAGTATCCCAATGGTCCACGCTTCCGCGGCGCTACTCTGATTAAATAATAAATCTTAAGATGTCCTTATGTCTCCCTGATCCTAATTATTTTGCATGTCAAAATCCTAGTTTGTGAATCGCAACTTAAGGCGATTTATAGTGACTTAGTTTTATTCTACTATGTGCTCAAATTTTGACTTCTTTTTTTTTCGCAATTCCCAATATTTGAAATGGCAGTTCAAACTTATCGCATATTAATTTTCTTATAATATACTCAAGATGTTCATTGACCTATTATATTCCAATATTGAAATCTTAACATCATTCTTTCTTAAATTTATTGAACTCAAGATAAGTTAAAGCTTCAAATCCAAGTATTGGCATTCATGCTGTTCGACTTAGGAGATCTAAGCACTAAAATTTTCTAATCGACTTCTATCTTGGGTAAACCACTTACAAGTTAAACTTTATCTCAACCCCATAATAATATTAGACTAAGATCCTGGAATCGAATCTTTATCTTACCGCACCAAACTTACATAACCTAACTATTTAGAAGTACATCCCAATATAACGCTGTTGTAAATCTTAAGTTCGAGTACTGTTAAATCATAGAACCCAAAATATACGATGCCGATCTTCTACCTAAATAATAAAATCATTCTAGCACCAATTACATGCTTAAAATATTTTCTTTCCAATTACAATAAAGTTGAGACCTAAGACCATTGGACTTTCCTCATTGAAGCGAATGTCGCATTCTAACGTATCATTAATGTTTAATTAATACTAGCGTATAAAACTTAATAAGTTCTCCTATGATAATGATTGACTAATTCTAATAAATCAACTTCACTTATAACCCATAAATTCTAGAATTCTCATATCAAGATTTTAGATTTCTTATTCGTTAAAAATATTAATATTCGTTCATTGATAACCTATGATGAACACAACTCGTTTTTGTTGGTTTTTATTTCACCAAAAATTTTCTTACGAACACCTATTTAATAAACTTAAAATTCAAGCTTAGGCGACCCAAATAGTATTAGATAACATAATCTCAACACACATATTCATTTATTATCAAGTTTCTCAATAACTTTCAAAAATTTCTTAAAAGCAGGTGTCTACCTCAATTCTTATATGTGTCTATCAAGTAATCTAACCATCAATCATGCCCAACTTTTTGGAAAAATTTACCACAGTGAAGATATAATTTTTTAACTCCTAATATCATTATTAACACTTATGCTACATCAAACCTTAAGTTCCCAAAAATAAGTTAACTTAATGTATAATCTTATAACTTGATCAATTGGTAAATTTCATCTTAAATTGTTGACACTCTAAATTCTCAATTTGCCACAACATTATTCTATTAACGCTTTGATTTTCAAGCCCAATATTGGTTCATCCTACGATGCCCTTGATTACCATTTTATAACATTATAACTCATATATCTAAAGGTCCTAAATTTCCTTCAAGTCTAAATCACCGAAAATTTCTATCATTAAACCATTCGATCGATTCTCGCTTACTGTTAAACTAGTCTCCAAATTTTGCAAAAATTGAAAAATGAATTCTTAATTTTCCCAAAAATTATCCAATTTGTCTTTAGTTTCGAAATTCCACAACTACCCATAAGTTCTTGGCATTCCTAATTCCATTTTATAGGTTTCTCGTAACATAAAATTCAATAATTATAAGCTTATTAAACCCAATATCAATTCTCATAACCTAGAAAATTACTGATTTTACCCAAGTGTTCCTCAAAAGTTCGAATTTAATCCTCAAAATTTCAAAATTTGCAATTTGTCCTTAAAATTCTTGAAGATTACAATTTTGGCTCTATAACTCTTCTAAATTTGCATTTTTGTTCCCATAAAATTTTCGACTTGGCCTCATTAAACCTTAAAACTCTCGAAACTCAGAATTTAATCCAAAAGTTCGAAAATTTGAAAATAGTCTCTTAGAATTTTATTTTTATTTTTTTGCACTTAGGTCCTCAAATTATTGATTATTACAATTAGGTCCTTAAACTTCTCAATCCATTCAATTCAATCCTTAGGTCCCATTAAGTAGAGCATGCATCCTAAATAAATTCTACGTTTTTATACTTCTAAAGATCGTCGTAGTTTTCGAATCATTAATCCTTATATGAAATCCTCAAAAATTAATTCAACTAGCAACCACGATATATCAATAATTTCTTAGAAATTCTACAAGTTCCAAAAGCATTTATAATTTTCAAGATAACTTATGACCCATAAGAAGGACATCATTACTACTAACCTGCAAATCAATATAGTCAAATCATTATCAACCTCTCTTAAAGCCCAATATTCGAATTATTAGACACGTCCAACTCCAAACGTAACCAACATGCAATTTAATCTAGTTTTTAAACAGTAAATCCTTAAATCATAAAAGCAGTTAAACATATACCGTAGATCATCATAAAGCGTAAATCATGTTAACATGCAGGTGATAAGAGTAAATCATTTAAAACATTTAAATCATAAAAGCTTACAGACTTGAGGCTTGAAGACTGAGCGGCAGAAACTGGCGGTGGCACAACCCTATACAGGACCCTGGCTCTGATACCAACTGAAACGTCTCACTCATTTTTAAAAATGCGAAAATGTTTTTTTTTATAAAGCTCATATTTTCCAAATATCATTTAAAATAATCGTCTTTAATTTACAATAAAAATATCACAGTTTAAAATGACCAACATCAAACGTAAATGTAAAGGAGTAAAAATCGTAATATAAAAATATAACATTTTAAAAAAATGATCTTAAATATTTGACAATAAAAATATCGCAGTTTAAAATAATCAAACTCATTCAAAATCATACGTAAACATAAACGTATAAAATTCTTAAAATCATCAACGTATGAAAATATTCATCTGCTCTCAATTTCATAAATCGTAATGCGGAAAACATGTGGTCCTCGGGTCGTGTCACCTTACTAGGTCTGCCTACTCAGAGTTCGGCACCTCCAGTCTCGTCATCATTAAGCTCACCCGCATCACACACGCCTAGTGAGTCTAAAGACTCAATACACCAGCACCGTTAATAACAAGTACATATACCTAGCACACAGCAGTGAAAAATATCATACTCAACATATCTTTCATGAACTTAAAAGCATAATGTAAACGTGTTGTGTAAAATCATGTCATGTCAAAGCATGTAATCTCATATCATCATATACGTAAACATATCTTTCATAAATTTTAAAAGCATGAACATAACATGTCGTATAAAATCAAGTCGTGTCAAATCATGTCATCTCATATCATCATATACGTGTCAAAACATGTCATCTCTTGTTATCATGTACGTAAACGTGTCGTGTAAAATCATATCGTATTAAAGCATGTCATCATATACGCATACATTTTCTTTTTAATTGAATTCAGTTCATTAGTTGTGACTTTCGTATCATCATGTCATCATGTCAGTCGATAGATCCATCTACGTGTAACCACAGTACTGGGCGGCGGGGACACCAGCGACACTCTCACCCGTCAACTGGGCCTTGGCCTATCATATCATCATATCATGTCAATGGAAATACGATCGTCAGGCTCTCTCTGGGGCCTCTTCCCATAAACAGGCTCCCTCTGGGCCTTTTCCCTCACGATATCTCCAATCATAACATCATGTCATCGTGTCATCGTATTAGTCACAACTAAATCACTTCCTTCAAAACGTGTCATCATATTCATCACTTAATAAAATAATGCATATACGTAATTTTTCCTTTAAACCAAGCATGCACCATATTTATTATAATTGCGTAAAAATCGTAAACATGATGCATAAACATTTAAAACATGATAAAATGTGCTCAGGGCGCTGCCAAGACCAAAATCTCACTCCGGGTGCAAAATGACTATTTTGCCCCTGGAAACCCAAAAATTATCGTTTCACCCTGGACCTCTAAAAATTGACTCGAAGCTTACCAAACTACTTAAAATGTCCCAAAACATTTTTAAAAGTATTCCTATACATAAACCCGAGCCAAAACCAAACTTAACTGATTCGTTTTAAAACTTGGACCTAGGTCCCGGTTTTAAACCGAATCGACTCGAAGCACTACCAAATTCTTCCCAATATTCTACCCTATCATAAAAACACTAAAATGATCTTAAAATTATCACACCCAGCCTAGCCTCAACCACTCTCTTGTGGACTCATTCCCCAACACATCACCAACCTCTTAAATACTTTGGTTCACTGCTATCCTCACGTGTCCCTTACTTAGCCACCTAAGAATGAGTCACCACCGAAACCATGGGACTCCTCTAGCACCCACTTAACCAATCCTACTGCTACTCCAACCCCACGATGCATATCCCAACCCTCGGCCACTCACTACCTTTCCTCCACCACAGCACCAGCAACTCACGGCTCACTCCAGGACCTGTCACGGACCCAGGTGGGTCAGCTCCAAGGCCAAGGACGAGCCATGCACCGCTGCGACTCCCATTCGCTCGATCTACACTAAAAAACGTGGCCCCTCTTCACAGCTCTTCGATCGGCCCTCTTACCACGAGCAAGCTTCTGTTCCAGCCTACTAACCCTTCCTCCTCGACGCTTATGGCCCCTCAGGGCCCTCATCAGCAACCCCTTACACGAGGAAATCAAACGTGAGATGCAAGAAGGAGATATATGCATGGACCGAAACACACAAGCCTTACAAACTTGGATCTGCACACACACCGAATGAAAATACATATACATCACACATATCAGAATACATATACGCATGTATGATGCAGAAATAAGGATACAATGCGTGCCTGGTATTTATTTCGCAAGGAAACCGAAGAACAGGCGTCCGGAATTAAGTCGGAGAATTTTATTTTGCAAGAACAAGTGCTAGCCGAAACCTTGCTGGAGAAAGAAGCTGAAAACGAGAGGATACTGATGGGGGAATGAGGTGTGTCGGCTGGTTCAATTATTTGGGTATAGGGTAGGTGTAGGTTTAGTTTAGGGTATTAATTAAATAATAGATAATGAGCCTTAAATTATCAATTAAAGTTTTAAAAAGCTAATTAAGTCCAATAAACTTAAAATTAGGCTCATTAAATCCAAACACACTCTCGAAAAATATTTCGTGTTGGAAAGTTTTTGAAAATATTAGTCGAGCCCTCAAAAAGTCCACCGATTCGATAAAATTTACGCATCGTTAAAAACTAAAATCATGCGGGTAAAAATACTCAATAAATCTCAATTCTTAAAAAATATATTTAAAACCACCTTATATTAATTAATAAAAACAAATCATGTACTTAAAATAATTCTCCTCAAAATTCTTCGGTCTCCGTTCCTCGTTCGAGCACGAAATGAGACTTAAAAATCTTTAATGATGAAACCTTTAAATTTTGTTAAAAAAATTCTATCATGCATGAATTATGCATAAAAATAATTAAACACAAATTAATAAAATAAAAATGCATTTTATGCTCTAAAAAAATTTAATAAAATACCAAAGAAATTTAATAATTTGCATGCATGTAGTTCACGTTTCGATTTTCGGGACGTTACTAGTTTAATTTTTATTATTATATCTATATTATGGAAAAATTACAATTTTAGCAATGTAAATAGCATTTTTTCCATTTTATATCCAAATTCCTTTCAAGTTGCAGTTTTAATGCATCAAATACCTGGTCATTATTGTTTTTAGTTCTTTCTCATTATAGTAATGATGTGGTATCGGAAATTGATGATGCAAAATCAGAATTATTGATGTGGTCGACGCCATTTCAATACTCCTATACAAATGACTAAAACTGAAAACAAGAATCAACTTTTTATAATAAAATTGCAAATCAGAAGTTTTTAAGAATACAAATTGATTTTAATACTTTATATATAGCATGAAGATAATAGATTAGATCATGGTGTAATTTGTTATATCTAAAAAATAGTTTCATTTCAGATATTATCATGGAGTTAACAATGTAACAATGGCAACCTCACCCACCCTAAAACAAAGCATCACAACTCCAATTTCACAAGAAACATATCAATAATCAAACATTGATAGAGTACCTTTGACAACATTCACATGCACACACAAACCTTGACATTCATAAAAACCTAATTAACTCCAACATCAATCACACCCTTGCACTAACTTCAATTGATAGAACAGTATTCCATGACGAGAAACCGAATACCCATTAAAAGACTAGCCAAGCACGATTATTATGTATCCCTAACTTCAAATTCATTGCGATTCTTGACAACAATGTCATACATATGCATGGACTTGAACTTGTTGAAGTCTTTAGGAAGAGAGATCAGATGAACTGTGGATCTTTTATGGAACTGCAACAAATCGGGGTCATAGTAATACCGCTCCCATCCTAGGGACAACAATTTCCGCTCAAGAATGTTATATGAAGTTATCACATCACTTGAAGGAAGATGGACCAAAACTTTCTTGGTATTGCATTCTCCCGCATTCTCAACGAGCCGGACAACGCCGTTTTTGAATACCCAAACACCAGACATGTCGTCCTGTTGTTGTACGTGCTATGGATTCAAGATATGTATGGGACTGTGGATTATATTGACACTTACTATTTGGAACAAGGTGAGTGATACCGTGTGTAATAGCTCAATTAAGCTGATAAGTTTCTGTATCATGCAAAGGTTTATTATATAGTGGATGCCCTGGAATTTGCTTTTTGTTCTTTTTACTTTTTAAAATAATACCCGTATGCTATCTAGAAATTGAAACTTTTTTATTCTTGAAAAGCCACTTTATCAATATTAATGCTTTATTTTTTTAAAAAATAATACTTATGTGAGACATCAATTAATTTTACAAATTCTGGAAAGTAAAAGCATACATATATATGCAGTTCGCGTAATGATTTTAAGAATTTGTAAATAATATGAAAATGTAGTACTGGTTACGAATATGTTTTGGAAAGCAAGATTCAAACAAAATTGTGATTTTAAAAAAAATTGGGAACTAGGTTCCTGTTGTATTTTTAAATAAAAAGTTGCTTTTTAATTGATTCAAGCACAAGAATTTCGGAAAGAGCCTTTCATGTGGTGATAAACTTATTTAAATAGCTATTCTACGTCCCAAAACCCTGGTGAATAAAGGCTACATAATTAAATATACTATATTTTGTCTTAATGGGTTCCAAAGAACCTTCTCTCAATATTCTTACATGCATGCAATAATATATAATAAATTACAAATTGAAAACTATGTTTAATCCATTAAATTTTCAAATTATAGTTATATAATTAAGTAGTACTAAAGGAAGTAATATATTTTCAATATATGTAGCTGTAAAATTAAATTTGTAATATAAATTTATATTAATACAAAATTCGAAAATACAAAATCAAGCTTCAAGCATGGCACGATCGAGTGTGACAGATGCTGTTAGTTGTCAAAATCAAACTCGTGAGAAAGAAATTTACAATTTTCTGTTGGATCTCGGTTTTATCGTGCCCAAAACGCAGCGGAAGTTTTAAAATTTTATTTCTATTTTGACAATCAAAATATTTGTTTGAGTATTCGTATGGTTTTATATATTCAAACATTATAAGGCGTTAAAATATTATACCATTGGTGAATTAAATCACTTGGTTCCAACTAATCCGGTATAGGCGGATATAGCTCTTGATGAATCCCTACGAACTTTCTTCAAGAATTCTTTTCTTTATTCTTCTAATCAGGTCCATGACTAGATGATTTGTTTCTCTTCTAATTTTCACTAGAAAAATTAGAATAGATTTTACGTTAGAGATCAAATTTTGAGAGACGGCTCAAACTTTTTCCAAAAAGAAGTGGCCGAAATTTGGAGAGGAGGAGGAGAGTGATTTTTCGAAAATCACTATGATGGAGGCTAGGGTTATGGCTTGATTAATACCTGTTAAGAGAATATTATTCTCAAGAATTTTGGTGTATGACAAAAACAAGACAGCTCGAAAACAGTTGTGGTTTGTATATGAGATATGCATCAATTCAACCGCTCGGCTCATCAGCTGGAATATCTTCCTAACCGGCTAAAGCTCAAAGAAGTCTCAACCGCTTACTTCAGACCGTTAGCATATTCAGCTTGGACTTAAATGATCCTCAGAACCGGATCATTAAAGAGAACCGTTTATTGCTCGAAGACATTCTCTACCGGCTTAATACATTCAAAGTATTACACCACCTTGAAGTCAACGTATACATTCATCAGTTCCAAGAATGATATGCATTTATATCTTTATCCTAGACAAGGAAGACCAAGTATAGACTTCAAGTTCTGATGAAAGAAGACAGTTACCATAAAAAGAACTCCTCAGGTAAAGCGCTTCAGAACTACGCTGAGCAAAAGGAACATTAAATGCTTTTACGAAAGATCATTTAATTCTCATAAAGACGACAGCAACACATCTGTTCAGTGGATCAGGTTAACGTTGCTGCATCCTTTCCGACCGTTAAGAAGATCACGTATATATTAACGGAGGAGTGTGCTAGCTTAGACAACCTCTTGATCTACAGCTAAAAATCTCGTTGCTAGCATACACAAAAGATCTCAGAGCGCTATCAAAATCTTATATACTTCATCGCTCTTTCAGCACGCTTTAAAACATCATTACATTCGATCTTCTAAGGATCAATTCCGTGCTACTCAAAACAAACTGATTGTTAATATCAGTAACCTTTCGGTTATTTGATTTAATCTCAGTAGCTGGTGAACTAAGTGTTCTTAAAATCCAGAAGTGTAAAGTGATCACTAAGAGTTTCAAAACAGGCAGTGTGTTAAGTCCTTATTGGAATGGGCTGTTGCAAAAAATTTGTAGAACCAAAGTCTTTTAGTGGAAACCTTCCTAAGAAGGAAGAAGTGGTGACGTAGGAGTATTCATTCTCCGAACATCCATAAAAACCATTGTGCCACTTTACTTATCGCAAGCATTCTCTTTGTTTCTAATTGTTGAATAAGCTTGTTAACGTGTTCAAGTTTCTATTGGAAATTGTGAAGTGTCTTCCGCACTAAATAGTGGTTCACATTTCCAACCGTTTGAAAAGAATGGTCTCAATCGCCTAAAAACGGTCGAAACGAACATTTTACACGAGAAAATTTGAAAGAGTTCATTCACCCCCTCTCTAAACTCTTTCCCGATCCTAACAAGTGGTATCAGAGCGGGGTCTTCTCAAACACCGATATCCTTTTTGAACACTTATGGCTTCTTTCAATAAAATTCCGATGTTCTTTAAAGAAGATTATGATGATTGGAAAATTCGTATGCAGGCACATCTAGTAGCCCAAGATGATGATATGTGGTATATTATCACTGATGGGCCGATGAAAATCTTAAAAGTTAATATAGTTTCCGCTACAATCGAAGGTGCTCCTCAGATGGTAGAAAAACACAAATCCGAATGGACAGCTGAAGACAAAAAGAAGGCAAATCTGGACAACGTTGCAAAAGACATCCTCTACAAGACTCTGGACAAAAATATGTTTGCCAAAATCAAAACTTGCACTACTGCTAAGGAAATATGGTAAAACTCACTCAATTATGTGAAGGCAACGATCAGACAAAAGAAAACAAGTTAACTGCCGCCATCCAGAAGTTTGATAATGCGAAAAAGAAGCAATGAGAAACTTTGGCAGAATTTGATGAAAGCTTCAGTGGTATTATCATCGAACTCATTTCATTAGGAAAATATTATTCTAACTGTGAAATTGCATTAAAGTTTATGTGAGCTCTTCCAAGAGAATGGGACGTAAAGACTATAGCAATGCGAGAATCAAAAGATCTAAAAAAGCTGGAACTTCATGACCTCTTCGCCGACCTTAAAGCGTATGAGTTCGAGCTTGGGATACGAACTGAAGAAGAACTATCCACCTCTCAATAAACAAAGGTATTGGCAGCTACCACAGTGACTCTTTCGGTCAAAGAGTCCACAAGTAAGAAATCGGCCGAGCAATTGAGCAATGAAGCCACGTCATTGTTTGTTAAAAAATTCAGTAAATTCATGCGTAAGAATCAATCACAGATGAATAAACCTCACTTCAACAAGGACCATACTGATGATGGTCAAGCTTGTTTTAACTGTGGAAAGAAAGGAAACTTTATTGCAGAATGCAACATGCCAAGAAAAATGAAAAGAAATCAAGTGACAGAAGACGAGTTAAAGACAACAAAAGATTCATAAAAAAAAAAGAGTCAGCGAGTCTTAGTTGCAGAAGAAGATAAAGGCAGATGGGCTGAATCAAAATCTGAAAAGTCCATTTCTTAAGAATCTTCAAGTGAAAGCGAAGATGAGAAAGTAGAATCTCTCATGGCCAAAGAAGATCAAGAATCTACTGATGAAATGGTATTTGACTTTAACTCTGATGAATTCACACGAGATGATCTTGTCACCGCACTTAACGACATGGTAAATGAGTTTAATAGGCTATCACAGCAGTTCAATGAAGCCAAAACAGAAAAACAAAACTTGGAAAACAAGTTAACTCTCTCTAGCTATTCGCAACAAAAAGTGGTTGACAGTTTGAGAGTAAAGTTAAGTCTGTTAATGGCTGAGAACGATGACCTGCGAAGATTGTTTCATGCTACGTTAAAAGAAAATAAACGGTTGATAAATACAATCAACACTTGGAACAAGTCCTCTGTTTCTCTTAACAGGATGCATGAAATGCAGAAAGCGGTCGGAAACAGAACCGGACTAGGTTATGACATTAATGAATGCAGCACCTCTGGAGGATCAACTCAACTGTTACTAGAGAAAGACAGTTTAAAACCAATTAAATTTGTCAGATCTAGTACGGTATATGAACATGGTAAGACTGGAGATCAAGGTACTCAGAATGTAAATCTTGAAAACAACAGAAGGCGATGTGATTTAGGATACGTCGAAATTGAGAATGCTAAAACCAACCGATCATGGCTCAGACGCAGGCCAAATACAACCATTCACAACGGTTCAGGTTGGGCCAGCAGAAAGTCAGGGTCAACCAAAAATCATTCAAAAACTAGACCAAACCATTACTACAATAGCTGACCTGTTCAAAAGAGGTACCGATTGAGTGACAATGACAGACGGTCGAAACAACCTACACCACTTGATTTTGCTCACAACAGCACTTACTTTAGGACACATCATGAAAAATCCTTCAGGATAATTCAAGTGTGAATTCCTAAAGGACTAATAAACTTAGGACCCAAATAGAAAAGGGTACCAATCTCCTATTTCAATAATGACAGGCAACAAAGAAAAAGAAGCTGGAAGAATCCATCTGATTCCTGGCTAGTGGTTGCTCTAGACACATGACTGGAAACAAAATCTTTTATCAGAAATAGTCAACTACAAAGGTCCAACCATCACCTTTGGTGATATTTCTAAAGATAGAGCTGTGGGTAAAGGTAAGATTATCCACGACAAAGTTATCATTAAAGATGTGCTTCTTCTAGAAAATCTATGCTATAACTTGATAAGAATAAGCCAACTATCTGACAAGGGTTACATCGTTGAGTTTCAAAAACTCTTATGCACCGTTAAAACCACATCTGGTAATATCATGGTGTGGGGACCCGGACGCTAATTCATTTCTTACTCATCTTTGGGAATAATTAGATCAATTAAATAAACAGGGTCTAAATTTTTTTTTTAAAATACAAGAGTACGCAACATATGAAATAACTCTTATTTCATTTACAAGATCAATATCCAGATCTAAGTACAAGTCTTGTACAAAAGTGAATCATAATAACTACTGTTCATTCACTACATTTCCGCTGATGAAACAGATCTACTTCTGGGTCCGAATCTCCACGCTAACGTATAATCTCTCATCCTCGTCTTGACCCTGAACCTGTCTCACCTGTTGTCATGCACACTTACAAACACAACAACAGCCGGATAGCTCCGGTGATAAATACATTCCCAGTAAAAATCATGTATACATGCATTTCATATAAATAGATATAAAAGCATGAAGCAGATATCCATAACATGTATCACAGTCAGAAACATGAATTGATATCAAACTGTAATCACACTCTGAACATGTATCATAATCAGAAAACATGAATCGATATCAAACGGTAAATCACATTCTGTGACTCTTAGACTATAACTCGACTCATTCCTAATCTAGGGATCCCGATCTGAATAAGAACGCAACAATCTCCCACCTACTCTCCCGATCGTGGTGGTGGTACGTTCTTATTACGGACTTTGGTCCTCTCTATATCGAATCTCAACAATAGGAGTCGCTCTTCTCCTAGGCAACATCGATATGACCAAACGTACGGTGTCTTGGCGACTCAGCCGAAGACTTGGCACATCAGCCAATGACTAGGCACATCAGCCCAAGGACTAGGCACATCAGCCCATAACTCTACACATCACATATGCTTAACTATAAATCAATAGAATATGCATATCAATCTCAAACATTGCAACATATCGAGGCAATGACAACTCAGTATGTGATTTTGGGAAACTCAAGTTAAATCAAACTCGAGTTGTGCAATCCCGAATCAACATTAATTTATACCTTTCTCTTCTTGGTCTGACGAAGTCGAAGTCTCGAATTCAACTCTGTCCATATTCAATCTGGTAACGACAATATCGAATATACTGTGTCAATGTACCACTCGATTCAAGACCTGTTCTGATCAATACTCAAATCTAGACATAATCTGATCAATGTCAACTATACAACGATACAATCTCAATCAATAGCGAATCTGATTAATATCAATCTACCCAGCAATACAGTATCAATCAGATATCAACCCCAACACCTCATAATCGATAACAACACAATTCTGATTTCAATTTGCTCTAATCACAATCAAATCAACTCTGAAAATTCATAACAATTTCATACGGTATCTATTCTTCGATCCGGTTTCGATTATACGATGTCTACTATGTCAAGAACAGCATATATCAATCATATCTGATTCTGCCAGTATCATAATTTCAAATAATATCAAAACGTAATAAAACTTACGTCCAGTTGAAGCCCTCGTCGCTAGAAACACGATACCGAAGTCGGATTCAAAATCAGACGGACGGATTTTGCAATAACAATACATGAAAACACCAGGTATATCTGATAAAAAGGCGGTAATACGAGTCGATAGATACGATCTCCTATCTTCTCGAGAATATCGTACGGGCCAATATAATGTGGAAACAACTTCCCCTTCATGCCAAATCTGACAATTCCTCTGAAAGGTGAAATCTTAAAAAATAATAGGTCTCCTGCCTCAAATATCAATGGTTTACGTCGAACATAGGCATATTCGGCCTGTCTATCTTGAGCTGTCTTCATTTCTTCTGAATCATCACTTTTCAGTAATATCTCTAATCATATCAGGTCCAATCCCAGGAACCTCAGAGCTATCATCCCAATAAAGAGGGAATCTATACTTCTTATCGTACAACATTTCAAACGGTGCCATCTCAATACTCGTCTGATAGCTGTTGTTGTAAGAAAACTCACAACATGACCATAAATCCTGCCAACTAGTGCTAAAATCAAGCACTACAACTAAGCATATTCTCCAAGATCTGGATAATCCACTCTGACTGTCCGTCAGTCGGTGAATGATATGCAGTACTCAGATATAATCTAGTATCTAGAGTTTGCTGCAAACTCTGTCAAAAGTGCGAACTAACCAAAAATCACGGTCTAAAACAATCCACTTCGGTACTCTATGCAGTCTGACCACCTCTTGGACAAAGATCTCTGCCATTGGATCATATCTGTACGTCATCTTGTACGAAATAACACATGCGAATTCGGTCAATCTATCAATTACGACCCAAATCGCATCACAACCTCGGGAGGATCTCGGTAACTTCGTTACAAAATCCATGGAAATGTGATCTCATTTCCATTCAGGAATAGACAAATTATGTAATAATCCTCCTAGTTTCTATCTTTCTGTATTTACCTGCTGGCAATTCAGACATTTCGATACAAACTCTACAATATCTGATTTTATCTGTTTTTCTCAAAAACTGTCTTTTCAGATCATTGTACATTTTCTGCCATCAGGATGAACGCTGAATCGACTGCTATGTGCTTCTGACAATATCTGTCGTTTCAAATCTGAAATATTCGGCACACAAAATGATTATTAAAATATAACACACTGTCACAAACCTGTTACTCTGATCGATGCCCTGCTCTGACTGTCGATATCGAATTCTGAACATTCTGATCAACTTTCTGAACTGCTTAATTCTCAAAATCACCTATGGTTCGGACTGTACAATATAAATTCTCTAATTTCTACTATCTGTTTCAAACACGGATTCATAACAACAGCAATATTCAATCAGATTTGAAACATCACTCATCGATACTGATCTGCTAAACTCATAAAACTGTAATTTCTGACAATGATATCGGTCTCAGCCAACTGATCACGACTTCAACTATTCTAAGATCAACCGATATACTATCTTCGGATCTAACATGTTCCGAATACAATCTGTCTAGGCCAAGATTCACATCTCAACAGTTTCTGTATACAACATTTCAATTCTCAGAATATTCGATACGATTTTCAAATGTTCGATCTGATCAGTCATATGCTTCAAATATCTCAGGATATCATAGATGAAATAATCATAGATAAAACGAGCATAAAATCATCAGAATACTTTTGAACACAGGGTTCATCAACCCACAAACATAGCTGGGGCATCGCAAATAGAAACACTCAATCAGATGTAACTCTCGGCTAGAAATCTTCTAACTGGTCTTTCAAGTCTTTTGATTCAATCAGTACTATCTGTCCAGTATTTCAAAAATAAGAACTGTACCTGGTACGCAATCAATGCTGAAATCTATCTCTCTGACTGGAAGCAATTCTGAAATCCGATCTGAGAAAACATCAGCAATTTCATATACCACTGGCAAATCAGCCAATGATAGGCTCGATTTCAGTAAATCAACTGAAAACATAAGGAATCCTTCCGTTCCTTTCCGTAATAATCGAGTCCTCAACATCGTTCATATCCAAGGAATTCTAAATCTAGAATCCTTACCGTAATTTCCGTTCATCAATCATATCCATCTGAATCTTTCAATCTTTTGGAAAAATCAACGGTAACTCTGTACTTGGTCAACATATCAGTACAGATAACGTAGTCAAAATCAGACAACCCAAGTAATATACCATCTAACTCAATCTCATATCTATCATACTGTAACATACAAGATCTAACAGATGTCACTGATAGAAAACCTCTCCCCAACAGAAAAATCAATACTACAGCAGATAATAACTCAACAGACAACGCATATATCAATGCAATTTATACAACAATAATTGTATGGAATGCATTAGTATCTATCAATACATATGCAAAATAACCATAAAGAAAACAATTACCTTCCACTACATCGTCAGGTGTGTCCTGGCCTTGGCTGTGACTGAGGAGTCGTCGATGGTGTCTGGAAAAAGTGAACAACATATACTCGTCTATCTGTCTGAGCCCCTGATCCAGATGATTCTGCTCCCTGGGATCCCTGGGAACCTCGTTGTGGACAAACTCTAGCAAAGATCCTGACTGTCTGCAGATACGACAACTACTAGACACACCTCGGCATTGCTCTGTGGGATGTCTTCCTCCACAAGTTCTGCAGTAAACCCCAGTATAACTCTGGCTAGAACCACTGGAGCTAGAGGAACAACCCTAACTTCTTAAACTGCTTCTTGCAAGCTTTCAGGAAATCTTTCTTTCCCCCACTACTACTGCCACTATAAAATCTAGACAGGGATTGTAAGAATTGAGCTGTAGGTTGGTGTTTCTGTGGGTGAGCAACATACAACATTCCTCGCTGTTGCATAAAACTTGCCTCAGCTCCTTTTGCTCTGTTCAAAGCGTCAACAAAACTATGGGGTCGCTCCACATTTATCAATGCAAATATCTCAGGATTCAATCCATTGATGAACTTATCAGTTATAGCTTCATCGTTCCCAACCATATGAGGCGCAAAACGTAGTAAAGTAAAGAATTTTGCTACATATTCTTCAATATTCAATTGGCCCTGTTTCAAGTTGGCAAAATTTGTACTCTTATCTTGTCGGTACGATACTGGGAGAAATCTTTTATGAAACTCAGTTTTAAAGATTTTCCACGTAATCACGGTACCATGCTGTTCTAAGGCTTCCTTGGTTGCAATCCACCAACTCTTTGCGACCTCGTGTAACTAGTGTCCAATCAGTTTAACTCGGCGTTCATCTGGGTAATCAAGTGAATCAAACAGCATTTCAATATCATTCAGCCAACTCTCACAGTCATCAGATGTAACGTACCGTACTTTTACTATTTAAAATTTGCGGAAAAATTAAAAATTTTCTTAAATGGACAGGAACGTTCAAAATTCGATAAAATAACTGTACGTCTCAACTTGTCGCAACGAAAGATCTAAAATAAAGTTTGACATAGGTGTTTGAACATTTTCATAAAGACTTAAAAACATGGGCGGTCCTCGGGTTTAGCCTCCCACTCAGTCCAAGCCTGCTCCTTGGTCCCCACCTCTTGTCTCCTCATAAACATTATCACCTGCATCGATCAAGTCTAGTGAGTCTAAAGACTCAACACGTATAAACTGGAAGTAACGAATAATACGTAATAAAACCACAGGACAACTTTAAAATAGAACATACATACTTGAAACTTGAACTTATCATAAACTTGAATATACGTACATAACGTGAAAACTTTTCATAACATGCTTGCATACTGGTACATACTTGAACATACATGAACTTCATAATTTTGCGTAGAGAATGTTTCAAAGCAAGTGACCCATAACATATTTCGCCTGATCAGACTAAACCACAGTACTGGGATGACAGGGACGTATCCACTGCCACATACATGAGATCGCCGTTCATAATTTAACGGGCTGATTGGTCAATGTTCATGATTTAACGCTTTCCAATCTCGATCTAAACTCGTTCATGATTTAACGGGGTGGAGAGGTCCTCGGCCACGTTCACCGACTTCCAAACCCATTCATAAATTGGTCACAAGACATTTAGCATATCTCAAAAATTTAAAAATGTTATCTTGCACGTCGAACATACTTACTTGGCGTTGAGGGATTCGTTGGACTTCGATCGGGGCCGTCGCTGCACATACTAAACAGGAATTTACATGCTTAACTTGCATAACTTAGATGTAGGTAATCATGCTTACTTACGAGTTCATTCCCTTCCTTAGGACGTTCTTAAATTCCCATGACTCGACCTTGTAAATCATTGCATTAGACCATGACATCAAACCCCAAACATGCTATAAAATTTTTCCCAAATTATGAAGGACATGGACCCCGTGCTTAGGTCCGGGTAGGGGTCCGGGTCCGTGCGCTAAAATGTGTCGTGCAGAAAAAGGAAGGCACGGACCCCGTGTCTAGGTCCGTGTGGGTGTACGTGTGTGTGCGCAAAAGAAGAACTCGGGAAGGAGAAGGGGACACGGACCCCGTACTAGGGTCCGTCTAAGGGTCCGTATAGGCTCGGGAATTTGACACTTCGAAGAGAGCAAAGGCACGGACCTCGTGTAAGGGTCCGTGTACCTGCGGTAATTTGAAACTCTCGAAAATTCTGAACACGCAATGTTTGTCATTCTAGACTCGATTGTACGGACCATGAACCGACACCCCGAGACCCATCCTAGCATGCCTTAACACCCAACTAAATTCGTACAAACTCCCAAAGCAACAATGTTCACCCTACGACGCATATCATTCAAAAACTTGGCAATTGACATTGAAACGTTTCCTACGACTTTTAAGGTACTCGAATGGCTATCGACACTAAACGACATAACAAATAACAACCCAACATCATACTAAGCATACCTAGAAGCAGCAATGATCACCCGTCGATCCCCAACGAAGCCTGCAATAATAAAATCTCAAGAACACATCAATACATATTTTCTGAAAAATTCAGTTTGAGCAGCCCCACGAAAAACACCATAACTCACTCAATTTTTATCCAAATATTTCGAATTTACTGTCAAATCAAAGGTATCAAAGAGTTCTACAATTTTTACGTTGAAAGTTTTCTAAGGATCATGACCGAAAACTCGCAGTATTTAAAAGGATAGTAAAAACGTGATTTTAGATCTAAAAATCGTTTCAAAATTTATTCAAACATCAAGGCTCAAACTTCTACACATCACACATGTATTTTTAAGCATACATAATAACACAACGCATAATATGACGAGATCGATGCAGAAATAATAGATTATACGTGCCTTTTGATATACAAAAATACCGTGACGACGATACCGAAGCGGGGAGAGATGCGAGGTTGATCCGGGATGATCGTGGCGCTAAAACTGATTGGTTTAGCCACCGGACTTTGACTAGCTTAGTCACCTTGTTCCGGAGTCTGCGCTCTTGCCTGTCTAGTATTTGAATCGGCCTCTCCTCATAAGACAAGTCTGGAGTAAGCTGCAACGGCTCATAGCTCAGAATGTGCGAATGATTAGCTAGATACTTCCTTAACATCGAGACGTGGATTACATTGTGTATCCCGGCCAGATTCGGCCGAAGGGCAACACGATAGGCTAGTGTCCCAACTCTGTCAAGAATCTCAAATGGTCCAATAAACCTCAGACTCTGCTTGCCTCTTTTCCCGAATCTCATAACGCCCTTCATGGGCGCAATCTTTACAAAAACGTGATCACCTACGGCAAATTCGATGTCTCTTCTCCTCTTATCGGCATAGCTCTTTCGGCGACTCTGGGCGGTCTTCATTCTGTCTCGAATCTTGACCACCACATCTGCAGTCTGCTGAACTATCTCCGGACCAAGTTCTGCTCTTTCACCAACCTCATCCCAATGAACTGGTGATCTGCAATTCCTTCCGTACAACGCCTCGTAGGGGGCCATACCTATAGATACTTGGAAACTGTTGTTATAGGTAAACTCCACTAGAGGTAAATTCGATTCCCAAGTCCCTTGGAAATCGATCATACAGGCCCGTAATAAATCCTCCAAAATCTGAATCACTCACTCAGACTGGCCATCTGTCTGCGGGTGAAAAGCTGTACTGAAAAGCAATTTCGTCCCCATGGCTGCATGTAAGCTCTTCCAAAAGGACGATGTAAACCTTGAGTCCCTGTCGGACACGATAATAATTGGGACTCCATGCAATCAGACTATCTCATTGATATAGAGCTCCGCATACTGCGTCACGGAGAAAGTCGTCTTCACTGGCAAGAAGTGTGCCGACTTCGTGAGTCGATCCACTATAACCCAAATAGAATTGGATCCCCTGAGAGACCTTGGTAAACCAACCACAAAGTCCATGGTAACATTCTCTTATTTCCACTCTGGGATGGAGAGTTGCTTAACCAATCCTGCTGGCCTCTGATGCTCTGCCTTCACCTGCTGACAAGTGAGGCATTCAGACACAAATCTGCGGATGTCTCTCTTCATCCCTGGCCACCAATACAAAATCTGTAGGTCCTTATACATCTTGGTACCTCCTGGGTGAATAGAATACGAAGATGAGTGTGCCTCTGTCAGAATATCCTCTCTGATCGAATCAACACTAGGCACCAACATTCTATCTTTGTACCTCACAATACCATTTGACACTGTGTAGAGAACGCTGCCCTTAGCTTCATCCTTCAGTCTCAATTTCTGTAATTGCTCATCTGAAGACTGACCTGCACGAATACGGTCTAGCAGAGAAGATTGGACTGTCAGATTAGACAGCCTCGGAGCTCTGCCCTTGCGGTAAACTTCTAAATTAAACCTCTGAATCTCAGACTTAAGAGGTTTCTGTGCCGACAACTGGGCCACAACTGCCACTTTCCTGCTTAAGGCGTCTGCGACAACATTAGCCTTTCCCGGATGGTAGCTAATCTCGGAGTCGTAGTCCTTCACCAACTCTAACCACCGTCTCTATCTCATATTCAGTTCTTTCTGTGTGAAGAAATACTTGAGACTTGTGATCCGTGAATATCTGACACTTCACGTTGTACAAGTAGTGTCTCCAAATCTTCAATGCAAAGACGACGGCGGCTAATTCTAAGTCATGCGTCGGATAATTCTTCTCATGCACCTTTAACTGTCTGGAAGCATAAGCTATCACCCGACCGTGCTGCATCAAGACTGCGCCTAAACCGAGCTTAGATGCATCGGTGTATAGCACAAAATCACCTTGCCCTGTTGGCGAGGCTAACACTGGTGCTGAAACAAGAGCTTGCTTCAAAGTATCGAAACTCTTCTAACACTCGTCACTCCACGCGAACTTAGCATTCTTCTTGGTCAGTGAAGTGAGTGGCACTGCTATCGAAGAAAACCCTTGAATGAACTTACGGTAGTAACCGGATAAGCCCAGAAAACTGCGGATCTCAGAAGCATTCCTCGGTTCAACCCACTCCTTAACGGCTGCTACCTTTGCTGGATCCACCTCAATTCCACTGCTAGACACTATGTGACCCAAAAACGCTACCTTTTCCAAACAGAATTCATAATTATTGAACTTCGCAAATAACTTGCTACTCTGCAAGGTCTGCAAAACTGTCTTCAAATGCTGGCTAAGATTCCTCCTGACTCTTCGAGTAAATGAGAATGTCGTCAATAAATACTATGACGAATTGATCAAGGTAAGGCTGAAATACTCGATTTATCAAGTCCATGAAAATTGCTGGAGCATTCGTCAGTCCAAACGGCATCACTAGGAACTCGTAATGCCCATATCTGTTCTTGCAGGCTGTCTTGTCCACATCTACATCCTTCATCTTCAGCTGGTGATACCCTGATCGAAGATCTATCTTAGAGAACACTGTGGCTCCCTGCAACTGATCAAACAATTCTTCGATCCTAGGTAGTGGGTACTTGTTCTTTATCGTTACCTGGTTCAACTCTCGATAATCGATGCACAGTCTCATGCTCCCATCTTTCTTTTTCACAAAGAGCACTGGTGTGCCCCACAGTGAGAAACTAGGGCGGATAAACTCCTTGTCGAGAAGCCCCTGAATCTGCTGTTTGAGTTCTAACATTTCAGCTGGAGCTAATCGGTACGGTGCCATAGAGATTGGCACTGTGCCTGGCATGAGGTCAATAGTAAACTCCACCTCTCTCTCTGGTGGAAGGCCTGGGACGTCGTCAGGAAAGACGTCTGGGAAGTCTCTGACTACTGGCACCTCTGATAAAGACGAAGTGGGTATGTCAGGTGCAGAAATAATGCTGGCCAAGAAGGCCTGACACCCCTTAGAAATAAGTCTCCTAGCCTGCATGTAAGAGATCATGCGAGGGAAACTTCTCCATCTGGCTGGTTCAAAAAGAAACTGCTCCATGCCCGGCGGTCTAACCAATACTGACCTCTTCTAAAAATCAATCAGAACTCTGTTCCTTGTCAGCAAATCCATTCCTAAAATAATGTCGAATTCTGTCATCGGCAAGACGATCAAATCATCATACACCAGGTGGCCGTGCAATTCTAGATCAATGTCTCTGACCACACTAGTAGCTGACAGTTCTTCCCCTGATGGGACTGTCACGGAATAATTCACGTCGAGTCCAATGGTCTTGATATCCAAGTGACTAGCAAATGTTTCCGAAATGAAAGAATGGGTGGCTCCTGAATCTATCAAGGCCTGAGTGGCTAATCTCTTAATGAAAATATTTCCTGAGAGACGTTAGCACAACACAAACTTATATCCCAAAAATTCTAACATTAACCTCAAACATAGAGAAAATTATTAACCCAAATTACTCAAAATATTACTAGCACCTTAATAATCCCAAATAAAATTCCATATGCAAGGCAAAATTAATACTGAGCTTAGGTAGAAAAATTTACCTGTCAGTAAAATCGAGGTAGAAAAATTTACCTGTCAGTAAAATCGTGTCTGGGTTTGCCTCTTGTGCATGCATGGCGAATACTTTGCCCTGAGTAGGCTGCTTCCATTGTGGGCACTCCTTCAGCATGTGGTCACTGGCCCCACATTTAAAACATTTTCCGGATCCCCATAAGCATGGTCCGGGATGCTGGCGATTACATTTCTGACACACTGGGAAATTCCCGGGCTTCTGAGGCGCCACCTGCGGTTGTATCGGAGCCTTGCCTTTCGGTGGTCCCTGATAGGGTTTCTTCCCCGACGGTCCCTGAAACGGCCTCTTAAACTGAGGTCTCTGCTGTTGCTGCTGCTGGTGTTGCGGTGGTGCCTGATAGGGCCTCTTGCCCTGCCTGTCCATCTCGATATCCCTCAGATTTTGCTCTGCAGCCAATGCTCTAGATACGGCGACTGCATAGTTAGTAGGACTAGCTACTCTCACATCACAGCGCAAGATCGGCCGCAATCCATCCATGAAATGCCTCAGCTTACTTTGGGCATCATTAGCTATCAGGGGTACGAAATGACACCCCCTCTCAAACTTCCTCACAAAGTTTGCCACGCTGCTGTATCCCTACCGCAACGTCATAAATTTCCTGGTCAGGCGAGAGCGTACTTCCTCAGTGAAGTACTTGGAGTAAAAGACCTCCTTGAAACCATTCCATGGCAACACCTGCAAGTTGACTGCCACTGATGCACTCTCACACCATAATCTGGCGTCCCCTGTCAGAAGGAACGTGGCACACCTGACCTTATCTGCATCGGTCAGTTCCATAAAGTCAAAAATTGCCTCGATGGACTTAATCCATCTCTCAGCTATCATCGGTTCGGTGGTACCCAATAACTCCTTAGGACTCATCCTCCTAAATCTCTCATACACAGCCTCGGGTCGGGGCCTCGCCCCTGCAACAACTGCAGCTTGGTTCCCCGCAAACTGTGCGAAGAACTGAGTCATGCCTGCAAGCATCTGTGCCTGCATGTCCGGAGGTGGAGGTGGAGGATTGGCCCTCTCCTCACCTCGAGGCTCTTGGCCCTCTTCCCTTGCTTCACGGTCAAACACACGTCTAGGAGGAATTCTTTTCTAACAATTTACCCAACACGTAAACCCAATATGCATGAACATGATATCAATGACATAAGATGCACGTACTACAACTTTAAAATTTGCACATGCTGAAATAAGAACTTAATGCTTACTACATAACATAAATATGAAACCTTAAAACTTACAGACTTGAGGTGTGACTTCGTTAGCTTTTTGCGACTGGCAGTAGGCATAACCCTTTACAAGAACACGGCTCTGATACCAACTGTAACGTACCGTACTTTTACTATTTAAAATTTGCAGAAAAATTAAAAATTTTCTTAAATGGACAGGAACGTTCAAAATTCGATAAAATAACTCAACTTGTCGCAACGAAAGATCTAAAATAAAGTTTGACAAAAGTGTTTGAACATTTTCATAAAGACCTAAAAACATGGGCGGTCCTCGGGTTTAGCCTCCCACTCAGTCCAAGCCTGCTCCTTGGTCCCCACCTCTTGTCTCCTCATAAACATCCTCACATGCATCGATCAAGTCTAGTGAGTCTAAAGACTCAACACGTATAAACTGGAAGCAACGAATAATACGTAATAAAACCACAGGCAACTTTAAAATAGAACATACATACTTGAAACTTGAACTTATCATAAACTTGAACATACATACATAATATAGACGTGCCATAACGTGAAAACTTTTCATAACATGCTTGCATACTGGTACATACTTAAACATACATGAACTTCATAATTTTGCGTAGAGAATGTTTCAAAGAAAGTGACCCATAACATATTTCGCCTAATCAGACTAAACCACAGTACTGGGATGACAGGGACGTACCCACTGCCATATACATGAGATCCCCGTTCATAATTTAACGGGCTGATTGCTCAATGTTCATGATTTAACGCTTTCCAATCACGATCTAAACCCGTTCATGATTAAACGGGGTGGAGAGGTCCTCGGCCACGTTCACCGACTTCCAAACCCATTCTTAAATTGGTCACAAGACATTTAGCATATCTCAAAAATTTAAAAATATTATCTTGCACGTCGAACATACTTACTTGGCGTTGAGGGATTCGTTGGACTTCGATCGGGGCCGTCGATGCACATACTAAACAGGAATTTACATGCTTAACTTGCATAACTTAGACGTAGGTAATCATGCTTACTTACGAGTTCATTCCCTTCCTTAGGACGTTCTTAAATTCCAATGACTCGACCTTGTAAATCATTGCACTAGACCATGACATCAAACCCCAAACATGCTATAAAATTTTTCCAAAATTATGAAGGACACGGAACCCGTGCTTAGGTCCGGGAAGGGGTCCGGGTCCGTGCGCTAAAATGTGTCGTGCAGAAAAAAGAAGGCACGGACCCCGTGTCTAGGTCCGTGTGGGTGTCCGTGTGTGTGCGCAAATGAAGAACTCGGGAAGGAGAAGGGACACGGACCTCGTACTAGGGTCCGTCTAAGGGTCCGTGTTGGCTCGGGAATTTGACACTTCGAAGAGTGCAAAGGCACGGATCCCGTGTAAGGGTCCGTGAAATGGTCCGTGTACCTGCGGTAATTTGAAACTCTCGAAAATTCTGAACATGCAATGTTTGTCATTCTAGACTCGATTGTACGGACCATGAACCGACACCCTGAGACCCATCCTAGCATGCCTTAACACCCAACCAAATTCATACAAACTCCCAAATAAACGATGTTCACCCTTCGACGCATATCCTTCAAAAACGTGGCAATTGACATTGAAACGTTTCGTACGACTTTTAAGGTACTCGATTGCCTATCGGCACTAAACGACATAAAAAATAACAACCCAACATCATACTAAGCATACCTAGACGCAGCAACGATCACCCGTCGATCCCCAACGAAGCCTGCAATAATAAAATCTCAAGAACACATCAATACATATTTCCTGAAAAATGCAGTTTGACCAGCCTTACGAAAAACTCCATAACTCACTCAATTTTTATCCAAATATTTTGAATTTACTGTCAAATCAAAGGTATCGAAGAGTTCTACAATTTTTACATTGAAAGTTTTCTCAGAATCACGATCGAAAAGTTGCAGTATTTAAAAGGACAGTAAAAACGTGATTTTAGATCTAAAAATCATTTCAAAATTTATTCAAACGTCAAGGCTCAAACTTCTACACATCACACATGTATTTTTAAGCATAAATAATAACACAACGCATAATATGACGAGATTGATGCAGAAATAACAGATTATACGTGCCTTTTGATATACAAAAATACCGTGACGACGATACCGAAGCGGGGAGAGATGGGAGGTTGATCCAGGATGATCGTGGCGCTAAAATCTTGCAACGAAATTAAAGAAAAGTAGCTGGAAGGTTTGAAGGAGAGGGGCGGCCGCTTCTTAGATGAAAACCCTAGGTTTTGCACTCTCAAAATAATAAAAATCTGAATTGTGATAGTGTGTATGTGTTTTACCGTTTAGTGTGTGTAAAAACATGTAAGTGTGTGTGGGTGTGTGTGGGTTTTTGATTAGGAGAAATTAGTGATAAATTAACTAAATTAAATACTAATTAAAAGTTAACACACACTAATTTAATCACACTCCTCATTTTAAATGATTACAGACTAATTTTAAAAGTTCCAAACTCTTAAATTACTAATTACATAAATAAGGCTTTAAAATGCTAACACTAAATAAATTATTTAAAACGCCCCATCCTTAACTTAAAATAAAATATCATCTTTTGAAATTGCCAAAAATCGTCACCGGGTCATTTCCTCAATCCCGTCTCGAATAATCGCCTGAAACATGAAACTCGAAAAACATTTTAACGTGCATCACATAAACATGACTAATTTAAAATAATGTATTTAAATAAATCATGCACTACTAGGACTTGCTTTAAAATTAAATAAATGCTTTAATAATTAAATAAATGCATGGGTTATACGTGCACTGAATTTTTGGGCACTACATCAGATGTCTCAGTACCCTTCAGAATCGGCGGTTGAAATGACTGAAACCACTACAACATTGTTTCCATCGAAGTTTCTGACACATCCATCTGATAAGTCGAAGTACTACCTGGTTCTGAAATTTCATCGAGGAGGTATATCTGATTACCAACAGAATTAGTAACCAAATACAACAAACATATTTCAGTCCTCCTCTGATCATCTTACTGCTGATTAAGAATCGGTTCTGATTCATTCTTAACAACACATGTTTACAATCAAATCAGTTAAACAAGCAAACATGCATTATATAAAGCAGTAACACATGCTAGCAGTCAAAAGCAAGGAAAGAAAACTCAATCTAGCCCGCTCACTAGCTCCTATCTCAGTCTAAGGAACCTACTACTCTGATACCACCTGCTGTGGGGACCCGGACGCTAATTCATTTCTTACTCATCTTTGGGAATAATTAGATCAATTAAATAAACAGGGTCTAATTTTTTTTTTTAAAATACAAGAGTACGCAACATATGGAATAACTCTTATTTCATGTACAAGATCAATATCCAGATCTAAGTACAAATCCTGTACAAAAGTGTATCATAATAACTATTGTTCATTCACTACATTTCCGGTGATGAAACAAATCTACTTCTGGGTCCGAATCTCCACGCTAACGTATAATCTCTCATCCTCGTCTTGACCCTGAACCTGTCCCACATGTTGTCACGCACACATACAAACACAACAACAGCCGGATAGCTCCGGTGAGAAATACATTCCCAGTAAAAATCATGTATACATGCATTTCATATAAATAGATATAAAAGCATGAAGCAGATATCCATAACATGTATCACAGTCAGAAACATGAATTGATATCAAACTGTAAATCACACTCTGAACATGTATCATAATCAGAAAACATGAATCGATATCAAACGGTAAATCACATTCTGTGACTCTGAGACTCTAACTCGACTCATTCCTAATCTAGGGATCCCGATCTGAATAAGAACGCAACAATCTCCCACCTACTCTCCCGATCGTGGTGGTGGTACGTTCTTATTACGGACTTTGATCCTCTCTATATCGAATCTCGACAATAGGAGTCGCTCTTCTCCTAGGCAACATCGATATGACCAAACGTCCGGTGTCTTGGCGACTCAGCCGAAGACTTGGCACATCAGCCAATGACTAGGCACATCAGCCAATGACTAGGCACATCAGCCCAAGGACTAGACACATCAGCCCATAACTCTACACATCACATATGCTTAACTATAAATCAATAGAATATGCATATCAATCTCAAACATTGCAACATATCGAGGCAATGACAACTCAGTATGTGATTTGTGGAAACTCAAGTTAAATCAAACTCGAGTTGTGCAATCCCGAATCAACATTAATTTATACCTTTCTCTTCTTGGTCTGACGAAGTTGAAGTCTCGAATTCAACTATGTCCATATTCAATCTGGTAACGACAATATCGAATATACTGTGTTAATGTACAACTCGATTCAAGACCTGTTCTGATCAATACTCAAATCTAGACATAATCTGATCAATGTCAACTATACAACGATACAATCTCAATCAATAGCGAATCTGATTAATATCAATCTACCCAGCAATACAGTATCAATCAGATATCAACCCCAACACCTCATAATCGATAACAACACAATTATGATTTCAATTCGCTCTAATCACAATCAAATCAACTCTGAAAATTCATAACAATTTCATACGGTATCTGTTCTTCGATCCGGTTTCGATTATACGATGTCTACTATGTCAAGAACAACATATATCAATCATATCTGATTCTGGCAGTATCATAATTTCAAATAATATCAAAACGTAATAAAACTTACGTCCAGTTGAAGCCCTCGTCGCTAGAAACACGATACCGAAGTCGGATTCAAAACCAGACGGTCGGATTTTGCAAAAATTGCAACTCTACGATTTAAGGAATTTTTTGAGCTTTTCCCCAGGATTTCTATCGATTCTTTCCGTAGCAACTAAATGAAGGAATGTAATATATATATATCCCATGCATGTATAGAAACGTGGCTCGTTTTTTTAAGAAACACGTCTCGCGCATATGCGCGACCCTCCTCGGCGCATATGCGCGAAACAATATGTCTCGGCGCGTCATTCTCACGACAGCTCGCGCATATGCGCGCCCTTGCTCGACGCATATGCGCGAGGTCCTTCACAAGTTTCTGTTACCCTCGCGCATATGCACGAATCCAGGTCGCGCATATGCGCGAGGTCCTCTGCCTGCCTTGCGCATATGCGCCCGGCGGGGTCGCGCATATGCGCGAGGGCTCCTCCTCGCCCATAATTTAATCTTCTTTTCGTCTATCCCAGTTTGACCCGTTCCGTCTATAAGCACATCAATTTATCCACAAATCATTTCAGATTATGATAATCAAATTCTCGGGTCTTACACATGGTAACTGGTCATAGAGAGCAAAATACATATAAAGTCAAATGAAATGATGATTATCTTAATGCACCTACCTACTTATTTGCCTTGAATGGAAATAAAAATTGGCTTTGGCATAAACGACTCAACCATCTCAACTTTAAATCCATTGCTACTATTAGCAGACTTAAACTTGTATCTGGTTTGCCTAACATTGACTTTTCCAAAGATAGAATTTACAATGCCTGTCAATTAGGAAAACAAGTTCGCTCAACATTCAAAAGCAAAGGAAAAAACTCATCACCAAGATGTCTGGAACTTCTTCATATGGATTTATTTGGACCGATACCTATAACGAGCTTAGGGGGAAAGAAATACACTCTCCTAGTAATTGATGATTTCTCATGATTTACATGGGTAACATTTCAAAAATCCAAAGATCAAACCGCTGATCAACTAATCAAGCTGCTCAAAAGACTTCAGAATGAGAAAAGCGAAGCCATTGACAGAATCAGGAGCGAAAGAGGAATTGAATTTCTAAACCAATTCCTGTCATCCTATCTTGAAGATCATGGAATAAAGCATGAACTATCAGCGGCTAGAACACCTCAACAGAACGGAGTTGCTGAAAGAAGAAACCGCACATTGAAGGAAGCAGCTAGAACTATGCTAGCCGAATCTAGTATCTCACAAAGGTTTTGGGCAGAAGCTATTAACACAGCCTGTTACACTCAAAACCGGTCCATGATCAACAAAAATCATGAAAAGACTCCATATGAAATTTGGACCGACAAGCAACCAGAAGTTGGATACTTTCGCATTTTTGGTTGTAAGTGTTTCATTCATATAAATGGCGAAACACATCTCACTGCATTTGATGTAAAAGCTGACAATGGTATCTTTTTAGGATATTCAGCATTGAGCAAAGTATACAGAGTTTATAACCAAAGAACTCTCACTGTTGAAGAATCAATACATATTGTATTTGATGAATCTTCTATATGTCATGACAATAGTAGTAGCAGTATACATGATTTAATAAATAATCTTGATGCTACTAACTTTGAAACAAGCAGTGATGATGAGGTAGATCTGAGAAAAACAGGCGGAAACATTTCAAAAGAAAATCCAACCGCTCAAGAACAAACTCCACGGGTGAACGAACCGGAAGAAAATCAACAAATGC
Source organism: Primulina tabacum (assembly GCF_025594145.1). Lineage (NCBI taxonomy): Eukaryota > Viridiplantae > Streptophyta > Magnoliopsida > Lamiales > Gesneriaceae > Primulina > Primulina tabacum. The sequence goes on from NC_134558.1 coordinate 15,333,324, forward strand.
AAAACATAGAAGGTTCAACCAATCGAGCTAAATCCATATGGACCATGCCTCCAGTGGAAAAAGGATCATCCACTCGAGTTGGTCATCGGTAACCCTATTGCTCCTCTTAGAACTAGAAATCAAATGATAAATGAATTCATGCATGCTGCGTTTGTTTCTCAGATAGAACCTAAGAAAATCGATGATGCACTACTTGGTACAAACTGGATAGAGGCCATGCAAGAGCAACTTAATCAGTTTGAAAGGAGTAAGGTCTGGCATATAGTCCCTCAGCATAATAATACTCATGTGATTGGAACTAGGTGGATATTTAGGAACAAAATGGATGAAAATGGCTTGATTATAAGAAACAAGGCTAGACTAGTAGCTCAAGGCTATAGACAAGAGGAAGGTATAGACTTTGATGAATCATTTGCCCCAGTATCAAAGTTAGAAGCTATTAGAATATTTTTGGCATTTACAGCATTTAAAAATTTCAAAGTATATAAAATAGATGTTAAATCTGCATTCTTGAATAGATTGTTAAATGAGGAAGTTCATGTAGAACAACCACCCGGCTTTGTTAATCACACTTTCCTTGAATATGTTTACAAACTTGACAAAGCTCTATATGGAATAAAACAGGTCCCGAGAGCATGGTATGACACTTTAACCAAATTCTTGCTTGAGCACGGTTTCACAATCGGAACGGTTTATAAAACGCTGTTTAGCGGTTGATAAAACGCTTTTTAAATTCTCAAAAAATGATCATTCACTGTTTGTGCAAATATATGTGGATGATATTATTTTCGGATCAACTAACCCTAAGCTATGTTAGAGATTCTCTAAGATGATGCAGGGGCAATTTGAGATAAGCATGATGGACGAATTAAATTACTTTTTAGGACTGCAAGTCAAGCAGTCCGAAAATGGTATATTTATCAATCAATCCAAATATACTCGAGATATGCTAAAGAAATTCGGCATGGAAAATTGCTCTCAAGCTTCCACCCCAATGAGTTCATCAATTAAACTGGATAAAGACGAAGGGGGAATCTCTGTGGACACAAAAATGTACAGAGGATTAATTTGTTCTTTGCTATATTTGACTGCAAGTCCACCGGATATTATGTTTGCGGTTTGTTTATGCGCACGGTTTCAAGATAAACCTATGCAATCTCATTTTATTGCTTCTAAACGTATCCTTAAATATCTTAAAGGTACTGCTAATGTGGGTCTTTGGTATCCCAAAGATTCAAGTCTCAATCTTGTAGGGTACTCAGACGCAGATTATGCTGGTTGCAAAGTCGACAGAAAAAGTACGAGCGGTTCATGTCAGTTATTGGGCGAAAGACTAATATCATGGCTTAGAAAGAAACAGACGTCAATTGCTACATCAACCGCTGAAGTAGAATACCTTGCGGCTGGAATTTGCTGTGCACAGATGCTATGGATATGTAATGCCCGAGATTTGCAATCTGTTAACCTGAGATTATTGATTATGAACTGATATGATTATAGACGGACTATTCCGAGACCAGATTGGGTGAAGCATGTGATTTATGTATATTTTGTACAGAACTATTGGCGCCCGAGCGGTAGAAAAGGGCCGCCCGAGCGCCAATGTTCAATAGGAACATGTTTCGGGCAGAAGATTTGGCGCCCGGGTGGTAGTTTGTGACCGCCCGAGCGCCAATGTGCAATAAGAAAAGAGTTGGACAGAACACTCCGCACCCGAGCGGTAGATTGCAACCGCCCGAGCACCGACCGAAGTTCAAGAAAAGTAGACACGTTTCTTTGACATGCAAGTAAGATATATATACATATATACTTCATTTCTTAGCAAAGAAACGAAGAAAAGAAACGAGAAGGGCTTGTGAAATCCTTACGCCTTTATATTTCGATCCGTCCGTCTGATTTTCAATCCGACTTCAGTACCGTGTTCCTATCGATGAGAGCTTCAACTGGACGTAAGTTTTCTTCTGTTTTGATATGTTTTGAAATTATGATATTTCCAGAATCGGACATGATTCATATATGATGTTCTTGACATATTAGACATCGTATAATCGAAACCGGATTGAAGAACGGATACAGTATGAAATTGTTATGAATTTTTGATTGGATATGTTTGAGATTTGATATCAGATTTTTGTTGTATCGATTATGAGTTGTGGTGATTGATATCGGTTGATATTGTATTGACGAGGATATTGAGATTGTTTCGTTATGCCGTTGATTTTGAGTAAGATTCAGATTGATCAAATTTGGTATTGATTTAAGCAGTATATTGATATTGTACTTCTTGATATTGTCATTGCCAGATTGAGTATTGACAGACTTTGAATTCCAGACTTGAACGTTGTCAGAACTGCAACTAAAGAAAGGTATAAGTTAATGTCGAGCCGGGAGAATGACTCGAGTGTGAAATACTTGAGTTTCCCTAAACCACATACTTATTGTTATTGTGTGCATTGATTGGATTGATTTGCTTGTTCTATTGATTTATAGAAAGCATGTATTAGACGATTGGTCTTGTGACAGACGGGCCTGATGGTGATGGAATCGTCACTGTCCCATTGCACATTGTCACTGAATAGTGATTGGCGGAGGTTGCCAAAGTCTGTGACGGATAGGTCAAGACACTGGATGTTTGATTTATATCGATGTTTGATTAGAGGTGGATTTACTTCTTTTACTGAAATTCGATATAGGATGCCAACATCTGGAAACTGGGATGCCTAGACTAGGAATGAGTCTAGTATGAGATATAGAGTCTGGAGTTGATTAACAGATTTATATTGAATTATGTTTTCAGATTTGATACATATTACTGATATCTGTTTCATGCTTTATATTGAAGTATATGATTGCATGTATCGTTGGTTTATACTGGGATATATTTTTCACCGGAGTTATCCGGCTGTTGTCCTGTTTGTATGTGTGTATGACAACAGGTGGGACAGGATCAGGGTCGAAGAGATGAAGAGAGATCGTGAGTAGAGTGGAGACTATGGACTTGGATTGTAGATAGGGTTTTAACACTTGATATGTAGTTGTTAAACCTTAGTTTTAAATGACTGTATACGGTACAAGACTTGTACTTTGTTTTTTATGTATATATTCGAATGAATTCCATTACGTTCCGCGTTTGACACTTGTATGTAAAAAAAAAATTAGACCCTATTTATTATAATTGATTTAATTATTAACACAGACGATTAAGAAATGAATTAGCGTCCGGGTCCCCTCAACAGGTGGTATCAGAGCGGTAGATCCTTTAGATTGAGATAGAAGCTAGGGAGCGGGGTAGATTGAGTTTTTTTTCCTGTTTTTGATTGCTAGTATGTTCTACCACTTTATAATGCATGTGTATCGGTTTATCTGACTTGATTTGGAAACATGTGTTATTGAGAATGAATCAGAACCGATTCTTGATCAGCAGTAAGATGATCGGAGGAAAACTGAAACAGATTTGTTGTATTTGGTTGCTAACCCTTTTGATAATCAGATATGCCTCCTCGAAGAATACCAGAACAGGGTAGCACTTCGAATCCTCCAATGGATGTGACAGCAACACCGATGGAAACATTGCTGAAGAGATTTCAGTCGTTCCATCCACCGACTCTGAAGGGCACTGAGACTTCAGTGGATTGTAAGAGTTGGCTAGATGACATTGAGATGTTGTTTGAGTCCTTGGATTACACCGATGAGCGGAGAGTGAAACTGATTGGGCACCAATTGCATGACGTTGCAAAGAACTGGTGGATTACGATGAAGAGAGCATTGGAGCATCGAGGGTCAGCTGAACATCGAAGAGTATGTGGCCAAGTTCTCTACCTTGTTGAAATTTGCTCCACATGTGGCTGAAAACGACGAAGCTGTTGCGGATCAGTTCATTAATGGCCTAAATCCTGAAATATTTACATTGGTGGATACGGGGCGACCGAACAATTTTACTGATGCCTTGAACAGAGCCAAGAGAGCCGAAGCTGGTTTGATGAGACAGAAGGGAGCTTCGTTTGTGCCTCTAGCACCGAGACCACAGCAACCACCTCTCCGGTTTGAGAGTGGCAAGCAGCAGTGGTGGAAAGAAAGATTTCCTGAAAATCAGAGGGAAGCAGTTTAAGAGATCTGGAAGCAGTTCATCCAGTTCTAGTGGCTCGAAACAGATCGGTCAGGGCCAGAGTTATACAGGTGCATACTGCAGCACTTGTAGAGGAAAACATGCCACAGAGCAGTGCCGAGGAGTGTTTGGCAGTTGTCGTATCTGAAGACAACATGGACATTTTGCTAGAGTTTGTCCCCAGAGAGATTCTCAGAGATCACAAGGTGCCGAATCATCTGGATCAGCGACACAGACTGATAGACGATCAGCTGCTATTCATTCGTTTTAGCCAGCACAATCTCAGTCACAGCAGAGGCCAAGAGGTAGTCAGACAGTGAGCCAGCCTCCTAAACAGCATGCTAGAGTATTTGCTTTGACAGAGGAGCAGGCTCAGGAGGCACCTGACGATGTTGTTGCAGGTAACTGATTTATTTTGGGTTATCCTGCATATGTATTGATAGATACTGGTGCATCGCATACATTTATATCTGAGCGGTCTGCATTGATGCATTCTTTGCCTATTGAGTCATTATTTGCTGTAGTGTCTGTCTCTTCTCCTTTGGGGACAGGATTGATATCAGTGAAATCTGTTAAACATTGTATGCTACAGTATGATGGACATGAGATTGAGTTAGACTGTATTCTGCTTGGGTTGTCTGATTCTGACTGTATTATCGGTATCGACATCTTGACCAAGTACAGAGCTACTGTTGATTGTTTCCACAAGATTGTGAGATTCAGACCGGATATGGCTGATGAGTGGAAATTCTACGGTATGGGTTCTCGATCTAGAATTCCTTTGATAATCGTATTGTCTATGACTCGATTGTTACAGAAGGGAGCGGAGGGATTCCTTGTCTATTCAATTGATTTACTGAAATCGAGTCCATCATTGGCTGATTTGCCAGTGGTGTGTGAGTTTGCTGATGTCTTCCCAGATGAGATTCCTGGTTTGCCTCCGATTCGAGAGATAGACTTCAGTATTGAATTGATGCCAAGTACAGTCCCGATTTCTAGAGCTCCATACCGAATGGCACCGATTGAGTTGAAAGAGTTAAAAGAACAGTTAGAGGATTTACTGGCCAAGGGGTATATCAGACCGAGCGTGTCTCCTTGGGGTGCTCCAGTATTGTTTGTTCGAAAGAAAGAAGGTTCTATGAGACTCTGTATCGACTACCGGCAACTGAACAAAGCAACGGTAAAGAATAAATATCCCTTGCCTCGCATTGATGATTTGTTTGATTAGTTGCAGGGTTCTTCAGTATATTCCAAGATCAATCTGAGATCTGGATATAATCAGCTGAGAGTCATGGATTCTGATATCTCGAAGACATCATTCAGAATCAGGTATGGACATTATGAATTTATTGTCATGCCGTTCGGTTTGACTAATGCTCCAGCTGTGTTTATGGGTCTGATGAATCGCATATTTTAGAGATATCTTGATAATTTTGTTATTATTTTCATTGATGACATTTTGATTTATTCGAAAAATATGATTGAGCATGATGAGCATCTGAGAACTGTATTAAAAATCCTGAGGGCTGAGAAATTATATGCTAAACTGTCAAAATGCGAGTTTTGGTTGAGACAGGCTGTATTTTTGGGTCACATCATATCCGGAGATGGTATATCAGTTGATCCCAGCAAGGTTGAAGCCGTGATTTCTTGGCCGAGACCGACATCAGTACCCGAGATTCGTAGTTTTATGGGTTTGGCAGGATATTATCATCGATTTATTAAAGATTTCTTGAGTATTGCCAAGCCTATTACTAAGTTGACTCAGAAGAATGCTTCGTTCGTATGGTCTGAAGACTATGAGTCCAGTTTTCTTGAACTAAAGAAAAGACTGATCAGTGCACCGATATTGACTATTCCATCAGGTACTGGTGATTTTGTGGTTTATTGTGAAGCATCTCACCAAGGATTGGGTTGTATTCTGATGCAGCAAGGACATGTTATTGCTTATGCCTCGAGACAGCTGAAGCCACATGAGACTCGTTACCCAATTCATGATCTTGAATTGGCTGCCATTGTGTTTGCTTTGAAGATATGGCGACACTACCTTTACGGTGAGAAGTTTGAAATTTATTCTGATCACAAGAGCCTGAAGTATCTGTTTTCACAGTCCGAGTTAAATATGAGGCAGCGAAGATGGCTTGATTTGCTTAAAGACTTTGATTGTGAAATCAAGTACTATCCGGGGAAGTCCAATGCAGCAGCAGATGCACTGAGTCGAAAGGTATGTTCTTTATCCTTATCGACGATTAGTGTTTCGAATTTGATAGAAGATTGCTGTTTGTCTGGATTAGCCTTTGAAACAGATTGTCAGCCTCTGAGATTATGTGCTATTCGGGTCGAACCAGAACTGATATTGAAAATCAAATAAGCAAAAAGGTTGATCAGAATGTACAGAATTCGATTGCTATGGTCAGGGCTGGACATCAATCGGAATATAAGGTTCATGACAGTGTTTTGTATGTGAATAACCGTATTGTTGTGCCGAATGTTTCAGATTGTAGACAACGGATACTGACAGAAGCGCACAACAGTCGTTTTAGCATTCATCCTGGTGGCAGGAAGATGTACAATGATTTGAAGACACAATACTGGTGGAAACAGATGAAAGATGATATTGCTACATTTGTATCCAAATGTCTGAATTGCCAACAGGTGAAAGCCGAGAGAAAGAAACCAGGAGGTCTACTGCACAATTTATCTATTCTTGAATGGAAATGGGATCACATTTCCATGGATTTTGTGACGCAGTTACCGCGTTCCTCCAGAGGTTGTGATGCGATTTGGGTTGTGATTGACAGATTGAACCAATCTGCGTATTTTATTCCATACAAGATGACGTACAGACATGACCACATGGCCGATATTTATGTCAAAGAAGTGGTCAGATTGCACGGAGTACCAAAGTCGATTGTTTCAGACCGTGATCCTCGGTTTACTTTGCACTTCTGGCAGAGTTTACAGCAGGCTCTAGGTACGAAATTACATTTGAGTATCGCATATCTTCCACAGACTGATGGACAGTCAGAGCGGACTATCCAGAAACTGGAAGATATGCTGAGAGCGGTAGTGCTTGATTTTAGCACTAACTGGCAAGATGCATTGCCACTTTGTGAGTTCTCGTACAACAATACCTATCAGACGAGTATTGAGATGACTCTTTTTGAGGCGTTGTACGGGAAGAAGTGCAGATCCCCTCTTTATTGGGACGATATCTCTGAAGTTCCTGAGATTGGACCTGACATGATCAGAGATATGACCGAGAAAGTGAAGCTGATACAGAAAAGAATGAAGGCAGCTCAAGACAGACAGGACAAATATGCCAATGTTCGACGTAGACCATTGGTATTTGAGGTAGGAGACCGAGTGTTCTTGAAAATTTCACCTTTCCGAGGAGTTGTCAGATTTGGCAAGGGAAGTTGTCTCCACGATATATTGGGCCGTACAAGATTCTGAAAAGATAGGAGATCGTGCCTATCGACTAGCCTTACCGCCATTTTTATCTGGGATACATGATGTCTTCCATGTATCGATGTTGCGGAAATACCTACCTGATGCTTCACATGTTATTCAGCCGGGTGAAGCAGAACTGGACGAGACACTAAGTTACTTCGAAAAACCAATTCAGATTCTCGATCGAAAAGAAAAACAACTCAGAACGAAGACTATTCCGCTGATGAAAGTTCAGTGGAGTCGTCATGGCATTGAGGAAGCTACCTGGGAGACTGAGTCTGATATGAGGCAGAAATTCCCAGAGTTATTTCACTGATATGAGTTCTATTTAGCTTCTGTTACATTTCTTTCTGATATGATTTGATTGCCAGTGATTTCGGGGATGAAATCGTATCTTAGGGTGGGAGAAATGTAATGCCAAAGATTTGCATTCTGTTAATCTGAGATTATTGATTATGAACTGATATAATTATAGACGGGCTATTCCGAGAACAGATTGGGTGAAGCATGTGATTTATGTATATTTTGTACAAAACTGTTGGCGCCCGAGCGGTAGAAAAGGGCTGCCCGAGCGCCAATGTTCAATAGGAACATGTTTCGGGCAGAAGATGCGGCACCCGGGCGGTAGTTTGTGACCGCCCGAGCGCCAATGTGCAATAAGAAAAGAGTTGGACAGAACACTCTGCGCCCGAGCGGTTGATTGCAACCGCCCGAGCACCGACCGAAGTTCAAGAAAAGTAGACACGTTGCTTTGACATGCAAGTAAGATATATATATACATATATACTTCATTTCTTAGCAAAGAAACGAAGAAAAGAAACGAGAAGGTCTTGTGAGATCCTTACGCATTTATATTTCGATCCGTCCGTCTGATTTTCAATCCGACTTCAGTACCGTGTTTCTATCGACGAGAGCTTCAACTGGACGTAAGTTTTCTTTTGTTTTGATATGTTTTAAAATTATGATATTTCCAGAATCGGACATGATTCATATATGATGTTCTTGACATATTAGACATCGTATAATCGAAACCGGATTGAAGAGCGGATACAGTATGAAATTGTTATGAATTTTTGATTGGATATGTTTGAGATTTGATATCAGATTTTTGTTGTGTCGATTATGAGTTGTGGTAATTGATATCGGTGGATATTGTATTGACGGGGATATTCAGATTGTTCCGTTATGCCGTTGATTTTGAGTTAGATTCAGATTGATTAGATTCGGTATTGATTTGAGCAGTATATTGATATTGTACTTCTTGATATTGTCATTGCTAGATTGAGTATTGACAGACTTTGAATTCCAGACTTGAACGTTGTCAGAACTGAAACTAAAGAAAAGTATAAGTTAATGTCGAACCGGGAGAATGACTCGAGTGTGAAATACTTGAGTTTCCCTAAACCACATACTTATTGTTATTGTGTGCATTGATTGGATTGATTTGCTTGTTCTATTGATTTATAGAAAGCATGTATTAGACGATTGGTCTTGTGACAGACGGGCCTGATGGTGATGGAATCGTCACTGTCCCATTGCACATTGTCACCGAATAGTGATTGGCGGAGGTTGCCAAAGTCTGTGACGGATAGGTCAAGACACTGGATGTTTGATTTATATCGATGTTTGATTAGAGGTGGATTTACTTCTTTTACTGAAATTCGATATAGGATGCCAACATCTGGAAACTGGGATGCCTAGACTAGGAATGAGTCTAGTATGAGATATAGAGTCTGGAGTTGATTAACAGATTTATATTGAATTATGTTTTCAGATTTGATACATATTACTGATATCTGTTTCATGCTTTATATTGAAGTATATGATTGCATGTATCGTTGGTTTATACTGGGATCTATTTTTCACCGGAGTTATCCGGCTGTTGTCCTGTTTGTATGTGTGCATGACAACAGGTGGGACAGGATCAGGGTCGAAAAGATGAAGAGAGATCGTGAGTAGAGTGGAGACTGCGGACTTGGATTCTAGATAGGGTTTGAACACTTTATATGTAGTTGTTAAACCTTAGTTTTAAATGACTGTATATGGTACAAGACTTGTACTTTGTTTTTGATGTATATATTCGAATGAATTCCATTGCGTTCCGAATTTGACACTTGTATGTAAAAAAAAAAATTAGACCCTGTTTATTATAATTGATTTAATTATTCCCACAGACGATTAAGAAATGAATTAGCGTCCGGGTCCCCACAGGATACAACAACAATTAAATGATTATGGCATCCAAGCTATTGAGTCTCCCATTTTTTGCGACAATACCAGCACAATAGCCATCACATACAACCCTATTATGCATTCTTGGACAAAACATATTGACATCAGACACCACTTCATCCGATAACACGTCATGAAGAAAGAAATATGGCTTGAATATGTTCATACGGATCAACAAACGGCCGATATGTTCACAAAACCATTACCGGAGGCTAAGTTCTCTCATTTCCGAAATATGCTTGGATTAATTGATTTATCTTGATATGATTAGTTCTTGCATGTGTTCAGTTTGTAATGCAAGAAATGAAAAGAAATATAAAGAGGCAATCAGTAAATACATAATAGGAATTTCATTAAAAAAGGCGGGAGCGTACAACCATTATTTCATCATCCACCTCCAAACTCCAGGTGGCCAACCAGGAGGTCAGTCCTCCGGTGGAGGTACGTAAAAAATCCTCTGAGAAGGAAATCCTTCTCAGAGTCCTTTGCTCCTTTAGGAGCATGAGGAGGTAGACGCCGTCATCAGAGAATACGTCTGCACTATCAGCGACGTGGAGACGTCGCTGATATTTCTTCAGAGTTGCCCCAAGGGAGGACTGAAGCTCCTGGACTTTCATTCAGGTTGACAGCGTCTTCTCGAGACACTGTTCTCCAGAGCAATCTTGCAGGAAGCCACCACTGACTCCATGAATTCCTTAGCCAATTCTGGCTCACGAGAACTGCTTGCTTTCGCCATCCTGTTATCTGCCTTATGTTTCGAGTGATTGTAAAAATAACCTATCTACCTGTATTTATAGATTAAGAATCATATGAAGGGTCTCTCTTTCATGATGACTGCTACTAGGATTTGAAGAAGCTTTCTATCAAAGCTACCGCCGGTCCATCTCCCAAGAATAGCTTTAATCCACATGTTTAGGGGGAAAATTGGTTAAGTCATTAATTAAATTGACTTTTCAACCGTCTCCTCCTAATCACATTATTCATCCGGTTCATTTTCATTGGGCACGATACTTATAATGCCCGAATTTTGAATAAATGTGGCAGTAGTTGTGATGGTTCTTGGCTTTACGTTATGGTATGAATGGTAATGAATGTTATAGAATAGAATAGATAATGGAGGGGTAGAATCAAAGGTGGAATTTGAGCTAAATAGGTAATGGAAGTGCAGAAACGGTATGAAAAATGTGGCAGTAGTTGTGGTTTTTAGCATAATGTTTTGTATATTGATCCAATTGATGTTAGGCCTCTTTCATTAGAAAGATAAGACATAAGGCTATAACTTTGATGTTTTGAGTTTTGTTCAAATCATTAGGGAAAACGAGCCAAAAGCGCCCTGAAGTGTGTCGTGCGTATCGTCGTTCCTACAATGATACAAGTTGGGAGATTGAGCATAACTTTTTACTCAGACCTTCAAATGACATGAGGCTAATTGGAGATGAAAGCCAAGACATAGGGCTACAACTTTCCTGTTTACCACTTTTTCTAATTAAGAGGCGTTTCAGAAGCGATCTTTACAGTAGCTGTGCGCAGAGCGGCGCCCGAGCGGTAAGAAACGGCCGCCCGAGCGCCACTGCTTCTGAATTTTTAAGTTTTGGGCAGTAAGTTCGGCGCTAGGGAGGTAATATGTGACCTCCCGAGCGCCCAGCAAGTTAAAAAGCGTGTTTGAGGTCTGGGAATGCATAAAATCGAATGGGATCATCTTTTTACTCATTCTCCTTCTCCTTCTTTTCTCTCCATTGGTTTAGAGCTAGGGTTCTTCATTCTCCTTCAATCCAATTTCTTCAAATACATTAATCTTTGATTGAAGCCTTAATATTTGCTTGGAGATTAGAAGTTCTTCTCCTCAAGAGTTTATAAGCAAGGTAAGAAATCTTATTTACTTGGTTTAGTGATTGAAGGGAAAACAATGTGTTGTTTGGTTTGAGTGTTGAGATAAAGATGTTAATATAATGATTGATGGTATTATTATTTTATGTATTGATATTTTGAAAAGAAATGGAATTGAAGGTAAGGGCAAAGTAAAGGAGCCAACTCTTTAGCACGCATGTAATGTGTTTGATAAAATGATTCAATAAATATTTTATGGCATATTACGGTTAAGAAATTTACGGATCTTGATTCGAAGCAGTATTGAATTAATTATGATTTTTGAACAGAAACTACTTTGTTTTGATAGATGATCAAAGTTCTTGAGTTATAGTAGAATTCAAAGGTTCAAGACTTCTCACCTACACATTTCGATCTTCTTTTGGCAATATTTGAAAGGTATGTTACGGTCGGTAACATACGAGGTAAAAGTATCATTTTTATTTTAAATTGAAAACATTATGGCTCGATGAACTATTGGTGATTTTATGATGATTGTTGTATTGAGATGAGTTGATTATGATATCGAAATGATGATATTGATTTGCATCATTACATTGCATATTGAGCCAGTTTTTGATTCAGATTAGATATGGCGGATGTGAGGCCCGGGGCCGAAGAGGGCGGGGGGTGATCGCCGGTGCCATCAGTAGTTGCACGGACAATGAGCGGCTCCTGGCAGGCTTCTAGGTGAAGGGAACATGAATGAACCGAACCCACACGGGAATGAGAGGGATTCCGAGACTGTTCAATGTAATGGACTGTACAGTTGAAGAGGGCTTAAAAGATTTGATTTGTACTACTCATATCACGAAGGTGCATCTTCTTTTCGGTAGCTCATCACATAAGAACTCCAAAGTTAAGCGTGCTTGACTTGGGGCAATTTTGGGATGGGTGACCTCCTGGGAAGTTTCCCAGGGTGCGTGTGAGTGAGGACATAAGCACGCTGGAAAGACTCGTCTTGATACAGTGAGGACAGTCGTCGAATCTGGGGCGTTACAAGTGGTATCAGAGCCGACCTCTCTTAGTACGGTGTGGTTCGGGGACGAACCAAGCGGAAGCTGGTGGGCATGTGAGGCCCGGGGCCGAAGAGGGCGGGGGGTGATCGCCGGTGCCATCAGTTGCACGGACAATGAGCGGCTCCTGGCAGGCTTCTAGGTGAAGGGAACATGAATGAACCGAACCCACAACACGGGAATGAGAGGGATTCCGAGACCTTCAATGTAATGGACTACACAGTTGAAGAGGGCTTAAAAGATTTGATTTGTACTACTCATATCACGAAGGTGCATCTTCTTTTCGGTAGCTCATCACATAAGAACTCCAAAGTTAAGCGTGCTTGACTTGGGGCAATTTTGGGATGGGTGACCTCCTGGGAAGTTTCCCAGAGTGCGTGTGAGTGAGGACATAAGCACGCTGGAAAGACTCGTCTTGATACAGTGAGGACAGTCGTCGAATCTGGGGGGCGTTACAGCGGAGGTCGCCTTGATTTATTGATTTTTTGGACGTATGGGGCAATAGTTGAGTTGGCATATTGTATGCGGAGGTCGCTTGCTGTGGCCTGAACACTCTCTATAGGCGCACCATAGTCCTGGGATTGTAGAACACAGCACCCCACCCCGAGCGGATGAGTCGGTGGATGTTGCTGGGTGATTCTATTCCCTTGGGTACCCTATGACCAGATGATTCACTTGATCTTGAAATTTATTTATAGCCCACAGCTTCTGATCATGCATTGCATTATATTGCATCTTTATGAATTTTATATGAGATATTTGAAATGTTAATTCTCATGTGTTATTGATTGTATCATACTGGGTTTATACTCACCGGCACGTCGGCTACGTCTTGTTTTCATGTGCTTGACGGTAGGTGAGGTTAGGTTTGGGATGCCAGAGTCCAGCTCCAGGCGAAGAGATACGAGTTAGAGTGGGATTCTCGGGTCTTAGGAGCTATGTGATGATGTTTGGATTTCTTTGGTTCACTACTTTTTGTTGGCATGTTGAAAATTATATTTCAAACATTTGAGACCATTAAATTATTTTGACGATGTTTATGTGAATTTGTGAACCACAAATTATGTATTTACTAAATCATTTGGTTTGTTACAATTATAATTATTAGTATTAGATATCGGACCCGGGGGCCCACATTAGGTGGTATCAGAGCGTAAGATATTTGGGAACAGGGTAGATCGAGTCAGTTTGAATTGCTTGATCATGTGATATATTTGTTAGCATTTTCATTGTGCTATGATGTGAAATACATGATTTAAATTGAGATATTATATTGTTGAGTTTTATTCGAGATTTTTGAGATTGTTGAGTCTCAAGAGCCAGAGATGATTGATACAAGATTGAGATGATTATGATTTTGTGATTTTACATGTGTTTGATCTATTTTATATCAGACATGGCTACTCGAGGTAGAGGTCGTGGTAGACCTAGACAGAACATACCAGTGGCACAAGATCAGGGCAGTGCTACTCATACTCAGATGGATATAACTCCGACTCCGATGGAGATGCTGTTAGCCAGATTTCAGTCTTTGCACCCACCGATGTTGAAGGGTACCGGAATGCATTAGAGTGTGAGAACTGGTTGGAGAATATGGATCAATTATTTGAATCTCTTGAGTATCTAGATGATCGTAGAATCAAATTAGTTGTTCATCAGTTATTGGATGTTGCTAAGAGTTGGTGGATAATGACCAAGAAAGCTTTAGAGGGTCGAGGTACGATTGTTACCTGGGATATTTTTAAATCTGAATTTTATCAGCGTTTCTTTCCTACCTCTTACAGGAAAGATTGGCGAGCCGAGTTTGCAAATTTAAAGCAAGGAAATCTGAATATTGAGGACTATGTTGCCAAGTTCTCGAATTTACTGAGATTTGCTCCTCATGTAGCATCTGATGAAGAAGCTAAGGCCGATCATTTCATAAATGGTCTTAATCCTGATATATTTACCCTGGTTATTACTGGAAGGCCTAACACTTTTGCTGAGGCTCTTGATCGAGCCAAGGGAGCTGAAACTGGAATCATTAGGCAGAGAGGTTCTCAGTATTCGCAACGACCCCAACAGCCACAGTTCCGACAGCAGTTCAGACAGGGTAATAGTGGCAACATAAGAGAGCAGTTTAGGGCTAGAGGGAAGCAATTTAAGAGGCATGGCAGTAATTTTTCGAATTTTAGTGGATCGAGACAGTCTGGTTCAGTTCAGAGCACTGGTTATTCAGGCACAACTTGTGGTCAGTGTGGTGGTAGACATTATACCGATCAGTGTAGAGGAATCTTGGGAGCTTGCCACTTGTGTAACCAGGTGGGACACTATGCTCGAGTGTGTCCTAATCGTGGCAGTGAAATATCTCAGAGTGGGAAATCATCGAGACAGACACCTCACCAGAATCGTTAGACCCCTACAGTTCATTCTTATCAGCAATCAAACCGATCAGATCAGAACCAACATAGTGGTGGCCACAGGGTAGGACAGCCACCTAGACAGCAGGCTCGAGTTTTTGCACTCACTGAGGATGAGGCACATAATGCTCCAGATAATGTTATTGCAGGTAATTGTTTTCTTTCAAGTTATCCTGCTTATGTTTTGATGGATACTGGTGCATCACATACTTTCATAGCTGAGCACTTTGTCTCGTTGCATTCATTGCATTCTATGCCATTATCATCTATATTATCTATTTCTACTCGACTGGGCAAAGTAATGAGGTCAGAAGAAATGATAAGTGGTTGTGAATTTCGTTACGAGGATAATGTCATTGAGATTGATTGCATTGTGTTGGAGATGTCTGATTTTGACTGCATAGTTGGTATTGACATATTGACAAGATAATGGCTACTGTAGATTGTTTTCAGAAGATTGTTAAGTTTAGGCCTGACATGACAGATCACTGGACATTCTATGGTAAAGGTTTTCGAGTTAAGATTCCTTTGATATCTGTTTTGTCCATGACTCGTTTGTTGCAGAAAGGAGCCGAATGTTTCTTGGTTTATGCAATTGATATTTCAAGGTCAGTACCTAAATTGGCAGATATTCCAATTGTTAGTGAATTTTCAGATGTATTTCCATATGAAATTCCAAGATTTCCTCTAGTCCGAGAGATTGAGTTCAACATTGAGTTGATGCCAGGTACACAGCCTATTTCTAGAGCTCCTTATAGGATGGCGCCAATTGAACAAAAGGAACTGAAGGAAAAACTTGAGGATCTATTGGCTAAAGTATATATAAGACCAAGTGTTTCACCTTGGGGTGCTCCGGTTTTATTTGTGAAGAAGAAAGACGGGTCTATGAGGCTTTGTGTCGATTATAGACAGTTGAATAAAACCACAGTAAAGAATAAGTATCCTTTGCCAAGGATTGATGATCTCTTTGACCAGTTGCAGGGTTCTTCAGTATATTCTAAGATTGATTTAAGATCCGGATATCATCAGTTAAGAGTTAGAGAGACAGATGTGCCTAAGACTTCTTTTCGTACCAGGTATGGGCATTTTGAATTTTTGGTTATGCCTTTTGGGTTGACCAATGCACCTGCGGTATTTATGGATTTGATGAACCGTATGTTTCAAAGGTAAATAGATCAATTTGTTGTGATCTTCATTGATGATATTCTTATTTATTCAAAATCTGAAATTGAGCATGCCGAGCACTTAAGAGCTTTTTTGCAAATTTTGAAAACTAAAAAGTTGTATGCTAAATTATCGAAATGCGAGTTTTGGTTGGATAGAGTGGTTTTCCTTGGACATGTGATTTCAAGTGCTGGTATATCAGTTGATCCGAGTAAAGTTGAGGCAGTCATTAAATGGTCTAGATCGACATCAATTCCTGAGGTACGTAGTTTTATGGGTTTGGCAGGCTATTATCGCAGATTTATTGAAGGATTCTCACAGATTGCGAGGCCAATTACCCAGCTGACACAAAAGAATGTACCATTTATTTGGTCGCAAGCATGTGAGGCTATTTTTGTTGAACTTAAGCAGATATTGACTAGTGCCCCAGTTCTGACTATTCCATCAGGTGTAGGAGGATTTACAGTGCACACTGATGCTTAACATCAAGGACTGGGTTGTGTATTAATGCAGCATGGCCTTGTGGTTAACTATGCTTCACGACAGTTGAAGCCACATGAGTCTAGATACCCAGTGCATGACTTGGAACTAGCATCAGTGGTTTTTGCCTTAAAGATTTGGCGTCACTACTTGTATGGGGAGAAATTTGAGATATTCACTGATCATAAGAGCTTGGAATATCTCTTTTCACAAGCGGAGCTGAACATGAGACAAAGACGTTGGTTAGACTTGTTGAAAGACTATGATTGCGAAATAAAATATTATCCAGGCAAGTCAAACGCAGCAGCTGATGCTTTGAGCAGAAAAGTATGTAATATGTCTTTGATCACTAGCAGTGTATCTGATCTAGTGGAAGAATGTTGTATTTCTGGTTTGGATTTTGTGGTAGATACTCAACCTGTAAGAGTATTTATGATTCAGGCAGAGCCAGAGTTGTTTGTAAAGATTAAAGCATTCAGAAATCAGTTGAACTCGTCAGATCAGGACATCGATCAGAATTTCAGGTCAATAATGAGGGTATTTTGTTTGTGAATGATCGTATTGTAGTTCCTAATATTTCAGAGTTGAGGATACAGATTTTGCGTGATGCTCATTGAAGTAAGTTCAGTGTACACCCTAGAAGTAAAAAGATGTACTATGATTTGAAGAAACAATTTTGGTGGAAAAGAATGAAATCTGACATAGCAGAATTTGTATCTCGTTGTTTGAATTGTCAACAAGTGAAAGCAGAAAGAAAGCGACCAGGAGGTCTTTTGCATAGCCTTAAGGTTTGTGGGGAGCCGGGCTCTAACTAAATTCTTTTTGGGATTAATTGGATCTTTGCTAGAAATGTGGGTCAAAATTTTGCCTTTAACATTAAATCAAGTGTATATAAATCAAGCACAAGATCTTTCTCTATTTTATTTCAACAAACATAAATACATGTCTTGTTTCAGTACATTCATACAACTAGTGTTCAGTACAAACTACAGATCATGTGTACAATCACTAGTAATCTTCTATGCCCGAAATCACCATGCTATCTCGATCTCTCATCTCGTCAAGTTCTTCTGGACCCTGATCATGTCCCCCCTGTTGTTATGCACACATACAGACACAACAACAGCCGGAAACTCCGGTGAAAACAAATCCCAGTATAAAACATGTATACATGCATATACACAATATAAATCATGAAGTATACTATCATGAATAAAATCCATAACAACATGTCCCATAGTCTATGAAACATAAACAATATAAGACAAGTAACTTAAATCAATTCATATCTTGGACTCGACTCGTATCTAACTCTAGGGATCCCGGTGTGAATGAGACGTCACAGTCTGCCACCTACCCTCCCAATCGAGGTGATGGTACGTCTTATTCCTAGACTTCGGTCCTGTCTGTATCGGATGTCTACAATCGGAGTACATCTGCTCCTATGCGTCGATACCACCGAACATCTAGAAATTTGGCAAATCTGCCAGTGACTCTCCTATCTTAAATGCTTGAATATAAATCTATAAACAAAGCACAAACATATCAAAATATAAACAATCTAGTATGTGATTTTGGGAAACTCAAATCAAATCTAATTCGAGTTGTATCTTCCCGAATCAACATGAATTATACCTTTCGTTGTTCAGTCTTTATCGAGATCGAAGTCTTGATGTCGAAGCTTGTCAAAAGAAATCTGAAATGACAATTCAAGATGCATTTTATCAATTCCTAACTCAAATAGATACACATATGCATCAATATTCAATCTCGGCACATTTCGACGTCATAACGGTGTAATCTCGCGATACCGGTCAACTCAAACATCAATAATCAATAACAATAGCTCCTAATTCTCAT
This sequence comes from Primulina tabacum, assembly GCF_025594145.1. NCBI lineage: Eukaryota > Viridiplantae > Streptophyta > Magnoliopsida > Lamiales > Gesneriaceae > Primulina > Primulina tabacum. The sequence goes on from NC_134558.1 coordinate 15,351,899, forward strand.
CATAATACATCTACTATGCTGAAATCTGCATAATCTCATACACACATATGCGGAAAAATCGTGATATTCGCATACGATATCATTTCTTCGATCCGGTTTCAAATATACGTTCACAATACTCATAAGAACACATAATCTCAATCATATCAAAATTTCTCCAATCTCTCGACTTCAAAACATGAAAGAAAGTACTGAAACTTACACCCTTTCGTAGCCCTCGATGTAAGGAGCACGAATATACACTTGGATCGAAAATCGGATGGTTAGATTCTTCACAATCAAATCTCTAAGATGAAATGAAGTTTGAGGCTATCTGAGAATTTCCTACGGTTCTTGCTGCTGAAGTGAATGAAAGAATAAGTCAAATACTCATTATATATGCATGGCAAGGACACATGGTTTATTCTTTATTCTGCACGTCACACCGCGGGTGCGGTCACTCTGCACCGCGGGTTCGCTGAGCGTACTGGATAACTTCCATAATTTCAGAAGGCACGACCGCGGGTGCGGTGTATCTTGTACCGCGGGTGCGGTCTTGTCTCGGTGCATCCACCGCAGGTGCGGTCCTGTTCTTGCCGCGGGTGCAGTCAAGCTACTGTAACCCTTGAACATTTCATGAAAAACGATCGCGACTGCACTATCTTTTGAACCGTGGGTGCACTGTCTCTGCTGTCCCAACCATATATTTTATAACTTGAATCGAATCGCAACATCGCTTCTTCATCCTTTGATAAATACATCAAATCATGCATTAATAATTGCTGATTACCAACTCACATCTCGGGCCTTACATTTCTCCCCACCTAAGATACGATTTCGTCCCCGAAATCACAGGCGATCAACACATATCAATAAGAAGGTATAATAAACTGTATAGAAACTCACCTCAACGGAATAGCTCTGGGAATCTCTGTCTCATATCTGACTCCGTCTCCCAGGTAGCTTCTTCAATGCCATGACGACTCCATTGGATTTTCACCAATGGAATAGTCTTTGTTCTGAGCTGTTTAACTTTCCAATCAAGAATCTGAATTGGATGTTCAATATAACTCAGAGTGTCGTCAAGCTCGGCTTCATAAGGCTGAATAACATGAGAAGCATCAGGCATGTATCTACGCAGCATCGATACATGGAAGACATCATGTATCCCGGATAGAGAAGGTGGAATGGCGAGTCGATAGGCACGATCGCCAATTTTCCCAAGAATCTCGTATGAACCGATGTATCTATGAGATAACTTTCCATGTTTGCCAAATCTGACAACGCCTTTGAATGGAGAAATCTTCAAAACCACTATGTCTCCTTGTTCAAATACTAACGGTCTACGACGTACATTTGCGTATTTGGCTTGCCTATCCTGCGCTGTCTTTATTCTTTTCTGGATCACTTTAACTTTCTCAGTCATTTCTCGGATCATATCAGGTCAAAGTTCTGGTACTTCAGATACATCATCCCAATACAGCGGAGATCTGCACTTCTTGCCATATAATGCTTTAAACGGTTCCATCTCAATGCTCGTCTGATAGCTGTTGTTGTACGAGAATTCACAAAGTGGTCGTGAATCTTTCCAACTGGTGCCAAAGTCTAGCACTACAGCTCTCAGCATATCCTCTAAGGTCTGGATAGTCCGTTCGGACTGTCCGTCTGTCTGGGGATGGTATGCAGTACTCAGGTGCAATGTCGTACCTAAAGCCTGCTGCAAACTGTGCCAAAAGTGTGAAGTGAATCGTGGATCACGATCTGATACGATCGACTTTGGCACACCATGCAATCTGACTACCTCTCTGACATATACCTTTGCCATCTGGTCATGTCGGTACGTCATTCTGTATGGAATAAAGCATGCGAATTTGGTCAATCTATCAATAACGACCCAAATCGCATCACAACCCCGGGAAGAACGTGGTAACTTCGTATCGAAATCCATGGAAATGTGATCCCATTTCCATTCAGGAATAGATAAACTCTGAAGTAAATCTTCGGGCTTCTTTCTCTCGGCCTTCACCTGTTTGCAATTCAAGCACTTAGACACAAACTCTGCAATATCTGACTTCATCTGTTTCCACCAGAATTGTGTCTTCAGATCGTTGTACATCTTCCTGCCACCAGGATGAATACTGAACCGACTACAGTGCGCTTCGACAATATCTGTTGTTTCAAATCTGAAACATCTGGCACTACAAGACGGTTATTCACATACAAAACATGATCATGTACCTGATACTCTGAATTATGCCCTGATCTGACCATCTCAACTGACTTCTGAATATATTCTGATCAGTTCTTTGTGCTTCTATAATTCGCAAAATCAAATCTGTCTCAACTTGAATCGTAGCAAGTGGTAGTGGTCTACTATCTGTATCAAATGCTAATCCAGACAAACAACAATTTTCAATCATATTCGAAACACCTATCGTCGACAAGGATAGGGAACATACCTTTCGACTCAAGGCGTCCGCGACTGCATTTGACTTTCCTGGATAGTATTTGATCTCGCAATCAAAGTCCTTTAATAAATCAAGCCATCTACGCTGTATCATGTTCAACTCTGACTGTGAAAACAATATTTCAGGCTTTTATGATCAGAGTAGATTTCAAACTTCTCGCCATAGAGATATTGTCGCCATATCTTCAGTGCAAATACAATGGCCGTCAATTCAAGATCATGAATTGGGTAACGAATCTCGTGTGGTTTCAACTGTCTCGTGGCATATGCGATCACATGTCCTCGCTGCATAAGAACACATCCTAACCCTCTGTGAGATGCATCGCAATATACAATGAAATCCCCAGTACCTGAAGGTATCATCAATACTGGAGCACTGGTCAATCGTCTCTTCAACTCCAAAAAGCTAGACTCACAGGCTTCAGACCACACAAATAACGTATTCTTCTGAGTCAGCTGAGTAATCGGCTTTGCAATACTGGAGAAATCTCTGATAAATCGACGATAATAGCCTGCTAGACCCATGAAACTGCGTATCTCTGGCACTGATATCGGTCTAGGCCAACTGATCACCGCTATCAACCTTGGTAGGATCAAAAGATATATCATCTCCAGATATGATATGCCCCAAAAAGACAACCTGTCTCAGCCAAAACTCACATTTTGACAATTTAGCATATAATTTCTCGTTTCTCAGCGTCTGCAACACAATTCTTAAATGCTCGGCCTAATCAGTCTCACTTCTCGAGTAAACCAAAATATTATCAATAAAAACAATAACAAACTCATCTAGATACCTCTGAAAGACACGGTTCATCAATTCCATAAACACTGCTGGAGCATTCGTTAAACCAAATGGCATGACGATAAATTCATAATGTCCATACCTGGTTCGGAACGCTGTCTTCGGTATATCAACATCTCGGACTCTCAGTTGGTGATATCCAGACCTCAAATCAATCTTGGAATAGACGGAGGATCCCTGCAACTGATCAAATAAATCGTCGATATGAGGCAATGGATATTTGTTCTTTACCGTTGCCTTGTTCAGCTGCCGGTAATCAATACATAATCTCATCGAACCGTCTTTCTTTCGCACAAATAGCACTGGAGCGCCCCAAGGGGAAACACTCGGTCTGATATACCCTTTGGCTAGAAGATCTTCTAGTTGTGTTTTCAGTTCTTTCAACTCAATCGGCGCCATTCTGTACGGAGCTCGAGATATAGGGACAATACCTGGTAGGAGATCAATACTGAAATCTACCTCTCGGGCTGGAGGTAACCCTGGAATCTCGTCTGGGAATACATCAGCAAACTCGCAAACTACTGGCAGATCTGTCAATGCTGGGCTCGATTTCAGTAGATCTACTGAATATACAAGGAACCCCTCTGCTCCTTTCTGCAATAATCTAGTCATCGTCAAAACAGATACTAAGGGAATCCGAGATCTGGAACCCTTACCGTAGAATTTTCACTCATCAGCCATCTCTGGTCTGAATCTGACAATCTTCTAGAAACAATCTACAGTGGCTCTGTACTTGGTTAATATATCGATACCGACAATACAGTCAAAATCAGCTAACCCAAGCACAATACAGTCTAAATCAATCTCGTGACCCTCAAACTCTAGTATACAATGTCTAACTGAAGTCACACATATAAGACCACTTCCCAACAGAGAAGAAATAGACACTACAGCAGATAAGGACTCGACAGGCAATGAATGCAACAATGCAAAGCACTCAGATATAAAAGTATGAGAGGCACCTGTATCTATCAATACATAAGCAGGATAGCCACAAAGGAAACAGTTACCTGCGATCACATCATCTGGTGCATCTTGGGCCTGCTATTCTGTCAGTGCAAACACTCGAGCCTGCTGTCTGGGATGTTGGCTCACTGTCTCGCTACCTCTGGCTCGGGGCTGGGTCTGTGTAGGAATGGGCTGAAAGGAATGAACAGATGAAGCCTGCCTCTCAGGCTGAGCTACTGAACCATATGCTCCTACACTCTGAGCTTGCTGTACCCCTTTCTGTGGACAGACTCTGGCGAAGTGTCCTTGCTGTTTGCAGATATTGCAGCGACCCATCACACCCTGACACTGCTTGGTGGCATGTCGGCCTCCACAAGAACTGCAATATACACCTGTATACTTTGTACTCTGACCAGGACCTCTCTGTCGTGATCCATTGGAGCTCGACGAACTGCTCCCTAATCTTTTGAACTGTTTACCTTTCGCTTTCAGCTGGTCTTTCCTCCCGCTGTCGCTACCACCGCTCTCAAATCTGGGAGGGGGTTGAGTAGAGGGTTGTGGCAGTCTAGGAGTCGGAGCAACATAGGAAGTGCTTCGTTGCCTAAGCAATCCAGCTTCTGCCCCCTTGGCACGGTTCAACGCATCAGCAAAGTTATTCGGTCTACCGGTATTCACTAAGGTAAAAATATCAGGATTCAAGCCATTCATAAATTGATCTGCAATGGCCTCGTCATTTTCTGCCACGTGAGGAGCAAATTGAAGCAATGTCGAAAACTTTGCCACATATTCTTCGATGTTTAACTGTCCCTGTCTCAAATTGGCAAACTCGGCACCCTTGTCTTTTCGGTAGGACACGGGAAAGAAGCGTTGATAGAACTCTGCTTTAAAGACTTTCCAAGTGATTCCTTTGCCACGATGCTCCAATGCTTTCTTTGTGGTAAGCCAACAGTTCTTTGCAACTTCTTGCAGTTGATGCCCAATAATTTTAACTCGTCGCTCGTCGGTGTAGTCAAGAGATTAAAATAACATCTCTATGTCATCGAGCCAACTTTCACACTCAACTGAATTTTCTGTGCCCTTCAGTGTTGGCGGTCGAAATGACTGAAATCTTTTCAACAAAGTCTCCATCGGTTTAGCGGTCACATCCATCGGATCATTGGATGTACTTCCCTGTTCTGGTACTCGACCTGATACTCGCTGAGGTACTCGTCGGGGAGGCATATCTGATTATCAAACGGATTAGTACACAATCTATACAATCTGTCTCAGTCCTCCTCTTATCATATACCTCTGATCCAGAATCGGTTCTGATTCAGTCTTTGCAATTACATGCTGTAATCAACTCAGATAACAATATAACATGTAATAGGAAAAGCAATAAATCATGCTAGCACAATAAAATCAAGGAAGACGACTCGATCTACCCCGCTCATTCTATTCTATCTCAATCTAAAGGATTTATCGCTCTGATACCACCTGTTGTGGGGACCCGGGCTCTAACTCACTTCTTTTTGGGATTAATTGGATCTTTGCTAGAAAATGTGGGTCCAAATTTTGCTTTTAACATTAAATCAAGTGTATATAAATCAAGCACAAGATCTTTCTCTATTTTATTTCAACAAACATAAATACATGTCTTGTTTCAGTACATTGATACAACTAGTGTTCAATACAAACTATAGATCATATGTACAATCACTAGTAATCTTCTATGCCCGAAATCACCACGCTATCTCGATCTCTCATCTCGTCAAGTTCTTCTGGATCCTAATCCTGTCCCCCCTGTTGTTATGCACACATACAGACACAACAACAGCCGGAAACTCCGGTGAGAACAAATCCCAGTATAAAACATGTATACATGCATATACACAATATAAATCATGAAGTATACTATCATGAATAAAATCCATAACAACATGTCCCATAGTCTATGAAACATAAACAATATAAGACAAGTAACTTAAATCAATTCATATCTTGGACTCGACTCGTATCTAACTCTAGGGATCTCAGTGTGAATCTGCCACCTACCATCCCAATCAAGGTGACGGTACGTCTTATTCCTAGACTTCGGTGGTATCGACGCATAGGAGCAGATGTACAAACATATCAAAAATATAAACAATCTAGTATGTGATTTTGGGAAACTCATATCAAATCTAATTCGAGTTGTATCTTCCCGAATCCCGAATCAACATGAATTATACCTTTCGTTGTTCAGTCTTTATCGAGATCAAAGTCTTGATGTCGAAGCTTGTCAAAAGAAATCTGAAATGACAATTCAAGATGCATTCTATCAATTCCTAACTCAAATCAATACACATATGTATCAATATTCAATCTCGGCACATTTCGACGACATAACGTTGTAATCTCGCGATACCGGTCAACTCAAACATCAATAATCAATAACAATAGCTCCTAATTCTCATCATAATACATCTACTATGCTGAAATATGCATAATCTCATACATACATATGCTGCAAAATCGTAATATTCGCATATGATATCATTTCTTCGATTCGGTTTCAAATATTTGCTCACAATATTCATAAGAACAAATAATCTCAATCATATCAAAATTTCTCCAATCTCTCAACTTCAAAACATGAAAGAAAGTACTGAAACTTACACCCTTTCGTAGCCCTCGATGTAAGGAGCACGAATATAAACTTGGATCGAAAATCGGATGGTTAGATTTTTCACAATCAAATCTCTAAGATGGAATGAAGTTTGAGGCTATCTGAGAATTTCCTTCGGTTCTTGCTTCTGAAGTGAATGAAAGAATAAGTCAAATCCACATTATATATGCATGGCAAGGACACATGGTTTATTCTTTATTCTGCACGTCACACCGCGGGTGCGGTCACTCTGCACCGCTGGTGCGCTGAGCGTACTGGATCACTTCCATAATTTCAGAAGGCACGACCGCGGGTGCGGTGTATCTTGTACCGCGGGTGCGGTCTTGTCTCGGTGCATCCAACGCAGGTGCGGTCCTGTTCTTGCCGCGGGTGTAGTCAAGCTACTGTAACCCTTGAACATTTCATGAAAAACGATCGCGGGTGCACTATCTTTTGAACCGCGGGTGCACTGTCTCTGCTGTCCCAACCATATATTTTACAACTAGAATCGAATCGCAACATCGCTTCTTCGGCCTTTGATAAATACATCAAATCAAGCATTAATAATTGCTGATTACCAACTCACATCTCGGGCCTTACAAGGTTCCAGAATGGAAGTGGGACCATATCACCATGGACTTTGTCACAAAATTGCCTTAGGTCGTCGAGGAGTTGCGATTCAATTTGGGTTATCGTTGATAGATTAACCAAGTCTTCATGTTTTATTCCTTATCAGATGACATATAGGCATGTTCAGATGGCCAGATTGTATATCAGAGAAGTTTTGAGATTGAATGGTGTGCCTAAGTCCATTGTATCAGATCGTGATCCCAGATTTTCTTCTCTTTTTTGGCAGAGTTTACAAGAGGCCCTTGGTACTCGTTTGCATTTGAGTACAGCCTATCATCCTCAGATAGACGGACAGTCAGAACGTACTATTCAGACATTAGAGGATATGCTGAGAGCTGTAGTTATGGATTTTGGCATTGGTTGGCAGGATTCGTTACCACTTGTCGAGTTTTCTTATAACAATAGTTATCAAGTGAGCATTGGAATGTCACCATTTGAAGCACTATATGGCAGGAAGTGTCGATCTCCTCTGTATTGGGACGATTTATCTGAAGCACCAATTGTAGGACCTGATATGATAAGAGATATGACAGAGAAGGTGAAATTGATTCAGAGCCGTATGAGAGCTGCTCAGGATAGACAGGCTAAGTATGCGAACATCAGGAGACGGCCATTGATTTTTGAGAAAGGTGACAGAGTTTTTTTGAAAATATCTCCTTTCCGTGGTACAGTTAGATTTGGAAAGAAGGGTAAATTATCACCGAGATTCATAGGTCCGTATGAGATTTCGGAACGTGTTGGTGATTTGGCTTATAGATTAGCTCTTCCTCCTGCGTTATTAGGTGTTCATGATGTTTTTCATGTGTCCATGTTGAGAAAATATCATCCAGATCCTTCTCATGTACTTCCACCCGATGAGGTTGAGTTAGATCAGAATTTGAGCTACATTGAGAGACCGATTCAGATTCTAGACAGAAAAGATAAACAACTCAGAAATAAATTGATACCATTGGTTAAAGTACAGTGGAGCAGACATGGTGTCGAGGAGGCAACTTGGGAATTAGAAGATAAAATGAGACAAAAATATCCAGAGTTATTCAAATGAAGTATGCTTCTATTCTCGGTTTTATTTTCAGTATTGATTATTACATGTTAGACTTGAAAGAGATGATTGATTTCGAGGACGAAATCTATTTTAGAGGGGAGGAATTGTAATGCCCAAATTTTGAAAAAATGTGGCAGTAGTTGTGATGGTTCTTGGCTTTACGTTATGGTATGAATGGTAATGAATGTTATAGAATGGAATAGATAATGGAGGGGTAGAATCAAAGGTGGAATTTGAGCTAAATAGGTAATGGAAGTGCAGAAACGGTATGAAAAATGTGGCAGTAGTTGTGGTTTTTAGCATAATGTTTTGTATATTGATCCAATTGATGTTAGGCCTCTTTCATTAGAAAGATAAGACATAAGGCTATAACTTTGATGTTTTGAGTTTTGTTCAAATCATTAGGGAAAACGAGCCAAAAGCGCCCTGAAGTGTGTCGTTTGTATCGTCGTTCCTACAATGACACATATTGGGAGATTGAGCATAACGTTTTACTCATACCTTCAAATAACATGAGGCCAATTGGAGATGAAAGCCAAGACATAGGGCTACAACTTTCTTGTTTACCACTTTTTCTAATTCAGAAGGGAAGAGGCGTTTCAGCAGTGATCTTTACAGTAGCTGTGCGTAGAGCGGCGCCCGAGCGGTAAGAAACGGCCGCCCGAGCGCCACTGCTTCTGAATTTTTTAGTTGTGGGCAGTAAGTTCGGCGCTAGGGCAGTAATATGTGACCACCCGAGCGCCCAGCAAGTTAAAAAGCGTGTTTTGAGGTTTGGGAAGGCATAAAATCGAATGGGATCATCTTTTTACTCATTTTCCTTCTCCTTCTTTTCTCTCTAATGGTTTAGAGCTAGGGTTCTTCATTCTCCTTCAATCCAATTTCTTCCAAGACATTAATCTTTGATTGAAGCCTTAATATTTGCTTGGAGATTAGAAGTTCTTCTCCTCAAGAGTTTATAAGCAAGGTAAGAAAGCTTATTTACTTGGTTTAGTGATTGAAGGGAAAACAATGTGTTGTTTGGTTTGAGTGTTGAGGTAAAGTTATTAATATAATGATTGGTGGTATTATTATTGTATGTATTGATATTTTGAAAAGAAATGGAATTAAAGGTAAGGGCAAAGTAAAGGAGCTAACTCTTTAGCACGCATGTCATGTGTTTGATAAAATGATTCAATAAATGTTTTTATGGCAAATTACGGTTAAGAAATTTACGGATCTTGATTCGAAGCAGTATTGAATTAATTATGAATTTTGAACAGAAACTACATTGTTTTGATAGATGTTCAAAGTTCTTGAGTTATAGTAGAATTCAAAGGTTTAAGACTTCTCACCTACTCATTTCGATCTTCTTTTAGTAATATTTGAAAGGTATGTTACGGTCGGTAACATACGATGTAAAAGTATCATTTTTATTTTAATTGAAAACTCTATGGCTTGATGAACTATTGGTGATTTGATGATGATTGTTGTATTGAGATGAGTTGATTATGATATCGAAATGATGATATTGATTTGCATCATTACATTGCATATTGAGTCACTTTTTGATTCAGATTAGATATGGCGGAGGTCGCCTTGATTTATTGATTTTTTGGACGTATGGGGCTATAGTTGAGTTGGCATAGTGTATGCATAGGTCGCTGCTATGGCCTGAACACTCTCTATAGGCGCACCATAGTCCTGGGATTGTAGAACACAGCACCCCACCCCGAGCGGATGAGTCGGTGGATGTTGCTGGGTGATTCTATTCCCTTGGGTACCCTATGACCAGATGATTCACTTGATCTTGAGATTTATTGATAGCCCACAGCTTCTGATCATGCATTGCATTATATTGCATCTTTATGAATTTTATATGAGATATTTGAAATGTTAATTCTCATGTGTTATTGATTGTATCATACTGGGTTTATACTCACCGGCACGTCGGCTACCTCTTGTTGTCATGTGCTTGACGGTAGGTGAGGCGAGGTTTGGGATGCCAGAGTCCAGCTCCAGGCGAGGAGATACGAGTTAGAGTGGGATTCTCGGGTCTTAGGAGCTATGTGATGATGTTTGAATTTCTTTGGTTCACTACTTTTTGTTGGCATGTTGAAAATTATATTTCAAACATTTGAGGCCATTAAATTATTTTGACGATATTTATGTGAATTTGTGAACCACAAATTATGTATTTACTAAATCATTTGCTTTGTTACAATTATAATTATTAGTATTAGATAACGGACCCGGGGCCCCACAATACTTCCACGTCATTTCGTAAAAATAACTTACACTTTTCGACTGCCTCTGACTGACGTGACGGTTTTTAAATTTGAAATTTCAAATTAATGATTTTACCGCCGCCCAAAATTTTTTCAATACTTACAAAATTATATCCACTAAAAGTCCCCCACGTGGACTGACTGGTGATTATCTGAACCGCACATACATACTCTACATTTGCAACCTTGTTGATATTACTTTGCTATTACACTCGATCGCGTTTTAACTTAACTTGCATGTACTAAATTCAAAATCTTCTCGGTAAGTCAAGGAAATGGCTGCCTCAATTGCTTAAAACACAGTCGTTGTTAACTTTGCGTAAATATTTACCATGCCCAACAAATCGTTGCAAGCCATGTTTCGCACGATAGAACATTCTGGGCTTCACTCTTTTCTGGGCTGCCGCTACAGTTACTCCGACACACTATTGAAGGAATTCTTTGATTCCGCGTACATGAAAAACAGAGAAATTGTTTGTGTTGTTCAAAACAAAAACCTCCTGTTCACACAGAAGGTTTGCTGAATTGTTCAGCTTACCCACTGAAGGAATTACTGATTTCTCCACACTGCCGGTCGGAAATATTGACATTTGGCGTAGTGCCTTCTCAAACACAGATTCTCCAATTTCTCATCCAACATGTCAAAAACGCGACTTAAAGATTGAATTCAGACTGTTGGCAGATATCGTAGCAAAAGAACTACTTGCCAAAGCTGGTGCCTATGATAAAATAACATTGGAAAAATTTCTTGCTATGGCCACTATCTCATCCAAATTGCGGATAAATTGGTCTGACGTTCTCTTCAAGATATTGGTGGTCCATGATCAACAAAGAAAATCAATCGCAAGGTTTTGCAGTTCAAATCTGCCATATTCTGATTGATGCCAGGGTTTAACCGGTTGATATGATAGAAGTTGGCAAAACTAAGCTTTTCAACTAGTTATCGATTGAAAATTTTATCAAAAGGAATCGGCCGGCAGATGAGGAGATAGTCTCCATCAAAACCGAAACTGGGGAAGAATTCGTGAAACAGAAGAAAACATCCAAGAGCGCTTCACCAGCCAAAGAAACCAAAAGGAAGCTGGTTCTAAAATCCAGTTCCGATGATGAGTCCAAGGATGACGTTCCAGTCTCTCAAGTTTTTAAGAAGAAGAGAACTGCACACTCAAAACCAGCAAAGATCAGACTGGTCAAACATCTCTCTGCACCACTCGTTCTTTCCCCAATCCCTGCAATCTCAGTCACAAAGGTAAAAGGGATTCAAATCACTGAACTAGAGATTGAGTCCTCTTACACAGGAGTTCCTATTATTCTCTCCTCAGATAAGGGCAAACAGGCAATGATTGAAAATCCGCCACATAGCAATGCAGTTCATACGGCCATAGTACTCACAAGCGAGCGTGTAAACGAGGTCGTCCAGAAGTAAATGAAGATGTTTGATAAATGGGTTCAATATCGGACTGCTGTAAAATTTGACTCCTTACTTCAAACCGGCAAAATAAAAGCAGCCGCTAGGCTTGAACGGTCCACTTTGGAATGGACAGAGACATATGATATTCAAACTGCTCTACGTCGACGAGACTTTCTGGAACTTCAGATGAAAGAAAGCACTCTCTGAATCATCATACAGTTGAAAAGGAAAAACTTTGATCCTTTTTGTCCTACGGCCAAGGATGATTCAGCTGTCATCTCTCAACTTGAGATGGACGCATTGTCACTTGCTATGAAGGTCGCTCTAAAGCGACAGGATCTCAATCTTCCAGCAATTACAGAACAGGGAAAGTTCGACTCTCTGATGGAAATACTTGAAGATCTGAGCTCTGAACAGTTTCAAGCCATCCCCACAAATAAGGATTCCTCATCTACTTCAGCCGGTACAAGCACTAAACATTCTTCACCAGTACTTACCGTAACAGCTCAACCGGCTGATGAAGAGAACACTATGCCCCCTTTTGGAAAAATCACGCCAGAAGACTTTCCAAGTGCTGAAAAACAATGTCATCAGATTATTCCGACATTCCATCTGAGTCTCCAACAATCTCAGCCATTGATACGTCTGCACAACTGCCTCCACTTCATCTTTCAGCCGCTCAAACTATTTCTGTTGATGAGGCAGAGAAGTTTCTATCTGATTTTGATAAAGCTATCACCTTTCAAGAAAAATCAGTTTCTCCAACAGGTTCTCCCACCAAGGATGATCCAACAGCTCTTTCAGAACAGCTGTTGACTTCTCCCAAGGAACTGCATACAACCCAGCTGCCCAATTCTTCGATGCATGCAAACTCTCCTCCATCAAGTTCTCCGCCAGCAAAACCAGAGGAACCAGATGTCACTGGATCTAAACCGTCTGCTTCCACTGAAAACATTAATCAAATTATTCAGAGCATTACGGATGAACTCCTTGAGCCTGAACCAGCAAAATATGCTGGTAAGCTATCCTCCTCTCAACTTGTCTCTTTCAAGAACAGGTTATTATCTGAAAATGACGTACCTAAAGAACAGGATATTCTAGAAGAGAGTTGCCAACAGCAGATTCTGACCAGACTAATCAATATGGATCAATCCATTCTGGCTCTCAATCGCAAACAATTTGATCTAAAGGAGGACTTTCGATTAGTCAAGACTGCTTTCCCCAACGATCTTTCCACCATGGAAACAAGTCTTTCTCTCATGCAAGCAAAACATAACTCTGCTCATCTTAACATCTGCCTTGGCCTATCGGAGCAAATGAATTGTCTTCAGACAAATCTGGAACAACGCCTCGATGCCCAAGGTGCTCAGCTTGCAGAAATCATGGAGTTCCTTGTTCATGGTGATGTCAAAAAGGGGGAAAGAGAGCGACAAAGGGCAATTCAAGAAGCAAAAATATCTGTTATGAAGAAATTGCATGAATTGAAAGAAAAAGAAGACAAGGCTAAAAGCAGTGGAACAAAGTAAAAGGTCCAAAGAAACACTTGTTCCTATTTTCTTACAACAGTTGGTTACTTTGAATATTGTAATTCATTCACTTAATGAAATACAATACTTTCGCTCTTACATATCTTCGTCAAAATTCTTATGTTTCATAGCCCTACATCTAGGTTTTGTCATCACCAAAAAGGGAGAAATTGTTAAGAAAATATTATTCCCAAGAATTTTGGTGTATGACAAAAACAAGACAGCTCGAAAACAGCTGCAGTTTGTATATGAGATATGCATCAGTTCAACCGCTCGGCTCATCAGCTGGAATATCTTCTTAATCGGCTAAAGCTCAAAGAAGTCTCAACTGCTTACTTCAGACCGTTAGCAGATTCAGCTTGGACTTAAATGATCCTCAGAACCAGATCATTAAAGAGAACCATTTATTGCTCGAAGACATTCTCTGACCGGCGTAATACATTCAAAGTATTACACCGCCTTGAAGTCAACGTATACATTCATCAGTTCCAAAAATGATCTGCATTTATATCTTTATCCCAGAAAATGAAGACCAAGTATAGACTTCAAGTTCTGATGAAAGAAGACAGTTACCATAAAAGGAACTCCTCAGGTAAAGTGCTTCAGAACTACGCTGAGCAAAAGGAACATTAAATGCTTTTACGAAAGATCATTTAATGCTCATAAAGACGACAACAACACATCTGTTCAGTGGATCAGGTTAATGTTGCTGCATCTTTTCCGACCGTTAAGAATATCACGTATATATTAACGGAGGAGTGTGCTAGCTTAGACAACCTCTTGATCTACAGCTAAAAATCTCGTTTCTAGCATACACAAAAGATCTCAGAGCGCTATCAAAAGCTTATATACTTCATGGCTCTTTCAGCACGCTTTAAAACATCATTACATTCGATATTCTAAGGATCAATTTCGTGCTACTCAAAACAAACTGATTGTTCATATCAGTAACCTTTCGGTTATTTGATTTAGTCTCAGTATCTGATGAACCAAGTATTCTTAAAATCCAGAAGTGTAAAGTGATCACTAAGAGTTCCAAAACAGGCAGTGTGATAAGTCCTGATTGGAGTGGGCTGTTGCAAAAAGTTTGTAGAGCAAAAGTCTTTTAGTGGAAACCTTCCTAAGAAGAAAGAAGGGGTGACGTAGGAGTATTCATTCTCCGAACATCCATAAAAACCATTGTGTCACTTTACTTATCGCAAGCATTCTCTTTGTTTCTAATTGTTGAATAAGCTTGTTAACGTGTTCAAGTTTTTATTGGAAATTATGAACCGTCTTTCGCACTAAATAGTGGTTCACATTTCCAACCGTTTGAGAAGAATTGTCTCAACCACCTAAAAAAGGTCGAAACCAACATTTTACACGAGAAAATTTGAAAGAGTTCATTCACCCCCCCTCTAAACTCTTTCCCGATCCTAACATGACCTTTTATAATTAAGCCATGACCTAATTCACATAATTACATTAATGGGCTTGATTAATTAATTGGACTAGTCCAACTAGTTTAATTAAATAATCAAAGTCCATTAATAACTTTAATTATTTAATATGTTGGACTTGTACTCCTACAAGCCCATAAAACATACTTCACACCTATTTTAATTTAATATTTGATAAACTCAACTTTTGAGCTTAATAAATTAAATCGATTATAAATTCAACATTTGAATTTATTATTTAAATTATAAATTCAACTTCTTGAATTTTATCACCTCCAAAATTTAATATTTAATAAACCCAACTTTTGAGTTTAATAAATTAAATTCTCAGATTTATAAATTCAATTCCTTGAATTTATTCTCCCAAATTTTATAAATTCAACTTCTTGAATTTACTATCTTATAAATTCAACTTCTTGATATTATTTTCTCAAAATTTAATTATCATAAATTCAACTCCTTCAATTTACTATATCATAATATAAAATCAACTCCTTGAATTTATTCTCTCAACGGGAACAAACGATTCAGTGCTTGAGTGATCCTCAATGGTTCAAGGATCCAGCTAGCTGTGGGTTCACAACTCCTTGTGATTCAGGATATAATCCTTTATTCGGGCTTACCCTTACTTGCTGCATTCTATGTATCAACAATTGATCATCAGAATGTCAGAAATCCTATTTTTGATTAAACCCATCGAATCATGGTAAGATCGTCTAGTAGCATCGCCCCATGATCCCCTAGGTATCACTGATAGTGCCTGCAAGAACCAGTCGTTTATGATTAACATACAGTACGGTCCTTTCATCTCACATGTCCCGATCAAATCTGCAGCCATTGGCTCATCGAGGGTTGCATATTAATTCGATCACTATGTGATAACTATAATAGTGGCATCGAATGTACTATTGGAGAACTCCTTCTCCAACGTACATCTCATACTCTGGAAGAGATTCCATGCACTATTATTACATCAGATCACATAGGATATCCACACCCGTAGGTGAGCGGTGAGTCCCCGACTACAATGCACTTGCTCCTATATGTGTCGCAACTTTACCCAACCTCGCCACCTGATGACTCTCCTGGAGCCGATAAACGAGTCAAAGCACAGCCCTAGCATATAGAGCCTCAGTGTTGTCCCAGGTCGTAAGGACTAATGGTGTACAATCATAACCACGGACTTATCCTCTCGATGAATGATAACCACTTGGAAAGTCCGAGGGAGGGTTGTTCGGTATAATCATCATATGACTACCCATCTGCATGTTTGAACATCTATATGCCCTTACCAAGAAATGCAGTACACAACATCACAAATGTTAGTCTCGAGCTCAAGCGGTCTTTATCCTTATTTTAGGCGGCTGAATCGACTAGGAACGAATTTAGAATATGCAGTGTTTACAAATGAGTTATAACAATGAATTACGATTCATTTGTATTAAAGCATAATCAAGGACTTTATCTATGCTGATTGCATGGGTATACAGATAAAGTAAAATGAAATCATTAAAAGGTAAATTATATTAAAATAAAGATTGTTTATTACACTTGAGTAAATAAATTCCTCAGCCAACAGTTGGCTTACAGGGCATCTACTCTAACAATCTCCCACTTGCCCTAGAGCCAACTACCCATAAACTTTAATCCCATTGCTTCACGATGCTTTTCAAACAATGGTCTTGGCTAGGGCTTTGTAAGTAGATCAGCAACATTATCTGCAGAGGGGACTCTTTCGACTGATATGTCTCCTCTTCCCACTATCTCCCGTATGATGTGGAACTTCCTCAGTACATGTTTGGATCGCTGATGAGACATTGGTTCCTTTACTTGCGCAACGGCACCAGTGTTGTCCCTGTACAACGGGACTGGATCAACTCTATTGGGAATAACGTCTAACTCTTGGGCAAAATTCCTCATCCAAACTGTCTCTTTTGCTGCATCAGATACAACAATATATTCAGCTTCAGTGGTGGAATCCGCAACGGTGTCTTGCTTGGAACTTTTCCAAGAGACAGTCGCACCATTTAGCATGAATACAAAACTAGAGGTCGATTTCGAATCATCTACGTCACATTGGAAGCAAGAATCAGTGTAGCCTTTCAATTTCAATTCTCCACCCCCATAGACCATGAACAAGTTCTTAGTCCTTCTCAAGTACTTAAGAATATCTTTCACGGCCTTCCAATACATTGGACCTGGGTTCGCCTGATATATGCTTTTAACACTCAGAGCGTAAGCAACATCAGGACGTGTCTATATCATACCATACATGATACTACCAATGGCTGACGCATATGGAATACGTGTAATCATCTCTATCTCTTCATCAGTTTTGGGACACAAAGCTTTAGATGGAGTAACACCATGACACATTGGTAAGTATCCTCTCTTGGATTCTTCCATAGAGAATTGCTTCAAAATGGTATCGATATAAGTGGCTTGAGTGAACCCCAGCATCCTCTTTGATCTATCTCTATAGATTTGTATTCCCAATACATAGGATGTTTCACCCATGTTTATCATAGAAAATTTACTTGATAACCATACTTTAGTTGATTGCACTAAACCTATATCATTCCCAATGAGTAGGATGTCGTCAACATAATGTACTAGGAATGTCACTGCACTCCCACTAACTTTCTTGTACATGCATGGTTCCTCAGGATTCTTAGCAAAACCAAACTCTTTGATAGTGTTATCAAATCTGAGGTTCCAACTCCTTGACGCCTGCTTGAGACCATATATTATTCTCTGAAATTTGCATACCTTATGCTTACTTCCTACTGATGTGTATCCCTCAGGTTGAGACATATAAATTTCTTTTTGATGTCTCCATTGAGGAATGCAGTCTTTACATCCATTTTCCATATCTCATAGTCATACCATGCTGCTATGGCTAGTAGTATTCTAATTGACTTAAACATAGCAACTGGTGAAAAAGTTTTCTCATAGTCAATTCCTTGCCTTTGAGTATAACCTTTTGCAACTAGTCTTGCTTTGAAGGTCACTACCTTCCCATCCGCCCCAAGCTTTCTTTTGTAGATCCATTTGCATCATATGGGAATGATTCTATCAGGTGGATCCACCAATGTCCAGACTTACATAGAGTCCATTTCGGACTGCATGGCTTCAAGCAATTTGGTTGAATCAGTATCAGATATTGCTTCTTTGAAATTCATTGGCTCACATCCAACACAATGCTCATCAAGGCTTTGTTCATGAAGAAGCGTATATCTTGCAGATGGTCTAATAACCCTATCAGACCTTCTAGGAGCTTGTACTTCAACTACTGATTGTTGGAAAATGGGTTCAACTTCTATAGTTGAGGGAGTATCTTGAATTTCTTCAAGTTCTATCATCTTGCCTTTTCTATCTAATAGAAATTCCCTTTCCAAAAAGGTGACATTTCTTGAAACAAACACTTTTGCTTCATTGGGATGATAGAAATAATATCCAACAGAATTCTTTGTATATCCTACAAAGTAGCACAAAGTAGATCTACTATCCAATTTGTCTCCCACTGTCTGCTTCACGTAAGTTGGACATCCCCATATTCTCATGTAAGAATATTTGGGAATTTTTCCCATCCATATCTCATACGGTATTTTTTCCACTGCTTTAGTATGGACATTATTCAACAACATTGCCGCAGTTTCAAGCACAAAGCCCCAAAATGATATAGGCAATTCAGTAAATCCCATCATGGATCGAACCATGTCCATCAAGTTTCGATTTCCACGTTCAGAAAAACCATTCAATTGTGGTATTGCTGGTGGAGTCCACTGTGAGAGAATCTCATTCTCTTTTAGCTAACCCAAAAATTCAGCACTTAGGTATTCTCCACCTTGATCAGGAAGTGCCTTAATACTTCTTTCTAGCTGGTTTTCTACTTCAGATCTGAATTCTTTGAACCTTTCAAATACTTCAGATTTGTGTTTCATCAAATAAACATACTCATACCTCGAATGGTCATCAGTAAGGATAATGAAGTAGGATTGCTCATATTTTGTGCTAACACTTAGCGGGTCACAAACGTCTGTGTGGATCAAATCCAGTAGACCATGCGCACGTTCCACGTTTCCATTTAATGGATTCTTTGTCATTTTTCCTTTTAGATAGGATTTACAAGTAGGTAGAGAATTTATGTCTGACAAGTCAAACATGCCTTCTCCCACTAGTTTATGCATCCTTCTTTGGAAAATTGTGACATAGCCTAGTGTGACATATTTCTGTGGATTTGGATCATGTAACTTTCTTTTGTTTGTTGTTGAAATAATGTTTACATGGATATTAACTTATCATTTTCAGAAAATTTTGGCACATATAATTTCTTATGTCCGGACTTCTTGCACTGAAATAAATATGTTTTGACTTATCTGGCTTGTAGGCCTTTTAAGTGTCCTTCATAGTTTGCCTCTTATTGGATTTGTTTTTCTTGTGAGGGGCAGAACATTTCTTTCCCTTACCTTGTGGGCCATTTTTCGTCTGACGAGAGGCCCATTAGAAAAACAACAATTCCGTGTTTTATGGTGATCTCATAAGTTATAAGCGTATTGAATAGCTCTTCAAGGCTATCATCTATCTTATTCAAATTGAAGTTCACCATAACCCCGTCAAATGAGCAAGAGATAGACAACAAATTGATGTCATTAATTAGCTCGTTAGGAATCACGCATTCCAAGGCCACCACATTCTCAATAAGCCAATCATATGTACACCACGCTCATGTGCCAGAGCCCCATCTTGCATGCATGTAGTCATGAGCTTTTAAAAATGGTGTGCATCTTTATACGAGTTTCATGTACCATGCAACTCTTGCTATGTATTCGAATGTCAGCAGCATTCAACATTACCTCAAACTGTCCCTACAGTTCATTTGACATAGAAGCGAGCATGTTACACTTTAGCTTGCATGCTATGGTCCTACCATCTTGCATGCTTTGTCAATTCAGCAGGACTGACATTAGTGTGAATGTCATTTTCTCCGAATTTAGAACAATTTTTCCAACCAGTCTTGAAAATTAGATTCGATTAGCTTATTAATAACAAAAATGGATTACGTGACGAAATCGAAAATATACTGATAATGAAACAGAATAATGGTTGCTGATTATTTTAAAATAATTTTAAAATATAAAATATGGATTTTTATTTTATAAATTACCTCCCACTATTTTGAGATTTTCACCACCCTCTGATGAAAAAGGAAAATCGTATTTCCTTAGTGGGCACGTAAAGTCCAATTAGCCAATTATAATCCCGAATAATACCAGCCAATTATAATTTCTAAAAGAAAGAATTCAATTGCATCCCTATTCAACCTCCGCGTATTTTGCCTCACGTTTAATAAGGACCCAATAATATGACGCCGTTTATTTTCGCGTGTCAAACCGACCCATCAATATTGAATTGTAGTAGACTGTCGTCATGAGTTCCCCCAATAATATGAGTCGAAGTCATGGGAGTTCCACTCAATTCACATCATATGTCCGGTGAAAGTCACAGCTTTTCGGGGTCCAGGCCTCCCCAATAATATTAGCCAGACACTGTTCGCGTGTAGCGATCAACATGCAACCACAGTTGATGGAAGACAAGGAAAAATTAAACTCTTTTAATTTTTACTTTTACGGTTTGATATGAATTTTGAGTCATATTCAAAATGAGGGATTTTAATTTTAAAATTGTCTCATCATTTTAATTTTTAAAATCGTATGCCACGAGTTTGTATGTTTGCCGGATCCATGCAACTTTATTATCTAATAATATATATACATGCATACTACTATGTATCGCATACATATCATAATATGACATTCAACAATAAATAAGGATGACCAATCGCCAACACTATTAGATCTACGTGAGCCAAACATGGATTTAAGTCCAAAACCTAGGTGAATGTAGGGATGCTAATGCAACTATTACAAGAGCTTCCAATATTTTACATGTCTTCATCTTGTGCATCGAGTCCACCATCTTCAAGTCTTGATCTCCCATTATTTCTAATAATTACATTTAAATAGTCGTGGCACATAAGGGATACATCTCATGGGATGGGAACGGGCCATAAACCAGGCCCACTTTAATAATATCAAATATTAATAAAATGAATAAAACAGTAAAATATCCTAACATACACCTAACACATTGGTCAAGGCTCTCGATCATTCTTCATGCATTTAATATCAAATATTAAAATCATTTTAATTAAACAAATTTAATTAATTGATAAATCATATATCTAATAATTTAATTACTAACCACCACAATTATTAAAAAATTTAATTAATTAAATAAACAATTTTATTTAATTTCTAATTAAATCAATAATAATTTATTTCTTGTAAAACTCATTTTACCATAAATAAATAAAATCATATTCTAATTATTTATTTTGCAAGAAAATTATTAATTTTACAAAAAATTAATTATTCAAAAGAAAAATTGAACCAATTTCAAAAAATATCAATTTTGCCCAAAAATTTGAAAAATAAGAAAATTGCACCCTAGGCCCAAATAATTCAAGCCCGTCATCCAGTACGGTTCCCGAGACACTCCCGGGCAACCGCCCGCGCTGCCTGCGCACTGCCCGAACGTTTCGGTTTTCTCGTGCCCAAAACGCAGCGGAAGTTTTAAATTTTTTTTATTTTGACAATCAAAATATTTGTTTGAGCACTCGTATGATTTTATATATTCAAACATTCATAGGGCGTTAGAATATTATACATTTAGTTAATTAAATCACTTGGCCTCCAACTAATCTGGTATAGGCGGATATAGCTCTTGATGAATCACTACGAACTTTCTTCAAGAACTCCTTTCTTTATTCTTCTAATCAGGTCCATGACTATATGATTTGTTCCTCTTCTAATTTGTACTAGAAAAATTAGAAGAGATTTTACGTTGGAGATCAAAGTTTGAGAGACAGCTCAAACTTTTCCCAAAGAGAAGTGGCCGAAATTTGGAGAGGAGGAGGAGAGTGATTTTTCGAAAATCACTATGATGGAGGCTAGGGTTATGGCTTGATTATTATATTTTATAATTAACTCATGACCTAATTCACATAATTAATATTCATGGGCTTGATAAATTAAGTGGACTAGTCCAACTTGTTTAATTAATTAACCAAAGTCCATTAAAAACTTTAATTATTTAATATGTTGGACTTGTACTCCTATAAGCCCATTAAACATACATCCCACCAATTTTAATTTAATATTTAATAACCTCAACTTTTGAGCTTAATAAATTAAATCGATTATAAATTCAACATTTGAATTTATTATTTAAATTATAAATTCAACTCCTTGAATTTTATCACCTCCAAACTTTAATATTTAATAAACCCAACTTTTGAGTTTAATAAATTAAATTCTCAGATTTTATAAACTCAACTCCTTGAATTTAACTCCCAAATTTTCTAAATTCATAAATTCAACTCCTTGAATTTATTTTCTCAAAATTTAATATTCATAATTCAACTCCTTGAATTTACTATATCATAATATAAATTCAACTCCTTGAATTTATTCTCTTAACGGGAACAAACGATTTAGTGTTTGTGTGACCCTCAATGGTTTAGGGATACAGCTAGCTGTGGGTTCACAACTCCTTGTGATTCAGGACATAATCATTTATTCGGACTTACACTTACTTGCCCCATTCTATGTATCAACAATTGATCATCAGAATGTCAGAAATCATATTTCTGATTAAACCCATCGAATCTTGGTAAGAGCGTCTAGTAGCATCGCCCCATGATTCCCTAGGTTTCACTGATAGTGCCTGCAAGAACTAGTCGATTATGATTAGCGTACAGTACGGTCTCTTCATCTCATATATCCCGATCGAATCTGCAACCATTGGTTCATCGAGGGTTGCATAATAATTTGATAACTATGTGATACATATAAATAGTGGCATCGCTGATAAACATAAAAATTGTACATTAATTAAATGTTTTATAATATAAATATATAGTTTTTGTTTTATTAAATGTTTAAATATTATATGTTTTATAATAAATTGTATAAAATATAAGTTGTTGTGTAATTACAAGTTTTTACTATTTTTTACAGGTTCGATAAAACAAGAATAAACTTGGCGTTGCAAATGGGATTAAGATGATTCTTGGACCTGTAGAAAGTTGATGTTAATATCTACAATATTGATGGCAAGCATGAGATAAAAATCCTCTCACAATTGGGATCAAATTAAGCAACAAATAAAGTTACCAAAGGAGTGGCAGTTTTACCATGCTCTAGTATTTTGATCATATCTCTCAAATTACTTGGTCAAATGGTTTGAAAAAAATATCACAACTAGACAACTCAATTATCCACATGTTTCTTTTTATGTGAAGAAGCAAATTCCAAGAAAAAGATTTTCAAAAGTGATGTGGAATATAATATAATATCTTGGAACACCAATGAAGACTTTTGTGTAAAAAAATAATATTTTATTTGTGGTTGTCTCCCCAAATTTGGCTATAAATAGGGGTGCATTGTAATGTGTTGAGATATCCCTCATTCTATGAACAAACCTTTGAGTTCATAATATTTATCTCTATATTTTTCCTTTATTTCTTCATTTAAATATAATTAGCATGTTAATTTCATATTCAAAGTTTTACACTTTGAATAATGAATAGCTAACTTCCTAAAGTTGAGATGAAAATGTGAAACTCTTGGCATGATAATAAGGTTACTAAAAGGTAAGAATCTATGTTTTATATTATTTAATCATTATTTATTTTTTATGTTATATTTATTTCTTTAAGCATTTTTATACCCTACTTATAAGTTGGAGTTTTGATTTATTGTTGCTCTATGTTACACTAAATTCTTGGAACCATTTAAATGTTAGTTTGGTGTTACCAACCATTTAAAGTGGATGCCTTGATTTATTATATATGAATATATTATAATATTAAATTCTTGGAACCATTTAAATGTTTGTTTGGTTTTACCAACCATTTAAAGTAGGAACCTTGATTTACCATATATAAATATATCATAATATTAATTTCTTGGTACCATTTAAATGTTAGTTTGGTTTTACCAACCATTTTAAGTGGGAACCTTGATTCAGTGTTTACAAATTTATATAGCACAATAAATACTTGACCACATTTATAAGTTTTGGTATATATTATATACTTATAAGATAATAATATATAACATAATATAAATATGATTATTTAATATATTGGAACCATTTTATTAAGTGGATTTCGATAATGTTCGTTAATGTTAACTTTATTAAAATACCAAGAGTGGATCCTTTAATCTCAACTACTTAAATTAAAATTTGAACAATTAAAATTTACCCATTAAAGATTCAAACAATTAAAATTAAAAAGAAACAAAAACAAAAACAAAACAAAAAGACATTGTAGTGGACTTGTAATTACCTTAGCTTCCCTGTGGATATGATATTCGGACTCAGTCGAATTATACTACTTGTAGACAACCTGCTCTTGGGAGTGCAACAATCAAAGTCGCAACAAGTTTTTGGCGCGTTGCCGGGGAAGTATAATTTAATTTCAAGTCTATTTAATTTTGTTTATAGTTTATTTTTCTTTATTTAAATTTTTATTGCTTTTGTGTGTTTTTATTTTTTTTGCATTTGCATTTGCATGAGCATTTGGTCACGTTCACTTAGTGATCGACTCATTCGAAATAACCCTTTATTTTTACAAAACATGGCGGAAGACCCCATCCAAGAAACTGAAGATGAAATTCATTCTCAACATGATCATGATAGACGAAGAACACTTAGAGATCACATGAATCCTACACGTACTAGTGCACCTTCATGTCTAGTTTTTCCCCATGATGCATCTCATTTCAATTTTAAGCCTGGTATTATCCAACTTTTACCCAATTTTCATGGCTTAGATTCTGAAAATCCATACATGCATTTACGAGAGTTTGAAGAAGTGTGCAACACATATAATGATCTAAATTGTAGCATGAACACCATTCGACTTAAGCTTTTTCCTTTTTCTTTAAAAGATAAAGCTAAAACTTGGCTACAAAATCTTAGATCAGGATCCATTCGAACTTGGGATGAATTGCAACAACAATTTTTGAAAAAGTTTTTTCCATCTCATAGAACAAATTCTTTCAAAAGGCAAATCATTACTTTCACTCAAAAACAAGGAGAAACTTTTTATCAGTGTTGGGATAGATACAAAGAATTGCTTAATCTTTGTCCACATCATGGTTTTGAAATTTGGAGAGTTGTTTCTCAATTTTATGAAGGCTTAACACCTAAAGATAGGCAAATGGTTGAATTTATGTGTAATGGAACATTTGAAGATAAAGATCCAAATGAGGCAATTGAGTATCTCGATTCATTAGCTGAAAATGCTCAAAATTGGGACACTATAGGTACAATCGAACCATCAAACAAGATTCAATCTCCTACATCTGGTGGAGGTATGTACACTCTCAAAGATGAACATGATCTTCAAGCTAGATTTACCTCTTTGGCAAGAAAAGTTGAGGCACTTGAATTGAAAAAGAATGGTCAATTAAAATCTGTTCAAGAAATTGCGTGTCACATCTGTGATACAAGTGATCATTTTACAAAAGATTGTCCCACTTTGCCCTCTTTTAAAGAATGTCTCCATGAACAAGCCAATGTTTTGAACAATTTCAAAAGGCCAAATTTTGAACCATTTTCTCAAAATTACAATCCAGGTTGGCGAAATCATCCAAATTTTAGTTGGAGGAATGATAATGCTGCACAATTTTCACAACCACATTTCCAAAATCAACAAAATTTTCAAAATTATACACCTTATGTTCCTCCACCTAAAAGAAATTTGGAAGATACATTGAATTCTTTCATTGCAAAGCAAGAGTCTATCAATATTCAAACTGCTCAAACCATGACAGATTTGAAAGATACTCTTGCTAAATTTGCATCTGCACTTAATGTTCATGAAAAAGGTAAATTTCCTTCACAACCTCTGCCTAATCCCAAGGATCATCATTCACAAACTGGAACTTCTGGAACTCAACCGATGGATCAGGTAAAATCTGTTATTACCCTTCGAAGTGGTAAGGTTGTGGAAAAATCCATTCTTGAACCTTGTGAAGATGATGATAAATCAACTTCAAAGGGTAAGGAAGTGGAACCCATAACTTGCGAAGAGGAGGTTCAACAGACAGTGTCACCACCATTCCCTCATGCATTGAAAAATACAAAAAAATCAAATTTGAATTCTGATATATATGATATTTTTAAACAAGTAAAAGTTAATATTCCTTTATTAGATGCAATAAAACAGGTACCATCATATGTCAAATTTTTGAAAGACTTGTGCACTGTGAAAAGAAAATTGAATGTGAAAAAGAAAGCATTTTTAGCCGAACAAGTAAGTGCAATCATTCAAAATAATAATACTTTGAAATACAAAGACCCAGGTTGTCCTACTATTTCTTGTATTATTGGAGAACGAAAAATTAAAAAAGCATTGCTTGACCTTGGAGCTAGTGTGAATTTACTTCCATATTCAGTTTATCAAGAACTCAATCTAGGCGAGTTAAAACCTACTTCGGTAACACTTTTACTTGCTGATAGATCTGTTAAAGTGCTAAGAGGTATGGTAGAAGACGTGTTGGTCCAAGTTGATAACTTTGTATATCCTGTCGATTTCATAGTTTTAGATACACAACCTATTGAAGCTTGTAATGCAATTCCTGTAATTTTAGGTCGTCCATTTTTAGCAACTTCTAATGCCCTTATAAATTGCAGGAATGGAATAATGAAGTTGTCATTTGGTAACATGACCTTGGAGCTCAATGTTTTTAATCTTTGTAAGCAACCACATGACAAAGGAGATGAAAGTGAAGATGAAAATCTTATTGAAACTCTTGTGGAAGAAAACATTCAAGAAGGGAGTACTCGTGATCAATTAGATATTTGTTCAATTGAAACTGTTAAAGAAAATATTGAAATTGATCTTGATGATTTTATCAGCTATCACTCATTACCAGGATCAGAAAAAGAATTTGAGGCAAAATATGAGAACAAAGACGAACCACCCATATTGGAGTTAAAACCCTTGCCAGAAGAATTGAAGTATGCATTTCTTGGAGAAGATGAAACATATCCGATGGTAATTTCTTCCAACTAGAAAGTGATCAAGAAGGTAAATTAGTTGATATGCTTAAAAGACATAAAAATGCAATTGGTTGGACACTAAAAGATCTCAAGGGCATTAATCCACTAATTTGCACACACAAAATTCATTTAGAAGAAAATGCTAAAACATCTCAACAACCACAAAGGAGATTAAATCCACACATGAAAGATGTTGTGAAAGCTGAAGTTCTCAAACTACTCGATGTTGTGATTATCTACCCTATGTCTGATAGTAAGTGGGTAAGCCCAACACAAGTAGTTCCAAAAAAATCTGGCATCACAGTGATAAAAAATGAAAAAGGTGAGTTGTTAACAAGTCGAATCCCATCTAGTTGGCGGATGTGTATTGATTATAGAAAATTAAATGACGCCTCTAGAAAAGATCATTTTCCATTACCATTTTTGGATCAAATTTTAGAAAGAGTAGCAGGTCATCCATACTACTGTTTTCTTGATGGATATTCAGGTTATTATCAAATTCCCATTGCACTCGAAGATCAAGAAAAAACTACATTCACATGTCCTTTTGGAACATTTGCATTCAGAAGGATGTCATTTGGTTAATGCAATGCCCCAGCAACATTTCAAAGATGTATGCTAAGCATTTTTTACGACATGGTTGAAAACTGTTTGGAAATTTCATGGATGATTTAACTGTCTTTGGGAATACATTTGATAATTGTCTTGAAAATTTGGAAAAAGTTTTAAGAAGATGCGAGGAAAAAGGTCTTATTTTAAATTGGGAAAAATGTCATTACATGATTACTTCTGGAATTGTTTTGGGACATGTCGTGTCATCTCATGGAATTGAAGTTGATAAAGCAAAAGTTGATGTCATTGCCAATTTACCCCCTCCAAAAACCATTAAAGAAATTCGCTCATTTTTGGGACATGCTGGATTTTATAGGAGGTTTATAAAGGACTTTAGTTTAATCTCTAAACCCATTTGTAACCTCTTAACAAAAGACACTGCATTTGAGTGGACTCAAGAATGTCAAAATGCTTTTGATAAAATTATTCGACATTTAACATCAGCTCCTATCATGCAACCTCCTGATTGGTCTTTACCATTTGAAATCATATGCGATGCGAGTGATTATGCAGTCGGTGCAGTACTGGGTCAAAGAAGAAACGGTAAGCCTTATGTGATATATTATGCAAGTAGAACTTTAAACAATGCTCAAATGAATTACTCCACAACTGAAAAAGAACTACTTGCTGTAATATTTGCATTTGATAAATTTCGTTCTTATTTGATTGGATCAACGACTATTGCGTTTACTGATCATTCTGCTATTAGATATTTGTTGACCAAACAGGATGCAAAGCCACGACTGATACGATGGATTTTGTTACTCCAAGAATTTGACATTGTGATCAAAGATAAAAAAGGAACCGAGAATGTCGTAGCCGATCATTTATCGAGACTAGTAACAGGATCATCTTGTGAAATGACACCAATTAACGATAATTTTCCTGTTGAACATCTATTTTCAGTTACTACTACACCTTGGTTTGCTAACATAGTAAATTTTCTTGTGACAGGAAAAATGCCACCGCAATGGAGTTCCTAAGATAAAAGAAAATTTTTGAATGAGGTAAAAAACTTTTATTGGGATGATCCGTATCTGTTCAAGTATTGTCCAGATCAAATTTTTCGACGTTGCATACCCGACAATGAGGTAAGTAGTGTCATTAAATTTTGTCATTCAGAAGCATGCGGAGGACATTTTTCTTCAAAGAAAACGGCTGCAAAAATCTTGCAGTGTGGATTTTATTGGCCCACTTTGTTTAAATACACCCACGAAATCTGCAAGATCTGTGAAAATTGTCAAAAATTGGGTGCGATTTCAAAAAGAAACATGATGCCTTTGAATCCTATCATTGAAATTGATATCTTTGACTGTTGGGGAATTGATTTTATGGGACCTTTTCCATCGTCGTTTGGATACTTGTATATTTTAGTTGCAGTTGATTATGTTTCCAAATGGATAGAGGCAATTCCATGTCGAAAAAATGATCATAAAATCGTCATCAAATTTTTAAAAGAAAAAATTTTTAGTAGATTTGGAATTCCTCGAGCCATGATAAGTGATGGGGGAACTCACTTTGTTAATAAACCATTTGCTTCATTAATGAAAAAATATGGTATTACTCATAAAGTAACTACTCCTTATCATCCTCAAACAAATGGACAAGTTGAATTAGCTAATAGGGAGATAAAGCAAATTTTGGAAAAAACTGTTAACTCAAATAGAAAAGATTGGTCTCTGCGACTTAATGATGCACTTTGGGCATATCGAATAGCTTTTAAAACATCATTGAATATGTCTCCCTATAGGTTGGTTTATGGAAAACATTGTCATTTGCCTGTGGAATTGGAACATAAAGCTTATTGGGCGATCAAAACTTTAAATTCAAGCATGGATGATGCCAACAAATTGCGTAAATTGCAACTTAATGAACTTGATGAACTCAGAAATGACGCGTATGAGAATTCAAGGATTTATAAAGCAAAAATCAAATCATTTCATGATAAAACAATTCTTAGAAAATCTTTGAAATTGGTAAAAAAGTTTTGCTTTATAATTCTCGACTTCACATATTCCCAGGAAAATTACGATCAAGATGGACAGGCCCATATGTTGTAAAGCATGTGTATACTTATGGAGCTGTGGATATTGAAAATCCTAAAAATGGTGATATTT
Organism: Primulina tabacum; assembly: GCF_025594145.1. NCBI lineage: Eukaryota > Viridiplantae > Streptophyta > Magnoliopsida > Lamiales > Gesneriaceae > Primulina > Primulina tabacum. The sequence goes on from NC_134558.1 coordinate 15,381,906, forward strand.
TTAAAGTAAATGGACAAAGGCTTAAACAATTTTTAGAAAATGAAATCTTTCAAGAAGAGTTTATTTCCCTTTCTGATCCTTGATTTTTTTTTGTTGCATTTAAGTTTGTTTGTTTTTATTTCAGGTTTTCTTAATATTTTTATTTTCCCGGTTAAATGGCGGATAACGATACTCCGTGACTCTCATAGTCGGTTAAATCAGTTTCCCACAATTGCTGATACAAAAATAAAAAAAAATCATTTCTTTTCTTTTCAAAATGGATGAAATTCTCTCAAAAATTTGTAAATATTTTCCCTCTGTTTCTGAAAATGTTCTAAGAAAAATTTATGCAGGAAGGTGTGAAAGATTGAGATTGTTAATGAAAAAAGGAATTTCAGAAGATATTCGTCTTGTAATAGAAGCTAAGGTCCAATTTGGAGGAGAAGTTCCACAATCATTGCTCATTCGGTATTTGCCTGGATTAGGAAAAAGCACTTATGCGAAAAAACGAAGGGCCAAAAGTTTAGGGGTTTGTCATAAGTGTGCAAGAGAGACTTGTGACAAACGATGCAGATCTTTGGGATGCGTTTCCAATAACAGAGAAGATAAAATTGGTTTCATTAAGAATGGGCTGAGTAAGGAGTCTTTAGATAACATCTTATTGACTCTTGAGACGCATTCTAGTGGACATGTGCATATTGAACTTCTCCGTTTATGGAAACAATTCCAAGATGAGCGTCATAGTCTTGGGAATTCGACTAAAAAAGACCCTGTTTGCCAATTTATAAGAAAATTGGATGGGAAGCATATCCTCGACTCATAGAAGGCGTTGAAGCCGTTTCTGGACGTAAAACCAGAGGAAAATTGTGAGCCACAATCACACTACTATTTATATGCATGTGTGTCATTATTGTTTTTACTATTTATTCTGTTTACAGCTGTGACCCATAGTTTTGTCATGATAACATATTACTCCTATAAAATCTCTCATCTTTCTCTCTATTTTCGCAGAAAAAAAAAAGAAAGTAAAAACATGGCTGGATCCTCTGCACAAACATTGAAAAATATTTTTGTATTTTGTGGGTCGAGTCCTGGAAAAAATGAAGTGTTTGTAGAAGCAGCGAATAATCTTGGAAAGATATTGGCTGAGAGAAAAACTCACTTGGTATATGGGAGAGGTAATATTGGGTTAATGGGATCTGTTTCAACATCTGCTCATCTTGGAGGTAGTCAGGTTTTGGGTATTATTCCTACAGCTTTAGCTGAAGGAAATATTACAGGTGTTACGATTGGGGAGGAATTAAAAGTTTCTTCTTTGTATGAAAGAATCACTCAAATGATTGAAAATTCTGATGCTTTTATTACACTACCAGGTGGTTTTGGTACATTAGAAGAAATTTTTCACACTGTTTCTTAGGCACAACTTAATATCCATAATAAACATGTGGGCTTGTTGAATATCAATAATTATTTTGATAGTTTGTTGACATTTCTTGATAAAGCTGTGGAACAGAATTTCATTTCAGAAAATTCACGACGGATGCTCATCTGTGCTTCGACTGCCGACCAATTAATTGATGATTTGGAAGCTTTTGTTCATAAGCCTGATCCAATGATAACAAAGATCAATTGGTCGCAATCAAGCAGTAAGAAAAGGAAGTTGGATCATTGATTCAAAAGTCGTGGATTGGTTTGCGTTTGTTTCAGTTTGTTATCTTTAATATAATTCCAGGTGATATCTCTTTCATTACGTACTCTTTATTAATAGTTATTTTGACATTAGAGACAATGTCATATTCTGATTGGGGGGAGAACAAACTTATAAAAAAAATTGAAAAAAAATAAATTAAAAAAAATAATATATATTATTTTAAAAAAAATCATATTTATTGTTTGTATCTTAGTAATTTTTGAAAAAATTGTCATACATTACATGTTTGAAAGATTTAAATTAGAACATGCATTAATCTATTTAAGAATGTTTAAATTTTTATTTGAAAAAAAAAAGTCAATTTTAATATTCTGATCAATATAAAAATATGATTTATGAAATCTTTTTGAGTGATTAACCATTGTGATAATATCAGGTATTAAAGTATACGGCCCAAGATATACCTTATAAGAGTGCCTATAATTTTAAACTCACACATATTTTGTGAGTGAGTGGAGAGGACTGAGAAAACAGCTTTCGAGCCTTTATTGATCATGAGAGAGACTATCTATTGTTTAGATCTTGAGTTCTTATTTAGAAGAAAAAAAATGATATTTCCTGAAAAAAAAACGGAGAAAAATACAAAAAGAAAGATATTGAATATCTATGTAATTTTTAAGTTATATGCTACGACCCATATATCTCTCATAAAAAACTAAAAAACAAAAAACAAAAAAGAGAGAGAAATTTATTGTACAAATTAAATAAATATGTGGTCAAGAAGCATAAACTTAGTCTGATTCCATGAAGTTATGCAAAAAAAAAAATATCAGGAAAAAATATATAATAAGAACAACTAGATTTTGAATCAATGGATTTTCTATCTTTTGATTAGTTTGGCTCGTTTGTCTGTCTGCATTCTGTAAACCATTTTTCTGAGCATTTATCTGTATTCCAACTCCATGAGAGAAATCGTTGCCATAAATTGAAACATTTATTGACCTGTGAGGATATGGAGTTGAGACTCTTACTAGGAATTTCTGAAGGCCGTGTACATTTAACTACCTGAAATAAGCTTTGAATTGATCATCTCAAATTATTTCATAAATTATAATTATGATGATCTTGATATAACTTTGACAGTTTTCAAATTTAATTTAAACACTTAGATAGTTTTGATTACATTTCTATTTAAATTAATCAATATGTTTTGTATTGTTATTAACGCTTAAATTGCTAGGGACTAGCAATAAGCTGGTTGGGAGGTGTGATAAACATAAAAATTGTACATTAATTAAATGTTTTATAATATAAATATATAGTTTTTGTTTTATTAAATGTTTAAATATTATATGTTTTATAATAAATTGTATAAAATATAAGTTGTTGTGTAATTACAAGTTTTTACTATTTTTTACAGGTTCGATAAAACAAGAATAAACTTGGCGTTGCAAATGGGATTAAGATGATTCTTGGACCTGTAGAAAGTTGATGTTAATATCTACAATATTGGTGGCAAGCATGAGATAAAAATCCTCTCACAATTGGGATCAAATTAAGCAACAAATAAAGTTACCAAAGGAGTGGCAGTTTTACCATGCTCTAGTATTTTGACCATATCTCTCAAATTACTTGGTCAAATGGTTTGAAAAAAATACCACAACTAGACAACTCAATTATCCACATGTTTCTTTTTATGTGAAGAAGCAAATTCCAAGAAGAAGATTTTCAAAAGTGATGTGTAATATAATATAATATCTTGGAACACCAATGAAGACTTTTGTGTAAAAAAATAATATTTTATTTGTGGTTGTCTCCCCAAATTTGGCTATAAATAGGGGTGCATTGTAATGTATTGAGATATCCCTCATTCTATGAACAAACCTTTGAGTTCATAATATTTATCTCTATATTTTTCCTTTATTTCTTCATTTAAATATAATTAGCATGTTAATTTCATATTCAAAGTTTTACACTTTGAATAATGAATAGCTAACTTCCTAAAGTTGAGATGAAAATGTGAAACTCTTGGCATGATAATAAGGTTACTAAAAGGTAAGAATCTATGTTTTATATTATTTAATCATTATTTATTTTTTATGTTATATTTATTTCTTTAAGCATTTTTATACCCTACTTATAAGTTGGAGTTTTGATTTATTGTTGCTCTATGTTACACTAAATTCTTGGAACCATTTAAATGTTAGTTTGGTGTTACCAACCATTTAAAGTGGATGCCTTGATTTATTATATATGAATATATTATAATATTAAATTCTTGGAACCATTTAAATGTTTGTTTGGTTTTACCAACCATTTAAAGTGGGAACCTTGATTTACCATATATAAATATATCATAATATTAATTTCTTGGTACCATTTAAATGTTAGTTTGGTTTTACCAACCATTTTAAGTGGGAACCTTGATTCAGTGTTTACAAATTTATATAGCACAATAAATACTTGACCACATTTATAAGTTTTGGTATATATTATATACTTATAAGATAATAATATATAACATAATATAAATATGATTATTTAATATATTGGAACCATTTTATTAAGTGGATTTCGATAATGTTCGTTAATGTTAACTTTATTAAAATACCAAGAGTGGATCCTTTAATCTCAACTACTTAAATTAAAATTTGAACAATTAAAATTTACCCATTAAAGATTCAAACAATTAAAATTAAAAAGAAACAAAAACAAAAACAAAACAAAAAGACATTGTAGTGGACTTGTAATTACCTTAGCTTCCCTGTGGATATGATATTCGGACTCATCGAATTATACTACTTGTAGACAACCTGCTCTTGGGAGTGCAACAATCAAAGTCGCAACAAGTTTTTGGCGCGTTGCCGGGGAAGTATAATTTAATTTCAAGTCTATTTAATTTTGTTTATAGTTTATTTTTCTTTATTTAAATTTTTATTGCTTTTGTGTGTTTTTATTTTTTTTGCATTTGCATTTGCATGAGCATTTGGTCACGTTCACTTAGTGATCGACTCATTCGAAATAACCCTTTATTTTTACAAAACATGGCGGAAGACCCCATCCAAGAAACTGAAGATGAAATTCAATCTCAACATGATCATGATAGACGAAGAATACTTAGAGATCACATGAATCCTACACGTACTAGTGCACCTTCATGTCTAGTTTTTCCCCATGATGCATCTCATTTCAATTTTAAGCCTGGTATTATCCAACTTTTACCCAATTTTCATGGCTTAGATTCTGAAAATCCATACATGCATTTACGAGAGTTTGAAGAAGTGTGCAACACATATAATGATCTAAATTGTAGCATGAACACCATTCGACTTAAGCTTTTTCCTTTTTCTTTAAATGATAAAGCTAAAACTTGGCTACAAAATCTTAGATCAGGATCCATTCGAACTTGGGATGAATTGCAACAACAATTTTTGAAAAAGTTTTTTCCATCTCATAGAACAAATTCTTTCAAAAGGCAAATCATTACTTTCACTCAAAAACAAGGAGAAACTTTTTATCAGTGTTGGGATAGATACAAAGAATTGCTTAATCTATGTCCACATCATGGTTTTGAAATTTGGAGAGTTGTTTCTCAATTTTATGAAGGCTTAACACCTAAAGATAGGCAAATGGTTGAATTTATGTGTAATGGAACATTTGAAGATAAAGATCCAAATGAGGCAATTGAGTATCTCGATTCATTAGCTGAAAATGCTCAAAATTGGGACACTATAGGTACAATCGAACCATCAAACAAGATTCAATCTCCTACATCTGGTGGAGGTATGTACACTCTCAAAGATGAACATGATCTTCAAGCTAGATTTACCTCTTTGGCAAGAAAAGTTGAGGCACTTGAATTGAAAAAGAATGGTCAATTAAAATCTGTTCAAGAAATTGCGTGTCACATCTGTGATACAAGTGATCATTTTACAAAAGATTGTCCCACTTTGCCCTCTTTTAAAGAATGTCTCCATGAACAAGCCAATGTTTTGAACAATTTCAAAAGGCCAAATTTTGAACCATTTTCTCAAAATTACAATCCAGGTTGGCGAAATCATCCAAATTTTAGTTGGAGGAATGATAATGCTGCACAATTTTCACAACCACATTTCCAAAATCAACAAAATTTTCAAAATTATACACCTTATGTTCCTCCACCTAAAAGAAATTTGGAAGATACATTGAATTCTTTCATTGCAAAGCAAGAGTCTATCAATACTCAAACTGCTCAAACCATGACAGATTTGAAAGATACTCTTGCTAAATTTGCATCTGCACTTAATGTTCATGAAAAAGGTAAATTTCCTTCACAACCTCTGCCTAATCCCAAGGATCATCATTCACAAACTGGAACTTCTGGAACTCAACCGATGGATCAGGTAAAATCTGTTATTACCCTTCGAAGTGGTAAGGTTGTGGAAAAATCCATTCTGGAACCTTGTGAAGATGATGATAAATCAACTTCAAAGGGTAAGGAAGTGGAACCCATAACTTGCGAAGAGGAGGTTCAACAGACAGTGTCACCACCATTCCCTCATGCATTGAAAAATACAAAAAAATCAAATTTGAATTCTGATATATATGATATTTTTAAACAAGTAAAAGTTAATATTCCTTTATTAGATGCAATAAAACAGGTACCATCATATGTCAAATTTTTGAAAGACTTGTGCACTGTGAAAAGAAAATTGAATGTGAAAAAGAAAGCATTTTTAGCCGAACAAGTAAGTGCAATCATTCAAAATAATAATACTTTGAAATACAAAGACCCAGGTTGTCCTACTATTTCTTGTATTATTGGAGAACGAAAAATTAAAAAAGCATTGCTTGACCTTGGAGCTAGTGTGAATTTACTTCCATATTCAGTTTATCAAGAACTCAATCTAGGCGAGTTAAAACCTACTTCGGTAACACTTTTACTTGCTGATAGATCTGTTAAAGTGCTAAGAGGTATGGTAGAAGACGTGTTGGTCCAAGTTGATAACTTTGTATATCCTGTCGATTTCATAGTTTTAGATACACAACCTATTGAAGCTTGTAATGCAATTCCTGTAATTTTAGGTCGTCCATTTTTAGCAACTTCTAATGCCCTTATAAATTACAGGAATTGAATAATGAAGTTGTCATTTGGTAACATGACCTTGGAGCTCAATGTTTTTAATCTTTGTAAGCAACCACATGACAAAGGAGATGAAAGTGAAGATGAAAATCTTATTGAAACTCTTGTGGAAGAAAACATTCAAGAAGGGAGTACTCGTGATCAATTAGATATTTGTTCAATTGAAACTGTTAAAGAAAATATTGAAATTGATCTTGATGATTTTATCAGCTATCACTCATTACCAGGATCAGAAAAAGAATTTGAGGCAAAATATGAGAACAAAGACGAACCACCCATATTGGAGTTAAAACCCTTGCCAGAAGAATTGAAGTATGCATTTCTTGGAGAAGATGAAACATATCCGATGGTAATTTCTTCCAAACTAGAAAGTGATCAAGAAGGTAAATTAGTTGATATGCTTAAAAGACATAAAAATGCAATTGGTTGGACACTAAAAGATCTCAAGGGCATTAATCCACTAATTTGCACACACAAAATTCATTTAGAAGAAAATGCTAAAACATCTCAACAAACACAAAGGAGATTAAATCCACACATGAAAGATGTTGTGAAAGCTGAAGTTCTCAAACTACTCGATGTTGTGATTATCTACCCTATGTCTGATAGTAAGTGGGTAAGCCCAACACAAGTAGTTCCAAAAAAATCTGGCATCACAGTGATAAAAAATGAAAAAGGTGAATTGTTAACAAGTCGAGTCCCATCTAGTTGGCGGATGTGTATTGATTATAGAAAATTAAATGACGCCTCTAGAAAAGATCATTTTCCATTACCATTTTTGGATCAAATTTTAGAAAGAGTAGCAGGTCATCCATACTACTGTTTTCTTGATGGATATTCAGGTTATTATCAAATTCCCATTGCACTCGAAGATCAAGAAAAAACTACATTCACATGTCCTTTTGGAACATTTGCATTCAGAAGGATGTCATTTGGTTAATGCAATGCTCCAGCAACATTTCAAAGATGTATGCTAAGCATTTTTTACGACATGGTTGAAAACTGTTTGGAAATTTTCATGGATGATTTAACTGTCTTTGGGAATACATTTGATAATTGTCTTGAAAATTTGGAAAAAGTTTTAAGAAGATGCGAGGAAAAAGGTCTTATTTTAAATTGGGAAAAATGTCATTACATGATTACTTCTGGAATTGTTTTGGGACATGTCGTGTCATCTCATGGAATTGAAGTTGATAAAGCAAAAGTTGATGTCATTGCCAATTTACCCCCTCCAAAAACCATTAAAGAAATTCGCTCATTTTTGGGACATGCTGGATTTTATAGGAGGTTTATAAAGGACTTTAGTTTAATCTCTAAACCCATTTGTAACCTCTTAACAAAAGACACTGCATTTGAGTGGACTCAAGAATGTCAAAATGCTTTTGATAAAATTATTCGACATTTAACATCAGCTCCTATCATGCAACCTCCTGATTGGTCTTTACCATTTGAAATCATATGCGATGCGAGTGATTATGCAGTCGGTGCAGTACTGGGTCAAAGAAGAAACGGTAAGCCTTATGTGATATATTATGCAAGTAGAACTTTAAACAATGCTCAAATGAATTACTCCACAACTGAAAAAGAACTACTTGCTGTAATATTTGCATTTGATAAATTTCGTTCTTATTTGATTGGATCAACGACTATTGCGTTTACTGATCATTCTGCTATTAGATATTTGTTGACCAAACAGGATGCAAAGCCACGACTGATACGATGGATTTTGTTACTCCAAGAATTTGACATGTGATCAAAGATAAAAAAGGAACCGAGAATGTCGTAGCCGATCATTTATCGAGACTAGTAACAGGATCATCTTTTGAAATGACACCAATTAACGATAATTTTCCTGATGAACATCTACTTTCAGTTACTACTACACCTTGGTTTGCTAACATAGTAAATTTTCTTGTGACAGGAAAAATGCCACCGCAATGGAGTTCCCAAGATAAAAGAAAATTTTTGAATGAGGTAAAAAACTTTTATTGGGATGATCCGTATCTGTTCAAGTATTGTCCAGATCAAATTTTTCGACGTTGCATACCCGACAATGAGGTAAGTAGTGTCATTAAATTTTGTCATTCAGAAGCATGCGGAGGACATTTTTTTTGAAAGAAAACGGCTGCAAAAATCTTGCAGTGTGGATTTTATTGGCCCACTTTGTTTAAATACACCCACGAAATCTGCAAGATCTGTGAAATTGTCAAAAATTGGGTGCGATTTCAAAAAGAAACATGATGCCTTTGAATCCTATCATTGAAATTGAAATCTTTGACTGTTGGGGAATTGATTTTATGGGACCTTTTCCATCGTCGTTTGGATACTTGTATATTTTAGTTGCAGTTGATTATGTTTCCAAATGGATAGAGGCAATTCCATGTCGAAAAAATGATCATAAAATCGTCATCAAATTTTTAAAAGAAAAAATTTTTAGTAGATTTGGAATTCCTCGAGCCATGATAAGTGATGGGGGAACTCACTTTGTTAATAAACCATTTGCTTCATTAATGAAAAAATATGGTATTACTCATAAAGTAACTACTCCTTATCATCCTCAAACAAATGGACAAGTTGAATTAGCTAATAGGGAGATAAAGCAAATTTTGGAAAAAACTGTTAACTCAAATAGAAAAGATTGGTCTCTGCGACTTAATGATGCACTTTGGGCATATCGAACAGCTTTTAAAACATCATTGAATATGTCTCCCTATAGGTTGGTTTATGGAAAACATTGTCATTTGCCTGTGGAATTGGAACATAAAGCTTATTGGGCGATCAAAACTTTAAATTCAAGCATGGATGATGCCAACAAATTGCGTAAATTGCAACTTAATGAACTTGATGAACTCAGAAATGACGCGTATGAGAATTCAAGGATTTATAAAGCAAAAATCAAATCATTTCATGATAAAACAATTCTTAGAAAATCTTTTGAAATTGGTAAAAAAGTTTTGCTTTATAATTCTCGACTTCACATATTCCCAGGAAAATTACGATCAAGATGGACATGCCCATATGTTGTAAAGCATGTGTATACTTATGGAGCTGTGGATATTGAAAATCCTAAAAATGGTGATATTTTTAAAGTAAATGGACAAAGGCTTAAACCATTTTTAGAAAATAAAATCTTTCAAAAAGAGTTTATTTCCCTTTCTGATCTTTGATTTTTTTTTTTGTTGCATTTAAGTTTGTTTGTTTTTATTTCAGGTTTTCTTAATATTTTTATTTTCCCGGTTAAATGGCGGATAACGATACTCCGTGACTCTCATAGTCTGTTAAATCAGTTTCCCACAATTGCTGATACAAAAATAAAAAAAAATCATTTCTTTTCTTTTCAAAATGGATGAAATTCTCTCAAAAATTTGTAAATATTTTCCCTCTGTTTCTGAAAATGTTCTAAGAAAAATTTATGCAGGAAGGTGTGAAAGATTGAGATTGCTAATGAAAAAAGGAATTCCAGAAGATATTCGTCTTGTAATAGAAGCTAAGGTCCAATTTGGAGGAGAAGTTCCACAATCATTGCTCATTCGGTATTTGCCTGGATTAGGAAAAAGCACTTATGCGAAAAATCGAAGGGCCAAAAGTTTAGGGGTTTGTCATAAGTGTGCAAGATGGACTTGTGACAAACGATGCAGATCTTTGGGATGCGTTTCCAATAACAGAGAAGATAAAATTGGTTTCATTAAGAATGGGCTGAGTAAGGAGTCTTTAGATAACATCTTATTGAATTTTGAGACGCATTCTAGTGGACATGTGCATATTGAACTTCTCCGTTTATGGAAACAATTCCAAGATGAGCGTCATAGTCTTGGGAATCCGACTAAAAAAGACCCTGTTTGCCAATTTATAAGAAAATTGGATGGGAAGCATATCCTCGACTCATAGAAGGCGTTGAAGCCGTTTCTGGACGTAAAACCAGAGGAAAATTGTGAGCCACAATCACACTACTATTTATATGCATGTGTGTCATTATTGTTTTTACTATTTATTCTGTTTACAGCTTTGACCCATAGTTTTGTCATGATAACATATTACTCCTATAAAATCTCTCATCTTTCTCTCTATTTTCGCAGAAAAAAAAAGAAAGTAAAAACATGGCTGGATCCTCTGCACAAACATTGAAAAATATTTTTGTATTTTGTGGGTCGAGTCCTGGAAAAAATGAAGTGTTTGTAGAAGCAGCGAATAATCTTGGAAAGATATTGGCTGAGAGAAAAACTCACTTGGTATATGGGAGAGGTAATATTGGGTTAATGGGATCTGTTTCAACATCTGCTCATCTTGGAGGTAGTCAGGTTTTGGGTATTATTCCTACAGCTTTAGCTGAAGGAAATATTACAGGTGTTACGATTGGGGAGGAATTAAAAGTTTCTTCTTTGTATGAAAGAATCACTCAAATGATTGAAAATTCTGATGCTTTTATTGCACTACCAGGTGGTTTTGGTACATTAGAAGAAATTTTTCACACTGTTTCTTGGGCACAACTTAATATCCATAATAAACATGTGGGCTTGTTGAATATCAATAATTATTTTGACAGTTTGTTGACATTTCTTGATAAAGCTGTGGAACAGAATTTCATTTCAGAAAATTCACGACGGATGCTCATCTGTGCTTCGACTGCCGACCAATTAATTGATGATTTGGAAGCTTTTGTTCATAAGCCTGATCCAACGATAACAAAGATCAATTGGTCGCAATCAAGCAGTAAGAAAAGGAAGTTGGATCATTGATTCAAAAGTCGTGGATTGGTTTGCGTTTGTTTCAGTTTGTTATCTTCAATAAAATTTCAGGTGATATCTCTTTCATTACGTACTCTTTATTAATAGTTATTTTGACATTAGGGACAATGTCATATTCTGATTGGGGGGAGAACAAACTTATAAAAAAAAATTGAAAAAAAATAAAAAAAAATAATATATATTATTTTAAAATAAAATCATGTTTATTGTTTGTATCTTAGTAATTTTTGAAAAAATTGTCATACATTACATGTTTGAAAGATTTAAATTAGAACATGCATTAATCTATTTAAGAATGTTTAAATTTTTATTTGTAAAAAAAAGTCAATTTTAATATTCTGATCAATATAAAAATATGATTTATGAAATCTTTTTGAGTGATTAACCATTGTGATAATATCAGGTATTAAAGTATACGACCCAAAATATACCTTATAAGAGTGCCTATAATTTTAAACTCACACATATTTTGTGAGTGAGTGGAGAGGACTGAGAAAACAGCTTTCGAGCCTTTATTGATCATGAGAGAGACTATCTATTGTTTAGATCTTGAGTTCTTATTTTGAAGAAAAAAAATGATATTTCCTGAAAAAAAACGGAGAAAAATACAAAAAGAAAGATATTGAATATCTATGTAATTTTTAAGTTATATGCTACGACCCATATATCTCTCATAAAAAAAAAACAAAAAACAAAAAAGAGAGAGAAATTTATTGTACAAATTAAATAAATATGTGGTCAAAAAGCATAAACTTAGTCTGATTCCATGAAGTTATGCAAAAAAAAAAAATATCAGGAAAAAATATATAATAAGAACAACTAGATTTTAAATCAATGGATTTTCTATCTTTTGATTAGTTTGGCTCGTTTGTCTGTCTGCATTCTGTAAACCATTTTTCTGAGCATTTATCTGTATTCCAACTCCATGAGAGAAATCGTTGCCATAAATTGAAACATTTATTAACCTGTGAGGATATGGAGTTGAGACTCTTACTAGGAATTTCTGAAGGCCGTGTACATTTAACTACCTGAAATAAGCTTTGAATTGATCATCTCAAATTATTTCATAAATTATAATTATGATGATCTTGATATAACTTTGACAGTTTTCAAATTTAATTTAAACACTTAGATAGTTTTGATTACATTTCTATTTAAATTAATCAATATGTTTTGTATTGTTATTAACGCTTAAATTGCTAGGGACTAGCAATAAGCTGGTTGGGAGGTGTGATAAACATAAAAATTGTACATTAATTAAATATTTTATAATATAAATATATAGTTTTTGTTTTATTAAATGTTTAAATATTATATGTTTTATAATAAATTGTATAAAATATAAGTTGTTGTGTAATTACAAGTTTTTACTATTTTTTACAGGTTCGATAAAACAAGAATAAACTTGGCGTTGCAAATGGGATTAAGATGATTCTTGGACCTGTAGAAAGTTGATGTTAATATCTACAATATTAGTGGCAAGCATGAGATAAAAATCCTCTCACAATTGGGATCAAATTAAGCAACAAATAAAGTTATCAAAGGAGTAGCAGTTTTACCATGCTCTAGTATTTTGACCATATCTCTCAAATTACTTGGTCAAATGGTTTGAAAAAAATACCACAACTAGACAACTCAATTATCCACATGTTTCTTTTTATGTGAAGAAGCAAATTCCAAGAAGAAGATTTTCAAAAGTGATGTATAATATAATATAATATCTTGGAACACCAATGAGACTTTTGTGTAAAAAAATAATATTTTATTTGTGGTTGTCTCCCCAAATTTGGCTATAAATAGGGGTGCATTGTAATGTATTGAGATATCCCTCATTCTATGAACAAACCTTTGAGTTCATAATATTTATCTCTATATTTTTCTTTTATTTCTTCATTTAAATATAATTAGCATGTTAATTTCATATTCAAAGTTTTACACTTTGAATAATGAATAGTTCCTAAAGTTGAGATGAACAGGTGAAACTCTTGGCATGATAATAAGGTTACTAAAAGGTAAGAATCTATGTTTTATATTATTTAATCATTATTTATTTTTTATGTTATATTTATTTCTTTAAGCATTTTTATACCCTACTTATAAGTGGGAGTTTTGATTTATTGTTGCTCTATGTTACACTAAATTCTTGGAACCATTTAAATGTTAGTTTGGTGTTACCAACCATTTAAAGTGGATGCCTTGATTTATTATATATGAATATATTATAATATTAAATTCTTGGAACCATTTAAATGTTTGTTTGATTTTACCAACCATTTAAAGTGGGAACCTTGATTTACTATATATAAATATATCATAATATTAATTTCTTGGTACCATTTAAATGTTAGATTTGTTTTACCAATCATTTTAAGTGGGAACCTTGATTCAGTGTTTACAAATTTATATAGCACAATAAATACTTGACCACATTTATAAGTTTTGGTATATATTATATACTTATAAGATAATAATATATAACATAATATAAATATGATTATTTAATATATTGGAACCATTTTATTAAGTGGATTTCGATAATGTTCGTTAATGTTAACTTTATTAAAATACCAAGAGTGGATCCTTTAATCTCAACTACTTAAATTAAAATTTGAACAATTAAAATTTACCCATTAAAGATTCAAACAATTAAAATTAAAAAGAAACAAAAACAAAAACAAAACAAAAAGACATTGTAGTGGACTTGTAATTACCTTAGCTTCCCTGTGGATACGATATTCGGACTCACCGAATTATACTACTTGTGGACAACCTGCTCTTGGGAGTGCAACAATCAAAGTCGCAACAATCGTATGTACTATTGGAGAACTCCTTCTCTAACGTACATCTCATACTCTTGCCAGAGATTCCATGCATTATTATTTCATCAGATCACATAGGATACCCACACCTATATGTGAGTGGTAAGTCCCCGACTACAATGCACTGGCTCCTATATGTGTCCCAACTATACTCAACCTCGCCACCTGATAACTCTCCTGAAGCCGGTAAACGAGTCAAAGCACAGCCCTAACATATAGAGCCTCAGTGTTGTCCCTGGTCTTAAGGACTAATGGTGTACAATCATAACCACGGACTTATCCTCTCGATGAATGATAACCACCTGAAAAGTCCGTGTAGAGGCCCGAAATTCGTACTTGAAAATTTGCGGAAAAATTTTAAGTTTTCTCATTAAGTAATTAAAATGCCTCATTCATAAAAATAATTGATAAAAAGTTTAATCATTCAAAATAGCAGCGGAAGTAAATAATGTTTCAAAACGACAACTTAAAATAATTAATCGTAATAAACTGAGTTTGCAAAAAAAAGAAATAATAAGTAAACTGATAAATGAGGTCCTCGAGTTCCTACTACTGCCGACCCAAGAGGGCTCACTGGTCCCCGCCCTCAGTCCCGATCTCATCAGTACCTACAACAATAAAGTCTAGTGAGTCTAAAGACTCAGCATGCATATATCATAAGTAACAAGTAATAATAATAAAATTGCATGCAAGGTAAAAATATCATGAGTCTGGCGTAACGTAAAAATATTATGTCATGAGTAATTATAATACGTGCATAACTGGACTGAAAATCATAAGTGGAATGTTGCTCGATAGAGCCCTGTCATGAAATAACATGTCATAATTTTCTGTTGAGAATACGTTCTACGCAAGTGGCCCCTGAACTGAACTGAATCGTCTGATCAGACTAAACTACAGTATACTGGGCGGTAGAGATCTACCAATACATGAACATGAACTGAACCGGTCAGTGACCACCGGATGAAGTAATAATCCCATGATAAGCTGCTATCCCATGAAGTGAGGTGGCCACAAGCAATATCGCATATATCTCAAAAACAAACTTTTATATTTTTGCACGTAATATAATTAAATATCCTGTATTATTTTACCAAATGGGTTGGATCGTTCCCAAGCTCGCTGCGACCTAAATCTAACATGAGAAACATGCAAATAACTTAACTTGACCAAAATTCGTAATTGAATGCAAAAAAAACGAGACAATTACGCCCAATGACTTAGTATTTAATCATGACTCCGTGCCAAACCGAAACAACACCGAACCATAATTTAGTCATGATTAAAATACACTTAAAATGATGAAATAATGCTCCTAAAATTTCAGTACTACGAAATTAGTGGAATGGAGGCCAAAAACATGAAACGCTCTTTCGAGAGTCACTTTGGCACAGTGCACCGTAAATTCTCGTACGACATCTAAACCTGACCAAATCAAGAACGGCCAAAAACATGACTTTCCTAACTCAATGAGGTACTGTCCAGTCTAAGGCCATAGGCTAAAAGCCAACCAAGAACTCGAAACACACCTCTGAACCGTGGGTGCAGTTGCTGTCTCTGAACCGTGGGTGCAGTTGCTGTCAAAAATACAGCAGCTGTTGGTGCGTTTCCTTGCGTCGTTTGCAAGGCTAATGGCCATTGGGGCTTGTACCACAGACCAAAGCCTCTTAACAACATCTTAGGGTGTGGTTTGAACCATGGCTAAGGGCCCTAGGCCAACCACAACTCAAACAACACTAGCAACAACTCGAAGCTCCCACCCGAGAACGCATATGAACGCGTGTGGTGTCTCGCTTGTTCTTGCTGTCATGGACCATTCCAGTGGCCATTTGATTGACAATGGCATGATCTAGACATCAAGAGGTATGGTATGAACCATGGATAAGGTCTAAAAAGCCAACCAAGATCCATACGACCCCTAGAATTCGAAACATACACATGCAGCAAATGAAGGGATCGAAAGGGGTTTGTCTTGTTTTGTTTGAAAACCGATGCAACCATGGACCAAGCGACTTGGTCTCGTCTTAGACATAACAATGAGATGTTCTAACCATGGCTATAGCATTTAGGGCAGCCAAGATCAGAATCATTCCCCTTGACAGCAAAACCGAGCATTCGAACTCAAAAAGACTTTATGGAAGAGTTGCTGTATTTTCTCAATTCCAGCGGGCATGGGGCTTGAACTAATGGACCAACGTGATCCCGACACACCCTAGTACGTGCCTAGGTGCAGCCTTGGTAGCCTAGGGTCGAGCCAACCACCTGTACATACCAAAAACAACAAGACCGTGAAGCTTGAAAGAAGAGGTCGAAAATCTGCACCTCATTTTCGAAAAGCTGTCATGAAATTTCGGTTTTTGGCTATCAAACCATGATCATGTAATGTTTAAAAATCATATTATAACTTGATTGAAGAGTGAAAGGAAATATAAGCATGCCTGGATTTGTTTTGAACGAAAAACAAATGAAAACAACGACGCGGCGCGGAGGAGACGGAGGGTTCTTCTTTCCTACTCGATTTTCTCTCTTGTTTCTTGCTAGGAGTCTCACGATTTTTCTCTCTAGTATGCTCTGAAATTTCGAAATAATGGAGAGGGAGAGAATGGCTAGGAGTGAAGGGAAAGTCTACAAATAAAATGGGTTAAAATAGCAAGGTCAATCTTTCTATCCTAGAGTTGAGAGATAATGGGAATGATTTGATAACAAAAGATTTTGAGGGATAATTTACTAGGTGAATGGCCGATTCTTGTTATTCAAAATATGGTAGAAAATTGTTTACTTAATAATTTACTTGGTGATAAAAAGGATAGGGATTTTCTATCAAAAATGGTTAAGGGAGGGATCAAGAGAAATGAGTTGTCAATTATTTAAATCTAGAAAAGAGTGATGGCCGATTTTATCATTTAAAAAGAAGAGAAATATTGCTAGATAAACATGGTAGAAATATTGCTTAAATATTAATTAGTGGTGAATAAAATTTTAAGGAATTATCTATCATGAATGGAAAAGAAAAGATATCAAAGTTTGAGGATTGACAAATTAAATCCTTAAAAGTGAAGTGGCCGAAAATTAAGATAATGGGAGGGAGAATATTTCTTAAATATTGTATTTTAAATCTTTAGAGTTATATCTACCCATTAAATAATTTAGTGAGTTAATAAATTAGTTATTGAACTTATTTACTACTTACCTCAAATTACTTAAATAATTCTCTACATTCTTTTACATTAAATTAACTTATTATTTGTCTTAAATAAATTCTGGGACTGTTTTCTTAATGTTAAATTTATCTCATTACTCCAACTCCAGTCCGGCCTCACTTAGTTAACTGAAAAGATAACAATTAAACTACTGCACAAAAGAATTAAATTTAAAGAAAAAAATTTAAATCCTCATGCAATAAAAATCATTTTAATTTAAATACTAGAAATTATGCATGGCTTATAAGTAGTCTGATTTACGGGTTCTACAGTCCGAGGGAGGGTTGTTCGGTATAATCATCATATGACTACCCATCTGCATGTTTGGACATCTCTATGTCCTTACCAAGAAATGCAGTACACAACATCACAGATGCTAGTCTCGAGCTCAAGCGGCCTTTATCCTTATTTTAGGCCGATGAATCGACTAGGAACGAGTTTAGAATATGCAGTTTTTACAAATGAGTTTCAACATCGAATTACGATTCATTTTTATTAAAGCATAATCAAGGACTTTATCTATGCTGATTGCATTGGTATACAGATAAAGTAAAACGAAACCATTAAAAGGTAAATTATATTAAAATAATATTGTTTATTACACTTGAGTCAATAAATTCTCCGGCCAACAGTTGGCTTACAGGGCATCTACTCTAACACTTTCTCGACCCATACTTTATGGATAGGATAAGAAAGAAATTAATAAGATATATATATATATATCTTATATATTTAATAATAATTTCCTTCCATTTAATTTAATATTTTTATATTTAATTTTTAGTTGATAACTGAGGAGAAGAGGGAAATATGATAGTAGGCCATTCGAGGAAGGAATGGGGATTCAAAGAAAATTACTGAAAGCATATCAGAAACGTGTTGTAATGTCCATACAAAAGTCAATGGGGATTACCTTAAATAAATCTCCCTTCAAATTAAATTAAAATTTAGCCAATTTTTTAAAAAATTATATATATACTAAATCATCTCCATTATTAATTATAATTTTAGGCTACACTAATGCACGTGTATATATATGTTTAAGCGTAAGAAGGTTAATTGTTTAGTCTTTGTGTGTAAAGAAACACTTTGATGAGCTAGAGAATCGGATGTGTGAGTTAATTAATAGAACTTATAATTGAATTTAGAATGTATTTTCAACCAGAAAATTTAAGTAAAATTTATATTTGATTAATATACTTTTTTTTTATATGTTATGTACTAGAAAATGGATTGGGACATGAAATCATGGCTACCTATATATTTGTGAAGCGTGAGTCAAATATTCATATCACAAGTTATATCTCCCTTCAACTTGGGGATGATATTTCCATTTTTTGTCGCAACCAAATCCACCCATTTTTCCATTAAGAAAAAAACCCATGTTAACAAGTTTTTTGGCCTATAAATTAAATTCAATGGGCAAAGAATTCATCTTTGACGTGATACTAAAGCACTAGGGTTGCAAAATCCTCGAATTTTATGTAATACTAACTATATTTAATTCACCATCTCCGGTCTTTACCTAACAATGAGTTATGTAGGGGAGCCGACTCTATATTTTGTTGAAAAGAAAATGATTATTTGTCCATTAACAAGTCGGAAATTTTCGATGTTATATTAATACTTTTTTAAATTTTCATGTCAATATTTTCCGATACCACATCATCATTTGACCAAAATAATGAAAAATAAAAAATTAGTGTACAAAAGACAAACTTTGAAATTTGTTGGCTAAAAATACTATTTTTTCTTTTACTGAATATGCGAGGAATTGTTCATCGGGTGAACTATATCCGGTGAAACATAAACACTTGATGTGAAATCTTTTGTGTCCATAAAATATTTTAATTTCTTTCAATTATAAACAGCCTTCCCTTATGCCAAAGCATCTCAATCTTAGTAATGTATTCCAAATATAGTTGGTAAGATCGTTAAATATTTCTTACAAAAACACAAATTTTATAAAAGAGAATTTTTCATATATTTTTAAAAAAATTGAAATATATATGTCCACGTACCTTAGCCTATTTGTCCCTAGACCTGTTGTATGATTCTTGTGACTTGTATACACTAGTTTTTGTCAAACTTAATTATCTTTGATCGGATTTAGAGGTCATATTGGATAGTGTAAATCATATTTTTTACAATATTTTAATAATTAAATAAAGTCTTAATAAATCAATGAGATGCACCTATTTTTTAATATATTTCCTCGGTTCCAATTAATTGGGAAAACTAAAAGTTTATACAAACCAATAATTAAACACTGCAGAAAAAATTAGGTTGCGACGGTCTAATTTCGTTTGCGAGGATTTTAGTGTCGTTACTAAGTCAGCCGTCGTTGACTGATAGACTTAATTTGATTGTGGTGATAATAGTCAAAACCAGTAGATCGCGTTAGTAAAATCAGAAGATAGTATAAAAGCAGAAGTTTTCGTGTCGTCTTAACAAAGCAGTACTCTTCGAGTACTTATCAGTTTAGAAAAACAGAAGCAGAACTTGACTTCTACTGAATCAGAACCTAACGATCTTGTATTAAATGTTACCGTTACTTTAGCAAGTACAAAGTATTAAATACATCATTAATACTGAACAAAGTCATTTAATACGTTTTACAAAATTTGGTAAGAAACAAGACTTATTGTTCTGAAGCTTTTTGCAGGAACCTTTTTAGCAATAAAGTTGATTTTATGAGAAGTCAAAGAAGTCGTTTTGTTTATAGACGTTAAATTCAAGACCTTTATAAATACACAAGATCAACTATGTTTATAGGCTACCGATACCGAAACAACGTTTACATTCTTTGATATACGAACGTTGATTTGAGCACTCAGATTTACATATCATCTTCAAGCTCAAAATACAGAAAAGCAGCACACGTTTCACTTTAGTTATCTGATCTTTTGAGATCATATTGTGTTGACTGTTTCTAACTCTCTTTACAATCATATTCAGTTATCGTATCTTTGAGAAGAGATTGTAATCTGGAAAAGAGTCTTTTCCAGAACATTGCTGTATTAGTACTAACGTGTTGAGAAACTAAGAGTTTCAGTAGGCGAAGGATAAGTCCAGCTGAAGTGGGTGTGTACAAGTGTTGTACTGTAAAAACCAAAGTCTTTTAGTGATGCCTTCTGAAAACAGAAGAAGGGGAGACGTAGAAGATTTTATCTTCGAACTTCCATAAACAACTATTGTCTATTGCCTACTGTTTCATTGTATCTCACCGTAATCCATTGGATCGTTTTCGCACCATTTATTGTGATATGGTGGATTTACTTTCAAACAAGAATAGCTATAATCTCTAACAGGATTCTAACACCCTTTGCAAAAACGACTGTCAAAGGAAAGAGTTTATTCACCCCCCCCCCCCCCCTCTAAACTCTATTTTGATCCCCAACAAGTGGTATCAGAGCAGATTTCTCTTGTTTTATATTTACAACAGATATGGCACACTTCAGCAAGGTTCCTATGTTCTCAAAAGAAGACTTTGATGATTGGAAGATCCGGATACAAGCTCATCTTGCAGCCCAAGACGATGACATATGGTATGTCATCACAGATGGTCCTTTGAAGATCTTAAAACCTAACACTGCTGTTGCTGTTACTGAGGGAGCGCCTAAAATGGTTGAAAAGCACAGAAGTGAATGGACTGGCGGAGATAAAAAGAAAGCCAATCTTGATAATGTTGCAAAGGACATTCTTTATAAAACCCTCGACAAAGATACCTTCAGCAAAATCAAGACGTGTTCTACTGCTAAAGAGATTTGGGAGAAGCTCATCCAAATCTGTGAAGGAAATGAGCAGACGAATGAGAATAAACTGTCTGTAGCAATGCAGAAATTCGAGAATCTCAAAATGAAAGATGGAGAAACTCTGAACGATTTTGATGAACGGTTCAGCAGCCTGATTAATGAACTAGCAACTTTTGGAAAAGAATATGGCAACAGAGAAATAGCACTCAAGGTGATGAGAGCTTTACTCAGGGAATGGGACGTTAAAACAATGGCTATGAGAGTCTCTAAAGATCTAAACAAGTTGGAGCTACATGACTTATTCGGTGACTTAAAAGCCTATGAATTCGAACTGGAAGTGAGAAGTGGAGAAGAGCCCTCAACAAGTCTACCTACAAAGGCCCTTGCTGCTACTACTGCTGCTGCTGTAGCTGTTCCGCAAACATTACCTGCTACCATCATTGAGAGCACTTCTGAAAAGACTGCTGAAAAGATCAGCAATGATGCTATGTCTCTCTTTGTGAAGAAATTCTCTTGATTCATGAAGAAGAATCACCGAGCTTACCAAAGCCCTAACCGGAACTTCAAGAAGGACTCACCACCTGGTGACATGGCATGCTTTAACTATGGAAAGATCGGTCACTTTATTGCTGATTGTCAAAAGCCCAAGAAGGATGACCAGAAGAAAAAGGAATACAAGAAGAATGACAAGAAATTCAGAAGAAACCGCAAAGCAATGATTGCTGAGAAAAGCAAATCTAAATGGGCGGACTATAGCTCTAAGTCTTCTGACTCCGAAAGTCATTCCAGCGAAAGTGATGTAGAAGAGATCAAATGTCTCATGGCAGATATTGAACCAACCTCGACATCTTGAGAGATACTTGACTTTGACTCCGACGAATTTACACGAACTGATTTAATTAAAGCATTGCATGACATGGTGGAAGAGTACTCAAGACTTTCTCAATCATTCGAGGAAGTTAAAATTTAAAAGATCAAGTCAGTAAGTTCACTTGCTTGCAAGAGAGCAGCTGCAATGATTTAAAAGTTGAGATGAGTAAGTTAAGAACTGAGAATGAAAGAGTGAATGCAAATTACCAAACAATGTGGTCTGAAAACCAGAAGCTATCTGTTTTGGTAAATGCATGGAACAAGTCATCTGTTTCCTTAGAGAAGATGCAAGAATTGCAGAAGCAATCCGGTGACAGGAGTGGTCTTGGATTCAGCAATAATGAAAGCACTTCCGAAACAAGTACTAAGCCAGAGCTGGATAAAGGCAAAGGGAAATTCATTCGCTTTGTCAAATCCAGTGTGTTATATAAACCTGAAGTACCAACTGTTCGAGTTGAAAAGATTGTAGATCAGACGAACAGAAGGAAGCATTATGGTCTGGGTTATGTTGAACCTAAGGGAAGAGTTCACCAGAGTTCTGGATCCAGCAGAGGATTCAACTCAGGAGGACAACCCCCTATGAAGGTTAAAAACTACCAGCACTATAATTCTAGATATGTTCAGAAGAGATACAGACCAGACAACAAAAACAGAAAGGAAGAACAACATTATAAGATGCATTCTATTAGAAATAGCAGACCTTCTGTTGCACACACCGCTTTGGATACCCGAAGTACAAGGCCACCTAGAATTTTACAAATGTAGGTTCCTAAAGGACTGATAAGGATTGGACACAAATAGATTGGGTACCAGATACTAAAATTTGTGTTTACAGGAACAAGAGAGGAAAGCCAAAATCAGCAGCTCCACATGGTATCTGGACAGTGGATGTTCCAGACACATGACTGGACAGAAAAATATACTATCAGAAGTAATGAGTTGTACTGGACCAAAGATAACATTTGGGGATAACTCAAAAGGTAAAACCGTGGGTAAGGGTAAGATTATCCATGGTAACATTACTATCAATGATGTATTTTTGGTTGAAAATGATGCGAACATGGTTGGTCAAGCCCCAAGGAAAGCATGGGACCCTTTAGAGTTGTCGGAGGGACCAATCACGAGGGGATGTCTGAAAAGGTTCAAAGAAGTATTGAATGGGCTTATGAGCAAAGATGCTGGACTTACAAGTGAGGTACAGAGTGATGAAAGGTTCGTGATGCATGGGAATCATATGAACATTATTCAAGCATCCTTGCAAAACGGAGCGCAAATTTGCAGAAGATCTCGCGCACATGCGCGAAGACAAGGCGCGCATATGCGCGAGCTCGCGCACATGCACCGAGAAGGGGTGCGCATATGCGCGGGAGGTACTGGACGCCGAAGATTTTAACAGAGGACTTCGCGCATATGCACCGGACTAGGGCACGCATATGCGCGACATAGGCAGAGACTTGCGCGCATATGCGCGCGGCGCATAATATATTCCTTGTTTAGAATTTCAATTATTTTGGCAATTTATCTTTTTGATATCTTTTTGAGTTTGTATATGGACGAAAATTATGAACACAACTCAGATTATTCATTGAGTTTATACAATAGTTTTGAGTTTTCTCTCAACTTTTTCAAGGCTTTAGCTTTGTTTTAAAAATCAAACTTATCAAAGTTTTAATTTGTGGCGTTTGTCAATCGTTCTTACGCGGATTGTCAAAGACGAGTTCATTGAAGGTTCATTCGAGTGTCGATTGTTTTTCTTGTGATTATTTGTTGCTAAACCAATCATAGTTTAGAGGTGAATATCACGTAATAATTGATTCAAAAGGTCGGGATAACAACACGAATTTCTTGTTCGTCATTAAATTGAGGGCTTGATTCATATTTAATCATGTTTGCTTTTTATTCGTACGTGGATTCATATCATTTGGTATCAGAGCTTTGGCTCATTGAATTCAAGTAAGTATATTGTTCTTAAATTTTCAGATCTGTGTTATTTCTTTGTTCGTTTTCAGATATGCCTTCTGTTCTATCGTTCTTCGTCTTTTTCGTGAATCTGTGATTCTCGAAATTTTGTGATTCTTTTTTTTTTTGGAGTTTTTCGAGTAGCACTCAGCCAAAAAAAAAGTACAAAAATTCCGAAAATTCACCATTATTTCTTTTGGGTATTTTGTTCTATTTCTTTTGGAGAGTCATATTCAATTGCCTCTCACAGTAAAAAAAAAAAATTATATAATCAAATTGCTTGTCTACGCAGTCTAAGTGAGTCGATTACAATTGTTCACAAGTTGAACTTGACTGTTTGATACATCCAAATACGAAACTTTAGCACCTTGAGGGAACTCTCGAATTTGAGTGAAAATACTTGAGTGCGAGTGAATTTCTTTGGAGTGAACGGTGAGTATTTGTTGTGAGCAAAAAAATAGAGAGGAGTGACGAGCGACTTTCTTTGGAGTGATCGTGAGCATTTGGGTGAAGATTATCTCTTGTTTTCTACTAACGTTTTCTTGCAGGTACAAATCTGAAAGTAAAATGGAGAGGAAAGTAGGAGATAGTACGAACCAAGGGTTGTCTAAGACCCAAATGGAGGTGTTGTTTCGGCATTTCAGTCGAATGATGAGGGTTGAGTTGGAGCCATTACATGAGAGGATGAGCAGGCTTGAAGTTAGTACTAGTGGAGGTAAATCTAAGTCTAAATATTTGGGTAGAGGAGAAGAAGAGGAAGAATATGATTTGGGAGGAGAAGAGGAGAGCCAAAATGAGAATTGGGGTAGGAATGGAAGAAGTAGAGGATTTGGGAGAGGAAGAAAAGAAGCTGTACGGGGTAGATATGATGGGAATAGGGAAGATAATAACATAGGTAGTATTAAGATGAAAATTCCTTCGTTCCATGGGAAATCTGACCCGGAGGCATATTTAGAAAGGGAAAAGAGGGTAGAGTTTGTGTTTGAATGTCACCACTACTCAGAACAAAAGAAGGTGAGGTTGGCGGTGGTGGAATTTCTAAACTATGCTCTCTTTTGGTGGGATCAATTAGTGACTACTAGGAGGAGGTATAATGAGAGACCCATTGAAACTTGGGATGAGATGAAGAGGGTCATGAGAAAGAGGTTTGTGCCCAATCACTACTATAGGGAGATGTTTAAGAGGCTCCAAAATTTGAGGCAATGAGTAAAGAGTGTTGAGGACTACTATAAGGAGATGGAAGTAGTCATGATTAGGGCAAATATCGAGAAGGATAGTGAGGCGACCATGGCACGTTTTCTTTGTGGTTTGAACAGGGAGATCCAAGATCAAGTGGAGCTTAGGCACTACTTGGATTTAGACGAGATGGTGAAAATTGCCATAAAAATGGAGCAACAACTCAAGAGGCGAGGAGTTGGCCGCACCAATCAAACTGGGAGTTCGTCATCTTCTTGGCGACCAAATGGGGAAAAACATGATGAAAGCAAATTGGTAGCCAAAACCAAGATTAAGACTAAGCAGGAGACGCCTAAACAAGGAGTGCAAGGTAAATCTGAAACTTCTCTTAATCGTTCTATAGATACTAAATGTTTTAGGTGTCAAGGATTTGGTCATATTGCTAGCCAATGTCCTAATAAGAGGGTGATGATTTTGAATGACTATGGTGAGTATGAGTCTCAAAGTGAGGGTGATGACGAGGGTGATGATGATGAGATGCCTGCGTTAGAGGATCCTGATGAGGGATATGAGGCAGTTGTAGGCGAAGCGCTAGTGATTAGGCGGATCATGAGTGCCCAAGTCAAGGAGTAGGAGACTAACAAAAGGGAGAACTTGTTCCATACTAGATGTTTTGTGAATAGTAAGGTTTGCAATCTTATCATAGATGGGGGAAGTTGCACCAATTTGGCTAGTAGTGAGATGGTAGAAAATTTGGGTCTACCTTCGTTAAAACATCCTCAACCATATAGGCTTCAATGGTTGAATTATTGTTCGGAGGTGAAGGTGAACAAACAAGTGTTGGTGTCCTTTTCTATTGGGAAGTATGTAGATGAGGTCTTGTGTGATGTGGTGCTCATGCATGCTTGTCATATCCTGTTGGATAGACCGTGGAAATATGATAGGCGGGTGACACATGATGGGTTCAAGAATAAGTACTCATTTGTATTGAAGAAGGAATCCATTGTATTACTTCCTTTGTTCCCAAAGCAAGTGTTGGAGAACCAATTGAAAAAAAAGAAGAGAGATGAGGCCGAAAAAAAGAGTGAACTAAAAAGTAAGGTGGCCTATGAAAATAAAAATGAGATGGCTGAAAAAAAGAGTGAGATAGCCATACAAAAGAAAAAAGAGAGGAAATAAAATGAGGGAAAAGAAAATGAGAGGAAAGAGGCAAAAAAGAAAACATATATGACCCAAAAAAGTGAGTTGAAGCAATTGATGCACACACATGAACCACTTGTGTTGATACTTTATAAAGAGATCCTCATTAACACAAGTGATATAGCCGGATCCCTTCCGAGCATTGTTGTTTCACTTTTGCAGGAGTTCGATGATATATTTCTGGATGAGCTACCTCAAGGACTACCACCATTGAGGGGGATTGAGCACCAAATTGATTTTTTACACAGGAGTGCATTGCCAAATCGTCCAGCTTATAGGAGCAATCCGGAGGAGACTGAGGAGCTTCAACGGCAGGTAAGTGAGTTGTTAGATAGGGGTTTTGTGCGTGAGTCCATGTCTCCTTGTGTTGTGCCTGTTTTATTAGTTCCTAAGAAAGATGGCTCATGGCGTATGTGTGTGGATTGTAGGGCAATTAATAATATAACCATCAAGTATATGCATCCCATACCTAGGCTAGACGATATGTTAGATGAATTGCATGGTGCTTGTATTTTTAGCAAAATTGATTTGAAGAGTGGTTATCACCAAATTAGGATGAGAGAAGGTGATGAGTGGAAAAATGCTTTTAAAACCAAGTATGGGTTATATGAGTGGATGGTAATGTCTTTTGGCTTAACTAACGCTCCTAGCACCTTTATGAGGTTAATGAACCATGTTTTGCGTACATACATAGGGAAGTTTGTTGTGGTTTACTTTGATGATATCATAGTGTATAGCAAAAACTTGGATGAGCATGTTAATCACTTGGGACTTGTGCTAATCATACTAAGGGCTGAAAGTTTATATGCTAACTTAAAGAAATGTGATTTTTGTACAAGCAAACTTGTCTTTCTTGGTTTTGTGGTAAGCTCACAGGGTATACAAGTGGATGAAGACAAGGTAGCTGCCATTCGAGATTGGCCAACGCCTACTACTGTTGGTCAAGTTCAAAGCTTTCATGGTCTTGCAAGCTTTTCTAGGAGGTTTGTCAAGGATTTTAGCACATTGGCAGCGTCGATGACGGCGGTAATTAAGAAGAACGTTCCATTCCATTGGGCTAGGAGCAAGAGAAGTCTTTTAATATGATTAAGCAGAAATTGATTAATGATCCTTTACTTGTTTTGCCTGACTTTGCTAATACTTTTGAAATTGAATGTGATGCTTCAGGTGTAGGTATTGGTGGAGTGTTGATGCAAGAAGGACGGACAATGGCGTACTTTAGTGAGAAGCTCAATGGAGCAGCGCTGAACTATCCTATGTACGACAAGGAGTTGTACGCACTTGTGAGGATGCTAGAGACGTGGCAGCAATACTTGAGGCCTGGGAATTTTGTGATTCATACGGATCATGAATCCTTAAAGCACCTTAAGGGACAACAGAAGCTAAACAAGCGGCATGCCAAGTGATTGGCATTCATAGAGACATTTCCCTACATAATCAAATACAAACAAGGTAAGGATAATGTAGTGGTCGACGCACTATCACAAAGGTACATACTTTTCTCTACCTTGGAGTCTAAAATTTTGGGGTTTGAGCACGTCAAAGAGTTGTATGTGCTAGTTGAGGATTTTAAGAGTGTATTTGAAACATGTATGCATGGTCCACAAGACAAATTTTATTTGCATCATGAGTTCTTATTTCGAGAAGATAGGTTGTGCATCCCGAAATCTTCAATTCGTGAATTACTTGTTAGGGAGGCACATGGGGGTGGCTTGATGGGACACTTTGGTGTGGCTAAAACTTTAAGTGTATTGCATGAACATTTCTATTGGCCACATATGAAGCGTGATGTTGATCGTATGTGTGAAGAGTGCATAACTTGTAGGCAAGCTAAGTCTAGAACACAACCACATGGATTGTATACACCACTTCCCGTCCCTAGTGAACCTTGGGTTGATATTTCTAGGGACTTTGTTTTGGGGTTACCTAGGACAAAGAAGGGGAGGGATTCAATATTTGTTGTTGTTGATAGATTTTCGAAGATGACACGTTTTATTACTTGTCACAAAACTGATGATGCATCTAACATTGCGGATCTGTTCTTTAGAGAAGTCATTAGGTTGCATGGCATGCCTAGGACTATTGTTTCTGATCGTGATGTTAAGTTTCTGAGTTATTTCTGGAAAACTTTATGGGCTAAACTTGACACAAAATTGTTGTTTTCTACTACATGTCATACTCAAACGGATGGACAAACTGAAGTTGTTAATAGAACCTTAGAATCACTTTTGCGTGCTATTCTTAAAAAGAACTTAAAGAATTGGGAAGATTGTTTGCCATTTGTTGAGTTTTCTTATAATCATTGCGTGCATTCTACTACAAATTATTCGCCATTTGAACTTGTATATGGTTTTAATCCTTTGACTCCATTGGATTTGATGTCTTTACCTGTGAGTGAAAGGTTAAACATGGATGGCAAAAAGAAGGCTGAGTTTGTTAGGAGTTTGCATGAAAAGGCCAAGGCAAACATTGAGAAGAAAAATGAGAAATATACCAAGCAAGCCAACAAGGGGAAGAAGAAGGTAGTATTTGATAAAGGTGATTGGGTGTGACTGCACTTACGGAAGGAAAGGTTCCCCGAGAAGAGGCGCTCGGAACTACTACCTAGGGGTGATGGACCATTTCAAGTTCTTGGAAGGATCAATGACAACGCCTACAAACTCGACCTACCAGGTGAGTACAATAGGAGTTCCACTTTCAATGTTAGTGATTTTTCGTTGTTTGATGTAGGTGATGAACAAGATTTTAGGACAGATCCTTTTCAAGAAGGGGAGGATGATGCGAACATGGTTGGTCAAGCCCCATGGAAAGCATGGGACCCTTTAGAGTTGCCGGAGGGACCAATCACGAGGGGACATCTGAAGAGGTTCAAAGAAGCATTGAATGGGCTTATGAGCAAAGAAGATGGATTTACTAGCGAGGTACAGAGTGATGAAAGGTTCGTGATGCATGGGAATCATATGAACATTATTCAAGCATCCATGCAAAATGGTGCGCAAATCTGGACAAAAGATCTCGCGCACATGCGCGAAGACAAGGTGAGCATATACGCGAGCTCGTGCACATGCGCCGAGAAGGGACGCGCATATGCGCGGGAGGTACTGGACACCAAAGATTTTAACAGAGGACTTCGCGCATATGCATCGGACTAGGGCACGCATATGCACGACATAGGCAGAGACTTGCGCGCATATGCGTGAGTTGGGGTGCGCATATAAGCGCGGCGCAGAATATATTCCTTGTTTAGAATTTCAATTATTTTGGCAACTTATCTTTTTGATATCTTTTTGAGTTTGTATATGGACGAAAATCATGAACACAATTCAGATTATTCATTGAGTTTATACAATAGTTTTGTGTTCTCTCAATTTTTTCAAGGCTTTAGCTTTGTTTTCAAAATCAAACTTATCGAACTTTAAGTTTGTGGCGTTTGTCAATCGTTCTTACGCGGATTGTCAAAGAAGAGTTCTTTGAAGGTTCGTTCGAGTTTCGATTGTTTTTCTTGTGATTATTTGTTGCTAAACCAATCATAGTTTAGAGGTGAATATCACATAATACTTGATTCAAAAGGTCGGGACAACAACACGAATTCCTTTTTCGTTATTAAATTGAGGGCGCGATTCATATTTAATCGTGTTTGCTTTTTATTTGTACATGGATTCATATCAGAAAATCTTTGTTACAATTTGATTAGCATCAGTCAACTGTGTGATAATGGTTATTCTTTGGCTTTTCAGAAGCAAACATGCACAGTTAAAAATGCTTATGAGTCTACTGTATTAACAGGAAAGAGAGAAGGCAACACATACAAAGTTTCATGGAATATAGATCATGTTAATGTTCCTACGTGTTTAGTTGCATCTCTTAGTGATAAACATTGGCTATGGCACAAGAGATTGAATCATCTGAATTTCAAGTCAATCAATAATCTCAAGAAGCAGAACATAGTCGATGGTTTGCCTGATATAAACTTTGTTAAGAATCATATTTGTTCTGCATGTCAACTTGGTAAGAAAGTCATATCTAGCTTCAAGAATAAAGGTAGTAAATCAACTTCAAGGTGTTTGGAATTATTGCATATGGACTTGTTTGGTTCAATCCCTATCATGAGCTTAGGGGGAATGAAATATACACTTGTTGTTATTGATGACTTTTCAAGATTTACTTGGGTAATATTTCTTGCTGGAAAAGATCAAACCAGTAGTCTCCTGATCTAGCTTCTGAAAAAGATTCAAAATGAAAAATCTATTTCTGTCTTTAAAATCAGAAGTGATCGGGAAACTAAGTTTACTAACAAGATTCTTGAGTTATACTTGGACGAATGGGGCATTCACCATGAATATTCAGCTGCTAGAACGCCTCAACAGAATGGAGTAGCTGAGAGGAGAAACAGAACTCTTAAAGAAGCTGCTAGAACAATGCTAGCAGATGCAGACATCTCTCAGCGCTTCTGGGCAGAAACAATCAACACAGCATGCTACACACAGAACAGAACAATGATCAACAAAAGACTCAATCAGACTCTGTATGAGATATGGAAAGGGAGTGTAAGGCCCGAGAATTTGATTATCATAATCTGAAATGATTTGTGGATAAATTGATGTGATTATAGACGGAACGGGTCAGACTGGGATAGACGAAAAGAAGATTTAATTATGTGCGAGGAGGAGCCCTCGAGCATATGCGCGACCCCGCCGGGCGTATATGCGTGAGGCAGGCAGAGGACCTCGCGCATATGCGCGACCAAGATTCGCGCATATGCGCGAGGGTGGCAGAAACTTGTGAAGGACCTCGCGCATATGCGCAGAGCAAGGGCGCGCATATGCGCAAGCTGCCGTGAGAATGACGCGCCGAGACATATTGTCTCGCGCATATGCGCCAAGGAGGGTCGCGCATATGCGCGAGACGTGTTCCGTAAAGAAGCGATTCACGTTTCAATACATGCATGGGATATATATATATTACTTCCATCATTCAGAATTGAGAAAGGAAAAGGAAAAAAACGAATGGAAAAGCTCCAAGTCCTTACGTGCGAGAACTTGAAGGTTACGCAAAATCCATCTGTCAGAATTTCAATCCGACTTCAGTACTATGTTTCTATCGACAAGAGCTTTAACTGGACGTAAGTTTTATTACGTTTTGTTATGATTTGAAATAATGATACTGCCAAAATCGGAAATGATTCATATATGTTGTTCTTACGATATCAGACATCGTATAATTGAAACCGGATCGAAGAACAGATACCGTATAAAATTGTTATGAATTTTCAGAGTTGATTTGATTGTTATTAGACCGAATTGATATCTGATTGATACTGTATTGCTGGGTATATTGAAATTTTTCAGATTTGGATCAGATGAGTTGTTGATTCGTATATACTGATATTGTATTGCCGATATTGCGAGCTTGTACATATTTGAGATTATGATCTGTTATTGTTGAGATTATGGGTTGTACTGATATTGATTATGAGCCGTGTTATTATATCTGTGATGTTGAGATTGACGGGGTTATTGAGATTGTATTGTTATGACGTCGAAACATCAGTATATTGATATTAATCAGATTCGCAATTGATTGAGATTTTATCATTGTATAGTTGACATTGATCAGATTATGTCTAGATTTAAGTATTGATCAGAATATGTCTTAAATTGAGTTGTACATTGACACAGTATATTCGATATTGTCATTACCAGATTGAATATGGACAGAGTTGAATTCGATTAATTTTGATTCGGGATTGCACAACTCGAGTTTGATTTAACTTGAGTCTCCCAAAATCACATACTTGATTGTCATTGCCTCGATATATGGCAGTGTTTAAGATTGATATGCTTATTTTATTGATTTATAGTTAAGCATTTGTTATGTGAGGAGTCATTGGCAGGATATGCCCAGTCATTGGCAGGATATGCCAAGTCTTTAGCAGGATATGTCAAGACACCGGACGTTTGGTCATATCGATGTTTCCTAGGAGTAGAGCAACTCCTATCGTCGAGATTCGATATAGAGAAGACCAAAGTCCGTAATAAGAACGTACCGCCACCACGATCGGGAGAGTAGGTGGGAGATTGTTGCGTTCTTATTCAGATCGGGATCCCTAGATTAGGAATGAGTCGAGTCAAAGTCTCAGAGTGGTAGAGTGTGATTACCATTTGATATCGATTCCTGTTTTCTGATTATGATACATGTTCAGAGTGTGATTTACAGTTTGATATCGATTCATGTTTCTGACTGTGATACATGTTATGAATATCTGCTTCATGCTTTTATATCTGTTTATATGAAACACATTTATACATGATTTATACTGGGAATGTATTTTTCACCGGAGTTATCCGGCTGTTGTCTTGTTTGTATGTGTGCATGAAAACAGGTGGGACAGGATCAGGGTCAAGACGAGGACGAGAGAGGACTAGTTTAGCGTGGACATTCGGACCCAGAAGTAGATCTGGTTCATCACCGGACATGTAGGGAATGAACAGTAGTTATCATGATTTACTTTTGTACATGACTTGTACTTAGATCTGGATACTGATCTTGTAAATGAAATAAGATTTATTACATATGTTTCCGCTCTTGTATTTTAAAAAAAAAATTAGACTCTGTTTATTTAGTTGATCTAATTATTCCCAAAGATGATTAAGAAATGATTTAGCGTCCGGGTCCCCACAGCAGGTGATATCAGAGCAGTAGGTTCCTTAGACTGAGATAGGAGCTAGTGAGTGGGGTAGATTGAGTTTTCTTTCCTTGCATTTGAATGCTAGCATGTGTTACTGCCTTATATAATACATGTTTACCTTTTTATCTGAGGTAATTGGAAATATGTATTATTTGAAAATGAATCAGAACCGATTTTTGATCAGCAGTAAGATGATCAGAGAAGGACTGAAACAGGTTTGTTGTATTTGATTACTAATTCTTTTGGTAATTAGATATACCTCCTCGAAGAATTCCAGAACCAGGTAGTACTTCGATTTATCAGATGGATGTGTCAGAAACTCCGATGGAAACAATGTTGAAGAGGTTTCAGTCATTTTAACCTGCCGATTCTGAAGGGTACTGAGACGTCTGATGATTGTGAGAATTGGCTGAATTATATTGAAGTGTTGTTTGATTCGCTTGATTACTCAGATGAACGCCGAGTTAGATTGATTGGCCACTAGTTACACGAGGTCGCAAAGAGTTGGTGGATCGCAACCAAAGAAGCATTAGAACAGCATGGTACCGGGATTACGTGGAATATCATTAAAGCTGAGTTTCATAAAATATTTCTCCCAGTATCGTACCGACAAGATAAGAGTACAGAGTTTGCCAACTTGAAACAGGGCCAGCTGAATATTGAAGAATATGTGACAAAATTCTCTCCTTTACTACGTTTTGCTCCTCATGTGGATGGGGATGATAAAGCTGTAGTTGATCAGTTCATCAGCGGATTGAATCCTGAAATATCTGCATTGTTAAATGTGGAACGACCCCATTATTTTGCTGACGCCTTGAACAGGGCAAAGGGAGCTGAGGCAAGTTTGATTCAACAGCGAGGAATGTCGTATGTTGCTCACCCACAGAACCAACAACCTCCAGCTCAATTCTTGCATTCACTGTCTAGATTTGATAGTGGCAGTAGTAGTGGGGGAAAGAAAGATTTCGTGAAAGCTTGCAAGAAATAGTTTAAGAAGTTAGGAAGTGGTTCATCTAGCTCCAGCAGTTCTAGCCCGAGTTATACGGGAGTTTATTGTAGCACTTGTGGAGGAAGACATTCCACATAACAATGCCGAGGTGTGTTTGGTAGTTGCAACGTCTGTCGTCAGCCAGGACATTTTGCTAGAGTATGTCCACTGAGAGGTTCCCGAAGATCTCAGGGAGCAGAACCATCTGTATCGGTGGCACCGCCTGATAGACAATCACCGGTTGTTCACTCTTTCCAACCACCGACGACTCTTCAATCACAGCCAAGGCCAGGACACACCTGACGAGGTAGTGGCAGGTAATTGTTTCCTGAATGGTTATGTTGCATATGTATTGATAGATACTAATGCATTCCATACGATTATTCTTGAATGAATTGGATTGATATATGCTTTGGTTATCGAGTTATTATATGCTGTAGTATTGATCTCTTTTCTGTTGGGGAGAGGTTTTGTATCAGTGACATCTATTAGATCTTGTATGCTACAGTATGACAGATATGAGATTGAGTTAGATGGTATAGTACTTGGGTTGTCTGATTTTGACTACGTTATCGGTACTGATATGTTGACCAAGTACAGAGTTACCGTTGATTTTGCTAGAAGATGATGAGATTCAGACCAGATATGGCTGATGAATAGAAATATTACGGTAAGGATTTTAGATCTAGAATTTCTTTGATATCTGCGATGTTTATGACTCGATTATTACGGAAAGGAACGGAGGGATTCCTTATGTTTTCAGTTGATTTACTGAAATCGAGCCTATCATTGGCTGATTTGCCAGTGGTATATGAAATTGCTGATGTTTTCTCAGATGGGATTTCAGAATTGCTTCCAGTCAGAGAGATAGATTTCAGCATTGATTACGTACCAGGTACAGTCTTATTTTTGAAATACTTGACAGATAGTACTGATTGAATTGAAAGACTTGAAAGACCAGTTAGAAGATTTCTAGCCGAGAGTTACATCTAATTGATTGTTTCTATTTGGGATGCCCCAGCTATGTTTGTGGGTTGATGAACCCTGTGTTCAAAAGTATTCTGATGATTTTATGCTCGTTTTATCTATGATTATTTCATCTATGATATCCTGAGATATATCTATGATATCTTGAGATATTTGAAGCATATGACTTATCAGATCGAACATTTGAAAATTGTATTGAATATTCTAAGAATTGAAATGTTGTATACTGAAATTGTTGAGATGTGAATCTTGGCCGAGACAGATTGTATTCGGAACATGTTAGACCCGAAGATAGTATATCGGTTGATCTTAGCACAGTTGAAGTCGTGATCAGTTGGCTGAGACCGATAGCATTGTCAAAAATTACGGTTTTATGAGTTAGCATATCAGTATCGATGAGTGATGTTTCGAATCTGAGTGAATACTGCTGTTGTTCTGAATCCGTGTTTGAAACAGATAGTAGACAGTGGAAAATTTATATTGTACAGTCCGAACCAGAGCTGATTTTGAGAATTAAAGCAGTTCAAAAAGTTGATCAGAATATGCAGAACTCGATATCGACAGTGAGAGCAGGGCATCGATCAGAGTAACAGGTTTGTGACAGTGTTTTATATGTTAATAATCATTTTGTGTGCCGAATATTTCAGATTTGAAACGACGGATGTTGTCAGAAGCACATAGCAGTCGATTCAGCGTTCATCCTGATGGCAGAAAATGTACAATGATCTGAAAAGACAGTTTTTGAAAAAAACAGATAAAATCAGTTATTGCAGAGTTTGTATAAAAATGTCTGAATTGCCAGCAGGTAAATACAGAAAGATAGAAACTAGGAGGATTATTACATAATTTGCCTATTCCTGAATGGAAATGGGATCACATTTCCATGGATTTTGTAACGAAGTTACCGAGATCCTCCCGAGGTTGTGACACGATTTGGGTCGTGATTGACAGATTGACCGAATTCGCATGTGTTATTTCGTACAAAATGAAGTACAGATATGATCCAATGGCAGAGATCTGTGTCCAAGAGGTGGTCAAACTGCATAGAGTACTGAAGTTGATTGTATCAGACCATGATATTCGGTTTACTTCACACTTCTAGCAGAGTTTGCAACAGATTCCTGATACTAGATTACATCTGAGTACTGCATATCATCCACCGACTGACAGACAGTCAGAATGGATTATCCGGATCTTGGAATATATGCTTTGTGAGGCCCGGGGCCGAAGAGGGCGGGGGGTGATCGCCGGTGCCATCAGTTGCACGGACAATGAACGGCTCCTGGCAGGCTTCTAGGTGAAGGGAACATGAATGAACCGACCCACACGGGAATGAGAGGGATTTTGAGACTGTTCAATGTAATGGACTGTACAGTTGAAGATGGCTTAAAAGATATTATTGGTACTACTCATATCACGAAGGTGCATCTTCTTTTCGGTAGCTCATCACATAAGAACTCCAAAGTTAAGCGTGCTTGACTTGGGGCAATTTTGGGATGGGTGACCTCCTGGGAAGTTTCCCAGGGTGCGTGTGAGTGAGGACATAAGCACGCTGGAAAGACTCGTCTTGATACAGTGAGGACAGTCGTCGAATCTGGGGCGTTACAAGTGGTATCAGAGCCAGATTCTCTCTTAGTACGGTGTGGTTCGGGGACGAACCAAGCGGAAGCTGGTGGGCATGTGAGGCCCGGGGCCGAAGAGGGCGGGGGGTGA
This sequence comes from Primulina tabacum, assembly GCF_025594145.1. NCBI lineage: Eukaryota > Viridiplantae > Streptophyta > Magnoliopsida > Lamiales > Gesneriaceae > Primulina > Primulina tabacum. The sequence continues at coordinate 15,418,758 of NC_134558.1, forward strand.
TCGCCGGTGCCATCAGTTGCACGGACAATGAGCGGCTCCTGGCAGGCTTCTAGGTGAAGGGAACAAGAATGAACCGACCCACACGGGAATGAGAGGGATTTTGAGACTGTTCAATGTAATGGACTGTACAGTTGAAGATGGCTTAAAAGATTTGATTGGTACTACTCATATCACGAAGGTGCATCTTTTTTTCGGTAGCTCATCACATAAGAACTCCGAAGTTAAGCGTGCTTGACTTGGGGAAATTTTGGGATGGGTGACCTCCTGGGAAGTTTCCCAGGGTGCGTGTGAGTGAGGACATAAGCACGCTGGAAAGACTCGTCTTGATACAGTGAGGACAGTCGTCGAATCTGGGGCGTTACATGCTTAGAGTTGTAGTGCTTGATTTTAGCACTAGTTGGAAGGATTTATTGCCATTTTGTGAGTTTTCGTACACACACAACTATCAGACGAGTATGGAGATGACACCGTTTGAAGCGTTGTACGGTAAGGTGTATAGATCCCCTCTTTATTGGGATAATACCTTTGAGATTCCTGAGATTGGATCTGATATGATCAGAGATATGACAGAAAAAGTGAAGCTGCTTCAGAAGAAAATGAAAGCAACTCAAGAGAAACAGGTCAAGTATGCCAAGGTTCGACGTAGACCATTGGTATTTGAGGCAGGAGACCGAGTATTTTTGAATATTTCACCTTTCAGAGGAATTGTCAGATTTGGCAAGAAGGGGAAGTTGTCTCCACATTATATTGGGCCGTAGGAGATTCTCGAGAAGATAGGAGATCGTATCTATCGACTCGTATTACCGCCTTTTTATCAGAAATACCTGATGTTTTCATGTATTGTTATTAAGGAGATATCAGTCTGATGCTTCACATGTTATTCAACCAGACGAGACCGAACTGAATGAGACACTGAGTTACTATGAGAAGCCGATTCAGATTTCTCGATCGTAAAGAAAAGCAACTCTGAACGAAGATTATTCCGCTTGTGAAAGTTCAGGGGAATTGTTATCGCATCGAAGAAGTTATCTGGGAGACTGAGTCAGACATGAGACAGAGATTCCTAGAATTATTTTATTGACAAGAGCTTTAACTAGACGTAAGTTTTATTACGTTTTGTTATGATTTGAAATAATGATACTGCCAGAATCGGATATGATTCATATATGTTGTTCTTACGATATCAGACATCGTATAATTGAAATCGGATCGAAGAACAGATACCGTATGAAATTGTTATGAATTTTCAGAGTTGATTTGATTGTGATTAGACTAATTGATATCTGATTGATACTGTATTGCTAGGTATATTGATATTATTCAGATTTGGATCAGATGAGTTGTTGATTCGTATATACTGATATTGTATTGCCGGTATTGCGAGCTTGTACAGATTTGAGATTATGATATGTTATTGTTGAGATTATGGGTTGTACTGATATTGATTATGAGCCGTGTTATTATATCTGTGATGTTGAGATTGACGGGGTTATTGAGATTGTATTGTTATGCCGTCGAAACATCAGTAGATTGATATTAATCAGATTCGCTATTGATTGAGATTGTATCGTTGTATATTTGACATTGATCAGATTATGTCTAGATTTGAGTATTGATCAGATCAGGTCTTGAATTGAGTTGTACATTGACACAGTATATTCGATATTGTCATTACCAGATTGAATATGGACAGAGTTGAATTCGAAACTTCGACTTCGTCAGACCGAGAAGAGAAAGGTATAAATTAATGTTGATTCGAGATTGCACAACTCGAGTTTGATTTAACTTGAGTCTCCCAAAATCACATACTTGATTGTCATTGCCTCGATATATGGCAGAGTTTAAGATTGATATGCTTATTTTATCGATTTATAGTTAAGCATTTGTTATGTGAGGAGTCATTGGCAGGATATGCCCAGTTTTGGCAGGATATGCCAAGTCTTTGGCAGGATATGTCAAGACACCGGACGTTTGGTCATATCGATGTTGCCTAGGAGTAGAGCAACTCCTATTGTCGAGATTCGATATAGAGAGGACCAAAGTCCGTAATAAGAACGTACCGCCACCACGATCGGGAGAGTAGGTGGGAGATTGTTGCGTTCTTATTCAGATCGGGATCCTTAGATTAGGAATGAGTCAAGTCAGAGTCTCAGAGTGGCAGAGTGTGATTTACCATTTGATATCGATTCCTGTTTTCTGATTATGATACATGTTCAGAGTGTGATTTACAGTTTGATATCGATTCATGTTTCTGACTGTGATACATGTTATGGATATTTGCTTCATGCTTTTATATATGTTTATATGAAATGCATGTATAGATTATTTATACTGGGAATGTATTTCTCACCAGAGTTATCCGGCTGTTGTCTTGTTTGTATGTATGCATGACAATAGGTGGGACAGGATCAGGGTCAAGACGAGGACGAAAGAGGACTAGTTTAGCGTGGAGATTTGGACCCAGAAGTAGATCTGGTTCATCACCGGACATGTAGGGAATGAACAGTAGTTATTATGATTTACTTTTGTACAGGACTTGTACTTAGATCTGGATACTGATCTTGTAAATGAAATAAGATTTATTTCATATGTTTCCGCTCTTATATTTTAAAAAAAAATTTAGATCCTGTTTATTTAATTTATCTAATTATTCCCAATGATGATTAAGAAATTATTTAGCGTCCGGGTCCCCACACATGTAGGGAATGAATAGTAGTTATTATGATTTACTTTTGTACAGGACTTGTACTTAGATCTGGATACTGATCTTGTAAATGAAATAAGATTTATTTCATATGTTTCCGCTCTTGTATTTTAAAAAAAAAATTAGAACCTGTTTATTTAATTGATCTAATTATTCCCAAAGATGATTAAGAAATGATTTAGCGTCCGGGTCGCCACAGTAGGTGGTATGTATCTTATTTTCATGTATTTGATTGCAGATGCTTTGTTCATAATAACGGTAAAAATTATTTGTCTGCATTTGACTCAAAATCAGATGCTGGGCTATTTGTTGGTTATTCAGTAGTGACCAAAGCTTTTAGAATTTTCAACAATAGAACTCTTAATGTTGAAGAATCTATTCATGTTGTCTTTGATGAAGATAACAATGCTCCTAGAATTTCTAATGTGTCGAATTTAAGTAACAGGTTAGACAGGATTCATCTGGAATTGGATAGTGAAGATGATGCAGAACCTATTGTTAAAGATGCTCAAAATCCAGAACTAGACATTCCTCTGATAGAATCAATTGCTCAGACACAGGAAATACCAGAACCAGAAGTGAACATTCCAGAACTTTCTACTGCTCCAGCTGAGCCTAATTCCAATCTATCAAACCAGGAAGAAATTTGTTTAAATCCTTTTGTCTAGAGGGAATCCCATCCTCCATCTTTGGTTATTGGTAATCCTGCAGCTCCATTAAGAACCAGAAGGCAAATGATTAATGAATATATGCATGATGCCTTTATCTCTCAGGATGAACCAAAAAAAATTATAGAAGCTCTTCTGGATCCCAATTGGATCGAAGCTATGCAAGAAGATCTGAATCAATTTAAAAGAAATGAAGTTTGGTTTCTTGTACCCAGACCATCTCATCAAGCTGTCATTGGAACATGGTGGGTATTTAGAAAAAAACTAAATGAAGAAGGCACTGTAGTCAGAAATAAAGCAATACTGGTAGCTCAAGGTTTCAGACAAGAAGAAGGAATAGACTATGAAGAAACCTATGCACCAGTAGCAAGGCTTGAAGCAATCAGAATATTTTTAACCTTTGCTGCTTTCAAAAATATCAAAGTATATCAAATGGATATGAAAAGCGCCTTCTTAAATGGTCTACTGCAAGAAGAGGTCTACGTTGAACAACCTCCAGGTTTTATCAATCATTTCTTACCAAATCATGTATTTAAATTACACAAAGCCCTGTATGGTTTAAAACAGGCACCTCGAGCTTGGTATGACACACTTTCACAATTTCTTGTTAATCATGATTTTACTATCGGCACAGTAGATAAAACTTTGTTTATTTTAGTTAAGAATAAGCAAATTCTGTTAGTACAGATTTATGTTGATGACATTATCTTTGGGTCAACTAACCCCAAATTGTGTGCAAAGTTCTCCAAAGTGATGCAGGAACAATTTGAAATAACATGATGGTAAAATTAACATTCTTCCTAGGACTACAGATCAAGCAACTTGATACTGGAATTTTCTTAAATCAAGCTAAGTATACTAAGGAACTTCTGAAAAAGTTTGGCATGGAAACATGCTCTGCTGCTTCTACTCCTATGAGTTCATCTACTAAACTTGACAAGGATGAAGGTGGAATTTCAATAGAGGTAACTCAGTATCGTGGTCTTATTGGTTTCTTGTTATATCTTACTGCCAGTAGACCTAATATTATGTTTGTTGTCTTTATTTGTGCAAAATTTCAATCTAACCCTAAGCAGTCACATTACATTGCTGCTAAGCGCATACTAAAATATTTGAAGGGCACTCAAACTGTTGGCTTATGGTATCCCAATGATTCATCTTTCAATCTTATTGGATATTCAGATGCTGATTATGCAGGTTGCAAATTAGACAGAAAAAGCACAAGTGGTTTTTGTCAATTTTTTGGTGATAGGCCGATCTCCTGGTTTAGTAAAAAGCAGACTTCTATAGCTACGTCTACTGCAGAAGCAGAGTATTTTGTTGTTGGAAGTTGCTGCTCTCAAATTCTCTGGATACAACAAAAACTTAAAGACTACGGAGTTCAAGCTTCTGAATCACCCATCTTCTGTGACAATACCAGTGCTATAGCAATCACGCAAAATCCAGTACTTCATTCTAGAACAAAGCACATTGATATCAGACATCATTTCATTAGAGATCATGTGCAGAAGAAGGACATTCGTCTGGAATACGTTTCTACTGATCTACAAGTAGCAGATATCTTTACAAAGCCTCTTCCTGAGAATAAGTTTTCTTATTTTCGAAATGTTCTTGGTTTAATTGATTTAACTTGAGTTTATTGATGTTATTAGTTGCCCGATTATTCAACTCATATCAATTCGTTTATAAGTAAAAGGAGACAATTTGTGACAACTACTGATATTTTATTAAGAAATAGAGTCGACGTCTTACAACTTGATTCAAATTTCTTTCTACAGCATCTTGCCACATTCTAAACCGGTTATTCAAATCATGACTTCTAATATTCCGTAAGTTTTCAGAATTGGTGAAAAGGTGAAGCCACTCCCACTCTCTTGACAGCAGCATATGGTTCAGCACATCATCTTTGACCAGATCGGATATGTGATCAAGTCGAACAAGCATCTTGAATCTTCTTGCAAGTGATCTCTGTTTAGCAGAAGCAGGAAACTGTCCAGTATTGATTGTTTGGAGGTCATGAACAATAGTCCAAATGGACATAACCTCGTCAAAAATGAAGTCTTCTGCACCTTGTTTTATTTCTTGCAGAAGTTGAAGTGTCCATGAAGGATGAGGAACATGAGTGCTGCTTTCACAATCCATTGGAATACTTGTAATATCCAAGCTTGGTGAACGGTAAGGTTTTAGATTTTGTATGTTTATGGACTATTTGGTTAAGTTTAAGCATGGTTTAGATGTTTAGAATCTTGATGTATGGTTTATAGTATTGTTTTTTATAGTTGATGTGTGGTTTTATTGTAGCGTCGTTGCGATTTTATTCATGGTAATTTCTATGTTGAGCCGATTGGTATGAGGCCAATTGGAGTGGTTAGATAAGACATAGAGGTGCAACTTTTTTGTTGGGAGTATTGCCAAAATATGAGGAGAAACGACGTTGCGATTCGATTCTAGTTGCAAAGTATATTGTTGGTTCAGAGGAGAGTGCACCCGCACTCCATTTTTCAGTGCACCCGCGGTGTCCAGAGTGCACCCGCACTCCAAAATGCAGTGCATCCGCGGTCCACAGTTTCAAATTTTTGGATGAGGTGCCGAAGGCACACCGCACCCGCTGTGAAGAAGGCAGCGCACCCGCGGTCTGTGAACAGTAAAAACGTGTTTTTGGTTTTAAGTGATATAATACAAGAGTTGGCTCATTATTTCCTCATTTCTCTTCTCATTTCTCGGTTTGCAGCTCAAGGGAGACTAGGGTTCCTACATTTCTTTCTTTCCTTTATTTGATTCAAGCTTATTGTTGGATTATTGAAGTGTGAGTAAGGTTCTTTTGAGTTCAAGGAGCTAAGGTAAGCTTTTGGTTTAGTTATTCTTTGGATTTTGGTGTTGGGGAGAAATATTGGGTTTGTTGATTGTGTTGGTTTTATGGATTTAATGGTATGGTTGTTTGATTATTAAGTTGTTGATGGTTCTATAATTGGTTTATTGTTGTAGGATTTGTACCAAGAGTATAGAACCAAGTGTTGCAAGGGTTGTAAGTGGAATTCATTCCTTGTGCTCACATGATAATATATGTATTGTATTTCAATGGTTTTAACATGTTATTCCCTTCCATTTGATTCATGTAATGTATTAATACACTTTGTTGTATATTAGAGGAATTTTATGTCTCAATTATGTCAAAGGGAATACAAAAGAAAAGAGTATGCAAAGTGTTTGGTTTAATGCCAAAAATAGAGTTCAAATGATTTATTGGATTGATAGATTCATAGTCAGAGATTGCATGCAATTAGTTGATCAACGCCCATAGGCTTATATCCCGACAGAGTAATCGATTTATATCGATGGGATATAGGTACAGAGACAGAGATACTATCTAGATATCAATCCAACAGAGAAAAGAGAAATATCATCGTTATTGTTATTCATTCTATGATATTCATGTTTCAGAGTTGATGGTATTTAATGATTTCAAAGTCATGTTTTGCAGAGTATGATATGTATAGCTTGTTATGTAAGAGTTCCACTTGCTGAGTTTTATAACTCATTCCAGATATTTCATGTGATGCAGATAAGAGCGACGGACCAGGACGTTGATTGGAGCCGATGTCATATGCATAGAAGATGGAAGGAAGAAGATATTTTTCTATACATGATCAAAATAATATTTTGTATTTTGGTGCAACACTTTATGGATCATGTATATAATTTTGATTGTACATTGAAATGTATTTTAAATCCTTCCTCCCTTCAAGCAAAATTTTTATTTAGAGTTCCGCTGTGATTTTTATTAATTGAGTCGAGAGGGTGTTACATAAGTGGTATCAGAGCACCGTTCTTTGGACCAATGCATATGACGTCGTCTACTTTCAACGGTCCGGGTATGTCTTCTTCTTCATCTAATTATTGTTATCAGTTGATATGTATTATGTGAGCACATTGTAGGAGTAGATGCCTCCTAAAAGAAAGGCTGCAGAGGGGGAGGATAGCTCCACATCGAGAGTTGTCGACGAGTTCGGCAAATTACTGAAAGAGCAAGCCAAGGTTCATAGTGAGCAGATTCAGCAGTTGCTTCGTTTGCAAGGTTCAGGTCAAGGTAGAGGCCAAGGAAGAGGCCAAGTGACTCAAGCAGTTGGGACTGATGGGATCTTTACTGCTTTCAAGAGGATGAATCCGCCTTAGTTTGCAGGAAGTACCGATCCATTGGTGGCTGTAGAGTGGGTTAAAGCACTTGAGGCGATATTTGATCATCTCAAGTATGAAGACAAGGATAGAGTTGATTGTGCAGTATTCATGCTAGTCAAAGCTGCACGTATTTTGTGGAATTCTACCATGGTAGGTGTTGATGTTCCGACATTGAAGTGGCAAGATTTCACGGATCTTTTCCACGACAAGTATTTTCCGGATGCATTTCGAGTTCGGAAGGTGACTGAGTTTTTAGAGCTTCGACAGGGAAGTATGAATGTTGACGAGTATATCTTGAAGTTTGAGGAGGGCTGTCTGTTTGCCCCATATATTGCCTCAAATGACAAAGACAAGGGTGCTCATTTCATTAGAGGACTTCGATCAGAAATCAGGAGGGACATCAATATGTCCAAGGCGGCGACATTTAAAGAGATCGTGGCTAAAGCACTGTTAGCTGAGCAAGATGAGAAAGATATTGCTAGAGAGAGACAGGCGAGGCACCAGGCTATTGCTAAAAGAGGTCAAGCTTCGAGCCAAATAAGACAAGGCAGTTACAAGGGGAAAGGCAAGGTAGAGCCGAGTTTTAAAGCACCGACAGTTCCATTTGATCCAGAGAAGCCGTTGTGTCCCAAGTGCAGTAGGCATCATTGGGGAGAATGCAGGTTTGGTACTTACACATGCTACCGATGTGGTATTGCAGGCCATATCGCCAAGGACTGTCCGAAGGGATCGAGTAAAGAGAAGGTGCAGGGTCGCATCTTCACCATGACCAAGGAAGGTATAAACCATGATTCTTCGGTGATCTCTAGCACTATTTTAATTTTAGGCAGAGTAGCTACGACATTGATTGATACAGGTGTTACTCATTCTTTTATGTCTGAACTATTTTTGAGATCTTTGGGTTTAGTTCTTTCTGTTCTTCCCCTCCAGTTTTGTGGGGACCCGGACTCTAATCATCTTCTTAATCATCTTTGGGATTTAATTATCAATTAAGATAAACAGGGTCTAAAAATTTTTCTTTAAAATGCGGAAGGTAATGGAATCAATCTATTATACATCTCAGTATAAAAGTACAATGATGTACAACAATTATTCAAACTAGTCTAAGGTTCAACTACTAAATTTCAGGTATTAAACCAAGTCGACAATAAGTCCGGAATCACCAATCTAACTCATCTTCTCTCATCATCTTCTTGACCCTGCTCCTGTCCCACCTGTTGTCATGCACACATACAAAACAAGACAACAGCCGGATACTCCGGTGAGAATAAATCCCAGTATAAATAATGTATACATGCAGTTAACTGAATTAACATAAAAGCATGAATTATATCTTATCACATGTAGCATAATCACACAACATGTATCCATGCAAGTCTGTAAATAAAACATGAATCGTAAACTACGAAACATCAATCAATACGGATCTGTAAATCAAATTCTAGTCTCAATATCTAAAACTCGACTCCTCTCTCATTCTAATCTAGGGATCCCCGTGAATAAGAACGTAACAAGTCTCCCACCTACTACTACAAGTCGCAGTGGCGGTACGTTCTTATTTCTGGACTTTGGTCTAATCTATATCGAATAGAATGCTATCTGTATCTGAAGCATAACGATATACCAAACGTCCAGTGCCTTGGCGTATCTACCAAGACTAAGCCTATTCTGACAATGTGCAATGGGTCAGTGACAAGTCTGTCAAAATCTAACCCCTCTGTCAGTGACTCTTACTTAATAGCTCTCTGCTTTCTACTTCTAGTTCAATAGAATAAACATACTCATTAAAACACAAAGGTATAAAAACAATACCATACAAGTATGTGATTTAGGGAAACTCGAGTTAAATCTAACTCAAGTCGATCTCCCAATGAACATCCATTTATACCTTTCTCTTCTCGGTCTGATGAAGACTAAGTCTTGTATTCCAATCTGTCCATATCCAAATCTGATAATGACGATCATATAATTACCATATCAGTATATAACTCAATTCAAGATCTGTTCTGATCAATACTCACATCAGTATATAATCTGATCCATATTTGAACAAGGTACAATCTAATTCATATCAATGATATCACGATACAATCGAAATCATTACTGAATCTGATCAATATCAATCTACTGATGTTTCGACGACATAATAATACAGTCACGATAACCCCGTCTATCTCAACATCACAGATATAATACCAGAATTCATAACCAGTATCAGTACAGATCAAAATCTGAATAATAACACAACTCTGATATAGAATCTCAACTAAATCAACTCTGAAATTCATAACAATTTCATAAACAGTCTATTCTTTAATCTGACTTCAGTTATACAATGTCTACTGTAGCAGAAACATCATATCTGATTCATATTCAATTCTGACAATATCATAAATTCAAATCATGTCTAAACGTAACGAAACTTACTTCCAGTTGTAGCCTGCGTTGATAGGAACACAGTACTGAAGTCGGATTCAAAAACAGACGGACGGATTTCTCACAAAAGGCGTAAGGTTTTTCTCTCAAAAGCTTTGCCCCTTTTTCTGAATTTTGATAAGAAGAAGCGTGAAATTCTTATATATATACTACATGCAACACCAGGAGACGTGGCTTATTTTTCATGTTGCACGTCGCACCGCGGGTGCGCTCACTTTTGCGCCGCGGGTGCGCTCCATGTATTGATATGCATCAACTTTCCCCGAAGCTTGGACCGCGGGTGCGCTCTGTCTTTTAACGCTGGTGCGCTGACCCTACTGGTAAAACACCGCGGGTACGGTCTGTCTAGCACCGCGGGTGCGGTGTCACTTCCGTAATTAATCTCCAACTCTCTGTCCATCAACCGCGGGTGCGGTCTTGTTCGTAGCGCGGGTGCGGTTTAGACTTTATGCAACACTTCATAATCTCATTTAGTGCTTCTCATTACATGTCATGCATACTCATATCTTCCGAATATCACATCAATGAAGACTAATAAATCTCGAGCCTTACAAGTTTAATGTTGTATTGCCTTCTGGAGATGTGTTTTGCCCGACGTCTATTATGTATGCGTGTACTGTTCAAATTGATGAGTGAATGGTTTATGCCGATTTGATTGTTATTCTGATGGATGCGTTTGATATTATACTTGGCATGGATTGGCTATTAGCTTACAGTGCAGTGATTGATTCCGTTGCCAAGAAGGTGAAATTTGTAGATGATGAAAATAAGGAAGGTATGCTCGCCAGTGCAGGTACTTCGCTGGTCTTTCCTTTTATTTCATGTCTTGAGGCCAAGAAGTTGTTGTTTCGAGGTTGTGATGGGTTTTTGGCTTCGATTGTTGATACGGATAGAATTATGAAGTTGAATATTGATGATATTAATGTTGTGAGGGAGTTCCCTGATGTTTTTGAGGATGATGTGCCGGGTTTACCGCCGGACAGAGATGTAGAGTTTGTGATTGATCTAGTTCCTGGTACGGTTCCTATTTCCAAAGCTCCGTACAGAATGGCCCCTACAGAGATGAAAGAGTTAAAAATGCAGTTGCAAGATCTATTGGATAAAGGTTTTATACGGCCGAGTTCTTCGCCATGGGGAGCTCCGGTTCTTTTCGTCAAAAAGAAAAACGGGTCTTTGCGGCTATGCATTGATTATAGAGAAATCAATAAAGTGACGATTAAGAATAAATATCCGTTGCCACGGATAGATGATCTTTTTTGACCAACTACAAGGGGCTACAGTGTTTTCGAAGATTGATTTGCGATCTGGCTATTACCAGTTGAAAGTTAGGGTGTCTGATATCCCTAAGACAGCGTTTCGGACCAGGTATGGTCATTATGAATTTCTTGTTATGTCGTTTGGTCTGACCAATGCTCCTTTAGTCTTCGTGGATCTTATGAACCGGGTGTTCAAGCCGTATTTGGATAGCTTTGTCATTGTTTTCATCGATGACATACTGATTTATTCCAAGACCAGAGAGCTTCATGCAGAGCACCTCAGAGTTGTTCTTCAATTGTTGAGAGAGAAGAGGTTGTATGCTAAGTTGAAGAAATGTGAGTTCTGGTTGGAGCAGATTTCTTTCTTAGGCCATGTTGTCTCGAAGGATGGTATAGCGGTTGATCCAGTAAAAGTTGAGGCGATACAGAAGTGGCCTATCCCTACCACTGTATCAGAGGTACGCAGTTTCCTTGATTTGGCGGGTTATTATCGTCGTTTTATTTCAGATTTTTCCAAGATTGCCCTGCCGTTAACCAATTTAACGAGGAAAACTGTGAAGTTTGAGTGGTCCAATGAATACCAAAGTGGATTCCAAGAGTTGAAAGATAGATTGACGCAGCTCCGGTACTTGCATTGCCCAGTGATTCAGAGGACTTTGTTGTTTATACCGATGCGTCGAAGAAGGGTCTTGGTGCAGTGCTGATGCAACGAGGAAAAGTTATAGCTTATGCTTCTCATCAATTGAAAGATTACGAGAAAAATTATCCTACGCATGATCTGGAACTGGCAGCTGTGGTTTTTGCCCTAAAAATCTGGAGACACTATTTGTATGGCGAAAAGTGTGAAATTTTCACGGACCACAAGAGTTTAAAGTGTTTGTTTTCTCAGAAAGAACTCAATATGCGACAGAGACGGTGGTTAGAGCTTGTCAAAGATTATGATGTGATTATTAGTTACCACCCAGGGAAGGCGAATGTTGTAGCGGATGCATTGAGCCGTAAGTCAAGTTCTTCCTTGAGTTCTATGATCCAGAAGTCGTTGTTGTTAGACTTGCAGCGAGAGGAGATAGCTTTGGTAGTTCCGGGAACCATCGTACGCTTTTCAGCGTTGATCATTCGGGCTACATTGACGGACAGGATCCGTAGAGAGCAGGCCAATGATTTACAGTTGACAGAGATGAGAGCTAGAGCAGAGGAGAGAGGTAATTCAGAGTTTGAGATGAATAGAGATGGTTTGATGACAATTAGAGGTCGTATATGTATTCCTGCTGGTGATGATATTCGGCGAGACGTCTTGACAGAGGCACATACCGCGCCATATTCGATACATCCAGGTAGTACCAAGATGTATCAGGATCTTCGTAGGCTTTATTGGTGGCCAGGTATGAAGAAGGATATTGCCATATTTATTTCTCAGTGCCTAACTTGTCAGCAAGTGAAAATCGAGCACCAAAGACCTGCTGGGACGTTGGAGTCATTGCCGATTCCTCAATGGAAATGGCAGCACATTACGATGGATTTCGTGACTGGTCTTCCCAGAACGTAGAAAGATTTTAACTCTATTTGGGTTATTGTTGATCGGTTGACCAAGTCAGCGTATTTTCTTCCAGTCAAGACGACGTATTCCATGAACCAGTATGTCGAAGAGTACATAGCAGAGATTGTTAGACTTCATGGTGTTCCTGTGTCGATCGTGTCTGATCGTGACCCTAGATTTACTTCAGAGTTTTTAAAGAGTTTGCACAGAGCTATGGGTACACGGTTAGCATTCAGTACAGAATATCACCCACAGAGTGACGGTCAATCAGAGAGAGTTATTCAGATTTTAGAGGATATGCTCAGAGCTTGTACTATCGATTATCCAGGTAGCTGGGATTCCAAATTACCTCTTGTTGAGTTCACGTACAATAACAGTTACCAAGCGATGATTGGCATGGCACCGTATGAAGCACTTTATGGCAGAAAGTGTAGATCACCCTTGTATTGGGACGAGATTGGCGAGAGGAAGATGTTGGGTCCAGAATTGGTCCAACAGACAACTGATGTTGTTGCTGTTATTCGAGAGAGGATGAAGACAGCACAGTCGAGACAGAAGAGCTATGCTGATGTGCGTCATAGGCCATTGCAGTTTGACTTTGGCGATCACGTGTTCTTGAAGATAGCACCTCTTAAAGGTGTGATGCGATTTGGCAAGAAGGGAAAGTTGAGTCCGAGATTTATTGGCTCATTTGAGATCTTGGATAGAGTTGGCGATCGAGCTTACAGGTTAGCCCTACCGCCAGATCTTGACTGAGTTCATAATGTTTTTCATGTCTCTATGCTCAGGAAGTATATTGCGAATCCTTCCCATGTTCTTCGTCACGAGCCATTGGATTTAACGCCGAATTTGATGTACCAAGAGATCCCGGTCCAGATTCTGGATCGCAAAGTTAAAGTGTTGAGAAACAAAGAAATCGGCATTGTTAAAGTCCTTTGGAGGAATCATTTGATTGAAGAAGCCACGTGGGAACCAGAGGATGAAATGAAAGAGAAGTATCCTGAGTTGTTTGCGCAGTGACGTCAATTTCGGGGACGAAGTTCCTTTAAGGAGGGGAGATTGTAATATCCAAGCTTGGTGAACGGTAAGGTTTTAGATTTTGTATGTTTATGGACTATTTGGTTAAGTTTAAGCATGGTTTAGATGTTTAGAATCTTGATGTATGGTTTATAGTATTGTTGTTTATAGTTGATGTGTGGTTTTATTGTAGCGTCGTTGCGATTTTATTCATGGTAATTTCTATGTTGAGCCGATTGGTATGAGGCCAATTGGAGTGGTTAGATAAGACATAGAGGTGCAACTTTTTTGTTGGGAGTATTGCCAAAATATGAGGAGAAAAGATGTTGCGATTCGATTCTAGTTGCAAAGTATATTGTTGGTTCAGAGGAGAGTGCACCCGCACTCCATTTTTCAGTGCACCCGCGGTGTCCAGAGTGCACCCGCACTCCAAAATGCAGTGCACCCGCGGTCCACAGTTTCAAATTTTTGGATGAGGTGCCGAAGGCACACCGCACCCGCTGTGAAGAAGGCAGCGCACCCGCGGTCTGTGAACAGTAAAAACGTGTTTTTGGTTTTAAGTGATATAATACAAGAGTTGGCTCATTATTTCCTCATTTCTCTTCTCATTTCTCGGTTTGCAGCTCAAGGGAGACTAGGGTTCCTACATTTCTTTCTTTCCTTTCTTTGATTCAAGCTTATTGTTGGATTATTGAAGTGTGAGTAAGGATATTTTGAGTTCAAGGAGCTAAGGTAAGCTTTTGGTTTAGTTATTCTTTGGATTTTGGTGTTGGGGAGAAATATTGGATTTGTTGATTGTGTTAGTTTTATGGCTTTAATGGTATGATTGTTTGATTATTAAGTTGTTGATGGTTCTATAATTGGTTTATTGTTGTAGGATTTGTACCAAGAGTATAGAACCAAGTGTTGCAAGGGTTGTAAGTGGAATTCATTCCTTGTGCTCACATGATAATATATGTATTGTATTTCAATTGTTTTAACATGTTATTCCCTTCCATTTGATTCATGTAATGTATTAATACACTTTGTTGTATATTAGAGGCATTTTATGTCTCAATTATGTCAAAGGAAATACAAAAGAAAAGAGTATGCAAAGTGTTTGGTTTAATGCCAAAAAGAGAGTTCAAATGATTTATTGGATTGATAGATTCATAGTCAGAGATTGCAAGCAATTAGTTGATCAACGCCCATAGGCTTATATCCCGACAGAGTAATCGATTTATATCGATGGGATATAGGTTCAGAGACAGAGATACTATCTAGATATCAATCAAACAGAGAAAAGAGAAATACCATCGTTATTGTTATTCATACTATGATATTCATGTTTCAGAGTTGATGATATTTAATGATTTCAAAGTCATGTTTTACAGAGTATGATATGTATAGCTTGTTATGCAAGAGTTCCACTTGCTGAGTTTTATAACTCATTCCAGATATTTCATGTGATGCAGATAAGAGCGACGGACCAGGACGTTGATTGGAGCCGATGTCATATGCATAGAAGATGGAAGGAAGAAGATATTTTGCTATACATGATCAAAATAATATTTTGTATTTTGGTGCAACACTTTATGGATAATGTATATACTTTTGATTGTACATTGAAATGTATTTTAAATCCTTCCTCCCTTCAAGCAAAATTTTTATTTAGAGTTCCGCTGTGATTTTTATTAATAGAGTCAAGAGGGTGTTACAATACTATTGTCATTATGAGCAGAAATCATCTTTTTTTATAGACAAGACTCATTGAGGTAGACGAGGAATCATCGAGCATTAAATTTTTCAGACTAAGTTTTTCTCACTCTTTCTACTGTTTATTTCTTGTTACTTGTTTATTCACTTATTTGCATTAAGTTAAAGCAGTAGATAAACTCAAATATGACAAAATAGAATATTTCATTCATAAAACCAGATGCATTACATTGTTCTATCTATTACATTGTGTTGATATTAGCAGCTTGAATTACTGCAAAGTACTTCAGCAGGAACCTAACTAAGCTCTGTTGGAATCCCCTCTCTTTGCATGATCATGGTTGTTGAACGGGATGATTCCGCAGCTTAACCCTATTAAAAAAGAACAATCTAACTGATTGTTCATATTACAGGCCAAAGAATTTCTTCTAAAACTTCATATTTTGAAAAAGGATGTCTTCAGACACTTATTACGAGAAGCTGGAAATGGTCCTTGGAACTCCTCTGCTGAATCAGTCTCTGGAGAAGACTCCGAGAGCATACTTGCATCATCCATTTGTGTTTTGTTATTATTTGAGTACTTATTTTAACTTGTGAGATTGCAAGTACTTATATAGAATGTTGGGAAGCTAAAGATACGCCATACCGGTCACATCTTGCACGAATATCAAGAGTCATCTATCATTCTCTCAGATATCGTATCTTTTGCATTTATTTCTTGCATTAATTGAGGGGGAATATTATTTTATTCTGTCTTTTCCTTTTTCGTGCTTTATCAGAAGCAGAAGAAGGTTTGTTTTTTCGATAAAACAATGTGTCTACTGGTTCTTATTCAGATGCTGAAAATATTTCAGCTCTCCATAACTTCCAATAGATATTATCATAAAACGACAAACTCTCTTCTGATTTTTTAGTAACCACTTTGGACAGCCCGCCTTTTATTTTACTTTTTAAAATGTTGGCGTATCTGACACTTTCTGCTCAACATTTCAAATTCTACCGTAAACATATTGACACATGTCCTTATGTTTCACTGACGGCTATACATTCTAGACTATTAATCAACTCTTCTCAATCTTTTTACATTTACGCTTTCAGATCTTTTGCATATAAACTACTGTTTTTTCTCATACTCTCATTCTACTGCAAAATCTACTTCGAACTTATTTTTACTTGCAGATAAATGGCCGGAGCATACACACTCAATGCATATCAAGTTAACTTTGCTTCAGTGTTGACAATCAAGGAAGAAAATCTAGTCAACATGTTCAAAGCCATCGAGAAATCTGGACTTAGACGGTTACTGGAAGCACCAGCAGTTATCTACAAAACTGCTCTTCTGAAATTTTATGCCAAAGCTAAGGTTGTCGATGGGAAAATCGTTTATTCCCAAAGAGATATATCTATCTCAATTGATGTTGCGTTTCTGGGATCGACCTTCTTCCTCCCATTCTCAGGGATCTCATACCTTTCTGATACGTCTAAAGAGGAGATGTCAGCTGCCCTCGTTTCTTTCTCGGCTTCTGGAGAGGAACTCTCTCCTTCTTGCCTCAAGAAGCTACTTAAGATGGATTACCAGGTGCTTGCTGATATTGTTGCTAAAGCACAGTTGGTCAAAGCCAGTACTTTTGACAAGCTGACCAAGGAGAAATTCCAAGTGATGTTGGCTATCACTTCTGAATTTAAAGTGGATTGGAGTACTTTTCTGTTTCGAAATCCTGAAGGATATGGTTCTAAGGAAGAGTTCTAGGTTTGCTCTTCAAATAAGCAAAACGCTTAAAGATGCTGGTTTCCCGTTAACTACTGATCAGGATGCTTCGTTTGTGACAATGGCCGATGCTGATAATGTGCTCGCCCTGAGGCCAAAGCCAACTGTGGCAGAATTTGTTGCTCTAAAAAGAGAGCTTGGAGATGCTCAGACTGAGGTGCAAGGATCTCAGAAGAAGATCAAAAGAAAAAGATTGGTTATCTCCACTGATTCTGATATAACAGTTTTTGAGGAGTCTGCTGCTCCTGCTCAAACATCTGTCCCTGCCACCCCCAGCAAGAAGAAGGCTCGCACGGTGCTTCACATAAAGAAAACTGCAGCCATTTCTGATTTGGACACTGTCCCGTTGAGACAGGTGTTTCCAGAAGCCACGTCTTCTTTGCCCGTTTCTATCCCTGTTACTAAACGAGCAGTCACTTCTACTACCACCTCTTCTGCTGCTCCAACTTTCAAACCCTCGTCTGGAGTTGTTGTTCGTGAATCAATTATTGCAGGGTCTTCCACTTTTCAACCTGTGTTGCCTACCGCATTTTCAGACAAAGGCAAAGGAAAACTCATTGCAGAACCACAACTTCATGGCGCCAAATCATCCGTTTTGACATGTGTTAATCTTCATATGGAGGAGATTGAAAGATCTGCCAATGAAGGGATTACCTTCTTTGATGATTGGCATAAGGTTCGAGTTTTTCATCCTATTACTTTCTTCAGAACACGAGGTGCATTAAGTAAGATGGTAAAGAATGAAGGAAAAGTGTTTGCCCTTGCCAAGACTGACAATGTTATTGAAGCCATGAAACGCCGAGGTTTCATTTTTGAGCAGATAAAACGAAAGAAGCTTGAATCAGTTTTGAATATTCTTCAGTCTAATTTTGATGCTATGATTTCAGCTGCTGCTCAAGATCAGAATGTGATCCACATTCTATCTGAACGTTTGAGAATAATGGATGAGCAACTTCTTGCTCAAGAACAGACTTTTGGAGAACCTGTACCGTATTCAGTAGGCTTCGTTCCAGACTCTGCTCAGAATAAGTCAGTTGAGGAAAAGACTACAGCTCCACCAGAAGCTAAGGTCTCGAGTACTCCTGCATCTCCGAAGCAGCCTACTCAATTTTCTTCTCTTTTCTCTGTTCGTGAATTGGCTTCAGTGGATGAATTCATTCAGTCTATCGTTGTTACTGTCTCTACTGCATCAGAAGCCGCTCAGGCTGTTGAATTAGTTGAACCATTAGTTCTCCCAGCAGAACACCATTTAGAAGAATCGGATGCTACCCCATCTTAATCATTGCAAATTTAGAGATCTTCTTTGAAGAACATCAGGCAGAAATGGTAGCCATCCTGAAAGATAACATTCCAACAGCTGAACAACTAGAGGTCATGGAAGCCGAGCACCCAGAAGAAAGAATACTTCCTGAACCCTCTGCTGTTGCTGAAGGATCTTCTGCTGGACAGACTACTGCTGTTTCTATTGCCACTACAGATCCTGTTTCTACTACTGCCCTTGTTGCACTTCCTACTGATTCACCTTCTCGCATTGCTCATATTGCACATATTGCTGAAATTTTGGAACGCTTACTCGCAAGATCTCGATCCCCGGAAGAAGAGCACTTCGATCTTGTGTCTGAAATTGATACTCTGAGACGAAACATTGAAAAAGTTTCAGAGATCATCAAACGCTTGTCTTATGATCATGCTGGTTAAGTCAGTGCCACCAAGTTTTTCCGTGACGACATTTCAAAACAAGTTTGTAACACGGCTGAATCTCTGTCAAAACTTGAAGTTGACTCAAGCCTGTTCAGGAAAAACGTCTTGTCCAGTCATGCTAACATCATTCTCAGTCAATCAGATGTTATTCGCACTGTCACCGATCATGAATCATATCTATGCTCCATTTCCACTAAAGTGGAGGCCACTGATTTGAAGCTGGAATCTATTGACGCCAAGATTGAGTCCCAATCTCAATCCCTTCAAGCCATAAATGATCGTGTTTCGAATCAAGTTCCCTTCTTGGAGATGATGAATGATAGCATTATCAGTCTATCTGGACACATGGATGAACTGCTTACTCACTTAGATGCCAAAAAAGGGGAAGCAGTAGAATGGGAAGAACGGAGGACAAATGAAAGGACGGAGGAAGGAAGATCAGGAGGACATCATCAAGCAGAATCATCCTTCAGAAGCCAAGATCCTCAAGATGATGATGATGCACTATTCAAAGACATTGAGACTGATGATTAATCTTCTGATTAATACTCTCTTAAACTCTACTTTACTGCTTATTGATTTTTCAAATATTTGGTTATTATTGCTATCTGTTTTTGATCCATATGATTTCTTTTTCATAACTAACTTCTAGGTTTTGCAATCACCGCAAAGGGGGAAATTGATAGACTTAATTTGATTGTGGTGATGATAGTCAAAACCAGTAGATCGCGTTAGTAAAACCAGAAGATAGTATAAAAGCAGAATTTCTCGTGTCGCCTTAACAAAGCAGTTATCAGTTTAGAAAAACATAAGCAGAACTTGACTTCGACTGGATCAAAACCTAACGATCTTGTATTAAATGTTACCGTTACTTTACCAAGTACAAAGTGTTAAATGCATCATTAATGCTGAACAAATTCATTTAATACGTTTTAACAAATGTGGTAAGAAACAAAACTGATTATTCTGAAGCTTTTTGCAGGAACCTTTTCAGGAAATAAAGATGATTTTATCAAAAGTCAAAGAAGCCGTTTTGTTTATAGACGTTGGATTCAAGACTTCTATAAATACACAAGATCAACGACGCTTATAGGCTACCGATACCGAAACAACTTTTACATTCTTTGATAACGTCGATTTGAGCACTCAGACTTACATATCATCTTCAAGCTAAAAATACAGAAAAGCAGCACACGCTTCACTTTAGTTACCTGATCTTTTGAGATCATATTGTGCTGAAAAGTCTCTCACTCTCTCTACAATCATATTCAGTTATCATATCTTTGAGAAGAGATTGTAATCTGGAAAAGAGTCTTTTCCAGAACTTTGCTGTATTAGTACTATCGTGTTGAGAAACTAAGAGTTTCAGTAGGCGAAGGATAATTCCTGCTGAAGTGGATGTGTACAAGTGTCGTACTGTAAAAACCAAAGTCTTTTAGTGATACCTTCTTTAAACAGAATAAGGGGAGACGTAGAAGATTTTATCTTCAAACTTCAATAAACAATTATTGTCTACTGCCTACTGTTTCATTGTATCTCGCCATAATCCATTGGATCGTTTCCGCCCTATTTATTGTGATCTGGTGGATTTACTTTCAAACAAGAATAGCTATAATCTCTAACAGGATTCTAGCACCCTTTGTAAAAACGACCGTCAAAAGAAAGAGTTTATTCACCTCCCCCCTCCCCAAAACTCTATTTCGATCCCCAACATTGACTTTTAGCAACGATTTTTCAAAAACCGTCGCTAAAATTTGCGACGGTTTTTGAAACACCGGCGACTGTTGTTGTAAAACCGTCATTATATTTAATATATATTTAAAAAAGTCAAATATTTATTTTATATTTAAAATTTTATATGTCAAGTTTTATTTTTGAAATTTATTTATAATGTATTTAATATTTAACAAACATAATAAATTTCGCTAATTGTGTTTCGAAAAAAACAATAAACTAATATATATTCATATGAATCCAATTGATATTGTAAATAAAACAACTAAATGTTGACTAATATTTAAACTAAAACGTGCAATAAAAATCATACACAAAATATAATAAAATACTACGTGTCTCAGTCTCGTCGTCGTCGTAACCGTAGTTGCCATCGCCATCACCATCGTCATCGTCATCGTCGTTGCCCAAGTCATGTGATTACACGATATAATTCTTTGAGTAACCGTGTTCATGCAACGAACTGCAGTCGTGTGAAGGTCTGGTGACAAAGCGGCCGCTGTGTGACGTATCTGCTGGGAAGCGACCGATGTGTGATCCTCCTGCTATGAAGCGACTGCTATAGGAGGAGCTGCGTGGGTGGAAGGCTCTGTTGTATAGTTGAAGGGGTGGCTGCATAGGTACTTCTTGAGACATGCCAGCGACTAGTAGACGTACTTGCTCTTGTAAAGAGGACATTTGAGTCCTCAACAACCGTGGCTAAATTAGCGATGAAATTTAAGAACCGTCGCTAATAAAATAGCGCCGGTTTTTTCAAAAACTGCCGTTAAATTGGACATGGTTTTCAAAAACCGTGGTAATTTGGCGACTTTAACAAAACCATAGGCAAATTTAATTTAACGACGGTTTTGGCGATGGAATTAAAAAACCGTCGCTAAATTAGCGACGGTTACCGTCGTCAAATAGTGACTATTAAAATATCCGTCGTAATTTGACCATGGTTTTTACAAAAAAATGTGGCAAAATTCAAATTAACGATGGTTTTGTCAAAAATCGTCGCTAATTTTAGCTATGGTTTTTCTAAAATCGTCTCTAAATGAACGGTTTTTTGTAGTGAAATATTTTTGAGAAGTTTAATATTTTTTATGTTCTAAAAAATTTATCTAATAAATTGATAATTTACTAATACTACAAAATAGTTAAACACAATACTTTTTAGGTTTGATTTTATTTTTATTAATTTAAATTTAATTGTGTTTTATGCCAAATTATTTTATCTTGCAGTTTAAAGCTATGAAGTTTATTCAACAAATCAGAAGAAATGACAATGAATTATTGTGGACGCATTATGTGGGGATCACAATCTCCAAAGCTGCTCTTATGCTAAAGTTTACGAGGGACAACCGTTTTTTTAACCCTATATTTTTTAATATGTAACCGATTTTAGTCGTCTATATTGTCAAATTTCAATTTTAGTCTGATATCTTTATTTTTTTTTATTTTATTCTTTTTTCTACATAATGGTGTGACTTCAATACAGCACTAACATATTTAGTGGAATATCAACAATCTCATTAAAAAACTAGAATTGCCAAAAAAACAGAAAATACATGACTAAAACTGAAAATTGATTATATAGAATATCAAAAATCGCAAAGTCTCAAAAATATAAGACAAAAAATGTAATTTCTCAAAGTTTTAAATTGGTTGAATATTTTGTATATTAAATATTCCCCCCATGATTTCGGACCAACGAAAATAATATAATTTTCTTATCCGTTTCCTTTTTCTCTACTATTTTGATTAGTTAAGCCATTATTTTGTAATAATTTTTTCACATTTTAAAAAAATAATTCATATTTAGTTAATAAAATTACGAATCCATTAATGGATTCTTAGTTGGTTAAATATATATTTAAAATAATTATTTCAGATGATATAATGTTAAGTATAAAATTGATAATGTTGTATGTATAAAATATTCTTTGTATTTCAATGCAGGGGAAAAACATTTTTAAAAACAAAACACACATACATCCATCAATTCATTGACTATAATTCCTCTTTGGGTAATTTTAGGTGGAAATCCAAGGTTTTATGAAGTGGACGGTATTGAAGACATTTGACTTTGACTTATATTTTAAAATATTTGAATCCACTTGTGAGGACCCGGACGCTAATCAAGTTCATAATCATCATTGGGACAATTTAATCAATTATAATAAACAGGAT
Source organism: Primulina tabacum (assembly GCF_025594145.1). Lineage (NCBI taxonomy): Eukaryota > Viridiplantae > Streptophyta > Magnoliopsida > Lamiales > Gesneriaceae > Primulina > Primulina tabacum. The sequence continues at coordinate 15,441,622 of NC_134558.1, forward strand.
CTAAATTTTTTTTAAAAAAATGCAAAACGTAATTGAAATCATACTAGTATACGTATCAGTATAAAATAAGGTACAAGTCCTGTACAGCATACATTCAATACAGACTAAGGTTCAACAACTAGCTATCAAGTGTTCAAACCCTATCTACAGCAACATCAAAGTCCGTGGTCTCCACTCTAATCATGATCTCTTGTCATCTCCTCGACCCTGATCCTGTCCCACATGTTGTCATGCACACATACAAACACGACAACAGCCGGATAATTCCGGTGAGAACATAATCCCAGTATAAATCAACGAACATGCAATCATATAATCAATATAAAACATTAATCAGATATCAGATATATATCAAAGTCTAAAACATAATTAATATAAAACTATCAATTATACTCGTGACTCCACGACTCAGACTAGACTCAATCCTAGTCTAGGGATCCCGGTTTCCAGACGTTGGCATTCCTATATCGACCAACAGTAATAGAAGAAACTCCGATTCTTTCCACGTCGATATAACCAAACATCCAGTGTCTTGACCTATCCGTCACAGACTGTGGCACTATCGCCAATACACTATCTTGTGACATCGTGCAATGTGCCCGTGGCGATCCCACCACTATCAGGTACTTCTGTCACAAGATCACTCGTCTAATACTCGTCTAATACTCGTCTAATACATGCTTCCTATAAATCAATAGAACAGCATATAAAATCAAATTAATGCATATAACAACAATAAGTATGTGATTTAGGGAAACTCAAGTATATCCTACTTGAGTCGATCTCCCAATACCACATTGACTTATACCTTTCGTTTGTAGCCTCGGTCTGAAGCAATATCAGTTCTGAACTCAAGACTATCTCTGTAAATCTGAAACGACATATCGAGAATCATAATATCAATATTCTATTCTCAATTCAACACTGAATCTGATTAATCTGGATTAAAGTCAAATCAACGGCATAACGGCACAATCTCAGTATCCCCGTCAATACCAAATCAACAGACATCAATTACAAATCATAACTCATATCCGATACAATCTGTAATTCATTCATAATCCAAATCTGTCCGATTTCAAATCAATATAATCAGAAAATCATAATAATTCCATAATCCGTCAGTTTTTCAATCTGACTTCGACCTTATGATGTTTAACATATCAAGAACATCATATATGAAGTGTATTCGATTCCCACAATATCATAATTCCAAGACATATCAAAACTTAACAAAACTTACGTCCAGTTGTAGTCTGCGTTGATAGAAACACAGTACTGAAGTCGGATTCAAATTCTGACGGGCGGATCTTTCACAAAAGACGTAAGGATTTTTCACACTTCTCCCGAAGCTTTTCTCAATTTCTTACGAATGAATCTGAGGAATTGCATTCTGATATATACATATATCTATATCATGCATGATTTAGCAACGTGGCCCATTCCTTTACAAAACACGTCTCGCGCATATGCGCGACATCACTTGGCGCATATGCGCGAGACCTACTGGTCTCCGCAATAACTATCTCGGCAGCTCGCGCATATGCGCGACTTCATCCCGCGCATGTGCGCGATGTCCTCTGGAATTCATATTTGGTTACTGGCCATCTCGCGCATATGAGCGCCCTCAAGTCGCGCATATGCGCGCAATGTTCTGTCAGCGCATCTTTCTTCTCGCACAGGTCGCGCATGTGCGCGCCACTCCTCGGCGCACATGCGCTCAAAGTTCTGGTCTCGCACAGGTCGCGCATGTGCGCGCCACTCCTCGGCGCACATGCGCTCAAAGTTCTGGTCTCGCACCTCCCTTGCTAATCATATGATACCACAAGCTATATAAATCAAATCTCGGAGGTTTCCTTCATATTCATATCCACTCAAACTCAATAATCGTAAATTAACACGATGTAAATTCTCGGGCATTACACCACTATTATCATTAGCTATAATTTTTTTATAAAACTACAATATATCGTTTAATCCTATAATTGGTATCGTAACTAAGATGACATATTTGATTCACATAAATTGCAATGAGTACATGTTGGATCTCGGTTTTCTGCGCGCTCAAACGCAGCGTAAGTTAAAAAAATTTTATTTTATTTTGACAATCAAAATATGTTTATATTTGGACACTCGTATGGTTTTACGATAAACATCCATAGGACATAAGAATTTTATACCTTTAGTGATTAAATCACTTGGCTCCAACTAATCCGATATGACGGATCTAGCTCTTGATGAATCTCTACGAACTTTCTTCAAGAGACTCTTTCTTTTCTTCTAATGAGATCCACGACTAGATTGTTTGATCTTCTTCCAAATTGCACTCGAAAATTTGCAAGAAGTTTTAACGTTGGAGAGAAAATTAAGAGAGACGGCTCAACCTTCTTCCTCAAGAGAGGTGTCCGAATTTTTTTGTTCTTTTGGAAGAGGGATTCTCGAAAATTATGGTAGGGTGGTGGCTAGGGTTTTGACTTCTCACTTATTTAAAATTAACCCATGACCTAATACATATAATTAACATTAATAGGCTTGATTAATTAATTGAGCTAGTCCAACTAGTTTAATTAATTAAATCCAAGTCCATTAAACTTTAATTATTAAGTATGTTGGACTTGTACTCTTACAAGCCCATTAAATATACTTCCCACCAATTTTAATTTAATATTTAATCAACTCAATTTTTGAGCTTAATTAATTAAATTCATTATAAATTCAACATTTGAATTTATTATTTAACTTATAAATTCAACTCCTTGAATTTATGTCACCTCTAAAATTTAATATCTAATAAACCCAACATTTGAGTTTAATAAATTAAATTCTCAAATGTTATGAATTCAACTCCTTGAATTTATTTTCTCAAAATTTAATTATCATAAATTCAACTACTTGAATTTACTATATAATATAAATTCAACTTCTTGAATTTATTCTCTCAATGGGAACAAACGATTCAGTGCTTTTATGACCCTCAATGGTTCAGGGATACAGCTAGCCGTGGGTTCACAACTCTTTGTGATTCAGGACATAATCCTTTATTTGGGCTTACCTTAGTTAGCCCCATTCTTTTCATCAACAACTTGATCAAGAATGTCAAAACTCATTTCTGATTGCACCCATCAGATCATGGTAAGAGCGTCTTGTAGCATCGCCCCATGATCCCCTAGGTATCACTGATAGTGCCTGCAAGAACAAGTCGATTATGATTAACGTACAGTACGGTCCCTTCATCTCATATATCCCGATCGAATCTGCAACCATTGGTTCATCGAGAGTTGCATATTAATTCGATCACTATGTGATAATTATAATACTGGCATCGCATGTACTATTGGAAAACTCCTTCTCCAATGTACATATCATACTTTGGCCAGAGATTCCATGCAGTATTATTACATCAGATCACTTAGGATATCCACACCCATAAGTGAGCGGTGAATCCCCGACTACAATGCACTTGCTCCTATATGTGTCGCAACTCTACCCAACCTCGCCACCTGATGACTCTCCTGGAGCCGATAAACGAGTCAAAGCACAGCCCTAGCATATAGAGCCTCAGTGTTGTCCCGGGTCGTAAAGACTAATGGTGTACAATCATAACCACGGACTTATCATCTCGATGAATGATAACAACTTGGAAAGTCCGAGGAAGGGGTTGTTCGGTATAATCATCATATGACTACCCATCTGCATGTTTGGACATCTCTATGCCCTTATCAAGAAACGCAGTACACAACATCACAGATGCTAGTTTAGAGCTCAAGCGACCTTAATCCATGTTTTAGGCGGCTGAATCGACTAGGAACAAATTTAGATCATACAGTGTTTACAAACGAGTTTCAACATCGAATTACGATTCATTTGTATTAAAGTATAATCAAGGTTTTTATCTATGTCTGATAACATGGGTATACAGATAAAGAATTAACAAACCATGAAAATAATGAATTATATTAAAATAAAATTGTTTATTACAACTGAGTGAATAAAATACCCAGCCAACAGTTGGCTTGTAGGGCATCTACTCTAACAATCTCCCACTTGCCCTAGAGCCAACTACCCATAAACGTTAATCCCATTGCTTCGCGATGCTTTTCAAACAATGGTCCTGGCAAGGGCTTTGTAAGTGGATCAGCAACATTTTCTGCAGAGGGGATTCTTTCGACTGATATGTCACCTCTTCCCACAATCTCCCGAATGATGTAGAACTTCCTCAGTATATGTTTGGATCGTTGATGAGACCTTGGTTTTTTTGCTTGCGCAACGTCACCAGTGTTGTCACAGTACACCGGGACTGGATCAACTCCATTAGGAATAATGCCCAACTCTTGGACAAAATTCTTCATCCAAACTACCTCTTTGGCTGCAGCAGATGCAGCAATGTATTCAACTTCTGTGGTGGAATCCGCAACGGTGTCTTGCTTGGAACTTTTCCAAGAGACAGCAGCACCATTAAGCATGAATACAAAACTAGAGGTCGATTTCGAATCATCTACATCATATTGGAAGCTAGAATCAGTGTAGCCTTCTAATTTTAATTCTCCACCCCCATAGACCATGAACAAGTTCTTAGTCCTTCTCAAGTACTTAAGAATATCTTTCACGGCCTTCCAATGCATTGGACCAGCGTTCGCCTGATATCTGCTTGTAATACTCACAGCGTAAGCAACATCAGGACGTGTCGATATCATACCATACATGATACTACCAATGGCTGACGCATATGGAATACGTGTCATCATCTCTATCTCTTCATCAGTTTTGGGACACATAGATTTAGATAGAGTAACACCATGACACATTGGTAAATATCCTCTCTTGGACTCTTCCATAGAGAATCGCTTTATAATGGTATCGATATAGGTGGCTTGGGTGAGCCCCAACATCCTTTTTGATCTATCTCTATAGATTTGTATTCCCAATACATAGGATGCTTCACCCATGTCTTTCATGGAGAATTTACTTGCTAACCATACTTTAGTTGATTGCAATAATCCTACATCATTCTCAATGAGCAGGATATCATCAACATAAAGTACCAGGAATGTCACTGCACTCCCACTAACTTTCTTGTACACGCACAGTTCCTCAGTATTCTTAGCAAAACCAAACTCTTTGATAGTGCTATCAAATCTGAGGTTCCAACTTGTTGATGCCTGCTTGAGACCATATATTGATCTCTGTAGTTTGCATACCTTATGCTCACTTCTTACTGATGTGTATCCCTCAGGTTGAGACATATAAACTTCTTCTTTGATGTCTCCATTGAGGAATGCAGTCTTTACATCCATTTGTCATATCTCATAGTCATACCATGCTGCTATGGCTAGTAGTATTCTAATGGATTTAAACATAGCAACTGGTGAAAAGTTTCCTCATAGTCAATTCCTTGCCTTTGAGTATAACCTTTTGCAACCAGTCTAACTTTGAAGGTCACTACCTTCCCATCTGTCCCAAGCTTTCTTTTGTAGATCCATTTGCACCCTATGGGAACGATTCCCTCAGGTGGATCCACCAATGTCAAGACTTGGTTTGAATACATAGAGTCCATTTCAGACTGCATGGCTTCAAGCCATTTGGTTGAATCAGTATCAGATATTGCTTCTTTGAAATTCATTGTATCACATCCAACACAATGCTCATCATGGCTTTGTTCATGAAGAAGCGTATATCTTGCAGGTGGTCTAATAACCCTATCAGACCTTCTAGGAGCTTCTACTTCAACTACTGGTTCTTGGGAAATGGGTTCAACTTCTATAGCTGAGGGAGTATCTTGAATTTCTTCAAAATCTATCATCTTTTCTTTTCTATTTAATAGAAATTCCTTTTTCAAAAAGGTGGCATTTCTTGAAACAAACACTTTTGCTTCATTGGGATGATAGAAATAATATCCAACTGAATTTTTTGGATATCCTACAAAGTAGCAAAAAGTGGATCTACTATCCAATTTGTCTCCCACTGTCTGCTTCACGTAAGCTGGACATCCCCATATTCTCATGTAAGAATATTTGAAAATTTTTTCCATCCATATCTCATATGGTGTTTTATCCACTGCTCTAGTATGGACATTATTCAACAACATTGCCAGTTTCAAGCGCAAATCCCCAAAACAATGTAGGCAATTCAGTGAATCCTATCATGGATCGAATCATGTTCATCAAGGTTCAATTTCGACGTTCAGAAACACCATTCAATTGTGGTGTTGCTGGTAGAGTCCACTGTGAGAGAATCTCATTCTCTTTTAGATAACCCAAAAATTCAGCACTTAAGTATTCTCCACCTCGATCAGATCGAAGTGCCTTAATACTTCTTTCCAGCTTATTTTCTACTTCAGATCTGAATTCTTTGAACTTTTCAAATGCTTCAGATTTGTGTTTCATCAAATAAACGTACCCATACCTCGAATGATCATCGGTAAAGGTAATGAAGTAGGAATGCCCAAATTTTGTGCTAAGACTTAGCGGGCTAAAAACGTCTATGTGGATCAAATCCAGTAGACCATGCGCATGTTCCACGTTTCCATTGAATGGAGTTTTAGTCATTTTTCCTTTTAGACAGGACTCACAAGTTGGTAGAGAATTTATGTCTTACAAGTTAAACATGTCTTCTCCCACTAGCTTGTGCATCCTTTCTGGGAAATATGACCTAATCTAGCGTGTCATATTTGTGCAGGATTTGGATCTTCTATTTTTCTTTTGTTTGTTGTTGTTTTTGTGTGCGCTTGGACATTGTTTAACGGAATATCTTTTAATTTTAAGTTATAGAGATCGTTTGTTAATTCTCCAGTTCTAATCAAACATTCATTCTTGTATAAATAGCAAACACCTTTAGCAAAAACACAAGAATAACCATCCCTATCAAGCATAGAAATAGAAATAATGTTTTTAACCAATTCAAGAACAAATAAAATGTCTCTCAAAAACAACTTAAAATTATTGTCCAAAATTAAAGTAACGTCTCCAATGGTAGTGGCAGCAACTCTTGCTCCATTTCCTAGTCTTAGAAAGGTCTCACCATCTCTAAGCCTCTTGCTTCTTCCCATCACCTGCAAATCATTGCATAGATGAGAACCACATCCGGTAACCAATACCCAAGAAGAGGAATTAATAGAAATATTAACTTCAATATAAAACATATCATGGCCAGAACGCTTCTGGGCTAGATACTCTTCGCAATTATGCCTCCAATGTCCAGGCTTGTTGCAGTGGAAACAGACTTGTTCTGACTTGTCAAGCTTTGTGGGCCCCGTTTTTGGTTTCTTGTATGGCTTCTTGTTGGGCTTGTTCTTCTTTGGAGGGGCAGAACGCTTCTTGCCTTTATTTGGGGCTCCATTTTTCGTACTGTATGAAGAACCCACTAGAAGAACAGGCTTTTCCTTTTTAATTGTGGCCTCATAATTAGTAAGCATATTGACCAACTTTTCAAGGGTGGCCTCAAGCGTGTTCATATTAAAATTAACCACAAATCCATCGAACGAGGCAGGCAAAGACAGCAAGAGAATATCAGTCGAGAGCTCACTAGGAATAACCACGTCGAGTCCCACCAACTTCTCAATGAACCCAATCATCCTAAGACCATGGTCATGGACCGAAGTCCCCTCTCGCAAGTGTGTAGTCATGAGTTATTTAACAGTAGCATTTCTTTATGAACGAGTTTGTACAGCATACAATTCTTTCAGATGAAGGTGAATGTCAGCAGCATTCACCGCCTCCTCGAACCTCCTCTGAATTTCATTTGACATAGAAGCCAACATGTAGCTCTTAGCTTGAAGATCATGGTCCCAATGTTTCTCAAGTTTAGCTAATTCAGTCCTATTGATATCAGGAGCCGCCTCCTTTGGTGGCTTTTTATCAAGCACATACGCAATCCTTTCGGAGTTCAAAACAATCTTTAAATTTCGAAACCAGTCATGATAGTTAGGGCATGTCAATTTGTTTTGATCGAGAATGATTGAAAGCGGGTTACGAGTAGACATTGTAAAAATACTGAAAATGAAAAACAGATAATGGTTACTGATAATTTTAAAATAATTCTAAGATATAAAATATGGATTTCATTTTATAAATTTCCCTCCCACTATTTTGACATTTCCACCACCCTCTGATGAAAAGGGGAAATCGTATTTCCTTAGTAGGCACGTAGAGTCCAATTAGCTAATTATAATGTCGAATAATATCAGCCAATTATAATTTCTAAAAGGTAGAATCCAATTGCATCCCTATGCAACCTCCGCGTGTTTTGCCTCACGTTTAATAAGGACCCAATAAGATGACGCCGTTTATTTTCACGTGTCAAACCAACCCATCAATATTGAATTGTAGTGGACGGTCGTCATGAGTTCCCCCAATAATATGAGCCGAAGTCATGGGAGTTTCACTCAATTCACATCATATGTCCAGTGGAAGTCACAGCTTTCCGGCGTACTTGCCTCCCAAATAATATGAGCCAGACACTGTCCGCGGGTAGCGATCAACATGCAACCACGATTGATGGAAGGCAAGGAAAAATTAAACTCTTTTAATTTTTAACTTTTCGGTTTGATATAAATTTTGAATCTTATTCAAAATGAGGGATTTTAATTTTAAAATTGTCTCATCATTTTAATTTAAAAATCGTGTGCCACGAGATTGTATGTTTGCCGGATTCATGCAATTATATTATTTAATAATATACATACATGCATATTACTATATATCGCATATATCATAATATGACATTCAAAAATAAATAAGGATGATCGATCGCCAACACTATTAGATCCATGTGAGCCATACATGGATCCAGGTCCAAAACCTAGGTGAATGCAGGGACGCAAATGCAACTATTACAAGAGCTTCCAATATTTTACATGTCTTCATCTCGTTCATCGGGCCCAGCATTTTCCAGTCTTGATCTCCCACTATTTCTAATAATTACATTTAAATACCCATGGCACATAAGGGATACATCTCATGGGGTGGGAACGGGCCATAAACCAGGCCTACTTTAATAATATCAAATATTAAAAAAATGAATAAAACAGTATAATATCCTAACATACACCTAACACATTGGTCAAGACTCTCGATCATCCTTCATGCATTTAATATCAAATATTAACATCAATTTAATTAAACTATTTAATTAATTGATAAATCATATATCTAATAGTTTTATCACTAGCCACCACAATTATTAAAAAATTTAATAAATTAAATAAACATCTATATTTAATTTTCAGTTAAATCAATAATAATTGATTTCTTGTAAAACTCAATTTTACCATAAATAATTAAAATCATATTCTAATTATTTATTTTACAAGAAAATTTTTAATTTTCCAAAAATTAATTTTTCAAATTAAAAATTGAACCAATTTTCAAAAATATCAATTTAGCCCAAAAATTTGAAAAATCAAAAATTGCACCCTGGCCCAAACAATTCAAGCCCACCATTCAGCACGCTTCCCGAGACGATCGCGTACAGCCGTTCGTTGCCCGAACGTTTCAGGCAGTGGTGCGCGCGGCGCCGAACGCAGCGTGTGGACGCTCCGAACGCTTTGCCGCGCAGCAAGCTGCGCGTTTCTGTGCGCAAGGCCCTGCGCGCGTTCTGCCCGGAACAGTTCCAGGCAGATCCGAAAATTTTTTTTTTGTTTTCTTAAAAAATAGTTTTTATAGTGCTATAATTTTCTGAAAAATTTTCTTGTGTGGTTTAAATTATTCAATATCAAAACCATATAATTTAGAAAAAACTTTGGCTCTGATACCACTGTTGGATCTCGGTTTTCTGCGCGCCCAAACGCAGCGTCAGTTAAAAATATTTTATTTTATTTTGACAATCAAAATATGTTTATGTTTGGGCACTCGTATGGTTTTACGATAAATATCCATAGGGCGTAAAAATTTTATATCTTTAGTGATTAAATCACTGGGTTCCAACTAATACGATATGATGGATCTGGCTCTTGATGAATCCCTACGAACTTTCTTCAAGAGACTCTTTCTTTTCTTCTAATCATGTCCACGACTAGATTGTTTGATCTTCTTCCAAATTGCACTCGAAAATTTGGAAGAAGTTTAACGTTGGAGAGAAAATTAAGAGAGACGGCTCAACATTCTTCCTCAAGAGAGGTGGCCAAATTTTTTTGTTCTTTTGGAAGAAGGATTCTCGAAAATTATGGTAGGGTGGTGGCTAGGGTTTTGACTTCTCACTTATTTATAATTAACCCATGACCTAATACATATAATTAACATTAATGGGCTTGATTAATTAATTGGGATAGTCCAACTAATTTAATTAATTAAATCCAAGTCTATTAAACTTTAATTATTAAGTATGTTGGACTTGTACTCCTACAAGCCCATTAAATATACTTTCCACCAATTTTAATTTAATATTTAATCAACTCAATTTTTGAGCTTAATTAATTAAATTCATTATAATTTAAACATTTGAATTTATTATTTAACTTATAAAATCAACTCCTTGAATTTATATCACCTATAAAATTTAATATCTAATAAACCCAACATTTGAGTTTAATAAATTAAATTCTCAAATTTTATGAATTCAACTCCTTGAATTTATTCTCTCAAAATTTAATTATAATAAATTCAACTCCGTGAATTTACTATATAATATAAATTCAACTTCTTGAATTTATTCTCTCGACGGAAACAAACGATCCAGTGCTTGTGTGATCCTCAATGTTTCAGGGATACAACTAGCCGTGGGTTCACAACTCTTTGTGATTCATGACATAATTCTTTATTCGGGATTATCCTAGTTAGCCTCATTCTTTTCATCAACACCTTGATCAAGAATGTCAGAACTCATTTCTGATTGCACCCATCGGATCATGGTAAGAGTGTCTAGTAGCATCGCCCCATTATCCCCTAGGTATCACTGATAGTGCCTGCAAGAACCAGTCGATTATGATTAACGTACAGTACGGTCCCTTCATGTAAAGGCTCGTATTTCGTATTCATATTTTGGCGGAATTATTTAAATTTTTTAAAATTTTTTTAAATAAATAATTATCTTGCCTCATTTATAAAGTAAACATGTGAATAATTTTAACTTTAAAATATCAGCGGAAGCAAATATTGTTTTCAAACAACAACTTAAAAATGTATCCAACGTATTAAAACTGAGTTTGAACATAAGAAAATGCATAAACTAAAACATGAGGTCCTCGGGTTCCTACTACCGCTGACCCAAGCCAACTCACTGGTCCCCGCCCTCGGCCTCGACCTCATCAGTACCTACAACAATCAAGTCTAGTGAGTCTAAAGACTCAACATGTATATATCGTGAATAACAAGTAATTATATCATAAAATCGCATGCAACGTAAAAATATAATATCATGAAGCGTACGGTAAAAATAGTATCATGAGTAATTATAAATACGTGCATATCTGAAAATCATACGTAAAAGCTTTGCTCGATAGAGCTCTGTCATATCATATCATAATTTTTCTGGTAGAGATAACGTTTCTAAGCAAGTGGCCCATATCATATCATGAATGCCTGATCAGACTAAACCACAGTATACTGGGCGGTAGAGATCACCACAGCCCTTGGACTGGATATCCGTACCCATACATAATCGTAAACCGGTCGTAAGTCACTGGGTGGAGAGGTCCTCGGTTGCGTCTACCGACTTCCAAACCCATAAACGTAAGGTGGCCACAAGGCATATCGCATATATCTCAAAAATAAACATTTTATATTTTTATGCACGTAATATAATTATAACCTTGTTTTTACCGGATGAGTTGGATCGCTCCCAGGCTTGCTGCGACTTAATTCTAATATGTGACACATGCAAATAATCTTATCTTGACCAAAACTTGACAATTGAATAAAAAACGAGACGATTAGGACCAACAACTTAATTTTTCAATCATGGCTTCGTACCAAACCGAACCAACATTAAACCAACGTTTAACCATGATTAAAAATACCCCTAACATACTGAAAAATGTTCATGATGATAGCTGTACACGAAAATTGGTGAATGGAATCCAAAAACATAAAACACTCTTTCGAGAGTCATTTTGGCACATTGCACCGTAAATTCTCGTACGACCTCTAGACTCAACGGAATCACAAATGACCAAAAACATGACTTTCCTAACTCATTAAGGTACTTTCCAGTCCAAGGCCATAGGCTAAAATCTAACCAAGAACTCAAACGACCACCAAAACCGAGACCCAAAGCTGCTGTCAAAATACAGCAGTAGCAGCTTGTGTGTTTGTGGTGTAAACACTGAAATTAATGACCATTGGCTGGAACCACCGACCAAAGACTCTTACCAATATCCTAAGGCATGGCTTGGACCATGGCTAAGGGCTAAAAGCCAGTCAAAACCCAAGCAACCACCTAGGACAATACCAAGCTTCTACCGAGAGCACCAATTCTGTGTAGTGGGATGTATTGCATTGTTTTGTCATCTTAGATCGTTCCAGTGGTTACGTGATCAACCATGGCTCGATCTAGACATGATGAAGTATTGTATGAACCATGGCTATGGGCTAGATTCCAACCATAATCCAAAGAACACACCAAAACCGAAGTCATGTACTCACCCAAAAATTCAGAATTTTGAAAACTGTGGGACGTATGCTATGTTGCTGTAAAAATCTGATGAGCCGTGAACCAAACATGGAAAGACTGACTTGGTCACGTCCTAGACATGATAAGAGAGGGTTCTAACCGTGGCTAGAGTCCCTAGGAGAGCCAAGATTCAAACCCACACCCTAAACACGCAAATGATAAAACTTTGACCCAAATTCTGCACTCAAGGAAAAGTTGCTGTCATTTCTTTGTTGGTGTGTGTATGGACTCGAACCATTGAACCAAAATCACCCTAACACATTCTAAATTATGCCTAGAAGCAGCCTTGAGTGCCTGGAACCGAACATCATCCTAAAATCAACAAAAACATAGCAACCGTGAAGCACAATCAAAAAGCCGAGGTGTATGTCCTGAGTTTTGAATAAGTTGCTGTAAATTTCGTGTTGTCATTTGATTCCTGAACATATACTGATTTAAAATACTTAATATGACTTGATTGAAGAGCAAAGGAATAGTATGTACATGCCTGGAATTTGTTTTGACAAAAACAAATCAATGCGACGAATACGAGCGGTGGAATCGGAGTTGGTTTTCTCTTCTTATTTTTGCTGCTGAGTCTCGGTTCTAAGCTGCTGTTTTTTCGAAGGGGAGAGTATGGGTTTACTATACAATGAAGATGAGTGTTATAGGAGGTGTTAAAGGTGTAATAATATGCATTAAGGTGGGAGGTTACAAGTGAAGGAGTGAAATGGATTTGAATTGTTTCCTTATTCTCCTTGCTGCCGATTCTTTTTCTCACTTTTGTTGCATATTCTCTTTTATTTGTTAACACATTGAATTGAAAAAGAATTAAGGTGTATTATTGTGTTTGAATTTTATTACTAATTAAAGAATTAAAATGAGGGAATGAATTCACCTTGATGTCCATTTAGAAGTGCCTTGAATGGGGAGTTACTAACCATTTGAATGTGTCTAGTATTTGACCGAAAGTTGTCACCAATTCTTGCATGGTATAATAGTGTTTTAAATTCTTGTATTTTAATTACTTAAAGTTTAACACACTCATTATATATTTTAGTAAATTAACAATTTAGAATAGAACGTTGCATGGTTTAACTTTTAAGTATTTAAATGCTATGTTTAATTTCTTGAATATATTATACCTAAATTAATTTATCCCCATTTGTTTACATATTTTAATTTAAACTTTAATTAAATATTGAATCTAAAAGAATTTATTTAATAATTTAGCTCCAATTAATTTAATAAATCCTAAAACATTCTATTTCTTTAAATTAAATCATTCCTTGCCTTAAATTAAATTTAGGAATACTTTTCTTATTATTAGTCTTACTCTAATCTCCAAACTCCGGTCCGGCCTCGCGTATTTATTCTGAAAAACTAAACATCTATCTTTAAAATAAATAATCATGGCTTTACAATTATAGAAATGGATTAAACACTTCATATATTTATAAAAATTCATTTTTAATATAAATAATGGCAATTATGCATGGCTTATACGTAATCTGATTTTCGGGTTCTACACTTCATCTCATATATCTCGATCGAATCTGCAACCATTGGTTCATCGAGGGTTGCATATTAATTTGATCACTATGTTATAATTATAATAGTGGCATCGCATGTACTATTGGAAAACTCCTTCTCCAACGTACATATCATACTCTGGCAAGAGATTTCATGCACTATTATTACATCATATCACATAGGATATCCACACCCGTAGGTGAGCGGTGAATCCCCGACTACAATGCACTTGCTCTTATATGTGTTGCAACTATACCCAACCTGGCCACCTGATGACTCTCCTGGAGCCGGTAAACGAGTCAAAGCACAGCCTTAGCATATACAGCTTCAGTGTTGTCCCGGGTCGTAAGGACTAATGGTGTACAATCATAGCCACGGACTTATCCTCTCGATGAATGATAACCACTTGGAAAGTCCGAGGGAGGGTTGTTCGGTATAATCATCATATGACTACACATCTACATGTTTGGACATCTCTATGCCCTTACTAAGAAACCAGTACACAACATCACAGATGCTAGTCTCGAGCTCAAGCGACCTTTATCCATGTTTTAGGCGGCTGAATTGACTAGGAACGAATTTAGATCATACAGTGTTTACAAATGAGTTTCAACATTAAATTACGATTAATTTGCATTAAAGTATAATCAAGGTCTTTATCTATGTCTGATAACATGGGTATACATATAAAGAATTAACAAACCATGAAAATAATGAATTATATTAAAATAAAGATTGTTTATAACAACTAAGTCAATAAAATCTCCAGCCAACAGTTGGCTTGCAGGGCATCTACTCTAACAGTACAGTTATTGGGAGAAATGTTGGAAGTAATAATTTTACACTACTAGGATAACGATCAAAATGTAACACTTGAATTGTTGTATGATTTAAAAGAAATTTATTGTATTATTATCATTATTTATAATTTTCAGTAGATCGAAAATCTTTTGATTAAGACTATTATGAATTACGATACTAGCTAGAATAATTTAGAATTGTAGTAATTGTTTATTATAAATAAAATTTCAGATTACCAAATAAACATTGGTGGAAGTATTTGTAACGAGAATGCATGTTTATTTAATTATTATTATGGAATTTATTCTAAAGAATACTTTATTAGTTAATTAATCACATCTGTCATTTATATAAGTACTTGGAAACCCTAATTAAATTAATAAAAATATTGCCTTTAGGATGGTTTCGTGACGGACATGTCAAGCGAATTTATTCTCTAATATTGGATTTATTTATTGAGAGAGTGTCCCTGAAATATTTATTTTTATATTCTAATATTTATCTAACAGTAATGATTTTTAAAAGTAAAATATTAGATTTATATTTGAAATTATCAAATTTAAGTAGAACTAGAATATGTTCGAACATACTTTTAGCCAAAATTATATTATTCGATATATAGTTCGTGAGTTTTTCATAAACTTTAATAATTTATTAATATAATATATTATATATTTTGAATCTCCGGACTTTAATTTTTTAACATACTTGAATATTTTGGGCCAACATTATTAAAATTTTCGAGCCTTGAAATTTTTTTATGATATTCCAAACGTTCACACTACTGTATCAAAATTACTTTGAAATTTAAAAACATGTTAATAAAAATTTCGTTGTTACTCACACGCTAAGTTATTGCATCTATAAACACAGATTAAACCTTATTGGCTTACAAAACTTATGGTTGCCAAGGCACAGCGAATAATACAAAATACATACAATATATATTCTAGAATTCTCTCTTACTCACATCTTAGACAGAATAAGGTTGTTGATTCTCTATTCTTTTGGAAGATCCATAACTCTCACACTAGATCAATTAATGGATTGAAGTTCACATTACTATTATTTATATTTTTTGATAATTTTTCATGAGTTTCTGATATGTTGTGATATATTTGTTTGAATCACAAGATTTATTGCTTATTAAAAATCTTCAACAAGTTGTGTCAAAGTCACTTCCATGTTGAATTATTAGAAATTTTGTTTATTGATTAATCATGAGAATTTGAATTATATGAGATCTGAAAAATTAATTTATTATTTTCATGAATAATTCAAATCAATTTATTAGGGAAATCAAAATCTGAAAAATTATGTCAAAATTTTAAATCCTAAAATTGAAAATCAATTTTGAGTTGAAACCCTAGCCATCAACTTAATGGCCATAAGTAACAAACTCCAAATATTGAAGGCATGGGTTTGACCATGACATCAGAATGACCACTATACAGCCGTTGGATGTCGGAAACCGACGTAGGTTGATCAACAATTGATTGACGAAAATTGCATTTGGACGCACAATTTCCGTTCATTTTTGGTGGATTTTGATCTATTTCAAGTCATTTTAATGACAACGTTAAAAGTTAATAGGTTCGAGCCTGTGGCATTGGGGTGGTGGTACATGATGTTAGCGACCACAATCGGCCGGAATTTTGTCTACAACTTTGGCGCACAGTTTTAATAAAAAAAACGTGAATTCCAGCAACTGGTGGTCGGAGAAGATAGGGAGCGGTCAGTCAAGGAAGAGAGACAAATGGGCTAAGGTTGCCAGAGTCGGGTATCCCCGAAGGGGCGTTAGCGGTGGGTTTAGCCTCTAGGGTTAGGGTTAAGGTTAGGTTTTCTATTTTTGATTTGGGGATTTTTGGTTAATTTTAAAAACTCCTTGGTTGTTTAATTTTAAATCGGATTTTGAAATTCATAATTTTTAAATTTTATTAAATTTTGACTCTGAATTATGAAACTAAATTTGACTTTTTAAAATTTAATTACATGAAATAAAATAATTATAGATGAAGTAAATTAAAAAAAAATTATGAGATTTTTTGAGTTAAATTAATATCTTATATCTCAAATTTGTTTAAATTTAAATTATATGTCATTAAAATGATTTTTTTAGATATGTGGATATTATTAAATTTCAAAATAAATTGTGTTTCAATTTATGCGAAAAATAGTCAGCTTAGAAAAATCATTTTTTTTACGAGAATGGAAACATATATGATTTAAAGTGTGTTTAAATATATGAGGAAAATAATCTGCTCAAAAGATGGTTATTTACTGGCTAGATTGTAGACATAATATATGAGACTAAATTGTGTTAAATTTATGCGAAAAATGATCGGCCCAAAGGAAAGTTATTTTCTGGTCAAATTTGTCACAATATGTGGTATTAAAATATATGATAATTTTTTATTTATCAATCCATGCATTTGTCGGTCCCGAGAAATGTATATTGTTGGCCAAATTTATTATTGATATTTAATAACCATGATATTTAAGTGTACCACTTATAAATTGTTATTTTTGTCCCTAAACTAAATATCAATGTTGTGTTAGGTATTTTTTTGGTGCACCACTTGCATGATTGTATTTGTGATTTATTTAATTTAATACATGCGTGAACTATAATTTATTGTGATTTTTTTCCTATTTTTATTTAGCATATTTTATATCTGTCAATATGGACAACAGTCTATTATTTAATGGCTCAAATTTCAAGAAATGACAAGAGCATGTAATGATAGTGCTCGATTGCATGGATTTGAACAGTATACTAAGGAAAGATCACCTCACACCTTTGACCAGTGCAAGCACTGCTGATCAAAAGGCTTCTTTCAAAAGTGGCAGTGATCAAATCGCATGATTTTAATGATTATGAAACCCTCCCTTCTAGATAATATAAATGGTGCAATTCCTAAAGAATACGATGCCAAAAAAGTTTCTTACTCAAATAGCATATCGTTTCGCTGAAAAAAAAGGTCGAGACAAGTATTATTCTGACTAAACTTGTCTCAATGTGATACAAAGAGAAAGAAAACATAAGGGAGTACATAATGAAAATGTCAAATCTTGTGACTCGACTAAAAGCAATCAAATTGGAATTGTCGGAAGACATACTCGTACATTTAGTCTTGATCTCTCTGTCTGCTCAATTTAATCAATTCAAAATAAGTTATAATACCCAGGAGGAAATGTAGACTTTGAATGAGCTTTTTACGCAGTGAGTTCAAAGGAAGAGAGATTGAAACAAGATGTGATTGAAAGTGCTCATTTGACATCTAACTATCAAGGTAATTGCACCAATAAGAAAAAAATATGGATCAATAAGAACATGAACACTGGAAGCTTTGGGACTTAACAGCATATAGAGCAACAAAAATAAAATAAAGTGTTCATTTGTTTCTCTTGCAAAAAAAAAAATTTGATGGGCATGTCAAGAAGGATTGTCCCAAATACGTCAATTGGCGTGCAAATAAATGGTTGTTTAAGGAGCATGTTGCCACATCGATGTGGAAAATGACAATAAGGCTTTTGTGGAGGCTGTTGGTGTTTCTTTTTAAGATTTATTTAGGAACTTTTTTTATTTTCTAATATTTGGCTTTGGAAAACATTTTTGTTGCACCATTTTTAGACATTATTTTATTTTAGTTTCATGTTTGAACAAGTCAAGTTTTTCTTTTATTCATTTGGCAAATAAAACTTTCAAGTTTTCCAAAATTAAAATGTGATTGATATTCGTTCCTTGATTGATAAATCTATATTTTAAATAATATTGAAAGTATGCATGCATGTAATTATGAAATTAAATGAAAATTAGTTTACTATCTTAACTTTAGTAAGAGTGAGTGAATGGAAAGTCAACTTTGAAGAAAAATATATTGATGCATATATTTTCATGTGTGGTAATATAAATTTGATGATATGGTAATCTAATTCGGATTTAGAGATATCATTGATCATTACATATATTTTATATTTAGCGAGTGTTTCTTACATACATGAGTTGTATATGTTTTAATATTGTGTACATCATTGGAATATTGGACATATATTTAAGAAATCAGGTATTGGATTATTAATCGGATTTTGCGGTATATAAAGTGAACTGATGATTTTATTCTCACGTAAAAGAGATCTGGTATTTGGAAATCGTTGGATATTTAGAATCCGAATAAAGCTGCATAGCTTTATCACTGAGAATGATCATTGGTCTAAGAAATCATTGATGATTAATTTTGATAATAAAGATGTTAGGTTATATTTAAAAAACAGCTGAAGCTTGTTAAAGTCAAAAATATTGACATAAAGTTTCTAGTTGTGAAGGAAATATTTCAGAGGGATTGTGTGTCAATTGAACATGTTATTGCAACTCTATAATTGCATAAGCGTTTGTCATTGATTGGCCCTCAAGATGTTATGGGCATGTGACACACATTGGTGTTGTCTATATAGATGATATTTTTGTATAATGAGAGTTTTTATTCGGTTTGAGCATTAATTCATTTGTCATGATTTATGTTTTTGTACAGACTAAAGTTTTTTAAATAACTCAGAAATAAAGCGATGACTTTCATTGTGGTTTAAGATTTGATTGAAAGTTTGTTATTGGAATTTTTGAGTTATTAAGAGGACCAGTTCAAAATACATGTTTTTATTATTCGATCATATTTATGTATTTTCATGCTACGCATCCATAATTGATCTATGTTATTGGTTATGGTGATATTGTGATAATTGACACGTCTAGTCATTTTTAAATATAACAATGACCTCTTTGGTTCATCATTAATATAATTGATACATCGGATTGTTAAGAAATATTTTGGTTTAGATAACAAGAGCTCAATCCAGTTTTGCATGTATAATATCTAGATAACTTATGTGACCCAAATGAAATATTGTTAGAACTATTTTGTAGGCCCATATAATTTAATTAATTGTACATGAATTTGCTATCTAATAAAGGACTCAATAAGGTGATCTAATTAATTATGAGTTTCTAAAGTATTAAATAAATTAGTATAGTCAACTTTATATTTAGAAACTCAACCTAATTAACTATTCTATTATGAGTCGAAAGCTGCTCAGGCTATATATATAGTTATGATCCTCAAGGCACAACGAATAATATAGAATATATACAATACACATATTTTATACTTCTCTCATACTCTCGTCTAAGACAAGAATAAGGTGGTCGATTCTCTATTGTATTGTAAGTTTCATAACTCTCATGCTAGATCAATCAATGGATTCAGTTACGCATATACTGTTATTTATATTTTTTGATAATTCGACATAAATTTTTGGTCTGTTGTGATATTTATTGAATCACAAATTTTTTGCTTTTTAAAATATATACAACAGTAATCGTTTAGAATTTTGGTTCCACTAGTTAATTGAAAAATTCAACAATTAGGGTACTTCAGTTTTGTTGGTTGCACTATAAAGGATGCATAAAGAAATCGATTTAAAAGCCAATAAAAATTATGGAATTTGGGCAAATACATAGAATTTGGGAATAAAGAGCCATGAACTTTGGATTGAAGGATCTATTCCATTTTTTTTAAAAAAAGGAAAATTTAATTTCTTGAAATCTTGGTGAATATATGGTACTGACGGGATGAATGCATCATTTGTGAGAAAATTATTACCAAGACGTGTGTGTTACGGAAAAACTATTATATTCCTTGTGTGGGGTAAATATTTAGCATCCTGGCTTTGTCATTTTCAGCAACATTCTAATGTTAATTTGGCTGATGATTGCAAACAAAAAGCCAATTGAAGAACTTTATTCCGTATGTTGAGTTTCTTAATTTATTTCTAATTAACCAAGAATTTTGATAAGATGTAATGTGTGTCTTGTTGGCAGACCTGGTCATGGGTCGGTTCGGGACAAATCCGACCCTTAATGGCCTATTCAAGGTTGGTTATGTTCTGGGTCATGTAATCCGTGGTTCGGGTCCAAGTTCGTTCCAGTTAACCATCAGTTTCAAGTCCAGTTCGACCCTTTTATTTTTTATAAAAAATATTTTTTCATAAACATTTAATGAATAAAAATATATAAACTAAAAAAAAAAAAAGACTTGCACGGTTGAACTTATAAAAATTCTATCAAATATTTCATTATTTCAATAAAAAAAACATTTATTACATTTCTTCAATTAAAAATCTATTACATTTAAACTTCAACATGTTATATAAAAAACTATGACATTCCATTATGATCAATCACATTTAATCGTATTTCCTCCGGTCGTTCTCGATGTTCCATCGATTTCGTCTTGGTCTTCTTCATCACTTTTAATATGTTATGTTCGGCTAGCAGCTTTTGACCAATTGTTGAGCTAATATTGGGCTTCCAAATTTTCGTCTTTAAACTAGAACGTTCATCATCTAATGTATTTCCTCCAATATTAAAAGTTTGCTCCACTACAACTGCTGAAACGGGGTAAACTAGAATTTTTTTGCCATTATAGACAAAATTGTACATATTTGTGTTTTTTGCAACTACCATCATAAAATGTTGAATTTTTCTTATCTACATCACTAAAATAAAATGTAGACTCGAACTGAAGGATCCTCGTGGACGTTTAGTTTGTTCCTTAATAAAAGTTGTGCTTTATTAAGTTAAAAATAATATTACTAGTGGTAATAGATTGTGTTTCATGTGGAATAATTTGTCCACCATATTTTAGTTTTATATTAATTAGGAATATGATATAAATGAGTTCTAATATTAAACAAAATCATTGAGATAGATAGAACTTTTTCCATAGTAATTAAGACCTAAAAAATCATGATATAATTTTAACATTTCTTGTAAACCACCTAATTTAATTCTATGATATAAAAAAATACATGTAATATTTCAGGAATTTATAAAAAATAATTTCTCCATTTTTCTTTCATAACATAAATACATTGAATCAAAGCATCATAATTTGATTTAATATGTTCACTAAAAATAAATACAATGATGCAACAATATATTAAAAATAAACGAGAAGTAAGATAATAAACACCAGATGATTAGTCATTAGCATAATTAAAAACTTTTAAAATTTCATAAATACTAGTGCATATGTTCTATTGATTTGAAAACAAATAAATATCTTGACTTTGAAAACAACTTTGCCAATGATCACTTCAAATATTGGAACACAGAGAAATTTTATTATTTAAACTATAAATTTTTTTAATTAATTTCTCTTTATCAATGATTAATTTTTTAAGAGTGCATTTGAGAGTATTTTGTGGGATACATCTAATAGAATGATTTGCACTTGTAGAAAGTCAATTTTCAAAAGATAAATCAGTACTAAAACTAAAAGAAAGTTGTTCAACCGCACAAAATTTAGCAATTTATTCTTTAACTTTAGCTTCGTCGAATTTAAAAATTTGAGAATCGTTACTCGATTCAAAAGAGAATGCCGGAATTTTAGTTTGAAAATGATCAATATCAATTTCCGCCGGATGATTTTTCTCCATCTGCCGTGTCAAAGTTCTATAACCGTCTCTTTGTTGAAATTTGTAAGTTTTTGATTAATATTTTCATTTGTCTTACATATCACGAGAGAGGAGTGTTACATTTTCGAAATATTTGGTAAAGATATCGGATGTCGGGCGAGACACCACTCGAGTTTTACTTTTAGGCACCATCGGGTTACTCATACTTTCTTAGTTTTGATGATGACATGTTTGTTGAGCCTTCTGTTCACGTTCTTGATGTTACTCACCAGAAAAATCAAGATCATAGTCATCGACACTGAATGAAGGAAAATCTTGATGCTCGAACTCAGGTGGCATGATGCTCTTTCCCTTTCTTTTGCCATCCCTACAACTTGATCTGGCTCCGGCCATTTTATACAAATATGAAAATAAATCAATAAATAATAATAAACCAATAAGCGAGACTTGATATTTTGATAATCAAGAAAGAATTAAGAATTAGATATTGAAAGAAAATTGTGTTAAAAAATGAAGGGGTGAGAGTATTTATAGAATAAATTTCGATAAAAAATGCAACGGTCGACCTCCCGGTCCGTGTCTGGGTCGAACATTGCACAATGACCATGTCGTCGATCAACGGCCACAAAATCCTGACATCAACAGCCACAAAATTGTGGTTGTTGATTTTAAATGAAAAAAATACAAAATATTGGAACGATCGACCTGGAGAGTTGACTCGGCATATCGACCCTCAAGTTCGACAAACGGTCACTTATTCTTAACCGTAGATCGTGGCCGTTCATTTAAAATTTAAAAAAAATTTCCGAACCATCGATTCGAACTTGTTCAACTCGGTGGGTTTTATACACATAAACCGTAATCGGACCTCCTTGAGACGATATGAAACCTCCACTACTCGTTTTGCTTAAAAAGTACTAGAATTTTTTTTCTCTCTCATGAATCGTCCGAATTTTAGAAATATAAATATATATATATATATATATATATATATACTTTAAAATACCTTGCACCATTTTAAAAATAAAACATCCAACCATACTTGAAATTCAAAGGAAATAGTTTAAAAACATAAATCGTCATACGTTTGCAAATACTAACTTAGCAATAAAGCTAAAACTAACAACCTCTCCAAAAACCACTCAAAAGCATAATAAAAGTCGCAAAAATCCTTAACATAAACTTTTAAATCATAAATGCGGAAAAACTAGCGCTGGTCCTTGGGTTATGTGCACCTTCAGTCCAGTCAGATCAACCATCAAGACCTCCACTACCATCAACATCATACTCACCTGCATCGATCACACCTAGTGAGTCTAAAGACTCGATACACCATATTTTTGATAGCAAATAATACGTATACAGATCACATGGAACTGTGAAAATACTTTTACTTAAAATAGCAATTCATAATCATGCATAAACTTACCCATTTTCATATCATCATAAATATATTCATATTCATTATAAACGTATACGTATTACTTTTCGTTGAACTCAGATCGTTAATTGTGATTTTCATATTCGTATTAGGGGTCGATGGATCCATCTACATGTAACCACATTACTGGGCGGCGGGGACATCAGCGACACTCTCACCCGTTAACTGAGCCTTGGCCTTACGTATTCACATAAAATCATATTCTTATAGGTCACAATTACATCACTTCCTTCAACATTTGATATTTTCATCACTTTATAAATTCATGCATATAATAATCGTTTTTCTTTTAAACCAAGCATGCAACATATTTTTTAACGTTAACGTTTCATCATAAAATTTCATAAACATTAAAAATAAACATTTTAACATATAAAACATCATTCGTGACACTACCATGACGTTTACTATTTTCTATGTGTAAAATGACCGTTTTACCTCTAGACGTAAAATTTCACGATTTTGACTTTTTCTTATTTCCGTTGACTCTAGACCATCCCAAATAATTATTTAAGCTTAAATTAAATTTCTAATATTTTTATTTAGCTTAAATTCATGGATTTTTATTTATTCTTAAATTGTAAATTCTTAATGCGTTTTAATCACGAATTAAATTCGAACTTTAATATAAAATTTTCAAATTTAAAACATATACTTTTAATTACTTAATCTACCATTGTGACCCATGGACCACCCTCGTGGACCCACGGTCCAAGCCTTAAACATTAAACCCTAATTTTCGAACCCTAAGCTAACGCCCATGAGCCAACTCCTGGTTTCCACGAGCCAAGCCCGAGCCATCTTGAGCCGAATTCTAACCAGACCTCCCCTGGACCCTACTGAACCCACTGGACCCCTAGGGCTCGACCCTAGCTTGCCAGAAGCCACCTACACCAGCAGCAAGTGTCGCGGCTGAGAAACCCAAGTGCACTAGGACGGTTCGAACCTAGCTAGAACTCTAACCATCGAGCCATCCACTGACCCAGCCCCTTGTGAACCCTCTCAGAACCCTAGAGACCTATCCTAGCCCATCCCTAACCACCCTGGCCGAGCCACATGTCCCTGCGCATAGCTGCATCCCTCGACAGCCGCGGGTAGAGCTAGGACTCCTTCCCAGCCACTGTGCTAGAGTCATAGCGTGGCTAGGACTCTTCTCCTGACCCAACCATGTCCCAGCCCAGCCCTGGTCGAGCCAAAGCCAAGCCATGCATGGTTTAACCCACTTGACAATAAAACGTGAGGCTTCGGTTCCAGCTTGTTTCATATTCGTGTGTAGCCTATCAACGTGCATTCTAGGACCCTTAACTCGTGTAAAAACGTTCCACAGACAATACCTAATCATGGCAGCCCCTTCATGTGAATAATTCTCAAGTTTTGGATCGAAAATCATGCTTTAAACCCATGCGTATGCATAAAAACGAAAATAATAAAAGGGATACTTGTTTTTCATGCAAATCATATTCAAATACATATTTAGGGTGTGATAGATGATAAAAGAATTAATTATGGCGTGCCTTTGCGTATTTAACACACGAAAATCCGTTGACGATGCGAAGAACGACGACGAGAAAACCTTTGGGCTGAATTCCTCAAGAAAAACTGAAACTCCCATGCTGATGCTTCGTGTGTGCGTGTGTTAATTGTGAGGGAAAAGAATCCTTGTGAATTGTTTAGGGTGTGGGCGTGTATTTGATAAAAGATGGGTTAGGGATTTTGGGCTTTATTATATAATAAATAATTAGTGTGCAAGCTTGGACCCATTAAAAAGCTATACTAGGCCAAATAAGCTCATTTGAATATTACAAAAATTATTTCGTTTAGGAAAGTTCGTGAAATTATTAGCCGAGTTGTCAAAATATTCGTATTTTTGTTGAAAATCGAATGCCGATAAAAATTACGTCTTGGCGTATAAAATCACCTCAAAACTCATTATATTCAAAAATAACAAAAAGCATCAACCTTATTTTAAATAATTAAAAATAATTATTTAATAAAATTATTTTTAATTTTTCAGCCGTCGTTGTCCGTTCCTCGATTGCAACTCGAATAACTTTTTAAAATATATTTTAATGCGTCCAAGTAGAAAAATATTTTAAAACCATATAAACCTACCAAAATAATCAATTTAGCAATTAAAATCAATTAATTAACTATTTTCCATTTTCCTTAGATTTGGATGCAGTTAGATTACGTCGTCTTAATTTTAAACCTTACATGGTAAATAACATAGCAATAATATAACAATAAGATGATATTTCTCTTTTCTCTGTTGGATTGATATCTATATAGTATCTCTGTCTCTGTACCTATATCTCATCGATATAAATCGATAACTCTGAGGGATATAAGCATATGGTCGTTGATCAACTAATTGCATGCAATCTATGACTATGTATCTATCAATCCATAAATCATTTTAAACTCTCTTTGGGGCATTTAATCAAACACTTTGTAAACTCTTTTCTCTTGTATTCCCTTTTTCACAATTGAGACATTCAATTGTCTCAAATATACAATCAAGTAATTCAATACATAATATGGTTCAAATGGAAGGGAATAACATGTTAAAACCATTGAAACACAATACATATACTATCATGTGAGCACAAGAATGAGATTCCACTTACAACCACTTGAAACCTTGATTCTATACTCTTGGTAGCAATCCTACAACAATAAACCATAATTTGCACCATCAATAACCCAATAATCCAACAACAATACCATAAAAGCCAAAGAATCAACACCATCACAAACCCATAACATCTCCAACACCAAAAACTAAGAAATAACCAAACCAAAAGCTTACCTTAGCTTCCTTGATCCCAAAATAATCTTTCTCTCAACACAAATAACTAACAAGAAGCTTGGATTAAAGAAAAGAAAGGAGAGAAATTGGAACCCTAGTCTCCCAAGAGAAGAAGAAACGAAAAGTGAGAAGGAAGAAATGAGGAAAAATGAGACCAACTCTTGCATTAAAACACTTAAAATCCGAAAACACGCTTTTGGTACTGAGCCCGGCGCTCGGGCGGTCGAAAATTACCGCTCGGGCGCCAATGATTCTGCCCGAAACCCAAATTTCCAGAAGTAGTGGCGCTCGGGCGGCCATATATTACCGCTCGGGCGCCACTCTGGGCACTGCCACGTTAAAGATCGCTTCAGAAACGCCTCTTCCTCTCCGAATTAGAAAAAGTTGTAAACTACAAAGTTGTAGCCCTATATCTTTCCTTGAATCTCTCCAAATTTCAGATCATTTCGAGGTCTGAGTAAAAAGTTATGATAAATCTCCCAATATTTGTCACTGGAGGAACGACGAAACGCACGACACATTTCGGGGCTCTTTAGGCTTACCTTCCATAATGATTTGAACAAAACTCAAAATAAGAAAGTTACACCTCTATGTCTTATCTAATCACTCCAATTGGCCTCATATCAATTGGCTCAACATAAGAATTATCATGAATTTAATAGTCACGCCGCTACAATAGCACTACACATCATCTATAACCAACCATACTATAAATCCTAAATCGAAGCTCAGAACATCCAAACTATACTTAAACTTGACCAAGTAGTCAATAAAATTACGAAATCTTAAACCGTACCGTACACAAGGCTTGGCTATTACAATCTCTCCTCCTTAAAGGAATTTCGTCCCCGAAATTAACGTCACTGCGCAAACAACTCGGGATACTTCTCTTTCATCTCATCCTCTAGTTCCCACGTGGCTTCTTCAATCAAATGATTCCTCCAAAGGACTTTAACAATGCCGATCTCTTTGTTTCTCAATACTCTAACTTTGCGATCCAGAATCTGGACCGGATTCTCTTGGTATGTCAAATTCGGCGTCAAGTCCAATGGCTCGTGGCGAAGAACATGGGAAGGATTCGCAATATACTTCCTGAGCATTGAAACATGAAAAACATTATGAACTCTGTCAAGATCTGGCGGTAGGGCTAACCTGTAAGATCGATCACCAACTTTGTCCAAGATCTCAAATGGGCCAATAAATCTCGGACTCAACTTTCCCTTCTTGCCAAACCGCATCACAACCTTGAGAGGTGCTATCTTCAAGAACACATGGTCGCCAACCTCAAACTGCAACGGTCTACGACGCACATCAGCATAACTCTTCTGTCTCAACTGCGTTGTCTTCATCCTCTCTCGAATAACTGCAACAACATCAGCTGTCTGTTGGACCAACTCTGGACCCAACATCTTCCTCTCACCAATCTCATCCCAATACAAGGGAGATCTACACTTCCTGCCATAAAGTGCTTCATACGGTGCCATGCCAATCGTCGCTTGGTAACTATTATTGTACGTGAACTCAACAAGAGGCAATTTGGAATCCCAGCTACCAGGATAATCAATAGTACAAGCTCTGAGCATATCCTCTAAAATCTGAATAACTCTCTCTGATTGACCGTCGCTCTGGGGGTGATATGATGTACTAAATGCTAACCGTGAACCCATAGCTCTGTGCAAACTCTTCCAAAACTCTGAAGTAAATCTAGGGTCACGATCAGACACGATCGACACAGGAACACCATGAAGTCTAACAATCTCTGCTATGTACTCTTCGGCATTTTGGTTCATAGAATACGTCGTCTTGACTGGAAGAAAATGCGCTGACTTGGTCAACCGATCAACAATAACCCAAATAGAGTTGAAACCTTTCTGCGTTCTGGGAAGACCAGTCACGAAGTCCATCGTAATATGCTCCCATTTCCATTGAAGAATCGGCAAAGATAACAATGTCCCAGCAGGTCTCTGGTGCTCGATCTTCACCTGCTGAAAAGTTAGGCACTGAGAAATAAACATGGCAATATCTTTCTTCATACCTGGCCACCAATAGAGTCTACGAAGATCCTGATACATCTTGGTACCACCTGGATGTATCGAATATGGCGCGGTATGAGCCTCTGTCAAGATGTCTCTACGAATCTCATCACCAGTAGGAACACAAATACGGCCTCTAAAAGTCATCAATCCATCTCCATTCAATCCAAACTCTGAATTACCTTTCTCCTCTGCTCTGGCTCTCAACTCTGTCAACTGTAAATCATTGACCTGCTCTCTACGAATCCTGTCCGTCAATGTAGCCCGAATAACCAACGCTGAAAAGCGAGCAATGGTTCCCGGAACCACCAAAGCTATCTCTTCTCGCTGCAAGTCCAACAACAATGGCTTCTGAATCAAAGAACTCAAAGAAGAACTCGACTTACGGATCAATGCATCTGCTACAACATTTGCCTTTCCTGGGTGATAAGTAATAGTCACATCATAGTCTTTGACAAGCTCTAACCACCGCCTCTGTCGCATATTGAGTTCTTTCTGAGAAAACAAATACTTTAAACTCTTGTGGTCCGTGAAAATTTCACACTTTTCGCCATATAAATAATGTCTCCAAATCTTCAGGGCGAAAACCATAGCTGCCAGCTCCAAATCATGCGTAGGATAATTCTTCTCGTAGTCCTTCAACTTGCAAGAAGCATAGGCTATAACCTTTTCACGTTGCATCAGCACTGCACCAAGACCTTTCTTCGACGCGTCAGTATAAACAACAAAGTCCTCTGAACCACTAGGCAATGCAAGTACCGGAGCTGTCGTCAATCTATCTTTCAACTCTTGAAATCAACTTTGGCAATCATTGGACCACTCAAACTTCACAGTCTTCCTCGTCAGATTGGTTAACGGCAGGGCAATCTTGGAGAAATCTGAAATAAAACGACGATAATAACCCGCCAAACCGAGAAAACTGCGTACCTCTGATACAGTGGTAGGAATAGGCCATTTCTGAACTGCCTCTATCTTCACTGGATCGACAGCTATACCATCCTTCGAAACAACATGGCCTAAGAAAGAAATCTGCTCCAACCAGAATTCACATTTCTTCAGCTTAGCATACAACCTCTTCTCTCTCAACAACTGAAGAACAACTCTGAGGTGCTCTGCATGAAGCTCTCTGGTCTTGGAATAGATCAATATGTCATCGATGAAAACAATGACAAAGCTATCCAAATAAGGCTTGAACACTCGGTTCATAAGATCCATGAAGACTGAAGGAGCATTAGTCAGACCAAAAGACATCACAAGGAACTCATAATGACCGTACCTGGTCCAAAACGCCGTCTTAGGGATATCAGACTCCCTAACCTTCAACTGATAATAGCCAGATCGCAGATCAATCTTCGAAAACACGGTAGCTCCTTGCAGCTGATCAAACAAGTCATCTATCCGTGGCAACGGATACTTATTCTTGATAGTCACTTTGTTGAGCTCTCTGTAATCAATACACAGCCGCAAAGACCCATCTTTCTTCTTGACGAAAAGAACCGGAGCTCCCCATGGCGAAGAACTCGGCCGAATGAAACCTTTATCCAAAAGATCCTGCAACTGCGCCTTCAACTCCTTCATCTCTGTAGGGGCCATTCTGTACGGAGCCTTGGAAATAGGAACCGTACCTGGAACTAGGTCAATCACAAACTCCACATCTCTGTCCGGCGGTAAACCCGGCACATCATCCTCAAAAACATAAGAGAACTCTCTCACAACATCAATATCATCAATATTCAACTTCACAATTCTATCCACATCCACAATCTAAGCCAAAAACCCATCACAACCTCTAAACAACAACTTCTTAGCCTCAAGAAACGAAATAAAAGGAAGGACCAGCGAAGTACCTGCACTGGCGAGCATACCTTCCCTATTGACATCATCTGCAAATTTCACCGTCTTAGCAACGCAATCAATCACTGCACGATAGGTTGATAGCCAATCCATGCCAAGTATAATATCAAATGCAACCATTGGAATAACAATCAAATCGGCATAAACCACTCGCTCATCAATTTGAACAGAGCACGCATACACAATAGATGTCGGGCACAACACATCCCCCGAAGGCAATACAACATTAAACTGGAGGGGAAGAACAGAAGGAACTATACCCAAAGATCTCAAAAATAGTTCAGACAAAAAAGAATGAGTAGCACCTGTATCAATCAATGTCGTAGCTACTCTGCCTGAAATTAAAATAGTGCTAGAGATCACAGAAGAATCATGGTTTATACCTTCCTTCGTCATGGTGAAGATGCGACCCTGCACCTTCTCTTTACTCGCTCCTCTTGGACAATCCTTGGCAATATGGCCTGCAGTGCCACATCGATAACAAGTATGAGTACCAAATCTGCACTCTCCCCGATGATGCCTACCACACTTGGGACACAATGGCTTCTCAAGATCAGATGGAACTGTCGGTGGTTTAGGACTCGGCTCTAACTTGCCTTTCCCCTTGAAACGATCCATTCCTCTTTGATTCGAACCCTGGCCTCTCTGAGCAATGGCCTGCTGCCTCGCCTGTCTTTCCCTGGCAATGTCTTTCTCATCTTGTTCGGCCAACAAGGCCTTAGCCACAATCTCTTTGAATGTCACCGCCTTCGACATATTGATGTCCCTTCTGATTTCTGCTCTAAGGCCTCGAATGAAATGAGCACCCTTGTCTTTGTCGTTGGAAGCAATGTATGGGGCAAACAGACAGCCCTCCTCGAACTTCAGAATATACTCATCAACATTCATACCTTCTTGTCGAAGCTCCAAGAACTCAGTCACCTTCCGTGCTCGAAGTGCATCTGGGAAGTACTTGTCATAAAAGAGATCAGTGAACTCTGGCCACTTCAATGTCGAAACATCCACACTAACTTTGGTAGCATTCCACCAAATGCGTGCAGCCTTGACCAACATGAACACTGCACAACTGATTCTGTCTTTGTCTTCGTAGTTGAGATGATCGAAAATTGCCTCAAGTGCCTTGATCCATTCTACGGCCACCAACGGATCGGTGCTTCCTGCAAATTCAGGCGGATCCATCCTCTTGAAAGCAGTAAAGATCCCATCGGTTCCCACTGCCTGAGCCACTTGGCCTCTACCCTGTCCTCTACCTTGGCCTGTACCTTGCATACGTAGCAACTGTTGGATCTGCTCACTATGGACCTTGGCTTGCTCTTTCAACAACTTGCCGAACTCATCGACAACTCTAGAGGAAGAACTATCCTCACCCTCTGCAGCCTTTCTCTTAGGAGGCATCTATTCCTACAATGTGCTCACACAATACAAATCAATAGATAACAATGAATAGATGTAGAAGAAGACATACCCGGACCGTTGAAAGTAGACGAAGTCATATGCATTGGTCCGAAGAACGGTGCTCTGATACCAGTAAATGTGACACCTCTGACCCATTTTATAAAATAACAGCGGAATTTAAAATTTTTCTTTAAAGGGAGGAAGGATTCAAAATATATTTCCAATATATATACCATCAAAAGAATATACATGATCCAAAAAGTGTTGCATCAAAATACAAAATATCATTTTGATCATGTATAACAAAATAATCTTCCACTTCCTTCCATCTCTATATGCATATGACCCCGGCTTCAATCAACGTCCTGGTTCGTCGCTCTTATCTGCATCACATGAAGAACTGAAATGAGTATAAAACTCAGTAATTGAAACTCTTACATAGCAATGTACATAGCATACTCTGTAAAACATGGCTTTAAAAACATTAAATATCATCAACTCTGAATCATGAATAACATAGCAATAATATAACAATAAGATGGTATTTCTCTTTTCTCTGTTGGATTGATATCTATATAGTATCTCTGTCTCTGTACCTATATCCCATCGATATAAATCGATAACTCTGAGGGATATAAGCATATGGTCGTTGATCAACTAATTGCATGCAATCTATGACTATGTATCTATCAATCCATAAATCATTTTAAACTCTCTTTGGGGCATTTAATCAAACACTTTGTAAACTCTTTTCTCTTGTATTCCCTTTTTCACAATTGAGACATTCAATTGTCTCAAATATACAATCAAGTAATTCAATACATAATATGGTTCAAATGGAAGGGAATAACATGTTAAAACCATTGAAACACAGTACATATACTATCATGTGAGCACAAGAATGAGATTCCACTTACAACCACTTGAAACCTTGATTCTATACTCTTGGTAGCAATCCTACAACAATAAACCATAATTTGAACCATCAATAACCCAATAATCCAACAACAATACCATAAAAGCCAAAGAATCAACACCATCACAAACTCATAACATCTCCAACACCAAAAACTAAGAAATAACCAAACCAAAAGCTTACCTTAGCTTCCTTGATCCCAAAATAATCTTTCTCTCAACACAAATAACTAACAAGAAGCTTGGATTAAAGAAAAAAAAGGAGAGAAATTGGAACCCGAGTCTCCCAAGAGAAGAAGAAACGAAAAGTGAGAAGGAAGAAATGAGGAAAAATGAGACCAACTCTTGCATTAAAACACTTAAAATCCGAAAACACGCTTTTGGTACTGAGCCCGGCGCTCGGGCGGTCGAAAATTACCGCTCGGGCGCCAATGATTCTGCCCGAAACCCAAATTTCCAGAAGTAGTGGCGCTCGGGCGGCCATATATTACCGCTCGGGCGCCACTCTGCGCACTGTCACGTTAAAGATCGCTTCAAAAACGCCTCTTTCCTTCCGAATTAGAAAAGGTTGTTAACTACAAAGTTGTAGCCCTATATCTTTCCTTGAATCTCTCCAAATTTTAGATCATTTGGAGGTCTGAGTAAAACGTTATGATAAATCTCCCAACATGTGTCACTGGAGGAACGACGAAACGCACGACACTCTTCGGGGCTCTTTAGGCTTACCTTCCACAATGATTTGAACAAAACTCAAAATAAGAAAGTTACACCTCAATGTCTTATCTAATCACTCCAATTTATCTCATACCAGTTGGCTCAACATACGAATTATCATGAATTTAATAGTAACGCCGCTACATTAGCACTACACATCATCTATAACCAACCATACTATAAATCCTAAATCGAAACTCTGAACATCCAAACTATACTTAAACTTGACCAAGTAGTCAATAAACTTACGAAATCTTAAACCGTACCGTACACCAGGCTTGGCTATTACACCCACGACTTCGGCCGTGATTTCTCGATTGTTTATCCAGATTATTCATCATAAGGCACGTTATGTACTTTCATTTCTGCATCTTGCACGCCATATACTGCTGTTGTGTGTACCATAGTTAGTAAAGATCATATCATACACGTTCGAGATGTGATACACGGTTTTTGCATGAAATTTGATCATATTTTTGTTTGTAAACTCACGTTTTTTTTGAATTTGGTGCAAGGGGCTGCGATCCTTGTGTGTTTAGGGGCTACCGGTGATGGCGAGATGTTGGCTTGGGGTTTAGTTTGGTTGTGGGATGCTTCTAGGGAGAGGCCGAGTCGAGGGTTCTGTGAGGTAGTCTCGGCTGGTTTTCTTCGCATAGTAGTGCAGCGGTCAATTGTGTGGGTTGGTATAGTTTAGAGGGGTTTTTAAGGGCCTAATGGTGAGTCTTAAGGTAGGACATGTGGTTAAATTAGAGAGGACCGAAAGGTTGTGTGTTTTTGGGAGATTAGTGTGCATGAGGTGGTGAAACATGAGAGGACCGAGAGTTTCACCAGGTTTTAGGAATTTCAACCGTGGGTTTGGGGGCCTAATGTCATTTTTTTTAGGACCTATTAAGTGTTTTTAAGATATGGTGAAAAGTTGAGAAAAATTCGGGTAAGTTTAATGTCGATTCGGGTTAAAACTGAGACCCCGATCCAAGTTTTAAAACAAATTGGTTAGGTTGTAAAATGGGCTCGAGTTTACGTATATGAATGCTTTTAAATATATTTTGGGACATTTTAAGGAGTTTGGTAAGTTTCGGGTCAATTTTAGAGGTCCAAGGGTAAAACGGTAATTTTTAGGTTTCCAGGGGCAAAATGGTCATTTTGCACCCGGAGTGAGGTTTTGGTCCTGACAACGCCCTGAGCACAAATATATGATATTTTAAAAGCTCATGCATCATTTTCATGATCTTTACGCAATTATGATAAATACGTTGCATGCTTGGTTTAAAGGAAAAGTTACGCATATGCATGTTTTTATTAAGTGATGAAAATGATGATATTTTTGAAGGATGGGAATTGGTTGTGACTGACAATATATATGTATACGATGACATGAGATATGATGAGCTGAGGCCCGGGCTCAGTGGGCGGGTAATGCTGTCGCTGATGTCCCCCGCCGCCGGGTACCATGGTTTTATAGATGGATCCATCGATAGAGCTGATACGAAAGTCACAACTAATGAACTGAATTCAAGTAAAAGAAAATGTTTAAGTTTATGATGACACGAGGAGCTGTTTTGACACGTATATGATGATATGAGATGACATGAGTTGACACGACATGATTTTATAAGACACGTTTACGTTATGCTTTTAAGTTCATGAAATATATGTTGAGTATGATATTTTTCACTGCTGTGTGCTATGTATATGTACTTGTTATTAACGATACAGGTGTGTTGAGTCTTTAGACTCACTATGCGTGTGTGATGCAGGTGAGCTTGTTATTGAGAGGACTGGAGGTGCTGAACACTGAGTAGACAGACCTGGTGAGGTGACACGACACGAGGACCACATGTTTTCCGCATTTTGTTTTTATGAGATTTGGGATGATATGAACATTTTTATATGCTGGTTTTGATACGTTGATGATTTTCACAATTTTTACTCGTTTATGTTTACGCACTATTTTTATTGTCAAATACTTAAGACATTTTTAAATGTTATTTCGAAAATGCGAGCTTTTATTAAAAAAAATATTTTCGCACTTTTAAAATTAGTAGATGTTTCAGTTGGTATCAGAGCAAGGGTCCTGTATAGGGTTGTGCCACCGCCAGCTTCTGTCGCTCAGTATTCAAGCATCAAGTCTGTAAGCTTTTATGATTTAAATGTTTTAATGATTTTAATGCTATCACCTGCATGTTTACATGATATATGATTTACGGTACATGTTTATCTGTCTTTATGTTTTAAGATTAGATGCTTTGAAATTTTTATGCGTGTTACGACATGAAATGAGAAATTATATGATTTTCATGCCTGTTGGTTTTATGGTGGAATTGGGAATGATTAAGATTATGGCTAATTGGGCGTAGTGAAAGGTTGTGAATGAATTGATTATGTTAATTTTTGGGTTAGTAGTACTGATGTTCTACTTATGGGTCATAAGTTAAACTTGACAATTATGAATGCTTTTGGGAGTTGTAGATTTTGTTACATAAAAAAATTACCGATGGTTCGTGGGTGTTAATTGAGTTAATTTTTAGGATTCCATGTAAGGATTAATGATTCGAAGACTACGATGATTTTTGGAAGTATAAAGCGTAGAGTTTATTTAGGATGCATGTTTTACCTAGTTGAGTTTAAGGATTGAATTGCACGAATTAAGAACTTTTAGGACTTAATTGCAATAACCAATAATTTGAGGACCTAAGTGCAAAAATAAAATTTTAAGGGAATATTTTCAAATTTATCGAATTTTGGGATCAAATTTTGTATTTTGAGAATTTCAAGATTTAATGAGGCCAAGTCGAAAATTTTATATAAAAAATAATAATAATAAAAAATAAAAATTTCGAGTAGTTATAGGGCCAAAATTGTAATATTCGAGAACTTTAAAGGCAAAATTGCAAAGTCCGAAATTTTGAGGATTAAATACGAACTTTTGAGGAACACTTGGGATTTTAAGTATTTATAGAAATGTAAGGCGGGTTATGGAAATTAATTTTGGGTTTAATAAACTTAAGGCTATTGAACTTTATGATACGGAAAACCTATAAAATGAAATTAGGAACACCAAGGGCTTATGGATAATTGTGGAATTTTCGATATTAAGGACAAATTGGATAATATTCGAGGAAAGTAAGAATTAATTTTACAATTCTTGAGAAATTTGGGGACTTAGTTAGCAGTAAGTGAGAATTGAATGGTTTAAATGATATGAATTTTCGGTGATTTAGGTTTGAAGGAAATTTAGAACTTTTAGATAACTGGGTTATAATGTTATAGGGAATGTTAATCAAGAACATTGTAGGATGAATCAATCTCGGGTTTGAAAATTTAAGCGTTAGTAAATTAATATTGTGGCAAATCAAGAATTTAAAGTGATGACGATTTAAGGTAAAGTTGATCAATTAGTTAAGTTATAAGATTAGACAGTAAGTTAACTTATTTTTGGGAGCTTAAAGTTTGATGTATCATAAGTTTTAGTCATGATCTTATCAGTTAAGATTATACCTTGTGGGAATTCAAATTTTTTCTAGAAAGTTGGGTATGATTGATGATTAGGTTATTTGATAGATGCATGTAAGAAGACACCTTGTCTTGAGAAATTTTTTGTAAGTCATAATGAAACTTGGGAATAAGTGAATATGTGTATTGGAATTATGTGGGGACCCGGACGCTAATCATCTTCTTAATCATCTTTAAGATTTAATTATCAATTAAGATACACAGGGTCTAAAATTTTTGCTTCTTTTTTTTAAAAAATGTAAGTGCGGAACGTAATGGAATTTAACTAATATACATCTCAGTATAAAAGTACAATAATGTACAATACTTATTCAAACTAGTCTAAGGTTCAACTACTAAATTTCAAGAATTAAACCAAGTCTACAATAAGTCCGGAATCACCACTCTAACTCATCTTCTCTCATCATCTTCTTGACCCCGATCCTGCCCCACCTGTTGTCATGCACACATACAAAACAAGACAACAGCCGGATACTCCGGTGAGAATAAATCCCAGTATAAAACATGGTAGACATGCATGTACACAATATAAATCATAAAGCATACTATCATGCATAAAATCAACAACAATAGGTTTCATAGTCTATGAAACTAAATCAAATAAGCATGCAGTAACAATGGGTTCCATAATCTCTGAAACCAAAATAAAATAAGCATGCAACTCGATTCAATTCATATCTTGACTCAACTCAACTCTAAATCTAGGGATCCCGGTGTGAATTAGACGTCACTGTTTGTCACCTACCCTCCCAATCGGGGTAACGGTACGTCTTATTCCTAGACTTCGGTCCTGTCTGTATCGAATGTCTACAATCGGAGGAAGTCTGCTCCTATGCGTCGATACCACCGAACGTCTAGTTTGGCAAGTCTGCCAATGACTCCTATCTCAATGCTTGAATATAAATCTATAAACAAGACATAATCATAATCAAATATAAATAACAAATCTAGTATGTTATATAGGGAAACTCCAACCAAGTCTGATTCGAGTCGTATCTCCCGAATTCACATGAATTATACCTTTCTTGTCGTTGGAATAATTCGAAGTCTCGAAGTAGGGATATCGAACCTGTCAATCCAAATCTGAAATGACAATGTTGAGATGCACAATATCAAACCACAACTCAAACTAATACTAGTACGGTTCATTATCAAATCTTGATACAATTCGACGGTATAACGGCATAGTTTCTCGATACCGATCAATTCAAATCTCAACATATATATCCTCAATTCATAGTCAATACCATAACCATTTCAAACTCTGAAAATCTGCATTCTCTGCACATATATGCTGGAATTTCTTAACAATTGTATATGACATCCGATAATCGATCCGTTTACGATTATACGACGTCTATGATCTCAAGAACATATAATCACAAACATATCTGAATTTCCTCCACATGTCAACTTCAAAACATGCTGAAAAGATATAGAAAGTATACCCTTTTGAAGCCCTTGTCAAGAGGAATAAGAATCTCAACTTGGATTAAAGTTTGGATGGCTAAATCTTGCACAAGCTCAATTCTAAAATGAAAGAAGCCTTTCACCTCTTTTTGGAATAACTCTCGGTTCTCTCCTCAGGAAATGAAGAAGAATGACTCAGCCCAAGTGGATATATATATATGCCATGTGTCAACATAAGAATCAAGGGTGGCTTTCTCGCACAGGGTACCGCGGGTGCGCTCCGTCTAGACCAAGGGTGCGCTTAATCTTCGGCACCACTTTTCATTTTCCAACATTCGACGACCGCGGGTGCGGTGTCTTGTGGACCGCAGGTGCGGTCTTGGTTATGTAAAAACGTTCAACTCTCTGTCCATCTACCGCGGGTGCGGTCCTTTCCTTACCGCGGGTGTGGTCTATATCTCATGCAACACTTCATAATCTCATTTAGTGCCTCTCATTACATGTCATGCATACTCATATCTTCCGAATATCACATCAATGAAGACTAATAAATCTCAAGTCTTACATTTCTCCCCTTCTTAGATCTGAGTTCGTCCTCGAACTCGCAAGTAATCAATTCAGACATATCAGAAGGAATTTATACAGAGTTTAAATCAGAAACTCATCTCAATGAATCCATTCTGAAATCTTAATCTCATGACAAGTTCTGTTTTTCGGATAGTCTCTTTGATGCCCTATCAACTTACTGTATTTTCAATAATAGAATAGTCTTTATTCTGAAATATCTTTCTTGTACGGATCTGTGATTCTAAATTGGAATAATAATTCAAGAGCAAAATATCATAATACCCTTCGAAATAACTCTGACAGAATCAATCTCACCATACTGGCTATACAACATCCGTATATATCAATCAACGGCTCATACCAAATCAATATCATCAGCTGTTATCAAATCTGTTTATCCCAGTCAAGGATATATTAAATCTTCGGCCCCAAATACCAATCGTCACCATCCGACGTCGGCATATTAAGTCTGTCTGGTCTGAGCTATCTTCATTCTCTTATGAATTAGCTACATTTTCTTTGTCATATCTTTGACCGTATCAAATCTTATCTCAGGTATCTCCGAGATATTATTCTTATACCAAAGAAATCTGCAGTACTCACTGTACAATGTATCGTCTGTAACTATTTCATTATCCATCTGGTTATCTGATAACTATGATCATACAATAATTCACACAGCGATAATATGTCATATCAACTGGTGCTAGCATCCAGCACTGCCACTCCCTGGATATCTCTCAATATCCGGATAGTACACTCTGGCTATCTGTCAGTCGGTGGATAATATATGAATGAGTTCATGGTATATTCTGCCACAATTACAAACTCAATCAAAATCCAAAATCTGATATAATCAACTCCCACATTCTGATCAATCTGACCATTTCTTTGACATCGATCTTTGTCATCTGGTCATGTTTGTACGTCATCTTGTACAAACTAATAGATATAGATTGAACAATCTGTCAATCACAATCATATCATATCACAACCTGGAAAGT
Organism: Primulina tabacum; assembly: GCF_025594145.1. NCBI lineage: Eukaryota > Viridiplantae > Streptophyta > Magnoliopsida > Lamiales > Gesneriaceae > Primulina > Primulina tabacum. The sequence goes on from NC_134558.1 coordinate 15,481,666, forward strand.
ATTATAGTGATCTCATTACGAAATTCATCGAATTATACTCCCCATGTCTAGTCAGAAATATACCAATTCTGTAATAACTCTTCTGATTTCTATCTTTCTATCTTCATTTATTGGCGATTCAGACAATTCAGTACAAATTTTGCCAACATTTCAGTACAAATTCTGTCACAACTGATTTAATCTGTTTATGTCAAAACTATCTGTTCGAATATCATACATTCTCAGTCACCAAAATGAAAACTGAATCCACTACGGTGCGTTTCGGACACTACCTATCATTTCAGATTCGAACTATTTGGTACAAACAAATCAGTTAATAATATAAATTAAAAAATACTTACCTGATATTCGGTTCTGACTATCGATATCAAATTCTGTCGTGCAAATATGACACATTTGACATCATACGATAATCATTCTCACACAGTCAAAATCACATATGTGCCACTCTGATCGATGCTCTGCTCTGATTATCGAATTTAAGCTCTGAACATTCTGGTTAAATCTCTGACCTGCCGAAATTCTCGAATTCAGCTCTGATTCGGTTTGAATAATCTGTATCAAACACTGACTCAGAATAACAATATTATCAAATCAGATTCACAATATCACTAATCTATACTGATCTAGTGAGTTCAGTAAACTCATAAAACGGCAATTTCTGACAATATCGTCAATTCTGACTAATCAATCACGTCTTCATGTCGTTCTGATCGACTGCTATATACCATCTGCAAATATAATATGCCCTCAAACAATATAAGCTGTCTCAAATATTGTTTTAGAACAATAACAATACTCAAGCAGATCCAAAACAACAATCGTATAAGATAATCTGCCAACTCAGATAAAAAATAAATTTATGACATTTCTGAAATTTCTGATCTTTCTGATATCGGTATCGTTCTCAGTCACTGATAATAATCTCAACGGTGTCAAAATCAATCGATATATTGGCTTCAGATATCGTTTATTCTGAATACAATCTGTTTCAAGCAAGATTCTTATATGAATAATTTCTGTATACAATAATCACAATTCTCAGAGTATCCAATACAATCTTCATATATTTAATTCAATCAATCAGATGCTGCAAATATATCAAAATATCATAGATACAACGAGCATGAAATTATCAGAATATATCTGAACATACTGAAATATGCCACAGAGAAACACTAAATCAAATGTAACTCCTGGCCGGTACTCTTCTACTGCTCTTTCAATTATTTCAATTCATTCAGTGACATTATGTACATTCAATATCATTCTGTACTGAATTCTAAAACACAAACAGTACCTGGTATCAATTCAATTCTGAAATCTATCTTCCTGATATAAAGCAAATCCAAAATCTTATCTAGGAAGACGTCAACTAACTCGTATATCACTTGGCAAATCTGCCAATACTAGGCTCGATTTCAGCATGTCTACTGAATACATAAGGATACCACCTGCTCCTTTCTGTATCAATCGAGTCATAAATAATACAGATATCAAAGGAATTCTAGATCTAGAATCCTTACCGTGGAATTTCTACTCATCAGCCCTATCTGGTCTGAATCTTATATTTTTCTGGAAGGAATCTACAATAGTTCTGTACTTGTTCAGCATATTAATATCAATAATACGGTCAAATCAGAAACACAAGTACATCATAATCTAACTCGACCTCATTCTCATCTTACTGTAGTATACAATATTTCACAGAAATCTCTGATATCAATCTTTCTTTCCCAAAAAGTAAGGGAATCAATACTACAGTACAATCAGACTCAACAGATACAGCATATCTCAATGTAACTCAGTCAAAGATAATCGTAGGAAATGCATTAGTATATATCAATACCTATGCAATATACTCATAAAAGAACAGTACCTGCCACTCTATCATTAGGTGTGTCCGGTGTCTGTTCCTCGGTCTTCTGCTCCCTAAAATCTTCGGGAACTCCTCTGAGGACAAACTCTCACAAAGTGTCCCGGCTGTCTACAATTATGGCGACTACCAGTCACTCCCTGGCATTGTTCTGTGGGATGTCTCCCTCCGCAAGTTCTGCAATATACTTCAGTATAACTCGGGCTGGAACCACTGGAGCTAGACGAACCACTTAGTCCGCTTCCTAACTTCTTAAACTGTTTCTTTCGAGTTTTCAGCAAATCTTGCTTTCCACTCGTACTGCCTTTATCAAGTCTAAGAGGGAGTTGTTGTGTTTGGAGTGGAATCACATCCAATCTTTCTCGTTGTCGAATCAGACTCACCTCAGCTCTCTTTGCCCTACACAAAGTATCAGCAAAATGGTAAGGTCGCTGCATATTTATCAATGCAACTATCTCTCAATTCAATCTTTTGATGAACTGTTCAGCTATAGCTTCATCATTTCCAGCCATCTGAGGAACAAAACGCAGTAGAGTAGACAATTTAGCAACATATTCTTCAATATTCAGTTGGCCTTGTCTCAAATTCTCAAACTCTGCTCTTTTATCCTCCCATTACGAAACTGAGAAAAATCTTCGATAGAATTCAGCTTTGAAGACTTCCCACGTGATCACAGCACTACGTTGTTCTAATATTCCTTTGATTGTAATCCACCCACTTCTGGCAGCCTCTCGTAACTGGTTGGGCATCAATTTAATTCTCTGTTCATCTGAATACTTAAGCAAATCAAAAAACAGTGCTATGTCATCTAACAAATTCTGACACTCTTCAGACATCTCAGTACCCCTCAAAATCGGCGGTTGAAACGACTGAAATTTCTTCAACTGTATTTCCATCTGAGTTTCTGATATATCTATCTGTTCAACCGAAGTACTGCCCCGTTCTGAAATTCTTCTAGGAGGCATATTTGATTACCAAAACCATTAGTAACCCAAATACTACAACCCTGTTCCGTTCTTTCTCGGATCATCCTACTGCTGATCATGAATCAGATCTGATTCATACTCAATAATACATAATACCAACTCAAATCGGATAATAAGGTAAATATGTATTTCAAAGCAGTAAATCATAGTATCATGCTAGCATACATAATGTAAATCAACATTAAAATAAATCTCATGCTAGCAATCACATGCAAGGAAAGAAAACTCAATCTATCTACCCCGCTCATTCTCTTCTATCTCCATCTAAAGGATCTATCGCTCTGATACCACCTGTTGTGGGGACCCGGACGCTAATCATCTTTGGGATTTAATTATCAATTAAGATACACAGGGTCTAAAATTTTTGCTTCTTTTTTTTTTTAAATGTAAGTGCGGAACGTAATGTAATTTAACTAATATACATCTCAGTATAAAAGTACAATAATGTACAATATTATTCAAACTAGTCTAAGGTTCAACTACTAAATTTCAAGTATTAAACCAAGTCTACAATAAGTCCGGAATCACCACTCTAGCTCATTTCTCTCATCATCTTCTTGACCCCGATCCTGCCCCACCTGTTGTCATGCACACATACAAAACAAGACAACAGCCGGATACTCCGGTGAGAATAAATCCCAGTATAAAACATGGTAGACATGCATGTACACAATATAAATCATAAAGCATACTATCATGCATAAAATCAACAACAATAGGTTTCATAGTCTATGAAACTAAATCAAATAAGCATGCAGTAACAATGGGTTCCATAATCTCTGAAACCAAAATAAAATAAGCATGCAACTCGATTCAATTCATATCTTGACTCAACTCAACTCTAAATCTAGGGATCCCGGTGTGAATAAGACGTCACTGTTTGTCACCTACCCTCCCAATCGGGGTAACGGTACGTCTTATTCCTAGACTTCGGTCCTGTCTGTATCGAATGTCTACAATCGGAGGAAGTCTGCTCCTATGCGTCGATACCACCGAACGTCTAGTTTGGCAAGTCTGCCAATGACTCCTATCTCAATGCTTGAATATAAATCTATAAACAAGACATAATCATAATCAAATATAAATAACAAATCTAGTATGTGATATAGGAAAACTCCAACCAAGTCTGATTCGAGTCGTATCTCCCGAATTCACATGAATTATACCTTTCTTGTCGTTGGAATAATTCGAAGTCTCGAAGTAGGGATATCGAACCTGTCAATCCAAATCTGAAATGACAATGTTGAGATGCACAATATCAAACCACAACTCAAACTAATACTAGTACGGTTCAATATCAAATCTTGATACAATTCGACGGTATAACGACATAGTTTCTCGATACCGATCAATTCAAATCTCAACATATATATCCTCAATTCATAGTCAATACCATAACCATTTCAAACTCTGAAAATCTGCATAATCTCATGCACATATATGCTGGAATTTCATAACAATTGTATATGACATCCGATAATCGATCCGTTTACGATTATACGACGTCTATGATCTCAAGAACATATAATCACAAACATATCTGAATTTCCTCCACATGTCAACTTCAAAACATGCTGAAAAGATATATAAAGTATACCCTTTTGAAGCCCTTGTCAAGAGTAACAAGAATCTCAACTTGGATTAAAGTTTGGATGGCTAAATCTTGCACAAGCTCAATTCTAAAATGAAAGAAGCCTTTCACCTCTTTTTGGAATAACTCTCGGTTCTCTCCTCAGGAAATGAAGAAGAATGACTCAGCCCAAGTGGATATATATATGCCATGTGTCAACATAAGAATCAAGGGTGGCTTTCTCGCACAGGATACCGCGGGTGCGCTCCGTCTAGACCGCGGGTGTGCTTAATCTTCGACACCACTTTTCATTTTCCAACATTCGACGACCGCGGGTGCGGTGTCTTGTGGACCGCAGGTGCGGTCTTGGTTCTGTAAAAACGTTCAACTCTCTGTCCATCTACCGCGGGTGCGGTCCTTTCCTTACCGCAGGTGCGGTCTATATCTCATGCAACACTTCATAATCTCATTTAGTGCCTCTCATTACATGTCATGCATACTCATATCTTCCGAATATCACATCAATGAAGACTAATAAATCTCAAGCCTTACAAATTATGTTATCCAACACTATTTGGGTTGCGTAAGTTTGAATTTCAAATTTAGGGGATATGTGTTCATACGAAAATTTTGAGTGAAATAAAAGCAAAAAGGAATTAGTTTTATTCAACATAAGTTATCAATGGACGAATGTTAAGATTTTTATCGAGTAAGAAATTTAAAACCTTGATATGGAGATTCTGGAACTCTACGGGTTATAAGTGAAGTTGATTTATTAAAATTATTCCAAGGCTACCATCGGATGACTTAATAAGTTTTATACGCTAGTACTAATTAAGCATTAGGGATACCTAAGAATGTGACATTTGTTCCAACGAGGAAAGTCCAAGGGTCTTAGCCCTCAACTTTTTTGCAAATGGGAAGATAATAGTTTAAGCATGTAATTGGTGCTAGAATGATTTTATTATTTAGGTAGAAGATCAGTATCGTATGTTTTGGGTTTTATGGATTAACACTACTCGAATTTAAGATTTGCAACAACATTATGTTGGGATGTACTTCTAAATAGTTAAGTTATGTAAGTTTGGTGTGGTAAGATAAAGATTGGATTCAAGGATCTTATGCTAATATTATTATGAGTATTATATAAGGTTTAGCTTTTAAGTGTTTTACCCAGTATAGAAGTCGATTAGAAAATTTTGATGCTAAGATCTCCTAAATCGAACTGCATGAATGTCAATACATGGATTTGAAGCTTTAACATATCTTGGGTTCAATAAATTTAAGAAAAGATGCTGTTAAGATTTCAATATTGGAATATAATAGGTCAATGAACATCTTGGGTATAATATAAGCAAGTAAGACGCAATAAAATTCGGACTGCCATTTCTAATATTGGGAAGTTTAAGAAAAGTTGAAATTCGAGGTTATAGAAAATAGAACTAAGTTACCATAAGTTGTTTTAAGTAGCGATCCGCAAAAGAGAATTTAGGTAGGCAAATTTAATTAAGATTGAGGACACGTAAGAGCAGTTTAAAACTTATTTTATCAGAGTAGCGCAGCGGAAGCGTATATTATTGAAATACGAGAATTAAGAGTCTTAAATTTTTGTGTATCGAGGATAAGCGAATTTCGGTGACGAAATTCAATTTAAGGGGGGAAGATTGTAACGTCCCGAAAATCTGAAAGTCCACGTGAACCACGTGCATTTAAATTATTAATTTTCTTTGGTATTTTATTAAATTATTTTAAAGCATTAAATGCATGTTTATTTTATTAATTTGTGTTTAATTATTTTATGTATTTTATGCATAATTCATGTATGATAGAATTTAATTCATGAAATTCATGCATTAGGATTTCTAGGTCCATTTCACGATCGAAGAGAAACGGAAACCGGAGAATTTTCAGGAAAGTCATTTTTTTTACACGAGTTATTTTTATAAATTAATTTAAAGCATTCTTAGAGTATTTGTCGAAAAATGGGAATTTTTGGGTATTTTACCCGCATGATTTTTATTTTTAAACGGTATGCGAATTTTATCGAATCGGGAGACGTTTCGAGGTTTCGACTATTATTTTAAAAGAACTTTCCAACACAAAATATTTTCAGAGATATATTTGAATTTAACGAGCCAACTTTTAAACTCATTAGACTTTAATATTATTATAATCCTTTAATTAGGAAGATTAGAGCCCATTAATCTTTCAATTAGTATGGCATTTAACTCTATTCAATCCTTTTATCTCCCGTAACCCCCATGACCGATATTCAACTATTTCTTTCAACACACACACCCTTCGATTTCATCACCTTAGCAGCTGAAGGAATCGGCTACCCCCTCCACTCACATTTACACGCGTGATACTACTGCTGCAAGAATTCGGTGACTCCCTTTTCAACTTCAAACAAGAAACCCACGACTTCGGCCGTGATTCCTCGATTGTTTATCCAGATTATTCATCATAAGGCACGTTATGTACTTTCATTTCTGCATCTTGCACGCCATATACTGCTGTTGTGTGTACCATAGTTAGTAAAGATCATATCATACACGTTCGAGATGTGATACACGGTTTTTGCATGAAATTTGATCATATTTTTGTTTGTAAACTCACGTTTTTTTTGAATTTGGTGCAAGGGGCTGCGATCCTTGTGTGTTTAGGGGCTACCGGTGATGGCGAGATGTTGGCTTGGGGTTTAGTTTGGTTGTGGGATGCTTGGAGAGGCCGAGTCGAGGGTTCTGTGAGGTAGTCTCGGCTGGTTTTCTTCGCATAGTAGTGCAGCGGTCAATTGTGTGGGTTGGTATAGTTTAGAGGGGTTTTTAAGGGCCTAATGGTGAGTCTTAAGGTAGGACATGTGGTTAAATTAGAGAGGACCGAAAGGTTGTGTGTTTTTGGGAGATTAGTGTGCATGAGGTGGTGAAACATGAGAGGACCGAGAGTTTCACCAGGTTTTGGGAATTTCAACCGTGGGTTTGGGGGCTAATGTCATTTTTTTTAGGACCTATTAAGTGTTTTTAAGATATGGGGAAAAGTTGAGAAAAATTCGGTTAAGTTTAATGTCGATTCAGTTAAAACTGAGACCCCGATCCAAGTTTTAAAACGAATTGGTTAGGTTGTAAAATGGGCTCGAGTTTACGTCTATGAATGCTTTTAAATATATTTTGTGACATTTTAAGGAGTTTGGTAAGTTTCAGGGTCAATTTTAGAGGTCCAAGGGTAAAACGGTAATTTTTGGGTTTCTAGGGGCAAAATGATCATTTTGCACCTGGAGTGAGGTTTTGGTCCTGACAACGCCCTGAGCACAAATATATGATATTTTAAAAGCTCATGCATCATTTTCATGATCTTTACGCAATTATGATAAATACGTTACATGCTTGGTTTAAAGGAAATGTTAGGCATATGCATGTTTTTATTAAGTGATGAAAATGATGATATTTTTGAAGGATGTGAATTGGTTGTGACTGACGATGTATATGTATACGATGACATGAGATATGATGAGCTGAGGCCCTGGCTCAGTGGGCGGGTAATGCTGTCGCTGATGTCCCCCGCCGCCGGGTACCATGGTTTTATAGATGGATCCATCGATAGAGCTGATACTGATAGAGCTGATACGAAAGTCACAACTAATGAACTGAATTCAAGTAAAAGAAAATGTTTAAGTTTATGATGACACGATGAGCTGTTTTGACACGTATAGGATGATATGAGATGACATGAGTTGACACGACATTATTTTATAAGACACGTTTACGTTATGCTTTTAAGTTCAGGAAATATATGTTGAGTATGATATTTTTCACTGCTGTGTGCTATGTATATGTACTTGTTATTAACGATACAGGTGTGTTGAGTCTTTAGACTCACTATACGTGTGTGATGCAGGTGAGCTTGTTATTGAGAGGACTGGAGGTGCTGAACACTGAGTAGACAGACCTGGTGGGGTGACACGACCCAAGGACCACATGTTTTCCGCATTTTGTTTTTATGAGATTTGGGATGATATGAACATTTTTATATGCTGGTTTTGATACGCTGATGATTTTCACAATTTTTACTCATTTATGTTTATGCACTATTTTTATTGTCAAATACTTAAGACATTTTTAAATGTTATTTCGAAAATACGAGCTTTTATTAAAAAAAATATTTTCGCATTTTAAAATTAGTAGATGTTTCAACATGTCAGTTTCGTTCGGGTCTGACCTGGCAGCTCTTGGCCAGGTCTACTTGTAGGCCATTTATTACAACAAAATGGTTTTAATACAGATTTCTGTCCACCAGCGCATCTGGTGTGGTGACATGTTTGATTTACTTATTTTTTCTGTCCACGAGCGCATCTAATGTGATGAAATATTTAACTAAATAATTTATTTAAAATAACTTATAAGTTGGATGTAATGACTCAAATTGCTATCAATATCATATAATTTTATGTGTCAAACACCTCATAGTACCCACCCACGGTATTGACCAGGTCTGATTCCCTGGATGCGCATTTCGTCCTAATTTTTCCCATTTTGAATTCTAACAGAGCACCAAGCTAAGCTAATCGTATTGCAGCAAGCCTCTGCTTGACTTATTCACAGAAATCTTGAGTCCCGTATGAATTCCTTTCGCACAAGAGTATACACACAGGAATATATGCAAGCACCTCAAGAATTTGTAATCGCATTGCAGCGGCGGCTAGGCATTTGTTGAACCATGTTTCAATCCCCAGAGCTAGGAAGATTACCATAATCAAGTTCAGCAACACAATGACGAATTAACCGAAGTTGAGCTACACACTTGCAGCCACACTAACATAAAGCAGCCAAGATTGATCATGACCTGAAGAAAATGAAGTGACAGAAGTTAGGACCTCATTAATTTTACATATACACGAGTGCACTGCAATGACTAAGTTATAGGGCTTAAGCCAAAAGGGGTTAACTGCATCAAACTTGCTAACAAAGTCGATCACCAAAGATTATTTCATTCCCTGTATTCATCCACTAATCTAGATTTTACCAGGTATTCCAGTCCCCCTCGAACTTTAACCTTTAGGACCTATACCTGTCTCAAAGCAACTCGGCATTATCAAATTTCAACCAAAATAACTCAAACAGATCACCAACAAGAAAAAGAACATAATCCTCAACCAAAAGAACCAAGAAACAATAATTCTAAACATCACCGGTACATAAATTATATCAAACAAAATGTTAAAGCTGGATTATCATAAAACATAAATTATATCAAACAAAATGTTAAAGCTGGATTATCATAAAACAAATAACCAGTCACATTACATTTAGCAACCAAATACAATTACATGATATAGATAGAAATTTGATCCCTCCTCCCAATAAAAATCTAACAACACTCCACAACTTCCAACATATGCTACCTAAAGATCATCATCCATCCTCAAATACTCCCCCATATCGGCATGCCTATGCACCAAAATCCCATAAGGGTCCATCTTCCGACGATCCACCGTGCTCTGACGCATCACCGAATCTCAGCGGCACATCCACATGGAAAACACCACCCCATCATTCACCTGAATATTCTCCGTAATACTCCTCACCCCGCCTTTCAACACACCGTTCCCGTACAGAAAACTCATTTCAGAAGTGGGTTTCAACCAAACCTTGTGCTTTGCATTCGCAGCCAAAAGATTCAAACTTTGGATCGTGACGTGAAAATTCCCCGTTTTCGTGAATTTACCGATCTGGGTTTCAAGGGAGATTACATATTTACGCTTGAAATTGGTGGCACGCTTGACCAGAGATTCTGATACGTAGTACACCAGGTATTTTTGGAGGCGGAAGCAGTAGCGGCCGGGGTTTCAGTCCAGTCCTTCGTGCGATTGATACTCTAAAACGATGTTTTTGAGGTTTCCGCCGACGAACTTGTGAAGTTTGTTGAAGACTCGGGTGGTCCGGGGCTACTGTCAGAACATGAAAAATTAAATACAAAATTTTATTAAAATAAATTCATCGGTACGAGTTGAAAATGATATATAGGCTGGAAACCAATAATCTCCATGTGTGCGAAAGCTACTAAGAAAAAATTTGGTAAAACAATATCACGTATCAGATTCACTTTGATTCTAAGTCTCAGATGGTATTAGAGTCATGGAAATAGTTTGGATAATAATTTAGCACTTTTATTCAAATGAATATTTTTTGTATGAAAGAAACTGTTTGAATGAAGAATATGATTTACCTAAAAATTTAGATTTATTAAATAAATGGACTATTCCTAAGATATAATCTAAAATGATCTATAAGTTAGTAACTTTTGAAAGATTTGGTTTTAAACAAGTAGTTAAAACTACAAAATCATTAGTATCTCTTCATAATAATGAAATTGTTATTAAATTGTTAAATAATAAAGATATCTTGCCTTATATGAAAAATTATAGATTCATGCATATATGTTTAATTCAAATTGCTTTTAGACCTTTAACTTTAGAAGGACTACCAAAAAGCTTCATAACAGCTTTAAGAGATGGTAGAAATTTGAATTGGAAACAATCCCTCGTGGGAATAATTCAATCTAATCTGGCACATGGTCCAGTATATTTTGATGTTTATCCAAATTTATCTTTATCTTTGACTGATATTAATATATTAGATTTTTTAACATTAAATGTTAAAACTCATGGTTATAATTATACTCCTAGTACAGAAGTAATATGTATATGTTATCGTATTTATTATAAACCATTATTTACACTGAATCCTATGTGTAAAAGAATAGATAAAAAATTAAATGAAACCATTCTCATAGAAACTAATTTTAATAGATCTAATATTACAACCCGTAGATCTATAAAATGTGAATAAATTGAATTTCGGGAAAACTGGATAATTGAACAAGTTGTTTCTAGAAATCCTATAATAAATAGAGATTTACAACAAGTTATACAGAATAATGAAGGATTTGTTCAAATACAGTTTAATAATGAACAAAGAAGATTATTGCCATCTTCTATCAATGTTAGATCAAAATCTAGTCATTCTTTTATTTCACCTTTAGATTATATAGCGGATGTTTCTCAAACTTCTAGAGCTTCAACTTTTCAGATAAGAGAAGATGAATTATTCATAAATCAAAACAATATTGTTCATAAAAGTAACTTTCAAAAAGTTAGAGAAACTGATACAGTTTCAGATATGAATTTTAGTATTTAATGGATAGTAAATCAAAAATTGATTTTACTAAAGGATCTCTTGCTAGAGCAAAGATCAATGCAGAATTTTATTTACCCAATTGAGAATCTTTCAGAAATTGGTACTTTAAAAGTTTTTTTGAAGATGAGTTTGATTATATAGTTTCAGAATTTTATAAATGTTGTGAAAACCAGAATAAATTGATTCATTTTATTCCTTGATTTTTTAAAACTTTTATTATCGATTATATTTCTATTCTAGAAGAAATTATAAACTTTCTTCTGGACAGATTCAAAAATCTGTTTATCCTCCTCAACAATCTTTTATTATAGAAAAAATAATAAAATTTTAAATTTTACTGCTTTTTCAAAATTATTTGAGAACGATATGTTACAAATAAATTTCAAATATATTAATTAGATAATTGAAAAAAAAAATTATACAAATTTGTATCTTATGATAATAGGAGAAGAAATAGTTTCTCTTAAGGATCGTATTGATAAAATAATTTTAGCTATTATTCAAATTAAACCAGATGTTCATCTACAGTCTAAAGAAGAAACTAATATTGTTTCTATTGCAACTTCTTCTCTTCAATCCCCTCCAGATATAAAAGATTTTAAATTTAAATCTTCTGTTTATGATATAGAAAAATTATTAGAAGAAAAATTTAAAAATCTTAATTTAAACACTCTTAATGAAGAGTTTGAAGAATTTGATAATACTAAAAATTATTCTGATGAAGAAATTAATAAAATCAAATGGGCAGATAGACCTACCCAAAATAAATATTATTATAATAAACCTACTCCCATGGATGTTCTTATAGAAGAACAAAAATATATATTTGCTAATAGTTATAATGGGAAAAAGTATTTATGAATGGAATATTGATGGTTTTAGTGATAAGCAAATTTATAATACTGCTCATAGAACTCTTATGTATAGTACTGTGTGTAAAACTTCAGGCAATAATGATAAAAATATTGCTAAGATGATTATATTAGGTTTTACTGGTCAACTTAAAGGTTGGTGGGATAATTATTTAAATCAATCTCAAAAAGAAGATATTATAAATTCAATAAAAATTGAGAATAATATTCAATCAGAAAATGTAGTTTATTCATTAATAATGACAATGATTGTACATTTTACTGGTAAATTTACTGATGATAGTGAAAAGATTCGTACTTTATTAAGTAATCTAAAATGTAAAACACTTACTGATTTTAGATGGTATAAAGATACCTTTTTATCTCGTATTTATGAGATACCAGATTGTAATAATAGTTTCTGGAAAGCCAAATTCATAGATGGTTTACCTTTTCTATTTGTTGAAAGAATTAGAAAAGTATTAAGAAAAGATGAAATTAATATTCCATATGAAAATTATATTTATGAAAATTTAATTAATATTTGTATTAAAGAGGGTTTAGCTCTCTGTAATAAATTAAAATTAAATAATCAAATTAAAAGACAGAATTTACTTGAGAAAAAAACAATTAGGTAAATTTTGTGATCAATTTGGTATGGACTTACCTAGTAAAGGTAAGAAGAAAATTAAGGAAAAAGAAGAAAAACTTTATAGAAAGAAAAGACATTTGTCTGATAGACAAAGAGATAAAAAGAATAAAAGAAAAGAAAGCCGTAATTTACGGAAAGCAGATAACTATAAAACCAAAAATAAATTAATAATTTGTAGAAAATATAAAAAGCCAGGACATTATGCTAATCAATGTTGGGCTAAAAATAAAATTAATAATTTAGATATAGATGATAATCTAAAAGAAACATTATTTAAAATAATAAAGGATTCGAATAATAATTCTGTTGAGGATCGAAGTTGAGTTTAGAGGGGGGGGTGAATAAACTCTATTCGTTTTTCCTCTCTTTTGATGAGGTACTAAAATCCTGTTAGAGATAGTAGTTTATCTTGTTGCGTATACCTTCACCTAGATTACAATTATAGGTGCGGAAACAATCTGATGAAGTAAGTGAAAGACAATAATAACAGTAGGCAGTAGTTTTTTATGGAAGTTCGAAGATGAAATCTTCTACGTCTCCCCTTCTCCTGTTTCCAGAAGGTATAACTAAAAGAATTTGGATATTGCAGTACAACTCTTGTACACACCCACTTCAGAAGAACTTACACCTTTGCCTACTGAAACTCTTAGTTACTCGACTCAAAAAGAACGTGATACAAAAGGTTCTGAAAAGACTCTTTTCAGATTACAAGCTCTTCATGATAAAGTATAAGTGTTGTAAAAGATTGTGAAGAGTGTAAGAATCAGTAGCACAAGATGAACTTCAAAAGATCAGATATTTGCTATGAAGCGTGTGCTACTTTTCTTTGTGTTGAACTCAAAGTTATCAAGGAATTTCGAGGTTGTCTCGTTGAATGAAATAGCGTTGATCCTTGAAAAGATATTATGCGTAGAGTTCTCTTTCTGTAAGGGTTTGTTCCATGTATATATAAGCGACTGAGTTCAACGTTTATGATCAGAAGATGTCTTCAGATTTCTGATAGAGCCAGCTTTATTACCAAAAAAAAGGTTCCTGCAGAAAAGCTATAAAACAATCAGTCCTGTTTTATACTAAACTCGGTACAGTGAATTAAATAACTCCGTATAGTATTTAATACTGCAATTAATACTAGTACTTGGTAACTTTAACGGTAACATTTAAAGTAGTCACGTTAGGCAACATCTTCTACTGATTCTGTTTTTCTATCCTTTCTACTGCTTTTGTTTTACTAGACCAGTAGCTTCTGATTTTCTTTTTGTCTACTGTTTTCTTAAAGAGTGCTGCTGGTCTGCTGGTTTTTATTTTCATCGCCACAATTAATTCATGTCTATCAATTTCCCCCTTTGTGGTGATGCCAAAACCTAAACAGTAGGAAAGCGTTAAATAACAGATAATTAGTTAGCAAAAGAATAATATCAATGAAATTAACACAGTAAATTGTCAATCAGTTCCAATGTCCCTGTAAATGACTTCTTCATCTTGAGGATCCTGAAATCTTCTATCTGAAGGTTCAGCTTCTGATTGCTTTAGTTCTGCTTCAGATGGATCTCTTCGTTTTTCTTCCCCCTTTTTGGCATCAGCGGCAATCACATGGGCCATAAGATCATTCATTCTTACAGACAAGTTTTGAATGCCATTGGTTAACATGTCCAGATACGGAGCTTGAGAAGAGATACGATCATTGAGAGTAGTGAGAGATTGAGTTTGAGAATCAATCTTGGCATCCATTACTTCCATGGAGGTGGAAAATGATCGAATGAGATCATCATGCTCGGTGAGTCGATTTAGTATATCAGTTTGAGCAAGCACGATATGACTATAATTTCTAGATACAGCTTGTCTGAAAACAATGGTTTCAGCATGCATTTTCTTCACGGATTCCGCCGTTTTATATATTTGTTTGCTCATTCGTTCTCTGAAGAACTGAGCACCACTAAATTCTGATATGCTTTCACAGGACATCCGCTTGACTAAATCAGACAGGTTATTGAGTTCCTTTTGCAGAACGTCAATCTGAAACTCCAAATTGAATGATTCTGATTCAGGTGAGGGGGTTCGCGCAAGCATGCGTTGCCTCATTTCAGCAGCGCGAGTGTTCGTGAGAGTTTGAACAGGATCAGTGACAATCAGTGCAGTAGAGACTTGATTGGTGGTGAGGGAAGTGGTGTCCATTGTTAGAGTAGGTGCCAGTCGAGCCAAGTGTTGGCCGAGTGTTCACAATGAAACTCTATGTATAAACAGTCTTTATTTTAATAATATTTGAATTTATCAATTTTGGCACTTCTTTATCTGTATACCCATGCTAGTTGCATAGATAAAGACCTTGAATATACAAATACTAGAAAGAATATGAGATGCTCATATGATGAGTATCATGAAACTCATATTTGTAATACTGTATATTCTAAACGGTTCCTAGTCGATTCAGCCGCCACTAAGAAGGATATAGGCCGCTCGAGTTCGAGACTAGTATCTGCGATGTGAGTACCATGTTTCATTGGTAGGGGACATTGTGATGTCCGAACATGCAGATAGGTGCTCCTTGTAGAGTGCACTGAACAACCCTCCATAAAGGACTTTCCAAGTGGTTCTCACTTATCGAGTGGAAAAAGTCCTAGTTTATGGTTGTACACCATTAGTCCTTATGACCCTGGACAACATTGAGACTCTATGTGCTAGAATTACACTTTGACTTGTTTACCGACTCTCATGGGGTCATCAGGTGGCAAGGTTTGGTGTTCTGTCGAAACATATAGGAGTCGATGCATTGTAGTCGGGGATTCACCGCTTACCTACGGATATGGATATCCTATGTGTTTTTCATGTATATGTAGTTTGAAATCTCTGATCAGAGTATGGTGGTAATTATGAAAAGGGTTTCATAGATTACACCATCGATGCAACTACGACATGACACATAGTATCGATTCATTGACAACTCTCGATAAACCAATGGTTGTTGAATCGGTCGGGATATATGAGTTGAAGGGACCGTACTGTACGCTAACCATAATTGAATGGTTCTTGCAGGCACTATCATTTGATACCTAGGGAATCATGTAAGCGATGCTGCTAGGCGTTTAACATGATTGGTTGGGTATTATCAGACTTTGAGTTCTGACGTTCTTGTTATCAAGGAGTTGATAAGTGAGAATGGAGCAATTGGGGTATGCTCATATAAGGACTTGTTTAGTCCGAATCACATGGAGATGTGAACCCACGGCTAGTTGTATCAATGAACCATTGAGGGCCAAACAAGTACTAGCTTTCTAGATCCCGTTGAGAAGTAAAAATAGTTCAATGTGTTGAACGGCTTATAAATGAGTTTATAAGCGTTGAGAAAAATTAGAAGTATGACTTCTATGAGAGAAATGTAACTTTTAATTTATGAATGTGTTCGTAAATTAAAAGTAGGCCAAGTGAATAATGTACTTGAAAATTGTGATTTTCATAAACATTATTATGGACTAAATTAAATTAATTCAAGTGTTGAATTAATTAAACACTAGTGGGCCTAGTAGAGTGCAAATAATTAAATTAAAACTAGTGGGCTTGAGTAAAATCAAGTAAAGTTTAATTGGGCCAAAATATGTTTGAGACAATTAAAAAGTCCATGGGCCCTTTGTAAATGTTACAAGCCCACTAGGTTTTGCATGCATGGGAGGTGAAGGGGTGTGAATACTTTTGATTAAAATATTGCATGGTATACAACTTTTTGAAAAAAACTTTTCCCACACCCAAAACAAATTTTCCCTCTCTCATTTTTCATGTGGTGGCCGAAATATTGAAGGATTTTCTCTAAAAGTTTTTCTCTTCTTTTCTTCTTTAAGTGTTGAGGAAGAAATATTCTTCTCCTTGAAAAATCTTCTTAGTTTTCTAGTGCAAATTAAGAGAGGATCTACCTAGTTGGTGGTGGGCTTAATAGTTGAGCAAGGAGTGCTCAAAGGAAGCTTGAAGAGAGTTTCTACCATTAAAGAGCTAAGGTGTTTACACCTTAGTTGGAGCCATACATCAATCCTTGTGATTGATAGGTAAAATTCTAAACACACTATGAATGTCATTTTTGTGTTTTATTGTATTTGCTACACATTATAAGGCCACCTTGGAGCACATTTCGGCGGCTTGTTGCTGCCCATTTCGGGCAGCCCGAAACGGGCAGCAAGGGCAGCCCAAAGGGCAGCCCGAAACCCCCCCCCCCTTTTAAAATAAAAAAAAATTTTTTGTTGCCGGAGCTCCGGCGACGGCGATGACGACTAGGGTTTCCAAAAGTGTTTTCGATTATCAAAGTGTCATGGACCTTGAGTTGTTGAGCCATTGGATGGCTAACATATTTGTGAATTTTGAATGGGCCAAAATGTTTTTGGTGAAAAATAAGTTTTTGGGCCCTTAAGTTTAAAATTACAAAAGTTGCAAATATTTTCTCATAAAATAAATAATTGAAGTTGGACTTTAATTATTTATAGTAAATTGTGATTTACAAGAAATTCGGTTATAAATAAATTAATTGGAAAGTAGACAAAAGTGTTTTTATACTTTGTTAATTTAGTTTATATTCGGTTAGTGATTGGTTCAAGATATATAATATTGGATCAATTAATTATTGTGATAATTAATTGATGGTGTATGATATGTGATATTATGCATGAAGGATGATCAAAAGCCCAAGCCCAATTTGCTAGGTGTATGCTAGGATATTTTGTGTTGAATGATTGTAATAATTATCAAATTTAAAGTGGGCTTGGTTTATGGCCCGTTCCCACCCCATGAGATGTATCCCTATTTGCCATGGATATTTATTTGTAAATATTAGTATAGTGGATGATCAAGATTGGAAGATGGTGGCCATGATGATTATGAAGATCGAAGACATGTAAATATTGGAAGCTAATGTAATAGTTGCATTTGCATCCCTTGCATTACCCTAGGATTGGACCTAGGTCCGTGTTTAGCTCACACGGGCCATTAGTATTGGGGCGATTGATCATCCTTGTTTTGTTTACTGTTTATAATATATGCATGATATGTTATAAATAATGAGTATGTGCGTTATTATTATGATAATAACAAAGTTGAATGAATCCGGCAAACATACGATCAAACATGACGAGCTTTTAAATAAAATTAATGATGAGACCTTTCAAAATTAAAAACCCTCATTTTGAATAAGATTCAAAATTGATATCAAGCCCGAAAAAGGGAATTATAAATTTGTTTATAATTTCCATGTCTTCCATCGACAATGGGTGCATGATGAACGCTACCCGTACTCGGGGCTCGGCTCATATTATTGGGGCGGCCCTGGGTGCCGGAAAGCTGTGACATCCATTGACATGGTGATATGAACTACGTGGAACTCCCATGATTTCGGCTCATATTATTGGGGGAACTCATGGCGACCGTCCATTAAGGTTCAACATCGATGGGTAAGGCTTGACACGTGAAGATGAACGACGTCATATTATTGGGTCCTAATCAAACGTGAGACAAAAGTTTACGTAGAGGGTTGCATTGTGATGCAATTGGAAACTACCTTTTAGGAATTGTGATTGGCTGATATTATTCGGGATCATAATTCGCTAATTGGACCTTACGTACCTACTGAGGAAATGAGTTTTCCGTTTTCAGTAGAGGGTAGTGAAAGATGTCAAAAGAGTGGGAGCAAATATTTATGAAGTAAAAGTCCAAACTTCATATCTTACTAAATATTTTAAAATAGTCATCAACATTTATCTGTTTTTACTTTTCAGTACAAATTGACAATGTCTTCAATTCGCAATCCGATATCTGCAATACTCGACAAACACATATTAACTGGACCTAATTACCTCACTTGGCTAAGAAACCTGAAAATCGTCTTGAATTCGGAAAGGGTAGCATATACACTGACTGAGTCGCCCCCTGTTGAGGCTCCGACTTACTGCATTCCTGAGGAATTGCAGGCTTACAAGGAATGGTGTGACCATGACTTGATAGCCAGGTGTTATATGCTGACTTCTATGAATGATGAGCTGCAGAGGCGTTTTGAGGATGCAAAGAGTGCTGCTGACATTCATTTGCATCTCAAGGAGCTCTTTGGTGAGCAAACACGGCCTCTTAGGCATGCTAGCGTCAAGGAGCTGATCACTTTGCGCATGCGAGATGGGGCCTCGGTCCATGAGCATGGCCTGAAGTTGATTGGGCTCGTGGACAAGCTCGTTGGCATGGATCTGATCTTGCCTTCGGAGTTGACCACCGACATGTTACTGTTATCATTGCCTATCTCATTTGATCCTTTTGTGGTGAACTTCAACATGAACAAGATGGAGCCGACCCTTGAGGAGTTGGTGAATATGCTTGTTACGTTTGAATCAACCATCAAGAAAGAGAAGTTGGTTCTTTATGTGGGTTCTTCATCTGGTACGAAGATTGATCCACATGGGAATGGAAAGAAGCGTTCTTTCCAACGTCCCAAGAAGAACGTGCCCTTGATGAGGCAATCTCCGAATCCCGTTGAGGCAGCCACACCAGTTAAGGCTGACAAGACTGCTGATGTATGTCATCACTGCAAGAAGCCTGGACATTGGAGGCGTAACTGCAGGGAATATCTTGCCCATAAAAGTTCTGGAAACGGTATGTTCTATATCGAAGTAAACATTTCAATTAACTCTACTTCTTGGGTATTGGATACCGGATGTGGCTCACATCTCTGTAATGATTTGCAGGTGATGGGAAGAAGTAGAAAGCTTAGGGAAGGTGTGACCTTCTTAAGGATGGGCAATGGAGCAAGATTTGCTGCAAAGGCTGTTGAAGATGTTTACTAATTGTTGAACAATAGTTTTAAGTTAATTTCATGAGATGTTTTGTTTGTACCTAATTTTATGAAAAACATTGTTTCATTTCTGTGCTAATAAAAATGGATATTCTTGTTTATTTTGCAAAGGTGTTTGCAACATTTACATGAATGAATGTTTAATTGGTACTGGTGAACTTAAAAACGATCTCCATAACTTAAAATTGAAAGATATTCCATTAAATGTCCATTCAAAGGCAGACACCATATAAGATATGGATGGGTAAGCCACCCAAGTATTCTTGTCTTAGAATATGGGGGTGCCCTGCTTATGTGAAGCAGGTAGTGGGAGATAAATTGGATAGTCGATCCATTTTATGTTACTTTGTGGGATATCCAAAGAATTCGGTTGGATACTACTTCTATCATCCCCAAGAAACAAAGGTGTTTGTTTCTAGGAATGCAATTTTTTTTGAAAAGAAATTTCTATTGGATAGAAAAGGGGAGATGATAGAACTCGAAGAGGTTCGAGAGACACCCACAATTGTAGAACCCACACCCGAAGAGCCAAGAGAGAAGATACAAGCTCCTAGAAGATCCGAGAGAGTCTCGAGACCACCTATGAGGTATGGTCTGCTTCTTGAAGAGGGCCTTGATGAGCCTAACCATGGATGTGATCCAAGGACTTTCGAGGAAGCATTATCTGATGCCGATTCATCCAAGTGGCTTGAAGCGATGGAATCTGAGATGAATTCCATGCATTCGAACCAAGTGTCGAATCTCGTGGATCCACCTGAGGGAATTGTTCCCATAGGGTGTAAATGGATTTACAAGAAGAAACTTGGGGCGGATGGGAAGGTATTGACCTTCAAGGCGCGATTGGTGGCAAAAGAATATACTCAAAGACAAGGAGTTGACTTTGAGGAAACCTTTTCTCCAGTTGCAATGTTCAAGTCCATAAGGATTTTGCTAGCCATAGCTGCATGGTATGACTATGAGATATGGCAGATGGATGTTAAGACAGCCTTTCTTAATGGGGATATTAAGGAAGAGATTTACATGTCTCAACCCGAAGGGTTTACATCTATCGGAAGTGAGCATATGGTATGCAAACTTCAAAGATCTATTTATGGTCTAAAGCAGACATCTAGGAGTTGGAACCTCAGATTCGATAGTACAATCAAAGAGTTTGGTTTTGCTAAAAATCCTGAGGAACCCTGTGTGTATAAGAAGGTCAGTGGGAGTGCTGTGACATTCTTGGTGTTGTATGTTGATGACATTCTAATCATTGGGAATGATGTAGGAATGTTGCAATCAACTAAGATATGGTTAGCAAGTAAGTTCTCGATACAGGACTTGGGTGAAGCATCTTTTGTATTGGGAATACAGATCTATAGAGATAGATCAAGAAGATTGCTTGGTCTCACCCAATCCACATACATTGATACTATCGTGAAGCGGTTCTCGATGGATGAGTCCAAGAGAGGACATCTACCAATGTGTCATGGCGTGTCCCTATCCAAGTATATGTCTCCCATGACTGATGCAGAGATAGGGCGATGACAAGCATTCCTTATGCATCTGCGATTGGTAGCATCATGTATGAGATGATATCTACACGTCCTGACGTGGCTTTCGCACTAAGTGTAGTGAGTAGATATCAATCGAACCCTGGTCTTCAACACTGGAAAGCTGTGAAAGACATCCTCAAGTAGTTGAGAAGGACCAATAAATTGTTCTTGGTCTATGGGGTGGAGAACTGAAATTGGAAAGCTATACCGACTCTAGCTTCCAAAGCGATATCGATGACTCGAAGTCAACCTCTGGGTTTGTATTCATGCTCAATGGTGCTGCTGTCTCTTGGAAGAGTTCCAAGCAAGACAATACTGCGGATTCCAGCACAGAGGACGAATACATTGCTGCATCAGATGCAGCAAGGGAGGCGGTTTGGATAAGGAATTTCGTCTAAGAGTTGGACGTCATTCCTAATGGAGTTTCTCCTCTCCCGGTGTTGTGTGACAAGACGGGAGCTTTAGCTCAAGCAAAGGAGCCAAGGTCTCATCAGAAGTCCAAACATGTATTGAGAAAGTACCACATCCTCCGAGAGATTGTGGAAAGAGGAGAAGTGTCGATTGACATAGTCGGCTCCGCAGATAATGTTGTTGATCCACTAGCTAAGCCTTTACCTGGACCATTATTCGAGATGCATTGCGAATCAATGGGTTTGAAGCATATGGGTAGTTGGCTCTAGTGAAAGTAGGAGATTGTTAGAGTAGGTGCCCGTCGAGCCAAGTGTTGGCCGAGTGTTCACAATAAAACTCTATGTATAAACAGTCTTTATTTTAATAATATTTGAATTTATCAATTTTGGCACTTCTTTATCTGTATACCCATGCTAGTTGCATAGATAAAGCCCTTGAATATACAAATAGTAGAAAGAATATGAGATGCTCATATGATGAGTATCATGAAACTCATATTTGTAATACTGTATATTCTAAACGGTTCCTAGTCGATTCAGCCGCCACTAAGAAGGATATAGGCCGCTCGAGTTCGAGACTAGTATCTGCGATGTGAGTACCATGTTTCATTGGTAGGGGACATTGTGATGTCCGAACATGCAGATAGGTGTTCCTTGTAGAGTGCACTGAACAACCCTCCATAAAGGACTTTCCAAGTGGTTCTCACTTATCGAGTGGAAAAAGTCCTAGTTTATGGTTTTACACCATTAGTCCTTATGACCCGGGACAACATTGAGACTCTATGTGCTAGAATTACACTTTGACTTGTTTACCGACTCTCATGGGGTCATCAGGTGGCAAGGTTGGTTGTTCTGTCGAAACATATAGGAGTCGATGTATTGTAGTCGGGGATTCACCGCTTACCTACGGGTATGGATATCCTATGTGTTTTTCATGTATATGTAGTTTGAAATCTCTGATCAGAGTATGGTGGTAATTATGAAAAGGGTTTCATAGATTACACCATCGATGCAACTACGACATGACACATAGTATCGATTCATTGACAACTCTCGATAAACCAATGGTTGTCGAATCGGTCGGGATATATGAGTTGAAAGGACCGTACTGTACGCTAACCATAATTGAATGGTTCTTGCAGGCACTATCATTTGATACCTAGGGAATCATGTAAGCGATGCTGCTAGGCGTTTAACATGATTGGTTGGGTACTATCAGACTTGAGTTCTGACGTTCTTGTTATCAAGGAGTTGATAAGTGAGAATGGAGCAATTGGGGTATGCTCATATAAGGACATGTTTAGTCCGAATCACATGGAGATGTGAACCCATGGCTGGTTGTATCAATGAACCATTGAGGGCCACACAAGTACTAGCTTTCTAGATCCCGTTGAAAAGTAAAAATAGTTCAATGTGTTGAACGGCTTATAAATGAGTTTATAAGCGTTGAGAAAAATTAGAAGTATGACTTCTATGAGAGAAATGTAACTTTTAATTTATGAATGTGTTCGTAAATTAAAAGTAGGCCAAGTGAATAATGTACTTGAAAATTGTGATTTTCATAAACATTATTATGGACTAAATTAAATTAATTCAAGTGTTGAATTAATTAAACACTAGTGGGCCTAGTAGAGTCCAAATAATTAAATTAATTCAAGTGTTGAATTAATTAAATAACATTGGGCCTTGTAGAGCCCAATTGGAAATAATTATTTAACTAGTGGGCTTGAGTAAAATCAAGTAAAGTTTAATTGGGCTCAAATATGTTTGAGACAATTAAAAAGTCCATGGGCCTTGTAACGCCCCGAAAATTTAAAGGTCCACGCGAACTACATGCATTTGAATTATTAAATTCTTCTGTATTTGAATTAAATATTTTAATTGCATAAATTTATTATGTTGTGCTTGTTGACATATTTAAAATTATACTTTTCTACATTGTTGCATTAAAAATGTATTTTTAAAGGTTATTCGAGTTGCGATCGAGGAACGGAGACCGATGGCTGAAAAATAGAAAATGTTTTTATTAAATAATTGATTTTAATTATTAAAAATATGGATGATGGCTTTTTAGTATTTTTGAAAATAAGGGGTTTTGAGGTGATTTTATATGCCGGGACGTAAATTTTATCGGTGATGGTTTTTCAACAAAAATGTAGACGTTTTAGCAACACGGCTAATAAATTCACAAACTTATTTAAGCAAAATTATTTTAAATATTTTAATTTAACACTAATGGGCTAGATGGGCCTAATTAAATTGTTAATGGGCCAAGTCTTTAATTAGTGATTTAATTAACTATATAATATTATAACCTACCCATAATTCACACAATTCAAAACACCTCTCACCAAAAAAATCACACGCCACACACTTCACAAATTCCCTCAAGGACACGGCACCACACACACCACAGTTTCGAAGAAAAAAAATTGAAAGTTTGCAAGGGTTTCAAGCCGTCGTTTTCTCGTCGCCGTTTCTTCGCAATCGTCACGTTTATTCGTGCGTAAATTACGCAAAGGCACGCCATATTCTCCTTTTACTCATCATCACACCATAGTAATTGTTTATGCATGATTTTTAAGGAAAAAAATAGCACATAAGTTGAATTTTCGTAACTACATGCCTATGGGTTCTAAATTTGTGTTTTTGAATTCCAAAATCATGTTTTATATGTGTAAAAGGGGCTGCCATGATTAGGAAAGGGTTAAGGGATGTTTTTTACATGTTTTAAAGAGTCCTAAAGCACACCCAAAACGTTGCAAATAAATAAGAACAAGGCTGAAACCATTTTCTGAAACTTTCAAGACATGTACTGTACGTATACTTGGGTTTTCTGGTTCAAGGCTTCGGTTGGTCCCTCTGGATCCTTGCTGCTGGTTATGGTTGGGTTTTAGGGCGTGTTTAGACATGGTTAAGTGATCTGGTAAGGGTTATAAAGGGCCTGGAGGGGTAGCACAGCCGCTGGAAATTAATAGGGCCTGGGCGATTCTTTTTCTTTGTTGCATGCGTACAGGGCTGTAGGCTTCGGCCTTGTGGTTTTAGTCAGGGGCTGGGTTTGGGCTCTTGGCTATAGACTAGGCAGTCTCTAAGGGTCCTAGGATGATCCTAGTTAGGGTGGTTTAGGGTCTGGTTGTCTAGGGAAAGCGCTGGAAACAGAAACACTACAGCTGCGCAGGTTGCTTCCTGATGCAGGGGCTTCGGGCTTGGGGTTCTGTGGCTGGGTTGGCCTGGGATGGGTCTGGGCGTGGCCCAGGGAGGGTTAGGTTCATGAGGGGTCAAGTGGTTAAGGGCTGGTTGAGTCCTAGTTGGGTTAGGAGTCCTAGACATACAAGGAAGCACACATACACAACATGCAGAATTTTGAGTCAAGTTTTAGGTGGGTTTGAGCGAGCTAGGGGCTTGTTCTTTGGGCTGGGCTCGGTCAGTAGGGTCCCTAGATGGGTTTCCTAGGTTTTGGCTCGAGGTGGCTCGGGCGCGGCTCGAGTAAATTGGGAGATGGCTCGGTGTGTTCGTCGAAGGGTCAAAAACGAAAATTAAAGAACTAAAATTGAATTCATGGGTCCATGGGTGTGGTTCACGACTTGGAAGGGTAGAATAAATCATAAAAAGGTTATGTTAAAAATTTGGGATCAAAATAACGAGTTTTGGATTTAATCAGGATTTAATCGCCGCACGAAACGCTAATTAACGAGTTAATTGAAACGACTAATTTTAAGCTTTATAAAATTATAAAAGATTATATTTAAGCTTAAATAATTATTATAAGTCTAATTTTTTAATTTGGGAATTTTATATTAAGGTTTGGTTTAATTCGGGATTAAAACGCATTAATATGTCACATTTAAAGATTAAATTAAAAGTCCTCGATTTAAGCTAAATAAAAATATGGAAAAATTCATGTAGGCTTAAATAATTATTTGGGACATGTTAGAGTCATGAAATCAAGATAAAAGTCGAAAACGTAAAATGTCGAGTCTAGGGGTAAAACGGTCTTTTTACACCTAGAAATTAGTAAAGATCATGGCAGTGCCCTAAATGCTATTTTTATGATATTATCATTATTTTTAAATGTTTATGATGTATCCATGATTAAATTATGATTTTTAAATGTCTAAGGAATTTTTGTGATTTAATGAATACATTTAAAAGACATGTTGCATGCTTGGTTTCGAAAACAAAATGTTATGTTATGCATGATTTTTATAAAGTGATGTGAATGAAAAATGTTGAAGGATGTGAAGGATTGTGACTAAATATGTTGGAAATATCGTGAGGGTTATGGTCCCAGTGGGAGGCCCGACGATCGTGTTATTTTGGATACGGATACGAATACGTGATACGAATACGAATATGTTAATATGTTGGCCAAGGCCCAGTTGACGGGTGAGAGTGTCGCTGGTGTCCCCGCCGCCCAGTACTGTGGTTACATGTAGATGGATCCATCGCCCAATACGTTTAAGAATACGAGTCACAATCACGATCTGAATTCAACAAACACGAACATGAACATGAATACGAATATGAATATGGATACGAATATGGATATGAATATGAATATGTTTATGTGATATGTTTATGTTTATATGAAAACGTTTTTATGAAAATGTTTTTATGCATCATGGAAATGTATATGTTTATGCATCTTCATGAAAATGATATTTTAAGTACAAGTATTTTTCACTGTTATATGTTAACTGTATTACGTATTATTCGTTATCAAGAATATGACGTGTTGAGTCTTTAGACTTACTAGGTGTGATTGATGCAGGTGGTATTGATTATGAATATGATAATGGAGGTTTTGATGATTGATCTGACTGGACTGAAGGTGCACATAACCCGAGTACCGACGCTGGTTTTCCGTACTAGTTATGATTTATGATTTTGAGTTATGTTAAAGATATTTTTACGATGTTTTATTATGAGTGAGTTTTAAGAGGTTATAGTATGGGCTATACTTTTCAAATATTAGTTGGTTGATTTATTTTAAAATGATGTCAAAAATATTTATGCTTGTGTATGCAATTCGGCCGATGCTATGTGAGGTTAAAAAAAAAAAAATTCTAGTACTTTTTAAGAAAACGAATAAGCAGACGTTTCAGGCCCTTTGTAAATGTTACAAGCCCACTAGGTTTTGCATGCTTGGGAGGTGAAGGGGTGTGAATACTTTTGATTAAAATATTGCATGGCATGCAAATTTTTGAAAAAAAGTTTTCCCACACCCAAGACAAGTCTTCCCTCTCTCATTTTTCATGTGGTGGCCGAAATATTAAGGATTTTCTCTAAAAGTTTTTCTCTTCTTTTCTTCTTTAAGTGTTGAGGAAGAAATATTCTTCTCCTTGAAAAATCCTCTTAGTTTTCTAGTGCAAATTAAGAGAGGATCTACCTAGTTGGTGGTGGGCTTAATAGTTGAGCAAGGAGTGCTCAAAGGAAGCTTGAAGATAGTTTCTACCATTGAAGAGCTAAGGTGTTTACACCTTAGTTGGAGCCATACATCAATCCTTGTGATTGATAGGTAAAATTCTAAACACACTATGAATGTCATTTTTGTGTTTATTGTATTTGCTACACATTATAAGGGGTGGCCGAAAATTTTGATGAAAAATTTGATTTTTTAAACTTCCGTTGCGCTTCCGGTCACCGTAACCGATCCTCTTTCATCCATCACATCAGTAGAAGGACCAGGGTCAGCAGAGGTTTCATCTGGAATAGCAGATTATGGTAGGAACAATCTCTTCATCAGGAGCAACCAAGTTGGAGACCAAGTTCTCTTCTGTTGGAGCAACGGCAGTAGGTGAAGCTGATTGTTCTGCAGTTATGGGTTCAGATTGCTGGTTCAGAAGAACTTTCCTTTCAGCTTGATGAGCAGCAGAAAATTTCTCTAGATTTTGCAAAAGAGATACAGCATCTGATTCTGCCATATGTTGTTCTGCGGTTGGAGAGGGTGATTGTGGCAATGAAGTAGCTGGAACTGCTTCCTGAGTAGTAGGGGACGTGGGAACAATTGACTCAATGACTTCTTCAATGGAAGCCAGTTCATGCACAGACAAAAGAGATGATGACTGAAGAGGCCTTGTTGGTGATGCAGGAGTACTGAGAACATAAGCTTTTGGTGAAGCTGTAGTCCGTTCCTCAACTGTCTGGATCTGTGGAAAGTCTGGAACAAGGCCGACTTGATATTCAATTGGCTCGCCAAAGCCCTTTTCTTGATCAAGAAGTTGCTCACTCATCTGTTTCAATTTGTCAGTTAGAATCAGAATGACGTTTTGATCCTGAACAGCAGTAGGAATTGTAGGATCAAAATTTGATTTAAGAATTTTCAGAACCGATTCCAACTTCTGACATTTCAGCTGTTCGAGGATGTAGCTTCTTCTACGCAAGGCCTTGATTACATTTTCTGTTTTGGCAAGCTGAAAGACCCTCTTCTCAGCGTTCATTATTTTGCCATAGGATCCTTTCTTCTTGAAGTAAGCAAAAGAATGAAAAATTCGGACCTTGTGCCACTCGTCAAAGAAATTCATATCATCATTGGCAGAGCTTTCTATTTCTGCCAAATGAAGATCAACACCTTTGGTCACAGATTGTTCTGAGTCCAAAAAGTTGTGGTTCTTCAATCATCTTTCCTTTGCCTTTGTCGGTTGATGAAATAGGCAAAATGGGTTGAAATGCAGAAGACCCCCTTGTTGGTTCTCTAATCACTATTCCAGACATTGGTCTGAAAGTAGAAGCAGTAGATGTTGCTGGAATAGATGCAGCAGCTTGCACTGAAATAGGAGCATTGGATTGTGCAGATGAAACCACTTCTGGAAACACCTGTCTGATTGGCACTTTCTCAATTTCAGAAATTGCTGCTGTCTTCTTGATTTTAAGAACAGTCCATGCTTTCTTTTTGATTTGAGTTGGTAGGGATGGTTGAACATCATCAGCAGACTCTTCTGATACTATTTTATCAGAATCAGTAGAGACGATCACTCTTTTCCTTTTAATCTTTCGTTGAGGTTTCTGAGTCTCAGAAAGAGTCTCTCCAATCTCCTTTTTCAAGGCAACAAATTCAGCCACGGTTGGCTTGGGCCTTAAAGCGAGTACATTCTCAGCATCAATCATTGTTACCGAAACAGCATCCTGTTCACTTGTAAAAGCGAAACCAGCATCCTTGAGCATTGTGCTGATCTGAACAGCAAATCCAAAACTTTTCTTGATGACCATGTCTTTCATGATTCTGAATATGAAATAACTCCAATCCACTTTAGTTCCCTTAGTGATGGCAGCCATCACTTGAACTTTCTCCTTTGTTAACTTGTCGAACGTGCCAGCTTTGACTAATATAGCCTTCGCCACAATATCAGCCAGAATTTGATATTCCATTTTGAGTAACTTTTTGTGGCAAGAAGGAGACAATTCTTCTCCAGTGGCTGAGAAAGTGCTAAGAGCAATACACATTTCTAGCTTGGAAATATCAGATAGTTCAGAAGTACCTGAAAGTGGGAGGAGAAAAGTTGCGCCCAATAGTGCGGCATCAATGGAGATGGATGCATCTCCTTGAGAGTGGACGATCTTTCTTTCATGCACAGTTGCCTTAGCGTAGAAATCCAGAAGAGCATTTTTGTATATCACAGCTGGTGCTTCCAAGAAGTTTAGAAGTCCTGAATGTTTGTATGTTTATGGTTGAATGTTTGAAAAGACTTGCAAAGTTTGTCAGAGACGCGAATGATTTAAAAATTTGAAATAAGCGGGCTGTCCAGACGGTTACTAAAAATAATCAGAAGAAGATTTGTCGTTTTATGATAACGTCTGCTGGAAGTTTCAGAGTGCTGAAATATTTGAGCACTGTGACAAAACCAACAGACTTGATGTTTTATCGAAAAGACAAATACTCTATCTGTTTTCTAAAAAAGGTATAAAAATCTTAGTCTGACTAAGATACTGTTCCCCCTCGGTAAATGCAACTAATAAGTGGATATTAAACACCAAACAAATTTTGGCAATCTTTCAATCTGAACCGTTGAAAATGAACAGTCGCAAGAGTCTTTGTGTCTTCCGAAGATTACTATAAATGCCTGCACAACTTAAACGAAGTTAAACATTCATAATCTAAAATGAAAGCTCAAGTTAAAGAAGAGTTAGAGTCTGATCCAGGGGCCGAAGCAAAAATGTTCAGAAGGAAGTTTGAAGATGTCATTCTTTACGTAATGATCTTGGATCAAACTCCTGGAGTTGTAATGTCAACAATCAAAAAGATTTGTTGCTTCCATTTAGTCGGAGATGTAGCATCGATCTTTTCCAGAGGCTTTCTAATGCAATAAGAGAGTGCTAGTTGATCGATGAAGCTGATGCCCTGTAAAGTATCTGATTATACATTAGTGCTAACAAGACCCAAGCTTGCTAGATTCTTACTAGACCCAAGCTTGCTGGAATCTTTTCAAAGCAGACCATCCTTTTCCTGCTGAAGATACTACGATCTGCTGATATTACTGAATGCATAAAGTTTAATGTAAAGCTTCTTGTTAAAGAGCATTTGTTGATCTACTGCTTTTACTTCTGCATCGTTTAATGTACTGGAATGGTTTCTAATAAAATTTCAGTTTAAGTACTTGATATTCCCTTCTGATTTCCTGCAAATAACTTACTGTTGGCTAAATAAGATAAATAACTGATGAATGATGAATAAAATTCAGAAGAAGAGAAGTCGTCTTGATAGCTTCTACTGGAAGATAAAATAAGCCTTGTTTTGTTAATGAGACAAAATACCTTTTGTTTCTGACATAGGATCACAGAATATCAGAATAAAGTTTTTCCTAAATTAGTGCAATATATGGTAACAAATCCGATGAGAGCTAGATATGGGATGTTTCATATATCTACTGTAGTCAAGACTTTCTCGAGCTTTGGTCCCTGGTTTTCATCTATAAATATGAACATGGGTTAAACCAGATAGTCATTCTTAAGAAAAAAATGGCAAGAGATAATAGTCCTGATTTGGCTGATGAGTTCATGAGAGAGGTGACTGCTGCAAGAAAGGAGGCAATAGAGGTCAAGGTGCTGAAGAAGACACTTGCTACTTGGACTAAAATCCAGGAGCTTAGGTCTTCCTTCGAGAGTGGGCGAACATCTTCTACTAAGGAGTTGATGATGATGTCGAAGTATTATCGACGTCTCCATAGTGCTGATAGTGCTGACGTTGTCTCTGATGATGGCGTCTACCTTCTTATGCTCTTAAAGGAGCTTAAGACTCTGAAAAAGATTGCTTTTTCAGATGAGTTTTTACGTACCACTACTGGAGAGCTGACCGCTGGGTTGGCATCATGGAGAGTTTACGTTAAAACAGAAGTGAAAAATGTACGCCCCCGTTTCTATTATCTTTAATGAAATATTATGTCTACTGATTGTCTCCATCGTTCAACTTTTACCTTCTGCAAAATTAGAAACTGAATAATCACAGAGGAAAAGTTAAGCCAAAATATAAGATAATGATAAATAATTAAGTTAAATCTATCAATCCAAGTGTATTTCGAAAGTAAGAAAACTTATTCTCAGGGAGAGGTTTTGTAAAGATGTCTGCTGCTTGCTGATCAGTAGGAATGTATTCCAGACGAATGTTCTTCTTCTGCACATGATCTCTGATGAAATGATGTCTGATGTCTATGTGCTTCGTTCTGGAATGAAGTACTGGATTTTGTGTGATTGCAATGGCACTGGTATTGTCATAGAAAATAGGTGATTCGGAGGCTTGAATTTCATAGTCTTTTAACTGTTGCTGAATCCATAATATTTGAGAGCAGCAGCTTCCAGCTGCCAGATATTATGCTTCTGCAGTAGATGTGGCTATGGAGGTCTGCTTTTTACTAAACCAGGATATCAACCTGTCACCAAGAAATTGACAAAAACCACTTGTGCTTTTCCTATCCAGTTTACATCCTGCATAATCAGCATCTGAGTATCCAATAAGATTAAACGACGAGTCCTTGGGATACCAGAGGCCTACATTTTGAGTACCCTTAAGATATTTTAAAATCCTTTTACCAGCAATGTAATGTGATTGTTTAGGGTTTGATTGAAATCTACCACAAATGCAAACAACAAACATGATATCTGGTCTACTGGCAGTCAGATATAACAATGAACCAATAAGACCGCGATACTGAGTTACCTCTACTGGAATTCCACTTTCATCTTTATCAAGTTTAATAGATGAGCTCATTGGAGTAGAAGCAGCAGAGCATGCTTCCATACCGAACTTTTTCAGAAGCTCCTTGGTGTACTTGGCTTGATTTATAAAAATTCCAGTATCAAGTTGTTTAATCTGTAATCCTAAGAAGAATGTTAATTCTCCCATCATGCTCATCTCGAACTGGTCCTACATTAACTTAGCAAACTTTGCACATAATTTGGGGTTAGTTGACCCAAATATGATATCATCAACATAAATCTGAACTAATAATATGTGTTTGTTTTTGGCTAAGGTAAACAAGGTTTTATCTACAGTACCAACGATGAAACCATGATTAATGAGAAATTGTGAAAGTGTATCGTACCAAGCCCTAGGTGCTTGTTTCAGACCATACAATGCTTTATATAATTTAAAAACATGATTTGGTAACAAATGATTAGAAAAACCTGGAGGCTGTTCAACATAGACTTCCTCTTGTAGTAGACCATTAAGAAACGCACTCTTTACGTCCATTTGATATACTTTGAAGTTTTTGAAAGCAGAAAAGGCTAAGAATATTCTGATAGCTTCGATCCTAGCTACTGGTGCAAAGGTTTCATCATAGTCTATTCCTTCTTCTTGTCTAAATCCTTGTGCCACTAGTCTTGCTTTGTTTCTTACAACTGTTCCTTCCTCATTTAGTTTGTTTCTGAATACCCACCGAGTTCCAATGACAGCTTGGTGAGAAGGTCTAGGTACTAGAAACCAAACTTTATTCCTCTCAAATTGATTCAGCTCTTCTTGCATAGCTTCTATCCAACTGGGATCCAAAAGAGCTTCTTCAATCTTCTTTGGTTCATCTTGAGAAATAAACGCAGCATGTATGTATTCATTTATCATTTGCCTTCTGGTTCTCAAAGGCGCTGCTGGATTACCAATAACCAATGATGGAGGATAAGATTTTCTCCAAATAAAAGGATTTAAAAGGATATCTTCCTGATTTGATATGTTGAGATTGTTCTCGACGGAACCAGTAGTAGGTTCTTGAGTGTCTTCTGCTGGTATTGGCAGATCTAATGTCTGTACTTCTGGTTCCACTATCGGAATGTCTGGTTCTGGATTTTGAAAATTCTTGATGTTTGCTTCTACATCATCTTCACTGTCCAGTTCCAAGTGGATCCTGTCTAACCTGTTACTTAAATTTGAAGTGTTAGATATTTCAGGAGCACTGCTGTCTTCATCGAAGACAACATGAATCGACTCTTCAACATTAAGAGTTCTATTGTTGAAAATTCTAAAGGCTTTGCTTACAGCAGAGTAACCAAGAAATAGTCCAGCATCTGATTTTGAGTCAAATGCAGTTAAGTGATTTTTGCCATTATTTAGTACAAAACATTTGCAACCAAACACATGAAAATAAGATACGTTGGGTTTATTCCCTTTCCATATTTCATACGGAGTTTGATTGTGCCTTTTGTTGACCATAGTTCTGTTTTGCGTGTAACAAGCAGTGTTAATTGCTTCAGCCCAGAAGCGCTGAGAGATGTCTGCATCTGCTAGAATTGTTCTAGCTGCTTCTTTTAGAGTTCTATTTCTCCTCTCAGCTACTCCGTTTTGTTGAGGTGTTCTGGCAGCTGAATATTCATGATGAATCCCCTGTTCATCCAAATATAACTCAATATTTTTGTTAGTGAACTCAGTACCCCGATCACTTCTGATTTTAATGATGGAAGAAGATTTTTCATTTTTGAATCCTTTTCAGAAGCTTGATCAGGAGGCTACTGGTTTGATCTTTTCCTGCGAGAAATATTACCCAAGTGAATCTAGAAAAATCATCAATAACTACAAGAGTATATTTCATTCCCCCTAAGCTCATGATAGGGATTGGACCAAATAGATCCATATGCAGTAATTCCAGACATCTTGAAGTTGACTTGCTATCTTTGTTCTTGAAACTAGATCTTATCTGTTTCCCAAGCTGACAAGCAGAACAAACATGATTTTTAACAAAATTAATATCAGGTAGGCCATCAACTATATTCTGCTTTTTGAGATGATTGATTGACTTGAAATTCAGATGATTCAATTTCTTGTGCCATAGCCAGTGTTTATTACTAAGCGAGGCAACTAAGCATGTAGGAGTGTTGACATGATTTGAGTTCCAAGAGACTCTGTAGGTGTTGCCTTCTCTCTTTCCAGTTAATACAGTAGTTTCGGCAGAATCTCTAACTACACATGAGTGCTTCTGAAAAGCTACAGAATAACCATTATCACATAGTTGACTAATGCTAATTAGATTGTAACAAAGGTTGTCAACTAATAACACATCATTAATGGTTATGTTACCATGGATAATCTTACCTTTACCCACGGTTTTATCTTTTGAGTTGTCTCCAAAAGTTATCTTTGGTCCAGTGCAACTCATTATCTCGGAGAGTAGGTTTTTCTGTCCAGTCATGTGTCTGGAACATCCATTGTCCAGATACCATGTAGAGTTACTGATTTCTGTTTTCTTCTGCTGTTCCTGCAAACACAAATTTTAGTATCTGGTACCCAAATCTATTTGGGTCCAAGCCTTATCAGTCCTTTGGGGACCCACATTTGTACAATTTTTGTACTTCGGGTATCCATGGAAGTGTGTGCAACAAAGGGTCTGTTGTTTTTAACATTGTGCATCCTTGTATGTTGTTTTTCCCTTCTGTTTTTGTTGTCCAGCCTGTATCTCTTCTGAACAGGTTTAGAATTATAGTACTGGTAGTTTTTAACCTTCATAGGAGGTTGTCTTCCTGAGTTGAATCCACTCATGATTCTAGAACTCTGGTCAACTTTTTCCTTAGGTTTAACATAACCCAGACCATAGTGCATTCTTCTGTTCATCTGATTTACATTCCTTTCTACTGAAACAGTAGGTACTTCTGGTTTCTGTACCACGCTGGATTTCACAAAGTGAATATACTTCCCTTTGCACATATCCAGTTTTGGCTTAGTATTTGTTTCAGAGGTGCCTTCATTATTACAAAATCCGAGACCACTCCTGTCTCCAGATTGTTTTTGTAACTCTTGCATCTTTTCCAGTGAAATAGAAGACTTGTTCCAAGCATTTACCAGTAGTGATAACTTATGGTTTTCAGAAAGCATCTTCTGGTAATCTGCTTTTGCTCTTTCATTCACCGTTTTTAATTTACTCATCTCAAGTTGTAAATCATTACAGTTGTCTACTTGCAAGCAAGTTAACTTACTGTTCTGATCCTTTAAGTTCTGATTTTCGATCTTAACTTCTTCGAATGATTGAGAAAGTCTAGAATACTCTTCTACCATGTCATGTAATGCATTAACAAGATCAGTTCGTGTGAATTCGTTAGAATCAAAATCAAATACCTCTCCAGATGTCGAGGTTGAATCAGTGTTTGCCATGAGACATTTAACTTCTTCTGCATCACTGTCACTGGAATGACTTTCTGAATCAGATGACTCAGAACTGGAGTCCGCCCATTTGGATTTGCTTTCTTCAGCAATCATTGCTTTTCGTTCTCTTCTGGACTTTTTGTCATTCCTCTTGTGATCCTTTCTCTTCTGGTCATCCTTCTTTGGTTTAGGACAATCAGCAATGAAGTGACCTATTTTTCCGCAGTTAAAGCATCCCGTATCACCAGATGGTGAATCTTTCTTGAAGTTGCGATTGGGACCCTGATAAGTTCGATGGTTCTTTTTCATGAACCTGGAGAATTTCTTTACAAACAAGGACATAGCATCACTACTGATTTGTTCAGCAGTCTTCTCCAATGTACTGTCAATGATCACAATAGGTAATGCTTGAGGTACAGCTGTAGCAGCAGTAGAAGAGGTAGTAGCAGTAGCAGTAGCAGCAAGAGCCTTGGTAGGTAGACTTGAGGGCTCTTCTCCACTTCTTACCTCCAGTTCGAACTCGTATGCTTTCAGGTCTGCAAACAAGTCGTGCAGTTCCAACTTGTTTAGATCTTTGGACACTCTCATAGCCATTGTTTTTACATCCCATTCTCTGGGTAAGGCTCTCATCACATTGAGAGCTATTTCTCTGTTGCTATGCTCTTTACCCAGAGCTGTTAGCTCATTTACCAAGCTACTGAATCTTTCATCGAATTCATTTAGAGTTTCACCAGCTTTCATTTTTAGATTTTCGAACTTCTGCATTGCTACAGACAATTTGTTTTCTTTCGTTTGCTCATTTCCCTCACATATCTGGATGAGCTTTTCCCAAATATCTTTTGCAGTAGAGCACATTTTAATCTTGCTAAAGGTATTCTTGTCTAGAGTTTTATATAATATATCATTTGCAACATTATCAAGGTTGGCCTTCTTCCTATCTTCGCTGGTCCATTCACTTCTTGATTTTTCAACCATCTGCGGTGCACCCTCAGTAACAGCAACAGCTGTGTTAGGCTTTAATATTTGCAATGGACCATCTGTGATAACATACCACATGTCATCATCTTGTGCTGCAAGATGAGCTTGCATTCTAATCTTCCAATCATCAAAATGCTCCTTAGAGAACATAGGGATCTTGCTAAAGTGTGCGATCTGTTGTAGTTTTTCACGAACAAGAATAACCTGCTCTGATACCAATTGTTGAGGATCGAAGTTGAGTTTAGAGGGGGGGGGTGAATAAACTCTACTCGTTTTTCCTTTCTTTTGATGAGGTACTAAAATCCTGTTAGAGATAGTAGTTTATCTTGTTGCGTATACCTTCACCTAGATTACAATTATAGGTGCGGAAACAATCTGATGAAGTAAGTGAAAGACAATAATAACAGTAGGCAGTAGTTGTTTATGGAAGTTCGAAGATGAAATCTTCTACGTCTCCCCTTCTCCTGTTTCCAGAAGGTATAACTAAAAGACTTTGGATATTACAATACAACTCTTGTACACACCCACTTCAGAAGGACTTACACCTTTGCCTACTGAAACTCTTAGTTACTCGACTCAAAAAGAACGTGATACAAAAGGTTCTGAAAAGACTCTTTTCAGATTACAAGCTCTTCCTGATAAAGTATTAAGTGTTGTAAAAGATTGTGAAGAGTGTAAGAATCAGTAGCACAAGATGATCTTCAAAAGATCAGATATTTGCTATGAAGCGTGTGCTACTTTTCTTTGTGTTGAACTCAAATTTATCAAGGAATTTCGAGGTTGTCTCGTTGAGTGAAATAGCGTTGATCCTTTAAAAGATATTATGCGTAGAGTTCTCTTTCTGTAAAGGTTTGTTCCATGTATATATAAGCGACTGAGTTCAACGTTTATGATCAGAAGATGTCTTCAGATTTCTGATAGAGTCAGCTTTATTACCAAAAAAAAGGTTCCTGCAGAAAAGCTATAAAACAATCAGTCCTGTTTTATACTAAACTCGGTACAGTGAATTAAATGACTCCGTATAGTATTTAATGCTGCAATTAATACTAGTACTTGGTAACTTTAACGGTAACATTTAAAGTAGTCACGGTAGGCAACATCTTCTACTGATTCTATTTTTCTATCCTTTCTACTGCTTTTGTTTTACTAGACCAGTAGCTTCTGATTTTCTTTTTGTCTACTGTTTTCTTAAAGAGTGCTGCTGGTCAGCTGTTTTTTATTTTCATCGCCACAATTAATTCATGTCTATCAAATTCTGACAGTGAAACTGAGAATTCTTCAGAATCTTATATTTCAGAAGAAATATTAGACAGTGTATCAGAAATTTCTGATTTGGAAGAATGAAATAATTGTATACAAGGAAAATCTTGTATTAATCATTTAGAAGACAATAAAGATAAAAATGATGATTTTTATAAACTTAGGTCTCAATTTCAAGATTTAAATATTAATGTGTTAACTAACAATAATATTCTAGAATTCCTTAAAATGATTTATGATCCTATATTAAAATCCACAATTATTGATCAAATGGAAAATACTGCTTCAACTAGCAATAATAATAAATTATTGTTAAACAAGAACAAGTTTATTCTATGAAAAAAGTAAAAAATCTTTTACAACAGAAATATGGTAAACAAAATCCAGTTACTATACAGGATTTAGTAAAAGAAATAGAAAATCTTAAAGAACAAGTAAAAATTTTACAACATAATAATAACAGTTTAAATTATCGTATTTCCATAATTGAAACAAATAATTCAGTTAATAATTCTGAAAGTTTTAATAATTTTGAAGATATTTCATTTCCTGATCCAAATCAAAAACATTTATCTGTTTTAAGTATGATAATATCTCAAAAATGGATACACCAATATTTCTTTATTAATTGAAAATTCTTATAAGAAAAATTTCACTGCTATGATTGACAGTGGTGCAGATTTGAATGTTATACATGAAGGATTAATTCCTACAAAATATTTTCATAAAACTACTCATTCTGTCTCTCATGCAGGAGGAGAACCATTAGAGATAAATTATAAATTACCTAAAGTTTATATTTGCAAAGATAAAAACTGTATTCAAACCAGTTTTTTTATTAGCAAAAGATATTTCTAACCAACTTATACTTGGTCTTCCTTTTATTTATTAAATATATCCTTTAACTTATGTTGATGAAACATGTATTATAGGAACTTTTCAATGTAATCCTATTTCCTTTAAGTTTATAACTAAACCTGTTCATAGAATTCTTAATGAATTACAAGAAAAGATTGATAGAAAAACTTTTCAAATTAATTTTTTAAAAGAAGAAGTTAATATTTTAACTATAGATGATAAATTACAAAATCCTAAATTACAGGAAAAAATTAAACTTATTTATAATAAGTTTTCATTAGAAATATGTAATGATTTACCAAATGTTTTTTGGAATAGAAAGAAGCATATTATTTCTCTTCCATATGAAGAGAATTTTGATGAAAAGAATATTCCTACCAAGGCTCGTCCTTGTCAAATGAATTCTAAATATTTAGAATTATGCAAGAATGAAATTCATTCTTTATTAGATAAAGGTTTGATAAAACCTTCTCAATCTTCTTGGTCTTGTACTGCTTTTTATGTTAATAAACATTCTGAGCAGCAAAGAGGAGTTCCTAGATTAGTCATAAACTATAAACCCCTTAATAAGGTTTTAAAATGGATGAGGCATCCTATTCCTAATAAAAAAGATTTATTAGATAGACTTGTACATGCAATTATATTTTCAAAATTTGATTTCATATCAGGATTTTGTCAGATTCAAGTTAAAGAATCTGACAGATATAAAACTGCTTTTAATGTTCCAATAGGACATTATGAATGGACAGTAATGCCATTTGGACTTAAAAATGCCCCTTCTGAATTTCAACAAATTATGAATGATATTTTTTATAATCACAGCAATTTTATAATTGTTTATATTGATGATATCTTAGTGTTTTCTAATGATATTGAAACACATTTTAAACATTTAGATATCTTTAAAAACATTGTTATTCAAAATGGTCTTGTGATATCAAAATCTAAAATGATTTTATTTCAAACTAATATCAGATTTCTTGGTCATATGATTGAGAAAGGAAAAATAATTCCTATACAGAGAAGTATAGAATTTGGTTCAAATTTTCCAGATATAATAACTGATAAAACTCAGTTACATAAATTTTTAGGAAGTTTGAATTATATTTCTCCTTATATTAAAGATCTTATTAAGGATTATGCTATCTTATATGATAGGTTCAAGAAAAATCCTTTACCTTGGCCTGATAGACATACCATTGCTGTTAAAAATATTAAGGAAAAGTTTAAAAATCTTCCTTGTCTTATGCATGCTAATCTCCAATGGGATAAAATAGTAGAAACTGATGCCTCAGATATAGGTTTTGGAGGAATATTAAAACAAAAAGATCCCCAAACAAAACAAGAATTTCTTATTAGATTTTATTCTGGCAAATGGAATAATGCACAGGAAAATTATTCCACAGTAGCAAAAGAAATTTTAGCTATTGTCAGATGTATTTAAAAATTTCAAGATGATTTATATAATCAAAAGTTTATTATAAAAACTGACTGTAAATCTGCAAAATTTATGTTTAATAAAGATTTTAAACATGATGTGTCTAAACAAATGTTTGCAAGATGGCAAGCTCATTTAGCTCCTTTTGATTTTGAAATCATTCATAAAAAAGGCGAAGATAATCACTTGCCAGATTTCTTAACTCGAGAATATTTATCTTAATGTTTTTATCTACAGATATGAATTCTCGAGAAAGAGGAGAATCCTCTTATAGAGGGCGAGGAGGTAGGGGAAAAACCCCTAATATCATTGCACATCATGGTAAACAGAGGATTATAGCTCAGAACTTATCCAGTTCATCAGCCAGTAATACTGAGCAAAATAATGAGTTATATAATGAGTTTCAAGAATTTTTGAAACAAAAACAGTGAAGTATTACAGATTCCCATTCTTCAGCATCATATGCTTATATCATTAAAGAAGATGATAATGATTCAGCTCTATATACAGAGACAAAACATCGTGAATTGATTCTTCTTATCGAAGAAAAAGATACCCAATGGGAAAAAACTCCATGGACTATCATGGAAAGATACTTAACCAATACATCATATGTATATGGTTTCTACAAGCAGAGAGGATTTTATGAAAATCTTCTGTTATCTACAAAAAATGTTGATATAACTCACTTTTTCAGTAATACTCAGCAAAAAGGAAGTTATAATTTTACAAAGTTCATTATCAAGAAGATAATATCTATTGAAGAATGGGGTATATCTCCATTGGTTGAAAAAGAATTTTATTCTGAAAGTCATAAAATAAGTTTTAAATTCAATTTTTGAGAATTATATTGAGAGTTTTAATAAAACTCTATTCTATGAAAATGAAAAAAGGAAACATGCATGGTTTCTAAAGATTTGTGAAAATGTTTTTTTATCATCGAGTTCCAAATTGGTTTTTAACCTGGTGGAAGATATTTGGTCCATCCGCAAAGATTTTGCCAGAGGTTTTTACAAAACCCACGAACACTTGGTTAAATGTTTCTCCAAGTATTAAAAAATCATTCTCTGAACATTGGATTGATGGAAAGACTTTATGTCTATTCTTCATAGAATTTGGAATTCCTTGGATCTGGAAATGGCAACCAGAATTTGGATACAGTGATGAAGGAATCCCTTGCATATGGCGAGTCAGTTCCACTTAATTTTGGGACAAATTATTGCGTGATGATCCAGAAACTGGAAAACCTTATGGTTTTGATACTCTTCATCAAATGGAGGAGAAAATTTTATTATATCAAAAAGAATTTCATAATCAACAAAAAAAGGAAAAAGCCTATATGAGTCCATTCATGATTCTTACTCAGAAATATTCTGAGATCTATTCAAAAGAAAAAATGATTGAGGTTTATATTGCAGAAATGAAAAAGGATATTTTTAAGAATATTGGATGTTCTGATTCAAAGTCAAACAAATATATGGCGTCTGAATCCAGCGAAAATCAATTCATACATCTAATGCAAATGCAGGATGCACAGGATCCAGAGGATGATATTCATCAATTATCTCAAATAGATGATATCTTTGAAAATTTGAAAAAATCTCTTAAGGATAATATCGAAGATGATTAAAGTTGTTGGTGGAATCTTACATCATGATATATCGTGTCAAAAAGTGGGTGGCATATCACTATTTACTTTTTGAATTTTGTTACTATTTTACTATTTGCTTTAAAAAAGTATTTTACTATTTATATTTTGAGATGGAATCCGGGGTTTGATGTCCGGCTCTTCTATCTATTTATAGGTTACTTCTGTGTCTTTAGAAGGATACGGTTGAGTTTGCTCCCTTCTATTCTCTCTTGTATAAACCATTCTGAAATTTATCAATAAAAGCTTGAAGTTCTGATAACAACTTTGTAAGTTTATATTGTTTGTTTTTTATTTACTACTTTAATAATTTATATTTCATAAGATTAGTCTGAATGACAGGCTAAAATATTCGTGCTAAATTATTACCTTACTATGACATGATCTATATTTATTTGTTCTTGGAATCAGATTGAGATAATAAAATATCTATTTAAATTTTTGGAATTTAATGTAATATAAGAGTCTTTGGTTAGAACATAAGGTAAAAAGATGAACCAGGAAACAGTAAACACAATGTTCGAGTTTAACCATGAAAAATAAATTCATGTTGTAGCCCTTCAGCCTACTTAGCCGAGAAATGGCGTTTAAGGCGTTTATGGGTGATTTTTATGAATTTATGATTCTATTGGATCTCGGTAAAATACTCTGTTGTTTAATTTCTTTGGTATATCTTTTATAAATCATTTTATGTTTTGTAAAAATTCCAAATAAGAATCTTATATTCATTATTATTCTGGAATTTAAATTCTTCCTTTTCTTAGATCAGTATGAGTTGAAAATGGTATACAGGCTGGAAACCAATCATCTCCGTGTGTGCGAAAGCCACTAAGGAAACATTTGGTAAAACAATGTCACGTATCAGATTCACTTTGATTCCAAGTAGCAGATATTACCTGAGAATTTAGATTTATTAAATAAATGAACTATTTCTAAGATAGAATCTAAAATGATCTATAAGTTAGGAACTTTTGAA
Source organism: Primulina tabacum (assembly GCF_025594145.1). Classification (NCBI taxonomy): domain Eukaryota; kingdom Viridiplantae; phylum Streptophyta; class Magnoliopsida; order Lamiales; family Gesneriaceae; genus Primulina; species Primulina tabacum. The sequence continues at coordinate 15,524,257 of NC_134558.1, forward strand.
AGAATTGGTTTTAAACAAGTAGTTAAAACTACAAAATCAGTACCTCTTCATAATAATGAAATGGTTATTAAATTGTTAAATAATAAAGATATCTTGCCTTATATGAAAAATTATAGATTCATGCATATAGGTTTAATTCAAATTACTTTTAGACCTTTAACTTTAGAAGGACTACCAGAAAGCTTCATAGCAGCTTTAAGAGATGGTAGAAATTTGAGTTGGAAACAATCCCTTATGGGAATAATTCAATCTAGTCTGGCACATAGTCCAGTATATTTTGATGTTTATCCAAATTTATCTTTATCTTTGACTGATATTAATATATTAGATTCTTTAACATTAAATGTTAAAACTCATGGTTATAATTATACTCCTGGTACAGAAGTAGTATGTATCTGTTATCGTATTTATTATAAACCAAGAATAGATAAAAAATTAAATGTAACCATTCTCATAGAAACTAATTTTAATAGATCTAATATTACAACTCGTAGATCTATAAAATAGGAAGAAATTGATTTTCCAGAAAATTGGATAATTGAACAAGCTGTTCCTAAAAATCCTATAATAAATAGAGATTTACAACAAGTTATACAGAATAATGAAGGATCTGTTCAAATACAGTTTAATAATGAACAAAGAAGATTATTGTCATCTTCCATCTATGCTAGATCAAGATCTAGTCATTCTTTAATTTCACCTTTAGATTAATGGTGGATGTTCCTCAAACTTCTAGAGCTTCAACTTCTAAGATAAGAGAAGATGTAGAGTCTTCTGTACAAGATACAGTAGATGAATTAATCGTAAATCAAACAATATTGTTCATAAAAGTAACTTTCAAAAAGTTAGAGAAACTGATACAGTTTCAGATATGAATTTTAGTATTTAATGGATAGTAAATCAAAAATTGATTTTACTAAAGGATCTCTTGCTAGAGCAAAAGATCAATGCAGAATTTTATTTACCCAAATGGAAATCTTTCAGAAATTGGTACTTTAAAAGTTTTTCTGAAGATGAGTTTGATTATATAGTTTCAGAATTTTATAAATAATGTGAAAACCAGAATAAATTGATTCATTTTGTTCCTTGGTTTTTTAAAACTTTTATTATCGATTATATTTCTATTCTAGAAAGAAATTATAAACATTCTTCAGGACATATTCAAAAATCTGTTTATCCTCCTCAACAATATTTTATTATAGAAAAAAATAATAAAATTTTAAATTTTACTGTTTTTTCAAAATTATTTGAGAACGATATGTTACAAATAACTGTCAAACATATTAATCAGATAATTGAAAAACAAAATTATACAAATTTGTATCTTACGATAATAGGAGAAATTTCTCTTAAGGATCGTATTGATAAAATAATTTTAACTATTAATCAAATTAAACCAGATGCTCATCTACAGTCTAAAGAAGAAACTAATATTGTTTCTATTGCAACTTCTTCTATTCAATCCCCTCCAGATATAAAAGATTTTAAATTTAAATCTTCTGTTTCTGATATAGAAAAATTATTAGAAGAAAAATTTAAAAATCTTAATTTAAACATTCTTAATGAAGAGTTTGAAGAATTTGATAATTGATGTGCGAGGACAGTAGCATTGGCGCACATGCGCGACCGGATGCGCGCACATGCGCCAAACAGGCAGAAGACCTCGCGCATATGCGCGGAAGATGTCGCGCATATGCGCGAGCCTATGCAAGTGAGTTCTAGAAGATATCGCGCATATGCGCCAGTAATGTCGCGCATATGTGCGAGCTGCCAAGGCCGAGACCAGTAGGTCTCGCGCATATCCGCCAGTAATGCCGCGCATATGCGCGAGTCATGCAAAAGGAAAAATCGACATGTGGTGTATTATGCAACGTTGGTTGTATATATATATATATACAAACGTAAATCTTCAGTAGAAATCGAGAAAGGCCGAGGGAAGAGTTTGAATTGAAATTGAAGATTTTGGGATCCGTCCGTCCCAAATTTGAATCCGAGTACGACACCGTGTTCCTAGCAACGACAGCTACAACAGGACGTAAGTTTTGTGACGTTTTATTAAGATTTGAAATTATGCTATGTCTCGAATCAGATACGATTCATATATAGTGTTCTTGACATAGTAGACATCATAGAATCGAAGTCGGATTAAGAAACAGATTGATTATGGAATTGTTATGAATTTCAGAGTTAAATTGACTGAGATGTGATGTCAGATTCGTACGGTGGTTGATTATAAGTTATTGGAATTAGTATATACTGGTGTGGTATCACCGGTATCGCAAGATTGTACTGTTGTACCGTCAGAATTTGATAAGACGGGGATGTTTTGATTTGAATAGAGTATTGATACAGTATATTGATATTGTCATTGCCAGATTGAACATTGACAGGCTTTGAGTCGAGACTTCGATTGTATCAGAGCGACAGAATAGAAGTTATAAATAAATGTTGATTCGGGATTGCACAGCTCGAGTTAGGTTTGACTTGAGTTTTCCAAAATCACATACTTTATTTTATTGCATTGATATTTGCAAATTGTCAGATTGATATGTTTAGTCTATTGAATTTATAGCAGAGCAAGAGTCCGAGTCTAGGGCAGATCAGCCTAGCTAGGGCAGAACCGCCGAGTCTTTGACAGAACAGCTAAGACTCTAGACTTACGGTGTATCGATGAGTTTAGATGTAGATCGACTTCTGTTTTAGACATTCGATACAGCATTCCAAAGTCTAAATTAGATCGGGATCCCTAGATTAGAAATAAGTTGAGAAGAGAGAACGAGTCATTGATTTAAATACAGATTTGTATTGGTTCATGTAGTCAGATTGGATACATGTTTTAATGTTAGTTTATGCTTTTATATATGTTTTATATGATTGCATTGATACATTGTTTATACTGGGATTTTATTCTCACCGGAGTTATCCGACTGTTGTCGTGTTTGTATGTGTGCATGGCAACAGGTGGGACAGGTTCAGGGTCACAGAGGTGAAGAAAGATCGAGATTAGAGTGGTGACTACGGACTTGGACTAGAGATAGGGTTTAAACACTTGCTATATAGTTGTTAACCCTTAGTTGAGACTGATTGTATATAGTGCAAGACTTGTACTTTTAATACTGACATGTATATTAAGATGTATGCCATTACATTCCGCTTTTTATAATGTACTTTAAAAAAAAAATTAGACCATGTTTATTATAATTGATTAACTTAGTCCCAATGACGATTAAGAAGATGATTAGCGTCCGGGTCCCCACAACAGGTGGTATCAGAGCGATAGATCCTTTAGATTGAGATAGAAGAGGCTAGTGAGGGGGGTAGATTGAGGATTTCTTTCCTGCTTTTGAATGCTAGCATGTCTTACTGCTATAATACATGTTACTTGCTTATCTGATTTGATATAGTAATATGTTTTATTGAGAATGGATCAGCACCGATTCTAGATCAGCAGTAAGATGATCAGAGGAGGACTGAAGTTGGTTGTTGTATTTGAGTTACTAATTCTGTTGATAACCAGATATGCCTCCCAGACGAATCCCAGAACAGGGTAGTACATCAAATCCTCCAATGGATGTAACACCGACTCCAATGGAAACGTTACTGAAAAGATTTCAGTCATTTCACCCGCCAACTTTGAAAGGAACAGAGAACGCTGTGGAGTGCGAGAGTTGGCTTGATGATATTGAAATGCTGTTTGATTCATTGGAGTATACAGATGAGCGGAGAATTCGATTGATTGGACACCAGTTACATGATGTTGCAAAGAACTGGTGGATTACGATAAAGAGGGCTTTGGAGCATAGAGGTACGTCTATTACCTGGAATGTCTTTATAACTGAATTTTATCAACGATTCTTTCCAGTGTCGTACAAAAAAGACAAGGGGGTGGAGTTTGCTAATCTATGGCAGGGACCGATAAACATAGAAGAGTACGTGTCCAAGTTCTCCACCTTGTTGAAATTTACTCCACATGTTGCTGATAGCGAGGAAGCTACTGCTGATCAGTTCATCAATGGCTTGAACCCAGAGATTTTTACATTTGTGAACACAGGGCGACCGAATAACTTTACTGACGCCTTGAACAGAGCCAAAGGAGCAGAAGCCGGTCTGATGAGACAGAAAGGGGCTTCATTTGTGCCTCCAGCACCGAAACCACAGCAACCACCTCCCAGATTTGAGGGTGGCAGCAGCAGTGGATGGAAGAAGGAATTTATGAAAGCCAGAGGAAAGCAATTTAAGAAATCTGGCAGCAGTTCTTCTAGCTCTGGTGGTTCCCGACAGAGCCAGAGTTATACTGGAGTTTATTGTAAGACTTGCGGAGGAAGACATGCAACTGAGCAATGCCAGGGAGTAACTTGTAGTTGCAACATCTGTAAACAGCCGGGACACTTTGCTAAAGTGTGTCCACAGAGAGGGTCCCAAAGATCTCAGGGAGCCGAGTCATCGGGATCAGCAGCACAGACTGAGAGACGATCAGCTGCTGTCCATACATTCCAACCAGCGCCAGCTCAGTCACTGCAGAGGCCAGGAGGTAGCCAGACTGTTAGCCAGCCTCCTAGACAGCATGCCAGAGTATTCGCTTTGACCGAGGAGCAGGCCCAGGAAGCACCAGATGACGTTGTGGCAGGTAACTGTTCTTTATGTGGGTACCCTGCTTATGTATTGATCGATACCGGTGCTTCACATACTTTTATTTCTGAATGATTTGCATTAAGTCATGCATTGCCTGTAGAGTCTTTAGCTATTGTAGTGTCTCTCACTTCTCCTTTAGGGACATGTTTGATATCCGTAAATTCTGTAAAACATTGTGTACTACAGTATGACGGGCATGAGAATGAATTAGATTGCATCGTACTTGGGTTGTCAGATTTTGATTGTATTATCGGTATTGATATGCTGACCAAGTACAGAGCTACAGTTGATTGTTTCCACAAGATAGTGAGATTCAGACCAGATATGACGGAAGAGTGGAAATTCTACGGTAAGGGTTCTAGATCGAGAATTCCTTTAGTATCCATATTATCTATGACTCGATTGTTACAGAAAGGAGCAGAGGGATTCCTTGTATATTCCGTAGATATACTGAAGTCGAGTCCATCCTTGACTGATTTGCCAGTGGTACGTGAGTTTGCTGACGTCTTTCCAGATGAGATCCCGGGATTACCTCCAGTTAGAGAGATAGACTTTAGCATTGAATTGATGCCAGGTACAGTGCCAATTTCTAGAGCCCCATACAGAATGGTACCAATTGAATTGAAAGAATTAAAAGATCAGCTGGAAGATTTACTGGCCAAGGGGTACATCAGACCGAGTGTTTCTCCTTGGGGTGCTCCAGTATTATTTGTAAGAAAGAAAGATGGTTCGATGAGACTCTGCATCGACTATCGGCAACTGAACAAGGCAATGATAAAGAATAAATATCATTTGCCTCGTATTTATGATTTGTTTGACCATTTGCAGGGTTCTTCAGTATATTCCAAAATTGATTTAAGATCGGGATATCATCAGCTGAGAGTCAGAGATCCTGATATCTCAAAAACAGCATTCAAAACCAGGTATGGGCATTATGAGTTTATTGTCATGCCATTTGGTTTGACGAATGCTCCAGCTGTGTTTATGGGATTGATGAACAGGGTATTCCAGAAATATCTCGATGATTTTGTGATTATTTTCATCGATGATATTTTGATTTATTCAAAGAATATGAGTGAGCATGCTGAGCATTTAAGAACTGTGTTGCGAATTTTAAGGGCTGAGAAATTATATGCTAAACTGTCGAAATGCGAGTTTTGGTTAAGACAGGTAGTATTTCTGGGGCATATTATATCCGGAGATGGGATATCAGTGGATCCCCGCAAAGTTGAGGCCGTGATTTCTTGGCCAAGACCGACGTCAGTGCCCGAAATTCGCAGTTTCATGGGTTTAGCGGGATATTATCGTCGTTTTATTAAAGATTTCTCGAGTATAGCTAAACCAATTACTCAGCTGACTCAGAGGAATGCTCCATTTGCTTGGTCTGAAGAATGCGAGACCAGTTTTCTGGAGTTGAAAAAGAGATTGACCAGTGCTCCGGTGTTGACTATCCCATCCGGTACTGGTGATTTTGTGGTTTATTGCGACGCCTCTCACAGAAGGTTGGGATGTGTTCTGATGCAGCGAGGGCATGTTATAGCTTATGCCTCAAGACAGCTTAAACCACATGAGACCCATTATCCAATTCAAGATTTTGAATTGGCAGCCATTGTCTTTGCATTAAAGATATGGCGACACTATCTTTATTGTAGAACCCGTAAATCAGTCTACGTTTAAGCCATGCATAATTTTAGTATTTTAAATTAAATTGACTTCATTGCATGATTATTTTAATGCTTTTCTTCGAAGTTAATTATTTTATTATTTCATGCAGTAGTTTGATTTTTCAGTTATTTCAGTGAGGTCGGACTGGAGTTGGAGCTTTGAGATAGAATTTAAGATTCGATAAATATTTTCAGACTTTATTTTAGCTAGCAAGTAAGTTAATTTAAGTTAATAAGGAGGTTTGAGGATTTAATTTAAGTTACTTGAGGTGATTAAGAAATAAGCTCATTTAAGTTACTTAATTAAGGGATTAATTCACTAAATTAATTAAAGGATTAGTGAGGCTTTTAAGGGTTATTAATTTACTAGATAATTAACATTTTCCCCCTTCATTTATTTGGAAATTTTCGGCCTTAGCATCTAGACCACCCCTTGCCAACTCATCACCCCTTTTTGACCCATTCTTGGTTGAGTTAGCATAAGGATCTTTTTAATTCTTGGTCCACCTTAATTAAGTAAATATTGAACATTATCCTAGTCTAAAAAGCTCAAAAATTCGGCCATCACCATTCTAGATCCCTCCAAGATTTATTTGATTAGCAACAACAATTCAAAATTTAAATGAGAGTGGACTTGGTCATGATTTGGCCTTATATCTTGCACCCACTCCCCTCACTCCCCTAACCATCTTTCCCCCTCTCCTTTTTCGAAATCTGAGTGAACTCCTTAAGCTGAAAACCGTGAGAATTCAAGAGGCAAAATAAAGAGAAAATCGAGTAGAAGAAAACAAGAGAAGCAACTCCGTCTCCTCCGTGCCGCGTCGTCGTCGTTTCGTTCGTTTTCTTTCGAAACGAAACCAGGCATGTCTAGATTCTTTCAAACCTCAATCAAGTCCTATTATCAATTATTTTTCAGTACATGATCATGTTTTAATGAGCAAAAACCGAAATTTTAAGCAACTAGAACAAGGAATAATTCTGCACAGATTTTCGGTTCTACCATGCTTCGCGATTGGTATGTTTTGTTTCGATTTCAGGGATGGCTCGTTCCAGTGGCTCGAAGCTGGATATGAACATGTACTAGGACATGTTAGGGTCATGATAGAACGTTGGTTCCAGCCCCATACACAATAGAATTCGTCAATGACAGCACATCCCCCATGAGTGTCATATTGAGCTTCAAAAATTCAGCTTTGTTGTCCAAGGGTAAGGATCTGATCATGGCTGCCCTAGGGGCCTATAGCCATGTTTGGATCACTCCCCTAGCATGTCTAAGAGGAGACTAAGTCTCCCTTTTGGTGGCTTGGTCCATGGCTCATCGGTTTTCAATTTAAAAACAAGAACAGCCCCCTCCCCTCTCGGCCCCCTTCGGTTTTGACAGCATATGAGTTCGGCTTTGGTTGGGTTGGTATGGATCTTGGTTGGCCTATGGCCCTTAGCCACGGTTCATACCATGCCCCTAGATGTCTAGATCGTGCCATGGTCAATCAATGGCCACTGGAACGAGTCGAGACAGCAAGCGAAGCACAACACCACACACGCACGCATGAGGGCCCTCGGTAAGAGCTTTTGGTTGGTTGCTGGAATGGTGAGGATTGTGGCTGGACTAGGGTCCTTAGCCATGGTTCAAATCATTCCTTGGGATGTTGGTAAGAGTCTCTGGTCGGTGGTTCACGCCCCAATGGCCGGTAGTCTCGAAAACAACACAAGATACGCGATGGTACAGCTGCTGGAAATTTACAGCAAGTTTCTGTGTCGGTTCGGAGGCTCGTTCGAGTTCTCGGTCGGCTTTTAGCCTATGGCCTTGGACTGGACAGTGCCCCATTGAGTTAGAAAGGTCATGGTTTTGACCGTTTGTGATTCGGATCATTTTTGAGGTCGTACGAGAATTTACGGTGCGATGTGCCAAATTGACTCTCGAAAGATCGTTTCTTGTTTTGGCCTCCATTTCACCGAAGTTTCGACCCTCATCATTTTAGGAGCATTAGTTCATAATTTTAAGCGTATTTTAATCATGACTATACGTCGGTTCGGGTTGGTTCGGAGTCATGATTAAATACGAAGTCATTAGGCGTCATAGTCGCATTTTGAACTTAAAGCGCATAGTTGGCCAAGTTTAAGCTATTGCATATTTTTTCATGACATATTTAGGTTACAGCGAGCCTGGGAACGATCCAATCCAGTTGTTAAAATTACAAGATTTTTCAGTTATGCCATTTAATTATATTACGTGCATGAAAATAGAAAATACTTATTTTTTAGATTTATGCGATATTGCTTGTGGTCAATTCACTATTATGGGAGCATTATTTTATACGGTCGCCAGTGACCGATCAGTTCAGTTTGGTACCACCCGGTCGCCAGTGACCGGTCAGCTCAGTTCAGTTTGATACTCCCCGGTAGCCAGTTCCCGATCAGTTCAGCTCAGTGCAGGGGCCACAGGCGTAGACCATAATCTCAACAGAAAATTTTTATCAGTTATTTCAGTACAGGGCTTCAAGGAGCAAACATTCTATTTACTATGACTTTCAGTTCAGTTATGCACGTATTATAATTGCTCAGTACAAGTTATTTTAAGTATGCCTCATGACATGATATTTTATCCATGCAAATTACATTTTCTCGTTACCTACGATATTTGCATGCTGAGTCTTTAGGCTCACTAGACTTGATTGTTGTAGGTACTGATGAGGCCAGGGCCGAGGGCGGGGACCAGTGAGCCAGCTTGGGTCGGCAGTAGTGGCACCCGAGGACCTCAGTTTCAGCACATGTCATTTTATGCTCAAACATTTTTACCAGTTGTTGGACATTCTTTGAATTGTTATTTTTGGCAAACTTTATTTTCTTCCGCTGCTATATTTTTTTTAAACATTGAACTTGATTCATCAGTTGATTTTATGGATGAGGCACTCCATTTATTTTAAAAGAAAAATTTTTAATTTTCCGCAAATTTTCAAAATAAGAATTTTCGGGCCTTTACAGTTGGTATCAGAGCGGTGGTTCTGTATAGGGTTACACTACTACTGACCACGAGAAGCTCACGAAGCCACGCCTTCGGTCTGTAAGTTTTACAGTTCAGCATTTTATTTAAAGCATGAATTATTTTGACAGCATGTTTCCATGAAATAATTTCGACCAGATTTTCAGCATTTCAGTTTTCATTTAAAATAAATTATGGAATTATGCATGTTAGTTACGTATGGGTTATGTTGGAACAGTATGCCCCCTAGACGTCAAGTAAGACGCCCGAGAGGTAGTGGCGAGCACCGTCGCGAGGACGATGACGATCAGAGACAAGAGAGGCAGACACCTCCTCCTCCTCCTCCACCTCCACCACCGCCCCCACCTGACATGAGTGCCCAGATGCTAGTTGGGATGACACAGTTCTTCGCAAAATTTGCGGGGAACAATGCGGTGGTGACTAGGCCGACAGGGCCAGAGGCTGTTTACGAGCGATTCATGAAGATGCGTCCAAAGGAGTTTTCTGGGACGTCTGACTCCATGATCGCCGAGGGATGGATCAAATCCCTCGAGGTCATCTTCGAGTTTATGGAGCTGGGAGACGCAGACCGAGTCCGATGTGCCACCTATCTGTACACTGGAGACGCCCGCTTATGGTGGGAAGGAGCGTCAGTAGCCCTGACCTTGGCTACACTTTCATGGACACGCTTCACGGAGGTTTTCTACTCCAAATATTTTGCTGAGGAAGTTCGCACCAGGTTGACCACTGAGTTCATGAGCCTGAGACAGGGAGACATGACGGTTACGGAGTTCATCCGTAAGTTCGAGAGGGGCTGTCATTTTGTGCCCCTGATCGCGAATGATGCCAAAGCCAAGCTGATGCATTTCCTGGTGGGTCTACGGCCGATCTTGCACCGCGATGTTAGGGTGTCTGACCCTGCTACTTATGAGATTGCTGTCTCCAAGGCCCTAGCCGCAGAGCAGGATCTGCGGGATATCGAGAGGGATCGCCAGGGCAAGCGCCCAGTTCAGGTACCACACCGCCCTCCTCCTCATCAGCATCAGCAGAAGAACAAGAGGCCTTTTCATGGACCGCCTAGAAACAGAGGCCAGCAACAGCAGCAGCAGCGGGGATGCCCAGCCCCGAGGACTTATGAGCACCCAGTCTGCCCCAAGTGCTCACGCCGCCATCCTGGAGTATGTATGTCTGGCTCAGAAAAGTGTTTTAAGTGTGGCAGTCCAGACCACATGTTGCTGCAGTGCCCTCAGAGGAATCTGCCTACCCAAGGCAGAGTTTTTGCTCTCCATGCCGCGGAAACCAACCCGGAGACTATGTTGTTGACAGGTACCTTTAAACTTTAAGTTATTATTTGAATTTCCGTGTTTTTGGAATAAGGATTAAGATTGAACTTAGAACTGTGATAGGATTGCATGTTCTACTCAGTAGTATTTTGGAGATTTAAGTTAGAAGAACTTTGACCATTGCATGTCTATAAGTTTAGTTCTTGTAACTACTGGATTCAACTTAGAGCTCCGCTCTTTCAGGGAGAATTTTTATATTTGGTTCCGCTACCAAGGCCTTGATAGATTCAGGGGCCACTCACTCGTTTATTTCGGAGGTCTTTGCAAACTTTCTCAAGATCAAGACCATTGGGCTAGACATAGACTTTTCAGTAGTGTTGCCGTCAGGCGAGAAGATGGCAGCCACCAATGTTATCCGAGATATAGACCTTGAGCTGCACGGTAATCTTGTTTATGCGGATCTGATTGTGCTACCGATGCTGGAATTTGGCATTATCCTATGGATGGACTGGCTATTGAGGAATAGAGTGTTGATAGACTTCCAGCGGAGATCCGTTCTTGTCCGACCGCCTGGAATGGAGCAGTTCTTATTTGAGCCGGACAGGTACTTTCCTTTACCGCGCATTATTCCTTATGTTCAGGCCAGGAAGCTCATGAATAGAGGGTGTCGGGCATTTCTAGCGACCTTTTTATCTGTCCTTGAGGAACCCAGCCAGTCAGCCTCAGATGTTCCGATTGTCAGAGATTTCTTAGACGTTTTTCCCGAAGATGTCTCTGGTATGCCACCCGAGAGAGAGGTGGAGTTTTCCATTGAGCTTATGCCAGGTACGGCTCCGATATCCAAAGCGCCGTACCGACTAGCACCGACAGAGATGGCAGAGCTTAAGAAGCAGATTCAGGAACTTCTCGACAAGGAGTTCATTCGCCCGAGCTTTTCACCATGGGGCGCGCCGGTCTTATTTGTGAAAAAGAAGGATGGCTCGATGATGTTTTGTATTGACTATCGGGAGTTGGACAGGGTTACAGTGAAGAATAAATACCCACTGCCGAGGATTGAGGATTTGTTTGACCAGTTGCAGGGAGCTTCGATTTTCTCCAAGATAGATCTGCGTTCCGGTTATCACCAGTTGAGGGTGAGAGATGTTGATGTCTCGAAGACAGCTTTCAGGACTCGTTATGGTCACTACGAGATACTAGTGATGCCGTTCGGTCTGACGAATGCGCCAGCGATCTTCATGGATCTCATGAATCGCGTATTTCAGCCGTATCTTGACCAGTTTGTGATAGTGTTCATAGATGACATTCTCTTCTACTCCAAGAGTCGGGAGGAGCACAGCAGACATCTGACCACAGTGTTGCAGACATTGCAGAAGCACAAATTATTCGCAAAGTTCAGTAAATGCGAATTCTGGTTAGAGAAGGTGGCGTTCTTAGGCCACATCGTTTCTAGCAGTGGTATTGAGGTAGACCCAGCAAAATTTGCAGCAGTCAGAGATTGGGTTGTGCCACAGAATGCATCCGAGATCCGCAGTTTTCTTGGGATAGCAGGATATTACAGAAAGTTCATTCAGGGATTCTCCTCCATTGCCGTTCCACTCACAGCACTGACCAAGAAAAATGTGAAATTTGTTTGGAGCGAGGAGTGTCAGAAGAGCTTCGATACTTTGAAGCAAGCTCTTATCTCAGCACCAGTTTTGGCCATGCCATCAGGGCCTGGCGAGTTTGTCCTTTATACCGATGCTTCGAAGCTCGGTTTAGGTGCAGTTCTGATGCAGCATGGGAGAGTGATAGCGTATGCTTCTCGACAGCTGAAAATCCACAAGAAGAACTACCCTACCCATGATCTAGAATTGGCGGCCGTAGTTTTTTCCTTGAAGATTTGGAGGCACTATCTGTATGGAGAGAAATGCCACATCTTTACCGACCGCAAGAGCCTCAAGTATTTCTTTACGCAGAAGGAGCTGAACATGCGTCAGAGGCGTTGGTTAGAGCTTGTGAAAGATTACGATTGTGACATTAGCTACCACCCGGGTAAAGCTAATGTAGTTGCGGATGCATTGAGCAGAAAAGTCGCAGTGATGGCTCATTTGACGATTCAGAAACCTCTTCAGTTTGAGATACAGAGGTTTGATCTCGAGACTTATCCTCGAGGTAGAGTTCCTCGTCTATCTACCTTGACCATTCAGTCTTCCTTTATGGACCGTATTCGCAGTGGTCAGTCAGCAGATGAGCAATTGGCACAGTGGAAGAAGAGAGATGAAGCCAAGGGCAGTGTCTTGTATACAGTCAACGATGGTATTGTGAGATACCGAGACAGGATATGGGTTCCTAGCAATGGTTCTATCCGAGCAGACATCTTATCAGAGGCCCATATGTCCCCGTACTCCATTCACCCTGGGAGTACGAAGATGTACAAAGATCTGCAGCTATTGTATTGGTGGCCTGGTATGAAGAAGGACATCACACGATTTGTGTCCGAGTGTCTGACCTGTCAGTTAGTGAAGGCCGAGCATCAGAGACCAGCAGGTTTTCTCAAGCCTCTTCCTATTCCTGAGTGGAAGTGGGAGAACATTACCATGGATTTTGTGACCGGATTGCCGAAGTCAGCCAGGGGATCGAATGCTATTTGGGTGATTGTAGATCGTCTTACCAAATCAGCGCACTTCTTGCCTATTAAGACGACATTCACCATGATTCAGTATGCAGAGCTGTATAACCGGGAGATAGTCCGACTTCATGGTGTTCCAGTTTCGATCGTATCCGACAGAGATCCCAGATTCACTTCCTCATTTTGGAAGAGTTTGCGTTCGACTTTGGGTACGAAGTTGCTGTTTAGCACAGCTTTCCTTCCGCAGACAGATGGGCAGTCGGAGCGAGTTATTCAGATTTTGGAGGATCTTCTTCGCGCTTGCGTCATTGATTTCTCAGGGAGTTGGGAGTCGAACTTGCCATTGGTTGAGTTCACCTATAACAACAGCTTCCAGTCTTCTATTGGTATGGCTCCGTATGAAGCACTGTATGGCCGCAAGTGCAGATCTCCTGTCCATTGGGATGAAGTAGGAGAGAGAGCAGAGTTGGGTCCAGAGATTGTTCAGCAGGCAGCAGATGTAGTAGTCAAGATCGGTGATAGGATGAGGACTGCTCAGAGCCGATAGAAGAGTTATGCCGATCAGCAGAGGAGAGATTTAGAGTTTGCAGTGGGCGATCATGTCTTTGTGAAAGTAGCACCTATGAAGGGTTTCATGAGATTTGGGAAGAAAGGGAAGCTCAGTCCGAGATTCATTGGACCGTTTGAGATCCTCGACAGAGTTGGGACGCTAGCTTATCGTGTGGCTCTTCCACCGAATCTGGCCGGAGTACACAATGTGTTCCACGTCTCCATGCTGAGGAAGTATATGGCAAATCCTTCGCATGTGCTGAATTTCGAGCCGTTGCAGCTTACTCCGAACTTGTCTTATGAGGAGAGACCGGTGCAGATCCTAGACAGACAGGAGAAGAAGCTTCGTAACAAGCTGGTTAAGCGAGTCAAAGTCAAATGGCTCAACCATTCTGAGGAGGAAGCTACGTGGGAGTCTGAGCCGGAGATGAGAGATCGATACCCCGAGTTATTCGGTGAGTTCTAATTTCGAGGACGAAATTTCTTTTAAGGGAGGAAGGATTGTAGAACCCGTAAATCAGTCTACGTATAAGCCATGCATAATTCTAGTATTTTAAATTAAATTGACTTCATTGCATGATTATTTTAATGCTTTTCTTCGAAGTTAATTATTTTATTATTTCATGCAGTAGTTTGATTTTTCAGTTATTTCAGTGAGGCCGGACTGGAGTTGGAGCTTTGAGATAGAATTTAAGATTCGATAAATATTTCCAGACTTTATTTTAGCTAGCAAGTAAGTTAATTTAAGTTAATAAGGAGGTTTGAGGATTTAATTTAAGTTACTTGAGGTGATTAAGAAATAAGCTCATTTAAGTTACTTAATTAAGAGATTAATTCACTAAATTAATTGAAGGATTAGTGAGGCTTTTAAGGGTTATTAATTTACTAGATAATTAACATTTTCCCCCTTCATTTATTTGGAAATTTTCGGCCTTAGCATCTAGACCACCCCTTGCCAACTCATCACCCCTTTTTGACCCATTCTTGGTTGAGTTAGCATAAGGATCTTTTTAATTCTTGGTCCACCTTAATTAAGTAAATATTGAACATTATCCTAGTCTAAAAAGCTCAAAAATTCGGCCATCACCATTCTAGATCCCTCCAAGATTTATTTGATTAGCAACAACAATTCAAAATTTAAATGAGAGTGGACTTGGTCATGATTTGGCCTTATATCTTGCACCCACTCCCCTCACTCCCCTAACCATCTTTCCCCCTCTCCTTTTTCGAAATCTGAGTGAACTCCTTAAGCTGAAAACCGTGAGAATTCAAGAGGCAAAATAAAGAGAAAATCGAGTAGAAGAAAACAAGAGAAGCAACTCCGTCTCCTCCGTGCCGCGTCGTCGTCGTTTCGTTCGTTTTCTTTCGAAACGAAACCAGGCATGTCTAGATTCTTTCAAACCTCAATCAAGTCCTATTATCAATTATTTTTCAGTACATGATCATGTTTTAATGAGCAAAAACCGAAATTTTAAGCAACTAGAACAAGGAATAATTCTGCACAGATTTTCGGTTCTACCATGCTTCGCGATTGGTATGTTTTGTTTCGATTTCAGGGATGGCTCGTTCCAGTGGCTCAAAGCTGGATATGAACATGTACTAGGACATGTTAGGGTCATGATAGAACGTTGGTTCCAGCCCCATACACAATAGAATTCGTCAATGACAGCACATCCCCCATGAGTGTCATATTGAGCTTCAAAAATTCAGCTTTGTTGTCCAAGGGTAAGGATCTGATCATGGCTGCCCTAGGGGCCTATAGCCATGTTTGGATCACTCCCCTAGCATGTCTAAGAGGAGACTAAGTCTCTCTTTTGGTGGCTTGGTCCATGGCTCATCGGTTTTCAATTTAAAAACAAGAACAGCCCCCTCCCCTCTCGGCCCCCTTCGGTTTTGACAGCATATGAGTTCGGCTTTGGTTGGGTTGGTATGGATCTTGGTTGGCCTATGGCCCTTAGCCACGGTTCATACCATGCCCCTAGATGTCTAGATCGTGCCATGGTCAATCAATGGCCACTGGAACGAGTCGAGACAGCAAGCGAAGCACAACACCACACACGCACGCATGAGGGCCCTCGGTAAGAGCTTTTGGTTGGTTGCTGGAATGGTGAGGATTGTGGCTGGACTAGGGTCCTTAGCCATGGTTCAAATCATTCCTTGGGATGTTGGTAAGAGTCTCTGGTCGGTGGTTCACGCCCCAATGGCCGGTAGTCTCGAAAACAACACAAGATACGCGATGGTACAGCTGCTGGAAATTTACAGCAAGTTTCTGTGTCGGTTCGGAGGCTCGTTCGAGTTCTCGGTCGGCTTTTAGCCTATGGCCTTGGACTGGACAGTGCCCCATTGAGTTAGAAAGGTCATGGTTTTGACCGTTTGTGATTCGGATCATTTTTGAGGTCGTACGAGAATTTACGGTGCGATGTGCCAAATTGACTCTCGAAAGATCGTTTCTTGTTTTGGCCTCCATTTCACCGAAGTTTCGACCCTCATCATTTTAGGAGCATTAGTTCATAATTTTAAGCGTATTTTAATCATGACTATACGTCGGTTCAGTGTCAGTTCGGGTTGGTTCGGAGTCATGATTAAATACGAAGTCATTAGGCGTCATAGTCGCATTTTGAACTTAAAGCGCATAGTTGGCCAAGTTTAAGCTATTGCATATTTTTTTCATGACATATTTAGGTTGCAGCGAGCCTGGGAACGATCCAATCCAGTTGGTAAAATTACAGGATTTTTCAGTTATGCCATTTAATTATATTACGTGCATGAAAATAGAAAATACTTATTTTTTAGATTTATGCGATATTGCTTGTGGTCAATTCACTATTATGGGAGCATTATTTTATACGGTCGCCAGTGACCGATCAGTTCAGTTTGGTACCACCCGGTCGCCAGTGACCGGTCAGCTCAGTTCAGTTTGATACTCCCCGGTAGCCAGTTCCCGATCAGTTCAGCTCAGTGCAGGGGCCACAGGCGTAGACCATAATCTCAACAGAAAATTTTTATCAGTTATTTCAGTACAGGGCTTCAAGGAGCAAACATTCTATTTACTATGACTTTCAGTTCAGTTATGCACGTATTATAATTGCTCAGTACAAGTTATTTTAAGTATGCCTCATGACATGATATTTTATCCATGCAAATTACATTTTCTCGTTACCTACGATATTTGCATGCTGAGTCTTTAGGCTCACTAGACTTGATTGTTGTAGGTACTGATGAGGCCAGGGCCGAGGGCGGGGACCAGTGAGCCAGCTTGGGTCGGCAGTAGTGGCACCCGAGGACCTCAGTTTCAGCACATGTCATTTTATGCTCAAACATTTTTACCAGTTGTTGGACATTCTTTGAATTGTTATTTTTGGCAAACTTTATTTTCTTCCGCTGCTATATTTTTTTTAAACATTGAACTTGATTCATCAGTTGATTTTATGGATGAGGCACTCCATTTATTTTAAAAGAAAAATTTTTAATTTTCCGCAAATTTTCAAAATAAGAATTTTCGGGCCTTTACAGTTGGTATCAGAGCGGTGGTTCTGTATAGGGTTACACTACTACTGACCACGAGAAGCTCACGAAGCCACGCCTTCGGTCTGTAAGTTTTACAGTTCAGCATTTTATTTAAAGCATGAATTATTTTGACAGCATGTTTCCATGAAATAATTTCGACCAGATTTTCAGCATTTCAGTTTTCATTTAAAATAAATTATGGAATTATGCATGTTAGTTACGTATGGGTTATGTTGGAACAGTATGCCCCCTAGACGTCAAGTAGGACGCCCGAGAGGTAGTGGCGAGCACCGTCGCGAGGACGATGACGATCAGAGACAAGAGAGGCAGACACCTCCTCCTCCTCCTCCACCTCCACCACCGCCCCCACCTGACATGAGTGCCCAGATGCTAGTTGGGATGACACAGTTCTTCGCAAAATTTGCGGGGAACAATGCGGTGGTGACTAGGCCGACAGGGCCAGAGGCTGTTTACGAGCGATTCATGAAGATGCGTCCAAAGGAGTTTTCTGGGACGTCTGACTCCATGATCGCCGAGGGATGGATCAAATCCCTCGAGGTCATCTTCGAGTTTATGGAGCTGGGAGACGCAGACCGAGTCCGATGTGCCACCTATCTGTACACTGGAGACGCCCGCTTATGGTGGGAAGGAGCGTCAGTAGCCCTGACCTTGGCTACACTTTCATGGACACGCTTCACGGAGGTTTTCTACTCCAAATATTTTGCTGAGGAAGTTCGCACCAGGTTGACCACTGAGTTCATGAGCCTGAGACAGGGAGACATGACGGTTACGGAGTTCATCCGTAAGTTCGAGAGGGGCTGTCATTTTGTGCCCCTGATCGCGAATGATGCCAAAGCCAAGCTGATGCATTTCCTGGTGGGTCTACGGCCGATCTTGCACCGCGATGTTAGGGTGTCTGACCCTGCTACTTATGAGATTGCTGTCTCCAAGGCCCTAGCCGCAGAGCAGGATCTGCGGGATATCGAGAGGGATCGCCAGGACAAGCGCCCAGTTCAGGTACCACACCGCCCTCCTCCTCATCAGCATCAGCAGAAGAACAAGAGGCCTTTTCATGGACCGCCTAGAAACAGAGGCCAGCAACAGCAGCAGCAGCGGGGATGCCCAGCCCCGAGGACTTATGAGCACCCAGTCTGCCCCAAGTGCTCACGCCGCCATCCTGGAGTATGTATGTCTGGCTCAGAAAAGTGTTTTAAGTGTGGCAGTCCAGACCACATGTTGCTGCAGTGCCCTCAGAGGAATCTGCCTACCCAAGGCAGAGTTTTTGCTCTCCATGCCGCGGAAACCAACCCGGAGACTATGTTGTTGACAGGTACCTTTAAACTTTAAGTTATTATTTGAATTTCCGTGTTTTTGGAATAAGGATTAAGATTGAACTTAGAACTGTGATAGGATTGCATGTTCTACTCAGTAGTATTTTGGAGATTTAAGTTAGAAGAACTTTGACCATTGCATGTCTATAAGTTTAGTTCTTGTAACTACTGGATTCAACTTAGAGCTCCGCTCTTTCAGGGAGAATTTTTATATTTGGTTCCGCTACCAAGGCCTTGATAGATTCAGGGGCCACTCACTCGTTTATTTCGGAGGTCTTTGCAAACTTTCTCAAGATCAAGACCATTGGGCTAGACATAGACTTTTCAGTAGTGTTGCCGTCAGGCGAGAAGATGGCAGCCACCAATGTTATCCGAGATATAGACCTTGAGCTGCACGGTAATCTTGTTTATGCGGATCTGATTGTGCTACCGATGCTGGAATTTGGCATTATCCTATGGATGGACTGGCTATTGAGGAATAGAGTGTTGATAGACTTCCAGCGGAGATCCGTTCTTGTTCGACCGCCTGGAATGGAGCAGTTCTTATTTGAGCCGGACAGGTACTTTCCTTTACCGCGCATTATTCCTTATGTTCAGGCCAGGAAGCTCATGAATAGAGGGTGTCGGGCATTTCTAGCGACCTTTTTATCTGTCCTTGAGGAACCCAGCCAGTCAGCCTCAGATGTTCCGATTGTCAGAGATTTCTTAGACGTTTTTCCCGAAGATGTCTCTGGTATGCCACCCGAGAGAGAGGTGGAGTTTTCCATTGAGCTTATGCCAGGTACGGCTCCGATATCCAAAGCGCCGTACCGACTAGCACCGACAGAGATGGCAGAGCTTAAGAAGCAGATTCAGGAACTTCTCGACAAGGAGTTCATTCGCCCGAGCTTTTCACCATGGGGCGCGCCGGTCTTATTTGTGAAAAAGAAGGATGGCTCGATGATGTTTTGTATTGACTATCGGGAGTTGGACAGGGTTACAGTGAAGAATAAATACCCACTGCCGAGGATTGAGGATTTGTTTGACCAGTTGCAGGGAGCTTCGATTTTCTCCAAGATAGATCTGCGTTCCGGTTATGACCAGTTGAGGGTGAGAGATGTTGATGTCTCGAAGACAGCTTTCAGGACTCGTTATGGTCACTACGAGATACTAGTGATGCCGTTCGGTCTGACGAATGCGCCAGCGATCTTCATGGATCTCATGAATCGCGTATTTCAGCCGTATCTTGACCAGTTTGTGATAGTGTTCATAGATGACATTCTCTTCTACTCCAAGAGTCGGGAGGAGCACAGCAGACATCTGACCACAGTGTTGCAGACATTGCAGAAGCACAAATTATTCGCAAAGTTCAGTAAATGCGAATTCTGGTTAGAGAAGGTGGCGTTCTTAGGCCACATCGTTTCTAGCAGTGGTATTGAGGTAGACCCAGCAAAATTTGCAGCAGTCAGAGATTGGGTTGTGCCACAGAATGCATCCGAGATCCGCAGTTTTCTTGGGATAGCAGGATATTACAGAAAGTTCATTCAGGGATTCTCCTCCATTGCCGTTCCACTCACAGCACTGACCAAGAAAAATGTGAAATTTGTTTGGAGCGAGGAGTGTCAGAAGAGCTTCGATACTTTGAAGCAAGCTCTTATCTCAGCACCAGTTTTGGCCATGCCATCAGGGCCTGGCGAGTTTGTCCTTTATACCGATGCTTCGAAGCTCGGTTTAGGTGCAGTTCTGATGCAGCATGGGAGAGTGATAGCGTATGCTTCTCGACAGCTGAAAATCCACGAGAAGAACTACCCTACCCATGATCTAGAATTGGCGGCCGTAGTTTTTTCCTTGAAGATTTGGAGGCACTATCTGTATGGAGAGAAATGCCACATCTTTACCGACCGCAAGAGCCTCAAGTATTTCTTTACGCAGAAGGAGCTGAACATGCGTCAGAGGCGTTGGTTAGAGCTTGTGAAAGATTACGATTGTGACATTAGCTACCACCCGGGTAAAGCTAATGTAGTTGCGGATGCATTGAGCAGAAAAGTCGCAGTGATGGCTCATTTGACGATTCAGAAACCTCTTCAGTTTGAGATACAGAGGTTTGATCTCGAGACTTATCCTCGAGGTAGAGTTCCTCGTCTATCTACCTTGACCATTCAGTCTTCCTTTATGGACCGTATTCGCAGTGGTCAGTCAGCAGATGAGCAATTGGCACAGTGGAAGAAGAGAGATGAAGCCAAGGGCAGTGTCTTGTATACAGTCAACGATGGTATTGTGAGATACCGAGACAGGATATGGGTTCCTAGCAATGGTTCTATCCGAGCAGACATCTTATCAGAGGCCCATATGTCCCCGTACTCCATTCACCCTGGGAGTACGAAGATGTACAAAGATCTGCAGCTATTGTATTGGTGGCCTGGTATGAAGAAGGACATCACACGATTTGTGTCCGAGTGTCTGACCTGTCAGTTAGTGAAGGCCGAGCATCAGAGACCAGCAGGTTTTCTCAAGCCTCTTCCTATTCCTGAGTGGAAGTGGGAGAACATTACCATGGATTTTGTGACCGGATTGCCGAAGTCAGCCAGGGGATCGAATGCTATTTGGGTGATTGTAGATCGTCTTACCAAATCAGCGCACTTCTTGCCTATTAAGACGACATTCACCATGATTCAGTATGCAGAGCTGTATAACCGGGAGATAGTCCGACTTCATGGTGTTCCAGTTTCGATCGTATCCGACAGAGATCCCAGATTCACTTCCTCATTTTGGAAGAGTTTGCGTTCGACTTTGGGTACGAAGTTGCTGTTTAGCACAGCTTTCCTTCCGCAGACAGATGGGCAGTCGGAGCGAGTTATTCAGATTTTGGAGGATCTTCTTCGCGCTTGCGTCATTGATTTCTCAGGGAGTTGGGAGTCGAACTTGCCATTGGTTGAGTTCACCTATAACAACAGCTTCCAGTCTTCTATTGGTATGGCTCCGTATGAAGCACTGTATGGCCGCAAGTGCAGATCTCCTGTCCATTGGGATGAAGTAGGAGAGAGAGCAGAGTTTGGTCCAGAGATTGTTCAGCAGGCAGCAGATGTAGTAGTCAAGATCCGTGATAGGATGAGGACTGCTCAGAGCCGACAGAAGAGTTATGCCGATCAGCAGAGGAGAGATTTAGAGTTTGCAGTGGGCGATCATGTCTTTGTGAAAGTAGCACCTATGAAGGGTGTCATGAGATTTGGGAAGAAAGGGAAGCTCAGTCCGAGATTCATTGGACCGTTTGAGATCCTCGACAGAGTTGGGACGCTAGCTTATCGTGTGGCTCTTCCGCCGAATCTGGCCGGAGTACACAATGTGTTCCACGTCTCCATGCTGAGGAAGTATATGGCAAATCCTTCGCATGTGCTGAATTTCGAGCCGTTGCAGCTTACTCCGAACTTGTCTTATGAGGAGAGACCGGTGCAGATCCTAGACAGACAGGAGAAGAAGCTTCGTAACAAGCTGGTTAAGCGAGTCAAAGTCAAATGGCTCAACCATTCTGAGGAGGAAGCTACGTGGGAGTCTGAGCCGGAGATGAGAGATCGATACCCCGAGTTATTCGGTGAGTTCTAATTTCGAGGACGAAATTTCTTTTAAGGGAGGAAGGATTGTAGAACCCGTAAATCAGTCTACGTATAAGCCATGCATAATTCTAGTATTTTAAATTAAATTGACTTCATTGCATGATTATTTTAATGCTTTTCTTCGAAGTTAATTATTTTATTATTTCATGCAGTAGTTTGATTTTTCAGTTATTTCAGTGAGGACGGACTGGAGTTGGAGCTTTGAGATAGAATTTAAGATTCGATAAATATTTCCAGACTTTATTTTAGCTAGCAAGTAAGTTAATTTAAGTTAATAAGGAGGTTTGAGGATTTAATTTAAGTTACTTGAGGTGATTAAGAAATAAGCTCATTTAAGTTACTTAATTAAGGGATTAATTCACTAAATTAATTGAAGGATTAGGGAGGCTTTTAAGGGTTATTAATTTACTAGATAATTAACATTTTCCCCCTTCATTTATTTGGGAATTTTCGGCCTTAGCATCTAGACAACCCCTTGCCAAATCATCACCCCTTTTTGACCCATTCTTGGTTGAGTTAGCATAAGGATCTTTTTAATTCTTGGTCCACCTTAATTAAGTAAATATTGAACATTATCCTAGTCTAAAAAGCTCAAGAATTCGGCCATCACCATTCTAGATCCCTCCAAGATTTATTTGATTAGCAACAACAATTCAAAATTTAAATGAGAGTGGACTTGGTCATGATTTGGCCTTATATCTTGCACCCACTTCCCTCACTCCCCTAACCATCTTTCCCCCTCTCCTTTTTCGAAATCTGAGTGAACTCCTTAAGCTGAAAACCGTGAGAATTCAAGAGGCAAAATAAAGAGAAAATCGAGTAGAAGAAAACAAGAGAAGCAACTTCGTCTCCTCCGTGCCGCGTCGTCGTCGTTTCGTTCGTTTTCTTTCGAAACGAAACCAGGCATGTCTAGATTCTTTCAAACCTCAATCAAGTCCTATTATCAATTATTTTTCAGTACATGATCATGTTTTAATGAGCAAAAACCGAAATTTTAAGCAACTAGAACAAGGAATAATTCTGCACAGATTTTCGGTTCTACCATGCTTCGCGATTGGTATGTTTTGTTTCGATTTCAGGGATGGCTCGTTCCAGTGGCTCGAAGCTGGATATGAACATGTACTAGGACATGTTAGGGTCATGATAGAACGTTGGTTCCAGCCCCATACACAATAGAATTCGTCAATGACAGCACATCCCCCATGAGTGTCATATTGAGCTTCAAAAATTCAGCTTTGTTGTCCAAGGGTAAGGATCTGATCATGGCTGCCCTAGGGGCCTATAGCCATGTTTGGATCACTCCCCTAGCATGTCTAAGAGGAGACTAAGTCTCCCTTTTGGTGGCTTGGTCCATGGCTCATCGGTTTTCAATTTAAAAACAAGAACAGCCCCCTCCCCTCTCGGCCCCCTTCGGTTTTGACAGCATATGAGTTCGGCTTTGGTTGGGTTGGTATGGATCTTGGTTGGCCTATGGCCCTTAGCCACGGTTCATACCATACCCCTAGATGTCTAGATCGTGCCATGGTCAATCAATGGCCACTGGAACGAGTCGAGACAGCAAGCGAAGCACAACACCACACACGCATGCATGAGGGCCCTCGGTAAGAGCTTTTGGTTGGTTGCTGGAATGGTGAGGATTGTGGCTGGACTAGGGCCCTTAGCCATGGTTCAAATCATTCCTTGGGATGTTGGTAAGAGTCTCTGGTCGGTGGTTCACACCCCAATGGCCGGTAGTCTCGAAAACAACACAAGATACGCGATGGTACAGCTGCTGGAAATTTACAGCAAGTTTCTGTGTCGGTTCGGAGGCTCGTTCGAGTTCTCGGTCAGCTTTTAGCCTATGGCCTTGGACTGTACAGTGCCCCATTGAGTTAGGAAGGTCATGTTTTTGACCGTTTGTGATTCAAATCATTTTTGAGGTTGTACGAGAATTTACGGTGCGATGTGCCAAATTGACTCTCGAAAGATCGTTTCTTGTTTTGGCCTCCATTTCACCGAAGTTTCGACCCTCATCATTTTAGGAGCATTAGTTCATAATTTTAAGCGTATTTTAATCATGACTATACGTTGGTTCAGTGTCGGTTCGGGTTGGTTCGGAGTCATGATTAAATACGAAGTCATTAGGCGTCATAGTCGCATTTTGAACTTAAAGCGCATAGTTGGACAAGTTTAAGCTATTGCATATTTTTTTCATGACATATTTAGGTTGCAGCGAGCCTGGGAACGATCCAATCCAGTTGGTAAAATTACAGGATTTTTCAGTTATGCCATTTAATTATATTACGTGCATGAAAATAGAAAATTCTTATTTTTGAGATTTATGCGATATTGCTTGTGGTCAATTCACTATTATGGGAGCATTATTTTATACGGTCGCCAGTGACCGATCAGTTCAGTTTGGTACCACCCGATCGCCAGTGACCGGTCAGCTCAGTTCAGTTTGATACTCCCCGGTAGCCAGTTACCGATCAGTTCAGTGCAGAGGCCACAGGCGTAGACCATAATCTCAACATAAAATTTTTATCAGTTATTTCAGTACAGGGCTCCAAGGAGCAAACATTCTATTTACTATGACTTTCAGTTCAGTTATGCACGTATTATAATTGATCAGTACAAGTTATTTTAAGTATGCCTCATGACATGATATTTTATCCATGCAAATTACATTTTCTCGTTACCTACGATATTTGCATGCTGAGTCTTTAGGCTCACTAGACTTGATTGTTGTAGGTACTGATGAGGCCAGGGCCGAGGGCGGGGACCAGTGAGCCAGCTTGGGTCGGCAGTAGTGGCACCCGAGGACCTCAGTTTCAGCACATGTCATTTTATGCTCAAACATTTTTACCAGTTGTTGGACATTCTTTGAATTGTTATTTTTGGCAAACTTTATTTTCTTCCGCTGCTATATTTTTTTTAAACATTGAACTTGATTCATCAGTTGATTTTATGGATGAGGCACTCCATTTATTTTAAAAGAAAAATTTTTAATTTTCCGCAAATTTTCAAAGTAAGAATTTTCGGGCCTTTACATTTATGGTGAGAAGTTTGAGATATATTCTGATCAAAAGAGTTTGAAATATCTGTTTTCACAATCTAAATTGAATATGAGGCAACGAAGATGGCTTGATTTGCTTAAAGACTTTGATTGTGAAATCAAATACTATCCAGGAAAGTCTAATGCAGCAACTGATGCACTAAGTCGAAAGGTATGTTCTTTATCCTTGTCGACGATCGGTGTTTCAAATTTGATAGAAAACTGCTGTTTGTCTGGATTAGCATTTGAAACAGATTATAGACCGTTGAAACTTTATACGGTGCAAGTAGAACCCGAGCTGATCTTAAGAATTAAGGCAGCTCAGAAAGTTGATCAGAATATACAGAAATCAGTATCGATGATCAGAACATGACATCGATCGGAATATCAGGTACGTGATAACGTCTTGTATGTAAATAATCGTTTGGTTGTGCCGAATGTTTCAGATTTGAGACGACAGATATTGTCAAAAGCGCACAACAGTTGATTCAGTATTCATCCTGGTGGCAGAAAGATGTATAATGATTTGAAAAGACAGTTCTGGTGGAAACAAATGAAGACTGACATTGCCGAATTTGTTTCCAAATGTCTGAATTGCCAGCAGGTGAAAGCAGAAAGAAAGAAACCAGGAGGTTTATTACAGAGTTTGTCCATTCCTGAATGAAAATGGGATCACATTTCCATGGATTTTGTGACACAATTGCCGCGTTCCTCCCGAGGTTGTGATGCGATTTGGGTCATGATTGACAGATTGACCAAATCTGCATGTTTTATTCCGTACAAAATGACGTACAGATTTGACCAGATGGCAGAGATCTATGTCAGAGAAGTGGTCAGATTGCACGGAGTGCCGAAGTCAATTGTATCAGACCGTGATCCTCGATTTACTTCGCACTTCTGGCAGAGCTTGCAGCAGGCTCTCGGTATGAAGTTACATCTGAGTACCGCATATCATCCACAGACTGACGGACAGTCAGAGCGAACTATCTAGACACTGGAGGATATGCTGAGAGCAGTAGTGCTTGATTTTAGCACTAATTGGCAAGATGCATTGCCACTTTGTGAGTTTTCGTACAACAATAGCTATCAGACGAGTATTGAGATGGCACCATTTGAAGCGTTGTACGGAAAGAAGTGTCGATCCCCTCTCTATTGGGATGATATCTCTGAAGTGCCTGAGATTGGACCTGATATGATCAGAGATATGACAGAAAAAGTGGAGCTAATTCAAAAGAAAATGAAGGCAGCACAAGACAGACAGGCCAAATATGCCAATGTTCGACGTAGACCGTTGGTATTTGAGACAGGAGACCGAGTATTTTTAAAGATTTCACCTTTTAGAGGAGTTGTCAGATTTGGCAAGAAAGGGAAACTGTCTCCACGATATATTGGGCCTTATGAGATTCTCGAAAAGATAGGAGATCGTGCATATCGACTCGCGTTACCGCCTTCATTATCCGGGATACATGATGTCTTTCATGTATCGTTATTAAGGAAATACCTTCCTGATGCTTCACATGCTATTCAGCCAGACGAGGCCGAAATGGATGAGACGTTGAGCTATGTTGAAAAACCGATTCAGATTTTTGATCGTAAAGAAAAACAGCTCAGAACGAAGACCATTCCACTTGTGAAAGTTCAATGGACTCGTCATGGCACTGAAGAAGCAACCTGGGAAACTGAATCAGATATGAGACAAGAATTCCCTGAGTTCTTTCGATAATGTACACTTTTTAGACCGTTTCTATATATACTCCCTATTGATATAATTGAATGCTTGTGATTTCGAGGACGAAATCGTATCTTAGGGGGGGGGGGAGAAATGTAATGCCCGAGATTTTATACCGTGTTAAATTACGATTATTGATTTTTAATCGAGATAATTATGAAAGGGCTAACCGAGACACGAAATGAGATCGCGTGTGAAAATTGATGTGCGAGGACAGTAGCATTGGCGCACATGCGCGATCGGATGCGCGCACATGCGCTAAACAGGCAGAAGACCTCGCGCATATGCGCGGAAGATGTCGCGCATATGCGCGAGCCTATGCAAGTGAGGTCCAGAAGACATCGCGCATATGCGCCAGTAATGTCGCGCATATGTGCGAGCTGCCAAGGCCGAGACCAGTAGGTCTCGCGCATATGCGCGAGTCATGCAAAAAGAAAAATCGGCATGTGGTGTATTATGCAACGTTGGTTGTATATATATATATATACAAACGTAAATCTTCAGTAGAAATCGAGAAAGGCCGAGGGAAGAGTTTGAATTGAAATTGAAGATTTTGGGATACGTCAGTCCAAATTTGAATCCGAGTACGACACCGTGTTCCTAGCAACGACAGCTACAACAGGACGTAAGTTTTGTGACGTTTTATTAAGATTTGAAATTATGCTATGTCTAGAATCAGATACGATTCATATATAGTGTTCTTGACATAGTAGACATCATAGAATCGAAGTCAGATTAAGAAACAGATTGATTATGGAATTGTTATGAATTTCAGAGTTAAATTGACTGAGATGTGATGTCAGATTCGTACGGTGGTTGATTATAAGTTATTGGAATTAGTATATACTGGTGTGGTATCACCGGTATCGCAAGATTGTACTGTTGTACCGTCAGAATTTGATAAGACGGGGATGTTTTGATTTGAATAGAATATTGATACAGTATATTGATATTGTCATTGCCAGATTGAACATTGACAGGCTTTGAGTCGAGACTTCGATTGTATCAGAGCGACATAATAGAAGGTATAAATAAATGTTGATTCGGGATTGCACAACTCGAGTTAGGTTTGACTTGAGTTTTCCAAAATCACATACTTTATTTTATTGCATTGATATTTGCAAATTGTCAGATTGATATGTTTAGTCTATTGAATTTATAGCAGAGCAAGAGTCCGAGTCTAGGGCAGATCAGCCTAGCTAGGGCAGAACCGCCGAGTCTTTGACAGAACAGCTAAGACTCTAGACTTACGGTGTATCGATGAGCTTAGATGTAGATCGACTTCTATTGTAGACATTCGATACAACATGCCAAAGTCTAAATTAGATCGGGATCCCTAGATTAGAAATAAGTTGAGAAGAGAGAACGAGTCATTGATTTAAATACAGATTTGTATTGGTTCATGTAGTCAGATTGGATACATGTTTTAATGTTTGTTTAAGCTTTTATATATGTTTTATATGATTGCATTGATACATTGTTTATACTGGGATTTTATTCTCACCGGAGTTATCCGACTGTTGTCGTGTTTGTATGTGTGCATGGCAACAGGTGGGACAGGTTCAGGGTCACAGAGGTGAAGAAAGATCGAGATTAGAGTGGTGACTACGGACTTGGACTAGAGATAGGGTTTAAACACTTGCTATATAGTTGTTAACCCTTAGTTGAGACTGATTGTATATAGTACAAGACTTGTACTTTTAATACTGACATGTATATTAAGATGTATGCCATTACGTTCCGCTTTTGATAATGTACTTTAAAAAAAAAATTAGACCCTGTTTATTATAATTGATAAACTTAGTCTCAATGACGATTAAGAAGATGATTAGCGTCCGGGTCCCCACAGGAATATTGATGGTTTTAGTGATAAGAAAATTTATAATACTGCTCACAGAATGCTTATGTATAGTAGTGTGTGTAAAACTTCAGGCAATAATGATAAAAATATTGCTAAGATGATTATATCAGGTTTTACTGGTCAACTTAAAGGTTGTTGGGATAATTATTTAAATCAATCTCAAAAAGAAGATATTATAAATTCAATAAAAATTGAGAATAATATTCAATCAAAAAATGTAGTTTATTCATTAATAATGACAATGATTGAACATTTTACTGGTAAATTCACTGATGATAGTGAAAAGATTCGTACTTTATTAAGTAATATAAAATGTAAAACACTTACTGATTTTAGATGGTGTAAAGATACCTTTTTATCTCGTATTTATGAGATACCAGATTGTAATAATAGTTTCTGGAAAGCCAAATTCATAGATGATTTATCTTTTCTATTTGCTGAAAGAATTGGAAAAGTTTAAAAAAAGATGAAATTAATATTCCATATGAAAATTATACTTATGGAAATTTAATTAATATTTGTATTAAAGAGGGTTTAGCTCTCTGTAATGAATTAAAATTAAATAATCAAATTAAAAGACAGAATTTACTTGAGAAAAAACAATTAAGTAAATTTTGTGATAAATTTGGTATGGACTTACCTAATAAAGGTAAGAAGAAGATTAAGGAAAAGAAGAAAAACTTTATAGAAAGAAAAGACATTTGTCTGATAAACAAAGAGATAAAAAGAATAAAAGAAAAGAAAGTTGTAATTTACGAAAAGCAGATAATTATAAAACCAAAAATAAATTAATAATTTGTAGAAAATGTAAAAAGCCAGGACATTATGCTAATCAATGTTGGGATAAAAATAAAATTAATAATTTAGATATAGATGATAATCTATAAAAAATATTATTTAAAATAATAATGGATTCGAATAATAATTCTGACAGTGAAACTGAGAATTCTTCATAATCTTATATTTCAGAAAAATATTAGATAGTGTGTCAGAAATTTCTTATTTGGAAGAATGTAATAATTGTATACAAGGAAAATCTTGTATTAATCATTTAGAAGACAATAAAGATAAAAATGATGATTTTTATAAACTTAGGTCTCAATTTCAAGATTTAAATATTAATGTGTTAACTAACAATAATATTATAGAATTCCTTAAAATGATTAAGGATCCTATATTAAAATCCACAATTATTGATCAAATGAAAAATACTGCTTCAACTAGCAATAATAATAACATTCTTATTAAACAAGAACAAGCTTATTCTATGAAAGAAGTAAAAAATCTTTTACAATAAAAATATGGTAAACAAAATCCAGTTACTATACATGATTTAGTAAAAGAAATAGAAAATCTTAAAGAACAAGTAAAAATTTTACAACATAATAATAATGGTTTAAATTACGTATTTCCATAATTGAAACAAATAATTCAGTTAATAATTCTGAAAGTTTTAATAATTTTGAAGATATTTCATTTCCTGATCCAAATCAAAAACATTTATCTGTTTTAAGTATGATAATATCTCAAAAATGGTACACCAATATTTCTTTATTAATTGAAAATTCTTATAAGAAAAATTTCATTGCTATGATTGATAGTAGTGCAGATTTGAATGTTATACAGGAAGGATTAATTCCTACAAATTATTTTCATAAAACTACTCATTCTGTCTCTCATGCAGGAGGAGAACCATTAGAGATAAATTATAAATTACCTAAAGTTTATATTTGCAAAGATAAAAACTGTATTCAAACCAGTTTTTTATTAGCAAAAGATATTTCTAACCAATTTATACTTGGTCTTCTTTTTATTTATCAAATATATCCTTTAACTTATGCTGATGAAACAGGTATTATAGGAACTTTTCTAGGTAATCCTATTTCCTTTAAGTTTATAACTAAACTTGTTCATAGAATTCTTAATGAATTACAAGAAAAGATTGATAGGAAAACTTTTCAAATTAATTCTTTAAAAGAAGAAGTTAATATTTTAACTATAGATGATAAATTACAAAATCCTAAATTACAGGAAAAAATTAAACTTATTTATAATAAGTTTTCATTAGAAATATGTAATGATTTACCAAATGCTTTTTGGAATAGAAAGAAGCATATTATATCTCTTCCATATGAAGAGAATTTTGATGAAAAGAATATTTCTACCAAGGCTCGTCCTTGTCAAATGAATTCTGAATATTTAGAATTATGCAAGAATGAAATTCGTTGTTTATTAGATAAAGGTTTGATAAAACCTTCTCAATCTTCTTGGTCTTGTACTGCTTTTTATGTTAATAAACATTCTGAGCAGCAAAGAGGAGTTCCTAGATTAGTCATAAACTATAAAACCCTTAATAAGGTTTTAAAATGGATTAGGCATCCTATTCCTAATAAAAAAGATTTATTAGATAGACTTGTACATGCAATTATATTTTCAAAATTTGATTTCAAATCAGGATTTTGTCAGATTCAAGTTAAAGAATCTGACAGATATAAAACTGCTTTTAATGTTCCAATAGGACATTATGAATGGACAGTGATGCCATTTGGACTTAAAAATGCCCCTTCTGAATTTCAACAAATTATGAATGATATTTTTTATAATTACAGCAATTTTATAATTGTTTATATTGATGATATCTTAGTGTTTTCTAATGATATTGAAACACATTTTAAACATTTAGATATCTTTAAAAACATTGTTATTCAAAATGGTCTTGTGATATCAAAATCTAAAATGATTTTATTTCAAACTAATATCAGATTTCTTGGTCATATGATTGAGAAAGGAAAAATAATTCCTATACAGAGAAGTATAGAATTTGGTTCAAATTTTCCAGATATAATAACTGATAAAACTCAGTTACATAAATTTTTAGGAAGTTTGAATTATATTTCTCCTTATATTAAAGATCTTATTAAGGATTATGCTATCTTATATGATAGGTTAAAGAAAAATCCTTTACCTTGGCCTGATAGACATACCATTGCTGTTAAAAATATTAAGGAAAAGTTTAAAAATATTCCTTGTCTTATGCATGCTAATCCCCAATGGGATAAAATAGTTGAAACTGATGCCTCAGATATAGGTTTTGGAGGAATCTTAAAACAAAAAGATCCCCAAACAAAACAAGAATTTCTTATTAGATTTTATTCTGGCAAATGGAATAATGCACAGAAAAATTATTCCACAGTAGCAAAAAAAATTTTAGCTATTGTCAGATGTATTTAAAAATTTCAAGATGATTTATATAATCAAAAGTTTATTATAAAAACTGACTGTAAATCTTCAAAATTTATGTTTAATAAAGATTTTAAACATGATGTGTCTAAACAAATGTTTGCAAGATGGCAAGCTCATTTAGCTCCTTTTGATTTTGAAATCATTCATAAAAAAGGCGAAGATAATCACTTGCCAGATTTCTTAACTCGAGAATATTTATCTTAATGTTTTTATCTACAGATATGAATTCTCGAGAAAGAGGAGAATCCTCTTATAGAGGGCGAGGAGGTAGGGGAAAACCCCCTAATATCATGGCACATCATGGTAAACAGAGGCTTATAGCTCAGAACTTATCCAGTTCATCAGCCAGTAATACTGAGCAAAATAATGAGTTATATAATGAGTTTCAAGAAGTTTTGAAACAAAAACAGAGAAGTATTACAGATTCTCAATCTTTAACATCATATGCTAATATCATTAAAGAAGATGATAATGATTCAGCTCTATATACAGAGACAAAACATCGTGAATTGATTTTTCTTATCGAAGAAAAAGATACCCAATGGGAAAAAACTCCATGGACTATCATGGAAAGATACTTAACCAATACATCATATGTATATTGTTCCTACAAGCAGAGAGGATTTTATGAAAATCTTCTGTTATCTACAAAAAATGTTGATATAACTCACTTTTTCAGTAATACTCAGCAAAAAGGAAGTTATAATTTTACAAAGTTCAATATCAAGAAGATAATATCTATTGAAGAATGGGGTATATCTCTATTGGTTGAAAAAGAATTTTATTCTGAAAGTCATAAAATGAGTTTTAAATTCAATTTTTGAGATTAATTGAAAATGAAAAAAGGAAACATACATGGTTTCTAAAGATTTGTGAAAATGTTTTTTATCATCCAGTTCCAAATTGGTTTTTAACCTGGTGGAAGATATTTGGTCCATCCGCAAAGATTTTGCCAGAGGTTTTACAAAACCCATGAACACTTGGTTAAATGTTTATCAAAGTATTAAAAAATCATTCTCTGAACATTGGATTGATGGAAAGACTTTATGTCTATTCTTCATAGAATTTGGAATTCCTTGGATCTGGAAATGGCAACCATAATTTGGATACACTGATGAAGGAATCCCTTGCATATGGCAAGTCAGTTCCACTAAATTTTGGGACAAATTATTGCGTGATGATCCAGAAACTGGAAAACCTTATGGTTTTGATACTCTTCATCAAATGGAGGAGAAAATTTTATTATATCAAAAAGAATTTCATAATCAACAAGAAAAG
Source organism: Primulina tabacum (assembly GCF_025594145.1). Lineage (NCBI taxonomy): Eukaryota > Viridiplantae > Streptophyta > Magnoliopsida > Lamiales > Gesneriaceae > Primulina > Primulina tabacum. Next base: position 15,557,546 of record NC_134558.1, read on the forward strand.
AAAAAAGCCTCTATGAGTCCATTCAAGATTCTTACTCAGAAATATTCTGAGATCTATTCAAAAGAAAAAATGATTGAGGTTTATATTGAAGAAATGAAAAATGATATTTTTCAGAATATTGGATGTTCAGATTCAAAATCAGACAAATCTATGGCGTTTGAATCCAGCGAAAATCAATTCATACATTTAATGCAAATGCAGGATGCACAGGATCCAGAGGATGATATTTATCAATTATCTCAAATAGATGATATCTTTGAAAATTTAAAGAAATCTCTTAAGGATAATATCAAAGATGATTAAAGATGATTAGTTGGTGGAATCTCACATCATGGCATATCGTGACAAAAAGTGGGTGGCATATCACTATTTACTTTTTGAATTTTGTAATCATGTTACTATTTGCTTTAAAAAAGCATTTTAATATTTATATTTTGAGATGGAATCCGGGGTTTGATGTCCGGCTCTTCTATCTATTAATAGGTTACCTCTGTGTCTTTAGAAGAACACTGTTGAGTTTGCTCCCTTCTATTCTCTCTTGTACAAATCATTCTGAAGTTTATCAATAAAAGTTTGAAGTTCTGATAACAACTTTGTAAGTTTATATTGTTTGTTTTTTATTTACTGCTTTAATAATTTATATTTCATAAGATTAGTCTGAATGACAGGCTAAAATATTTGTACTAAATTATTACCTTACTATGACATGATCAATATTTATTTGTTCTTGGAATCCGATTGAGATAATAAAAGATCTATTTAAATTTTTGTAATTTAATGTAATATAAGAGTCTTTGGTTAGAACATAAGGTAAAAAGATGAACCAGAAAATGGTAAACACAAGGTTCGAGTTTAACCAGGAAAAATAAATTCATGTTGTAGCCCTTCAGCCTGCTTAGCCGAGAAACAGCGTTTAAGGCGTTTATGGGTGATTTTTATGAATTTATGATTCTATGGAATTTCGGTAAAATTCTCTGTTGTTTAATTTCTTTGGTATATCTTTTATAAATCATTTTATGTTTTGTAAAAATTCCAAATAAGAATCTTTTATTCATTATTATTCTGGAATTTAAATTCTTCCTTTTCTTAGATCAGTATGAGTTGAAAATGATATATAGGCTGGAAACCAATCATCTCCATGTGTGCGAAAGCCACTAAGGAAACATTTGGTAAAACAATGCCACGTATCCGATTCACTTTGATTCCAAGCCTCAAAGTGAATCTGATACGTGACATTGTTTTACTAAATGTTTCCTTAGTGGCTTTCGCACACATGGAGATGATTGGTTTCCAGCCTATATACCATTTTCAACTCATACTGATCTAAGAAAAGGAAGAATTTAAATTCCAGAATAATAATGAATATAAGATTCTTATTTGAAATTTTTACAAAACATAAAAGGATTTATAAAAGATATACCAAAGAAATTAAACAACTGAGGATTTTAACGAGATCCCTAGAATCATAAATTCATAAAAATCACCCATAAACTCCTTAAACGCCATTTCTCGGCTAAGCAGGCTGAATGGCTAAAACATGAATTTATATTTCCTGGTTAAACTCGAACCTTGTGTTTATCATTTTCTGGTTCATCTTTTAACCTTATGTTCTAACTAAAGACTCTTATATTACATTAAATTCCAAAAATTTAAATAGATCTTTTATTATCTCAATCTGATTCCAAGAACAAATAAATATAGATCATGTCATAGTAATGTAATAATTTAGCACGAATATTTTAGCCAGTCATTCAGACTAATCTTATGAAATATAAATTATTAAAGTAGTAAATAAAAAACAAAGAATATAAACTTACATAGTTGTTATCAGAACTTCAAGCTTTTATTGATTAACTTCAGAATGGTTTGTACAAGAGAGAATAGAGGGGAGCAAACTCAACCGTGTCCTTCTAAAGACACAGAAGTAACCTATAAATAGATAGAAGAGCAGGACATCAAACCCCGGATTTCATCTCAAAATATAAATAGTAAAATGCTTTTTTAAAGCAAATAGTAACATGGTCACAAAATTCAAAAAGTAAATAGTGATATGCCACCCACTTTTTGTCACGATATACCATGATGTTAGATTCCAGCAACAACTTTAATCATCTTTAATCATCTTTGATATTATCCTTAAGAGATTTCTTCAAAGTTTCAAAGATATCATCTATTTGAGATAATTGAGGAATATCATCCTCTGTATCCTGTGCATCCTGCATTTGCATTCGATGTATGAATTGATTTTCGCTAGATTCAAACGCCATAGATTTGTTTGACTTTGAATCAGAACATCCAATATTCTGAAAAAGATCCTTTTTCATTTCTTCAATATAAACCTCAATCATTTTTTCTTTTGAATTGATCTCAGAATATTTCTGAGTAAGAATCTTGAATGGACTCATAGAGGCTTTTTCCTTTTCTTGTTGATTATGAAATTCTTTTTGATATAATAAAATTTTCTCATAGAGGCTTTTTCCTTTTCTTATTGATTATGAAATTCTTTTTGATATAATAAAATTTTCTCCTCCATTTGATGAAGAGTATCAAAACCATAAGGTTTTCCAGTTTCTGGATCATCACGCAATAATTTGTCCCAAAATTTAGTGGAACTGACTCGCCATATGCAAGGGATTCCTTCATCAGTGTATCCAAATTCTGGTTGCCATTTCCAGATCCAAGGAATTCCAAATTCTATGAAGAATAGACATAAAGTCTTTCCATCAATCCAATGTTCAGAGAATGATTTTTTAATACTTGGAGAAACATTTAACCAAGTGTTCATGGGTTTTGTAAAAACCTCTGGCAAAATCTTTGCGGATGGACCAAATATCTTCCACCAGGTTAAAAACCAATTTGGAACTGGATGATAAAAAACATTTTCACAAATCTTTAGAAACCATGTATGTTTCCTTTTTTCATTTTCATATAATAGAGTTTTATTAAAACTCTCAATATAATCTCAAAAATTGAATTTAAAACTCATTTTATGACTTTCAGAATAAAATTCTTTTTCAACCAATGGAGATATACCCAATTCTTCAATAGATATTATCTTCTTGATAATGAACTTTGAAAAATTATAACTTCCTTTTTGCTGAGTATTACTGAAAAAGTGAGTTATATCAACACTTTTTGTAGATAACAGAAGATTTTCATAAAATCATCTCTGCTTGTAGGAACCATATACATATGATGTATTGGTTAAGTATCTTTCCATGATAGTCCATGGAGTTTTTTCCCATTGGGTATCTTTTTCTTCTATAAGAAGAATCAATTCACGATGTTTTGTCTCTGTATATAGAGCTGAATCATTATCATCTTCTTTAATGATATTAGCATATGATGTTGAAGATTGGGAGTCTGTATTATTTCTCTGTTTTTGTTTCAAAAATTCTTGAAACTCATTATATAACTCATTATTTTGCTCAGTATTATTGGCCGATGAACTGGATAAGTTCTAAGCTATAAGCCTCTGTTTACCATGCTGTGCAATGATATTAGGGGGTTTTCCCCTACTTCCTCGCCCTCTATAAGAGGACTCTCCTCTTCCTCGAGAATTCATATCTGTAGATAAAAGCATTAAGATCAATATTCTCGAGTTAAGAAATCTGGCAAGTGATTATCTTCGCCATTTTATAAATGATTTCAAAATCAAAAGGAGCTAAATGAGCTTGCCATCTTGCAAACATTTGTTTAGACACATCATGTTTAAAATCTTTATTAAACATAAATTTTGCAGATTTACAGTCAGTTTTTATAATAAACTTTTGATTATATAAATAATCTTGAAATTTTTAAATACATCTGACAATAGCTAAAATTTCTTTTGCTACTGTGGAATAATTTTTCTGTGCATTATTCCATTTGCCAGAATAAAATCTAATAAGAAATTCTTGTTTTGTTTGGGGATCTTTTTGTTTTAAGATTCCTCCAAAACCTATATCTGAGGCATCAGTTTCAACTATTTTATCCCATTGGGGATTAGCATGCATAAGACAAGGAAGATTTTTAAACTTTTCCTTAATATTTTTAACAGCAATGGTATGTCTATCAGGCCAAGGTAAAGGATTTTTCTTTAACCTATCATATAAGATAGCATAATCCTTAATAAGATCTTTAATATAAGGAGAAATATAATTCAAACTTCCTAAAAATTTATGTAACTGAGTTTTATCAGTTATTATATCTGGAAAATTTGAACCAAATTCTATACTTCTCTGTATAGGAATTATTTTTCCTTTCTCAATCATATGACCAAGAAATCTGATATTAGTTTGAAATAAAATCATTTTAGATTTTGATATCACAAGACCATTTTGAATAACAATGTTTTTAAAGATATCTAAATGTTTAAAATGTGTTTCAATATCATTAGAAAACACTAAGATATCATCAATATAAACAATTATAAAATTGCTGTAATTATAAAAAAATATCATTCATAATTTGTTGAAATTCAGAAGGGGCATTTTTAAGTCCAAATGGCATTACTGTCCATTCATAATGTCCTATTGGAACATTAAAAGCAGTTTTTTATATCTGTCAGATTCTTTAACTTGAATCTGCCAAAATCCTGATTTTAAATCAAATTTTGAAAATATAATTGCATGTACAAGTCTATCTAATAATTTTTTTTTATTAGGAATAGGATGCCTAATCCCTTTTAAAACCTTATTAAGGGGTTTATAGTTTATGACTAATCTAGGAACTCCTCTTTCCTACTCAGAATGTTTATTAACATAAAAAGCAGTACAAGACCAAGAAGATTGAGAAGGTTTTATCAAACCTTTTTCTAATAAAGAATGAATTTCATTCTTGCAAAATTCTAAATATTCAGAACTCATTTGACAAGGACGAGCCTTGGTAGAAATATTATTTTCATCAAAATTCTCTTCATATGGAAGAGATATAATATGCTTCTTTCTATTCCAAAAAGCATTTGGTAAATCGTTACATATTTCTAATGAAAACTTATTATAAATAAGTTTAGTTTTTTCCTGTAATTTAGGATTTTGTAATTTATCATATATAGTTAAAGTATTAACTTCTTCTTTTAAAGAATTAATTTGAAAAGTTTTCAAATCAATCAATTCTTGTAAATAATTAAAAATTCTATGAACAAGTTTAGTTATAAAATTAAAAGAAATATGATTACCTTGAAAAGTTCCTATAATACCTGTTTAATCAACATAAGTTAAAGGATATATTTGATAAATAAAAGGAAGACCAATTATAAGTTTGTTAGAAATATTTTTTGCTAATAAAAAACTTGTTTGAATACAGTTTTTATCTTTGCAAATATAAACTTTAGGTAATTTATAATTTATCTCTAATTGTTCTCCTCCTGCATGAGAGACAGAATGAGTAGTTTTATGAAAATAATTTGTAGGAATTAATCCTTCCTATATAACATTCAAATTTGCACCACTATCAATCATAGCAATGAAATTTTTCTTATAAGAATTTTCAATTAATAAAGAAATATTGGTGTACCATTTTTGAGATATTATCATACTTAAAAACAGATAAATGTTCTTGATTTGGATCAGGAAATGAAATATCTTCAAAATTATTAAAACTTTCAGAATTATTAACTGAATTATTTGTTTCAATTATGGAAATACGATAATTTAAACTATTATTATTATGTTGTAAAATTTTTACTTATTCTTTAAGATTTTCTATTTCTTTTACTAAATCCTGTATAGTAACTGGATTTTGTTTACCATATTTTTGTTGTAAAAGATTTTTTACTTCTTTCATAGAATAAGCTTGTTCTTGTTTAACAAGAATGTTATTATTATTGCTAGTTGAAGTAGTATTTTCCATTTGATCAATAATTGTGGATTTTAATATAGGATCCTTAATCATTTTAAGGAATTCTAGAATATTATTGTTAGTTAACACATTAATATTTAAATCTTGAAATTGAGACCTAAGTTTATAAAAATCATCATTTTTATCTTTATTGTCTTTTAAATGTTTAATACAAGATTTTCTTGTATACAATTATTGCATTCTTCCAAATCAGAAATTTCTGATACACTATCTAATATTTCTTCTGAAATATAAGATTCTGAAAAATTCTCAGTTTCACTGTCATAATTATTATTCGAATCCATTATTATTTTAAATAATGTTTTTTTTAAATTATCATCTATATCTAAATTATTAATTTTATTTTTAGCCCAACATTGATTAGCACAATGTCCTGGCTTTTTACATTTTCTACAAATTATTAATTTATTTTTGGTTTTATAATTATCTGCTTTCCGTAAATTGCGGCTTTCTTTTCTTTTATTCTTTTTATCTCTTTGTCTATCAGACAAATGTCTTTTCTTTCTATAAAGTTTTTCTTCTTTTTTCTTAATTTTCTTCTTACCTTTATTAGGTAAATCCATACCAAATTGATCATAAAATTTACCTAATTTTTTTTTTCTCAAGGAAATTCTGTCTTTTAATTTGATTATTTACAGAGAGCTAAACCCTCTTTAATACAAGTATTAATTAAATTTCCATAAGTATAATTTTCATATGGAATATTAATTCCATCTTTTCTTAATACTTTTCTAATTCTTTCAGCAAATAGAAAAGGTAAACCATCTATGAATTTGGCTTTCCAGAAACTATTATTACAATCTGATATCTCATAAATACGAGATAAAAAGGTATCTTTATACCATCTAAAATCAGTTAGTGTTTTACATTTTAGATTACGTAATAAAGTACGAATCATTTAACTATCATCAGTGAAATTATCAGTAAAATGTTCACTCATTGTCATTATTAATGAATAAATTACATTTTCTGATTGAATATTATTCTCAATTTTTATTGAATTTATAATATCTTCTTTTTGAGATTGATTTAAATAATTATCCCACCAACCTTTAAGTTGACCAGTAAAATCTGAAATAATCATCTTAACAATATTTTTATCATTATTGCCTGAAATTTTACACACAGTACTATACATAAGTATTCTGTGAGCAGTATTATAAATTTGCTAATCATTAAAACCATCAATATTCCAATAATAAATACTTTTCCCATTATAAGTATTAGCAAATATATATTCTTATTATAAATATTGATTTACGATATATTATTATATTTTATCTTTATACTTTTTGCTATTATTTATGAACTCTGGAAACGTAGTAAAATAGATTTTGATTTTCTAACGAATATTTATCTACGATAACGATGATTATTCATCTACCGAATTTCATACAAATATTTCAAAATTTTTAAATATATTACATAAATGATTAATAAATTTGATATACACAATATGTATACCCCAAAGCTTGTACTTGTGGTTAGGGTTGATCAAATTATTTTATTAACTGTCCGAACCGAATTGTACCGCATCGTTTTTCCTAATATTTCATAAAAATCGCGATTAAAAATAGTTATCATAAACAACACCGCATATACGGTTCAAATATTTTTTTTGCCAACAATCGCATGAAATCGCACCATCTAAACCGCTTGTCATAATATTTGGCCTAGGATTATAATAATTTGTAATCAACATATTCAATTAAAGAAGTCGTCATTCATTATAACTCAAATATCTTTAAAATTATTACTCCAACAAAGAAAACTTATCTTCTTCTTAATTTTTTTCATATTAGTCTTTTATTAGAGTATTTATTTCTTTTACCACGATATTTTGTTTGAAATTTAAGAGTAAACAACCAATAAAATAGTGTAAATATCGTTTTTTTGTAAGTGTGTTGTGTTGTTAGATTATTAACTTAGTTTTGAATCTTGATTATTGTTTTATCTAGTTTTATCTTTGTATGATTTGAATTATATTTTATATTTGAAGACACTATATTTTCGTTGTTTTCAAATAAATTAGAATATATGTTCAAATATTTTTCATTAAAAAAATCGTAAACCGATCACAACAGCTCAAAACCGTAAGACTAATTCAATATGTAAAACCACCATTATTTTTTTTAAAATAATAACAGACCGCATATGACAATTCGGTTTGAATTTTTTTAAAAAAATCATAAAATCGAACCGTGATCACCCCTACCTGACGTAAACAAGAGAAATCCAAAATTAGAATTGATGTTCACATGTTGATAAACTAGTTGCTAATTCAATTTCCTATCATACTAAAATTATAGACTAATTTACTTCAGCTCTATTATATTTTTATATATTTGACACTCATTTTCTTTGACATAATATAATTTGTGTACTTAAGGAAAATAAATATAAAATACATAAATTATACGGGAGTACAATGTAAATAACCTAAAAAATATATATCAATACATTTGTTTCAAACTTTATATACAATCGGAATGGCCCAATATAAACAAAAACTCATGAGAACGTCTGAAGGTACAATTTTGTGATACGGATATCCGAACCGATCCTATCCGTTTCATGAATTTTTTGAGACGTCCACTACTCGTTTTTCTTTAAAATATATTAGAATTTTTTTTCTCCTCATATTCTAACTCTCGGCCAATACGTATACACATATACATATAACATGTTTTGACACCATTTTTAAATAAAACATACCAACTGTATCGGAAAATTCAAAGAAAGAATTCAAAACGTAAAATCGTCAAAAGTTTTATCAAACCTAAATTTACCAATATTTCGAAATATAAAATAACTCTAACAACCTCCCAAAACCCCTCATAAAACATCATAAAAGTTGTAAAAATCCTTTAACGTAAACTTTAAACGTAAGTGCGGAAAGCTAGCGCGGGTCCTTGGGTTATGTGCACCTTCAGTCCAGTAAGATCAACCATCAAGTTCCTCAACTTCAATATCATGCTCACCTGCATCGATCATACTTATTGAGTCTATTGACTCATTAAACCCTAATCATAATAACGAATAATACATATACAATCACATGCAACAGTGAAAATACTTCTACTTAACATAACATTTCATAAACATGCATAACATACACATTTCCTTTCATCATATACATTTCTTTTTTCATCATATACATATACGTATACATTTTCCTTTTCGTTGAATTCAGATCGTTAATTGTGACTTTCGTATCAGGTGAAGATCGATGGATCCATCTACGTGTAACCACAATACTGGGCGGCGGGGACATCAGCGACACTCTCATCCGTCAACTGAGCTTTGGCCTTACATATCATCATATCATCATGATCATCGTATCATCGTATAGTCACAATTACTTCACTTTCTTCAATATTTTGTATTTTTATCACTTTATAAAAATTATCCATGCATAAATAATTTTTCTTTTAAATGAAGCATGCAACATATCTTTTAGCATTATCGTTTTATCGTAAAATTCCATAAACATTAAAAATAAGCATATTATCATTATTTACATCATTCAGGCCACTGCCAAGATTTTACTATTTTTCAGGTGTAAAATAACCGTTTTACCACTAGACGTAAAATTTCTCGATTTTGATTTTTTCTTACTTTCGTTGACTCTAGACCATTCCAAATAAATATTTAAGCCTAAATTGAATTTCTTATATTTTTATTTAGCATAAATTCATGACTTTTTATTTATTTCATAATTATTAATTTGTAGATCATTTAATTCCGAATTAATTCAAACTTTATTATTAAATTCTCAAATTTTAAACTTAGAATTTTTATTGCTTAATGTACCCTTGTGAACCAAGAACCACCCCCGTGGACCCACAGTTTAAGCCCTAAGCTTTCTACACCTGATACTCGAACCCTACCAATCCACCCTCGAACCATCGTATGAAATCTTCGAGCCGAGCCCTACTAGGTGTGATTGATAACAAAAATATATTTAAGGCGTGCCTTTACGTATATTACGCACGAAAAATATGTTGAGATGTGAAGCATGGCGACGAACAGAGGGCCCTTGATGATTTCCTTTGAATAAACGTGACTTTCCCTTGCTGGTTACTCGTGTGTGCGTGTGTGTGAGGGGTTCTAGGAGTCTTGTGTGTGTTGGAGAGATGGGGCGTGCATTTGAGGGTTTAGGGGTGGGGTTTTGGGCTTTAAATAATTGTTAAATGGTAAATGTACAAGACTAGGCCCATTAGCATGGTTTACTAGTCCCATTAAGCCCATTTGTGCATAATTAAAATATTTTGTTTAGGAAAGTTCGTGAAAATATTAGCCGAGTTCTCGAAAAATTCGTATTTTATTCGAAAATCGAATATCGTTAAAAATTACGACTTGACATATAAAATCACCTCAAAACTCCTTATTCTTAAAATGCCATAAAGCATCAACCTTATTTTAAATAATTAAAAACAATTATTTAATAAAAATAATTTCCCTTTTTCAGCTCTCGGTCTCCGTTCCTCGATCGCATCTCGAATAACTTTTAAAAATACTGTTTACATGCATTCGTGTAGAAAGTACATTTTATACATGCAACCATGCACATCATATTCAATTAAGAAATTAAAAATATTTAATTAGCTATTTTCCATTTCTCCTAAATTTGCATGCAGTTGGATTACGTCGTTTTAATTTTGGACCTTACAATTCCTCCATCCCTTAAAATAGAATTTTGTCCTTGAAATTAGAACTTACCGAATAATTCCAGGTAGCGACTCCTCATGTGCCTTTCGGTTTCCCAAGTAGCTTCTTTCTCTGAGTGATTTAGCCACTTGACCTTGATCAATGGTATAATTTTATTTCGAAGTCTTCTTTCTTGCCTAACCAAGATTTGTATGGGTATTTCCTTGAAGTCATGTTTGGAGTTAATTGTAGAGGTTAATGATTTAGTACATGTGAGGGATTTGACATGTACTTTCGTAGCATCGAGATGTGGAACACATTGTGTACTCCGTACAACATCGGTGGTAATGCCACTCTATAGACTATTGTTCCAATCTTCTCCAAAATCTCAAATGGCCCTATGAATCTTGGACTAAGTTTTTCTTTCTTGCCAAATCTCATAATTACCTTTGTAAGGATCAGTTAAAGGTGGGAAATTGTTTGGAAGGGATGCTGAATAAACACTTACGATTTTCAAAACCTTTTACGACTGATGAGTCTGTTTAATGATAAACTGATACTCGGGAATCTTGTAAGTCAATATCAATCAGTTAACAAATAGTGTGCGGAAACAAACTAACTTATAGATAGAATATAAATTGAAATACGAGGACACAAGATTTTATGGATGTTCGGAGATTTAAATACTCCTACGTCACCCCTTCCATCTCAAGGATAGGATATACACTAAAATACTTTGATCGATACAATCAGTTGTACAGACCCACTTCAGTTTTGGACTTAACAATGCCAAACTGAAGCTCTTAGTAACAAACTTGTTTACAGTACACAAAAGAACTGAAATAATCTAACAAAATTGATATCTTCAAGATCGAGTAATACAGCTTGTGTTTGAAAGCTCGAGGTATAGCCTGAAAGCCATGAATGTATGCAGTAATCGTGACCTTAGGTGTCTGTAAGGATTTTAGCAAAGTAACTGACTTGTAAATCGATAGTTGTTCAAGGATTCAAAAGTTCAAGAATTTCAAGCGTTTCTTTAGTTGTTCTTCTCTGCTATTTATATGCTTCACTGCAACGGTAATATTAAATACAATTTGAACCTTTCTATCCGTTGTTTACCACATCAACATCCTTCTGACAGTCGTACACTGTAGCTTTTCTGAGATGCTGCGATCCCACTACTTGTTGCAGTCAGCTTTTGTCGGTTGAATGTCTTAACTGATGATGTGTACAGCTGAGGGGTGAGCTGATTGATTGTAGATGATAAACTCACAACTGTTTGTAGTAACTGATCAGTCAGTTGCCTGCGTAGTTCAGTTCAGTTGCTGGTTCAGTTTCCTTCTGATAGTTGCATATATTAAATCAGTTTCTATCATTCTTTTAAATCAGTTATATGCTCAGTTTGTCAAACATCCGAAATTCAGTTTCCAACAACCTTCATAGGTGCTATTTTCACAAATACGTGGTCGCCTACTGCAAACTCTAGTTCTCTTCATCGTTTGTCGGCATTGCTTTTCTGTTGGCTTTGTGCAGTCTTCATTCTATCTCGAATTTTGTCTACTAGCTCCGCTGTTTGTTTGATCAAGTCCGGACCAAATTCTTATCTCTCACCAACCTCGTCCCAACGTATAGGTGATCTAAACTTCCTCCCATATAGTGCCTCATAAGTAGCCATCCTTATTCATGATTATAGCTATTATTGTAGGTAAACTCCACTAGTGACAACTTCGGTTCCCAACTTCCTTGAAAATCAATGGTACAAGCTCGAAGTAGATCCTCCAATATTTGAATCACTCTTTTGGCCTGACCATCGGTTTGAGGATGGAATGTTGTACTGAATAACAATTTAGTCCCCATTGCTACATGCAGACTGTTCCAGAAAGATGATGTAAATCTTGGATCTCTGTCAGAAACAATAGATACGGGAATCCCATGCATACGAACTATCTCTCGAATGTACAACTCGGCATACCGTGTCATGGTCAATGTCGTCTTGATAGGTAGAACATGCGCTGATTTCGTAAGAAATCCACTATCACCCATATAGCATTAAACCCCTTGATAGTCCTCGGTAATCGAACAACAAAATCCATAGTGATATTTTCCCATTTCCACTCGGGAATAGGAAGTGGCTTAAGTTTTCCCGCTGGCCTCCGATGCTTGGCTTTAACTTGATGACATGTCAAACACTCGAATGCAAATCGCGAGATGTCTCGCTTCATGCTCGGCCACCAATACAACAACTGAAGATCCTCGTACATCTTCGTGCTTCCAGGATGTATGGAATATGGCGTGTCATGAGCTTCCTTCATAATGACCTCCCTCAAAGAGTCGCCGCTTGGAACCCATAGTCGATCTCGATATCGAACTATACCACCCACCTCAGAATACAGCTTCCGGCATTTGACTTCATCTTGCACTCTCCACTTTTGCAATTGCTCATCAGTAAACTGTCCCTCACAGATTCTATTTCTCAAAGTCGACTGTACTGTCATGGTGGCAAGGTTAGGGACCTCGCCCCTAGCATATACTGTAAGCTCAAATCAATTTATCTCGGACTACAGAGGTCTCTGATGTGATAATTGAGTAATAATTGTTGTCTTCCTACTCAATGAGTCTGCTACTAAATTAACTTTTCTCGGATTGTAGCTAATGTCACAGTCTTAGTCTTTTACCAACTCTAGCCATCTTCTTTGCCTCATATTCAGCTCTTTTTGTGTGAAGAAGTATTTCAAACTTTTATGGTCGGTGAAAACTTGCACTTCTCCCCATACAAATAATGTCTCCAAATCTTCAGTGCAAATACTACCGCTGCAAGCTCAAGATCATGAATGGGGTAATTTTTCTCATGTACTTTCAATTGTCTCATCGCATAGGCTATAATTCGGTTGTTTTGCATCAGAACTGCGCCCAAACCAAGTTTTGAAGCGTCAGTATAAAGAACATATTCTCTTTTCCTCGATGACATTGATAATACTTGCGCTGAAATCAAAGCTTGCTTCAACTTGTCAAAACTGTCTTGGCACTCGGATCCCCAAACAAACTTTGCATTCTTCTTTGTCAAGGCGGTCATGGGTACCACAATAGATGAGAATTCTTGAATAAACTTTCAATAATAGCCAGAGAGTACCAAGAAACTATGGATCTCGATTACGCTCTTCGGTACGGCCATTCTTTCACTGCTTCCACTTTACTCGGATCAACCTCAACTCCATCCCTAGAAATGATGTGGCCTAAGAATGCCACTCTATCAAGCCAAAATTCACACTTGCTGAATTTTGCGTATAATTTCCTATCTTGCAGTGCTGTCCTCAAATGCCGAATATGCTCCTCTTTGCTCTTTGAATAGATCAAAATATCATCGATGAAGACTATAACAAATTGGTACAGATACGGCTGAAATACGCGATTCATGAGATCCATGAAGATCGATGTCGCATTGTTCAACACAAATGGCATGACCATAAACTCATAATGCCCATAACGAGTCCTAAAAAAGTCTTATGAACATCAGATTCTTTCATTTTCAACTGATGGTATCCAGAACAAAAATCTATCTTTGAGAATATTGATGCTCCTTGTAATTGATCAACTAGTCTTCAATTCTTGGTAGAAGATTTTTATTCTTGATAGTGACTCTATTCAGCTCTCGATAATCAATACATATTCGCATAGTACCATCCTTCTTCTTCACAAAAAATACTGGTGCGCCCCACGGAGAAGAACTAGGGCGAATAAAACCCTTTTCCAGTAATTCTTGAATTTGATATTTCAGATCTTTCATTCCAGTAGGTGCTAGACGATAAGGTGCTTTAGAAATGGGTACAGTGCCCGGTCTCAACTCAATAGAAAATTCCACCTCACGATCAGGTGGAATGATAGAAACGTCCTTGGGAAAGACACTAAGAAAGTCTCTGACGATGTCAACATCCTATAGCTTTTGACTGATAGGGGCATGTGCTGTAGTAACACATGCTAGAAAAGCTTGGCATCCTTATCTCATAAGTTTCCTCGCACACATACAAGAGATAATGTGCGTCATTTGCTTGTTTCTCGCCGCCTCAAAGACAAAAGCACTAGGCGGTCGGATAGACACTGTCCTTTGCCGAAAATCTATCGAAGCTTCATACAATGATAACCAATCCATGCCAAGTACAATGTCGAATTCAGGCATAGGGAGTATGATGAGATCTGCCCGAACCACATCTTTTTGTAAACGAAGCTCCAGATTTTTCACAATGCTCGTAGTGACCATTTGATCACCGGAAGGGATAGAAACTTTGAAACCAATCCCATATCCTCAGGTGCAATATTCAGTTGCTTGACAAAAGTCTCGGATATGAAGGAGTGTGTAGCTCCCGAATCCAGCAGTGCATAGGTAGCTACACCTAGAATGAATATCCTTCCGGCGACGAAAACGCTTTTAAATCTATTCATGTTGAAGCTTAAGGAATTTCTATCATTTTTTTCTCAAAATTTTATGAAGATTAGTGATTGGACCCTATTAATTCTAGGAAAGTTCACAATTTCCCCCCTATATTTTCGAATAATTGCATTTTAACCCTTCAATTCTTTAAAAAATTTGTATTTTAGTTCCAATATTTTTGAAAATTGCTATTTTGGCCCCTTAAATTTTCGGAAATTGTGTTTTTTGGTCCCTTTAATTTCAGAAAATTGCATTTGGATCCTTAAATTTTCGAAAAATTGCGTTTTAGCCCAAAAGCTTTAGAAAATTACACTTCAGTCCCTTAGATTTCTGTTAATTGTAATTTAGTACCTTAAGTTTTTGATTAATTGCAATTTAATCCATCAAATTTTCGAAAATATCAAATCATGCCCAAAATTTTGACTTTCCTCAATTTTAAGCCCTAAAACTTCCATTTGGGCTTGCTCGGCTTGAAATGAATAGGCGGTGGCAGCTGTATAATCCATAAGTCGCATCATCATCACTTCACGAGGTATAGTAGGTCGTAGACCATCCAGAAAGTGTCTAAGTTTCTCGCATCATCTCTAGCAATGAGGGGCACAAAGCGATACCCCCTATCAAACTCCTTCACAAATTCAGCCACAATAGTGTCTCCCTGACGGAGAGTCATGAATTCCCTCTTCATACGTCCACGGACGTCAGCAGTAAAGTAATTCTCATAGAAAATATTCTTGAATTGCTCCCAAGTAAGTGTTGCGAGATTAATACCATGCTCCTCTCCTTCCCACTAAAGGGAAGCATCATATCTAAACATATAAGTAGCACACCTCAAGCGGTCAACATATCCCATATTCAGATAGCGAAAGTGCACCTCAAGTGATAGAATCCAACCCTCAGCAGCAAAATGGTCAGTGGTGCCAGAAAATTCATTCGGACCTAGCCTCCGGAACATATCATATACATCATGTTGTGGCCTCGGAGCATGCTGAAACTGCTGCTCAAAGAAGCGTGCCATGCCCTCTAGTGCGTGAATAGCAGCATTCCCATTAGAAGGTGAGGGTGCATTCACATGAAGATCCTCAACATTCTCAGCTTGCCTATCCATACTAGGTGCGCGTCTAGGAAGGCATTATATCTGAACTTTTTCCAAATTTCTAAACGTAACCAACATGCATTTAAATATAAGTTTTCAAATCATGCTGCATATACTAATCCATTTTTAAACAATTTTAATCTCAAAAATAAATTAAACATGTAACGTAAACGTATAATTCATGTAATCATGTAGGTATCATCATAAGAATCTTATAAAGAAATTAAACTTATAGATTGAGGCTTGACGTCTGAGTTTTCCGGCACTGACGGTAGCACAACTCTTTGCAGAAACATTGCTCTGATACCAACTGAGACGTCCACTACTCGTTTTTCTTTAAAGTATACTAGAAATTTTTTTTCTTCTCCTATTATAACTCTTGCCCGATACGTATACACATATAAATACAACATGTTTTGATACCATTTTAAAATAAAACATACCAACTGTATTTGAAAATTCAAAGAAAGAATTCAAAACTTAAAATCGTCAAACGTTTTACTAAACCTAAACTTAGCAATATTTCAAAATATAAACCAACTCTAACAACCTTTCAAAACCCCTCATAAAAGCATTATAAAAGTCGTAAAAATCTTTAACATAAACTTTAAACGTAAGTGGGGAAAGCTAGTGCTGCTCCTCGGGTTATGTGCACCTTCAGTCCAGTAAGATCAACTATCAAGTCCCTCAACTTCAATATCATGCTCACCTGCATCGACACGCCTACTGAGTCTATTGACTCAACAAACCATAGCCAAAATAACGAATAATACATATATAATCACACGCAACAGTGAAAATACTTTTACTTAACACAACAATTCATGAACATGCATAACATTCATATTTTTCCTTTCATCATATACATTTACTTTTTCATCATCGACATATATATATATTTTCCTTTTTGTTGAATTCATATCGTTAATTGTGACTTTTGTATCAGCTGAAGGTCGATGGATCCATCTACGTGTAACCACAGTAATGGGCGACGGGGACATCAGTGACACTCTCACCCGTCAACTGAGCCTTGACCTTACATCTCATCATATCATCATAATCATCGTATTAGTCACAATTACTTCACTTCTTTCAACATTTCGTATTTTCATCAATCTATAAAAATTATCCACGCATAAATCATTTTTCTTTTAAACCAAGAATGCAACATATCTTTTAGCATTATCTTTTTATCGTAAAATTCCATAAACATTAAAAATAAGCATACTATCATTATTTACAGCATTCAGGGCACTGCCAAGCCGTTTACTATTTTTCAGGTGTAAAATAATCGTTTTACCCATTGACGTAAAATTTCTCGATTTTGAGTTTTTCTTACTTTTAATGACTCTAGATCATCCCAAATAATTATTTAAGCCTAAATTAAATTTTTTATATTTTTATTTATCTTAAATTCATGGATTTTTATTTATTTCATAATTATTAATTTGTAGATCGTTTAATTCCCGAATTAATTAAACTTTATTATTAAATTTTCAAATTTTAGACATAGACTTTTTATTGCTTGATTTACCTTTGTGAACCATGAACCACCCCTGTGGTCCCACAGTTCAAGCCCTAAGCTTTCTACACCTGATATTCGAACCCTACCAATCCACCCTCGAACCATTGCATGAAAATCTAGGAACCCTCCTGGACCCACTGGACCAACCCTGACCCGCTGCAGCCTCCTGTACGAAGAATACGAGCCGCGCGAGTTCTCTACAAGAATAGGACTTTTCTCCCTTAACTAGGACTCCTCGCCCAAGCCATCTCCCGAGCCCGAACCCTCTTGACTAACCCTGGACCACCCTGAACCCTAGTCTAGACCACCGTACCCAAGCCTAATCTCTCCAAGCGACCGCCCCTCGCGGCCGCACTATATTTGCTTGGGGAGAGTCCATGTGGTCATGGGCTCTTCCCCAGCGACCAGCCGCGAGTCCTAGCAGAGCTAGGATCCTTCCAGCCACTAACCATGAACCTCACCGAGCCCTAGCCCAGTCCAGCCCTGGCCAAGCCCTCGGTGCCATACCCCTTAGCCGAACACTCGTGCCATCAAGAAAAAATTTTATTTCAAGCCCTAACCCCTTCGTGTGCAGCCTTAACCGTTCATCATATGGACCTTAAACTCGTGGAAAAACAACCCTTCATGATCCCCTAACTTGGCAGTCCCTTCATGCAATCATAACATGAGTTTTTGGAACATGAAATCATACTTTAATAACACCACAAGCACAAAAACGAAAATATGCATAAGGAAATCATGTTTTTCACGCAAACGATAATCAAACACCTGGTAGGGTGTGATAGATGAGAAAAAGATAGTTAAGGCGTGCTTTTGCGTATATTACGCACAACAAATACGTTGAGATGCGAAGAACGACGACGAACGAAGGACCCTTGCTGATTTCCTTCGAATAAACGTGACTTTACCTTGCTGGTTACTTGTGTGTGCGTGTGTTTGAGGGGTGCTAGGAGTCTTGTGTGTGTTGGAGAGATGGGGCGTGCATATGAGGGTTTAGGGGTGGGGTTTTGGGCTTTAAATAATTGATAAATGGTAAGTGTACAAGCCTTGGACCATTAGCATGGCTTAATAGGCCCATTAGGCCCATATGTGCATAATTAAAATATTATGTTTAGAAAAGTTCGTGAAAATATTAGCCGAGTTCTCGAAAAATTTGTATTTTTAAAAATTATGACTCGACGTATAAATTCACCTCAAAACTCCTTATTCTTAAAAATATCATAAAGTATCAACCTTATTTTAAATAATTAAAAACAATTATTTAATAAAAATATTTTCTCTTTTTCAGCCATTGGTCTCTGTTTCTCGATCTCGTCTCGAATAACTTTTAAAAATACAGTTTACATGCATTGTAGAAAGTATATTTTATACATGCAACGATGCACATCATATTAAATTAAGCAATTAAAACTATTTAATTAGTTATTTTTCATTTCCCCTAGATCTGTATGCAGTTGGATTACGTCATTTTAATTTTGGACCTTACATTTTTATTTTTTATGTCAAAAGTATTAATTTTCAATGTAATTAATAAGTATAGAACGAATTGTGACCCCTCATGTATATATATCCATGAGACGATCTCATAAAATATCAATTAAAAAATTGGCAATTATCGGGTCTTCAAAATATCGTGCCTTTATTGTTATTTAATTAGTAAATACTTAATTTTATATTATTTTAGAAGAAATATGTAATTATTTAAATTAAATATATATACCCAAGCAATTGATGGTCGAAGGATAGTGGGATTAATTCACATGGCTTAAATTTCAACCAAACAGGTCGTAGAATTTTTAAATATAAGTTATTAATTAAAGTTCGGTTTGGATAGAAATTTTTAGATTTGTAAAAGGATTTTCAAATAATTAGGTAAGAGAACGAAAATCGAATTGATACTAAAAAATATACTCGGGTAACTGAATATATTTCAAATCCATCATCCTAATTTTGAGTTAGTTTGTCATGCCTCGAGCTCGAGTTCACTACTCATTTTTCTTTAAAATGTACTATAATTTTTTTTTCTTATTCTATTTATTCGGCCAAATCCATACTTATATATGTAAACATATTTAAAAATATACTTGTACCATTTAAAAATAAATTCACCAATTATTATTTGAAAATCCAAAAGAAAGAAATTCAAAGAATTTCGTAAATTATCAACCAAACATAACTTTAACATTTCAAAAATAACTTAACCCTAACATCCTCTCAAAAACTCTCAAAATCATCATAAATCATAAAATCTTAAAAGTACGTAAATTATTAGCATAAATTATAAACATAAGTCATAAGTCATAAATGTAAGTGCGGAAAAACTAGCGTTGGTCCTCGGGTTGTGTGCACCTTCAGTCCAACAAGATCAATCATCAAGTCCCTCATCAACATCATGCTCACCTGCATCAATCACACATAGTAGGGCTACTAACTCAGCAAATCTTAAATATGATAAGTAATACATATACATCCACATGAAAAAGTGAAAATACTTTCTTAAAATAGTTTTTCATGAACATGCATAAACTTAAACATTTTTTTCATCATATACATTTCCTGAAGGATCAAGTGTGCTAGTGTCTTGGAAGACATTTCGTACACTATGTTCTCCAATGAGCTGTAATAGCTCGTATTCTAAGAATTTTAACACCAATGAATTAAATCGAGTTTGGTTTAAAACCAAGCGGAAGAAACACGAAGTAATCTTTCGTGAAGAAGACTGTTATATCAGAAAAAAATTTAACTCATGTAAACTGAATGACTGAAAAAGTGTAGATTAGTTTTTGCATTCAACAGTTCAGTTATGGTGATAGATGAACTGACGGATACTCTAACTGATCCAAACAATTTGAAAACATCAGTTAATCAGTTAAATACACAAGATGTGTTTATGGATGTTCGGATACTTCAACTGCTTCTACGTCACCCCTTCTACCTCCACGAGTAGGATCTACTAGAAGACTTTGATTTATACAACTACTTGTACAAATCCACTCAGCTAGGACTTACACTACTACCTAAACTGAACTCCTACCTACGACCGAAGGCAGCACCTTCCAGCCAACACTTATTTAACGTCTATGTGTCAAAAACTACATACACAAGTTTAACGTCTTTGTTCAAGACTGTATTTGAGTGGTGAGAGTGTTTGTGTGTGAGAACTGAACAAGGATGTTCTCACACATTGAGGAAAATAAGCTTCTAATCTAAGCTGATATGTCTGTGAAGAGTTCCCTCTGGGCTGATTGTTTCTGAAAGCTGATGTGCTCTGTGCGTGCCCTTTCTTTTCTCTCTTATTTTCGTTGAAGATTCTTTTCTCTCTTATTTTCTTCCTTGTTAAGTTTTCACTGATCTTCTCTTTTTATAGGCGGGAAAACTGATTTTACAGTGAGACTCAATTATTATATCCGTTGCATCTTGAATTTTTTTCTTGGACTTTGTGTCTTCGACTGCCTTTCTGAAACGTTTTGTCTTTAATGCTCTGATGCAACATCCATTTATTGTCCTTTGACTAGACAATTGCTTTGTACCTTTGTGTAAAGCTGTAATCCACTAGTAAGAACTTGTCTTGATCTGCAACTGAAAGATTCTTACTGAAGCTTCGAACTAGTCAGCTGAACTGATCTTCAGTTGGGCTGGTGAAATCAGTTGACTCGTCAGTTGAACTGATTTCGCTCTCGTTCAGTTAAACTGTTCAGCTGAGTTTCTTCATCAGTTGAACACTCCTTCGGCTGGCCAGGCTTCTGAGGTTCTCCTGCTGAACCACCTATCAACTGAACAATCAGCTGGACTGCTCAATTGACATAACAGTTAGCCTAATTCAGTTTGTGCAATCAGTTGAGTCTTCAGTTTGCGATGTAAACAGCTCGTGACTGATCCTAGCTTTTGCACACTAAGGTAGATTATTAGTAACACAAATTAACAAGTTTTATTAATATCAAAATCAAGATTGCAAACTTGAAAAGTTCCAACATTTCCATTTTCATCATATACGTATACTTTTTTCTTTTTATTGAATTCGGATCGTTAATTGTGACTTTCGTTGCAGCTGAAGGTCGATGGAACCATCTGCGTGTAACCACAGTACTGGACGGCGGGGACATCTGTGGAGACCCGGACGCTAATTCATTTTCTTAATCATTATTAAGATTCAATATAACAATTAAGTAGTGTGGGACAAAAAATTTTTTTTCCCTAAAATGCAAGTGCGGAAACGTAATGTATTTGAAAGAGGATCGATTTTAGGGTGTTCAAATGCGCAACGAAAGTTCAAAATGTTTTCAAGGCATGAAAACCGAAAATTTTTAAAAGAAAAATTTGAACACCTCATGTACTAGCATGTAACATATACAAAAACACAACTATGACATTCATAGGATGTTGAGGAATCGTTACCTATCAATCTCTTAGATTGATGTTGTAAAAGGCCCGAAAATCCTTGCTTTGAAAATTTGCGGAAAATTAAAAATTTTTCTTTTAAAATAAATGGAGTGCCTCATCTATAAAATCAACTGATGAATCAAGTTCAATGTTTAAAAAAAATATAGCAGCGGAAGAAAATAAAGTTTGCCAAAAATAACAATTCAAAGAATGTCCAACAACTGGTAAAAATGTTTGAGCATAAAATGACATGTGCTGAAACTGAGGTCCTCGGGTGTCACTACTGCCGACCCAAGCTGGCTCACTGGTCCCCGCCCTCGGCCCTGGCCTCAACAGTACCTACAACAATCAAGTCTAGTGAGCCTAAGGACTCAGCATGCAAATATCATAGGTAACGAGAAAAATGTAATTTGCATGGATAAAATATCATGTCATGATGCATACTTAAAATAACTTGTACTGAGCAATTATAATACGTGCATAACTGAACTGAAAGTCATAGTGAAAATGTTTGCTCCTTGGAGCCCTGTACTGAAATAACTGATAAAAATTTTCTGTTGAGATTATGGTCTACACCTGTGGCCCCTGAACTGATCGGTAACTGGCTACCGGGGAGTATCAAACCGAACTGAGCTGACCGGTCACTGGCGACCGGGTGGTACCAAACTGAACTGATCGGTCACTGGCGACCGTATAAAATAATGCTCCCATAATAGTGAATTGACCACAAGCAATATCGCATAAATTTCAAAAATAAGTATTTTCTATTTTCATGCACGTAATATAATTAAATGGCATAATGAAAATATCCTGTATATTTTACCAACTGGATTGGATCGCTTCCAGGCTCGCTACAACCTAAATATGCCATGAAAAATATGCAATAGATTATACTTGACCAAACTATGCAATTAAGTTTGAAAATGCGACAATTACGTCTAACGACTTTGTATTTAATCATGACCCCGAACCAACCCGAACCGACACTGAACCGACGTATAGTCATGATTAAAATACGCTTAAAATTATGAACTAATGCTCCTAAAATGATGAGGGTCGAAATCTAGGTGAAATGGAGGCCAAAACAAGAAACGCTCTTTCGAGAGTCAATTTGGCACATCGCACCGTAAATTCTCGTACGACCTCAAAAATGATCCGAATCACGAATGGTCAAAAACACAACCTTTCTAACTCGATGAGGCTTTGTCCAGTCCAAGGCCATAGGCTAAACGCCAACCAAAAACTCAAACGAGCCTCCGAACCAACACAGCAAGTTGCTGTCAAATTCCAGCAGCTGTGCAATCGCATGACTTGTGTTGTTTTCGAGACTACCGGCCATTGGGGCATGAACCACCAACCAGAGACTCTTACCAAAATCCCAAGGAATTATTTGAACCATGGCTAAGGGCCCTAGGCCAGCCACAATCCTCACCATTTCAGCAACCAACCAAAAGCTCTTACCGAGGGCCCTCATGCGTGCGTGTGTGGTGTTGTGCTTCGCTTGCTGTCTCGACTCGTTCCAGTGGCCATTGATTGACCATGGCACGATCTAGACATCTAGGGGCATGGTATGAACCGTGGCTAAGGGCCATAGGCCAACCAAGATCCATACCATTCCACAAAACTCGAACACACCCATGCTGTCAAAACCGAAGGGGCCGAGAGAGGAGGGGCTGTTCTTGTTTTTGATTTAAAAACCGATGAACCATGGACCGAGCCACAAAAATGGCTACTTAGTCACGTCTTAGACATGCTAGGGAAGTGATCTAACCATAGCTATAGGCCTGGTGGCATCCATGATCAGATTCATTCCCTATATGACAGCAAAACAAAATTTCGAAAAGATTAATTGGACAAGAGGTGGAGTTGCTGTCATTCTCGTGTTTTCCAGCGTGCATGGGGTTAAATGAATGGACCAACATGGTCCTAATGCATCCTATTACATGTCTAGATGTCGCCTTAGGAGCCTGGAATCGAGCCAATACCTGAAATCCACAAAACAAAGCAAACCGTGAAACTGCATCATGAAAGTCGAAATCTGCATGTGTGTTTTCTGAAAATTTCTGATGTATTTCGGTTTTTTGCTTATCAAAACATGATCATGTACTGAAAAATAATTGATAATAGGACTTGATTAAGGTTTGAAAGAATCTAGACATGCCTTGGTTTTCGTTTGAATGAAAAACGAAAGAATACGACGACTCGGCGCGGAGGAGGTGGAGCGCTTTCTTTTCTTGCTTCTTCACTCGATTATTTTCTCTTGTTAATGGCTGAGTGGCTCACGATTTTTGCCTCTAAAACTCTCTGAATTTTGGTGATGGAGGGGTGGAGAATGATGGTTAGGAGAGTGAGGGGAAGATCCACTAATAAAGGAATTCAAAGGGCAAGACTAAGTCTACCTCTCATTTAAATTTTGAAATTGTTTGATCAAGTCTTCTTGGGGGGAATGAGGTGACCGATATTCTCATCTAGACTAGGTTAGGATATGCTCTAATATTAATTAATTAAGGTTGAACATTAATTAAAAAAAAACTTTGCATGCTAAACTTAACAAAGAATGGGTCAAAGGGTGAGTTGGCAAAGAAATGATGCATCTCCAAGGGGTGGCCGAAATCTAACTTATAAATGAAGGGGAAATGTTGTTTAATTAGTAAATTTATAACTCTCAAAAGCCTCACCTATCCTTTAAATAATGTAGTGAACTAATCTCTTAATTAAGTAACTTAAATGAGCTTATTTCTTAATCACCTCAAGTAACTTAAATTAAATCCTCAAACCTCTTTATTAACTTAAATTAACTTACTTGCTAGCTAAAATAAAGTCTGGAAATATTTATCGAATCTTAAATTCTATCTCAAGGCTCCAAGTCCAGTCCGGCCTCACCGAAATAACTGAAAAATCAAACTACTGGATGAAATAATAAAATAATTAACTTCAAGGAAAAGCATTAAAATAATCATGCAATGAAGTCAATTTAATTTAAAATACTAGAATTATGCATGGCTTATACGTAGACTGATTTACGGGTTCTACAATCCTTCCCCCCTTAAAAGAAATTTCGTCCTCGAAATTAGAACTCACCGAATAAATCTGGGTACCGACTTCTCATCTCCGACTCAGACTCCCACGTAGCTTCCTCCTCATAATGGTTGAGCCATTTGACTTTGACTCGCTTAACCAGCTTGTTCCGAAGCTTCTTCTCCTGTCTGTCTAGGATCTGCACCGGTCTCTCCTCATAAGACAGGTTCAGAGTAAGCTGCAATGGCTCAAAGTTCAGCACATGCGAAGTATTTGCCATATACTTCCTCAGCATGGAGACGTGGAACATATTGTGTACTCCAGCCAGATTCGGCGGAAGAGCCACACGATAAGCTAGCGTCCCAACTCTGTCGAGGATCTCAAATGGTCCAATGAATCTCGGACTGAGCTTCCCTTTCTTGCCAAATCTCATGACACCCTTCATAGGTGTCACTTTCACAAATACATGATCGCCCACTGCAAACTCTAAATCTCTCCTCCGCTGATCGGCATAACTCTTCTGTCGGCTCTGAGCAGTCCTCATCCTATCACGGATCTTGACTACTACATCTGCTGCCTGCTGAACAATCTCTGGACCCAACTCTGCTCTCTCTCCTACTTCATCCCAATAGACAGGAGATCTGCACTTGCGGCCATACAGTGCTTCATACGGAGCCATACCAATAGAAGACTGGAAGCTGTTGTTATAGGTGAACTCAACCAATGGCAAGTTCGACTCCCAACTCCCTGAGAAATCAATGATGCAAGCGCAAAGAAGATCCTCCAAAATCTGAATAACTCGCTCCGACTGCCCATCTGTCTGCGGATGGAAAGCTGTGCTAAACAGCAACTTCGTACCCATAGTCGAATGCAAACTCTTCCAAAACGAGGAAATAAATCTGGGATCTCTGTCAGATACGATAGAAACTGGAATACCATGGAGTCGGACTATCTCTCGGATATACAGCTCTGCATACTGAACCATGGTGAAAGTCGTCTTAATAGGCAAGAAGTGCGTTGATTTGGTAAGACGATCTACAATCACCAAGATAGCATTCGATCCTCTGGCTGACCTCGGCAATCCGGTCACAAAGTCCATGGTAACATTCTCCCAGTTCCACTCGGGAATAGGTAGAGGCTTGAGCAAACCTGCTGGTCTCTGATGCTCGGCCTTCACTAACTGGCAGGTCAGACACTCGGACACAAATCGTCTGATGTCCTTCTTCATACCAGGCCACCAATACAATAGCTGCAGATCTTTGTACATCTTCGTACTCCCAGGGTGAATGGAGTACGGGGACATATGGGCCTCTGACAAGATGTCTGCTCGGATATAATCACTGCTAGGAACCCATATCCTGTCTTGGTATCTCACAATACCATCACTGACTGAATACAAGACACTGCCCTTGGCTTCATCTCTCTTCTTCCACTGTGCCAATTGCTCATCTGCTGACTGACCACTACAAAAACGGTCCATAAGTGAAGACTGAATGGTCAAGGTAGATAGACGAGGAACTCTACCTCGAGGATAAGTCTCGAGATCAAACCTTTGTATCTCAAACTGAAGAGGTTTCTGAATCGTCAAATGAGCCATCACTGCGACTTTTCTGCTCAATGCATCTGCAACTACATTAGCTTTACCCGGGTGGTAGCTAATGTCACAATCGTAGACTTTCACAAGCTCCAACCAACGCCTCTGACGCATGTTCAGCTCCTTCTGCGTAAAGAAATACTTGAGGCTCTTGTGGTCGGTAAAGATCTGGCATTTCTCTCCATACAGATAGTGCCTCCAAATCTTCAAGGCAAAAACTACGGCCGCCAATTCTAGATCATGGGTAGGGTAGTTCTTCTCATGAGTCTTCAACTGTCTAGAAGCATAAGCTATCACCTTCCCATGCTGCATCAATACTGCGCCAAGACCGAGCTTCGAAGCATCGGTATACAGAACAAACTCACCGGACCCTGACGGCATGGCCAAAACTGGTACTAAGGTAAGAGCTTGCTTCAAAGTATCGAAGCTCTTCTGACACTCCTCGCTCCAAACAAATTTCACATTTTCCTTGGTCAGTGCTGTGAGTGGAACTGCAATCGAAGAGAATCCCTTAATGAACTTCCGATAATATCTTGCTAAGCCAAGAAAACTGCGGATCTCTGATGCATTCTGTGGCACAACCCAATCTCTGACTGCTGCAACTTTTGCTGGGTCTACCTCAATACCACTGCTAGAAACGATGTGGCCTAAGAACGCCACCTTCTCTAACGAGAATTCGTATTTACTGAACTTTGCGAATAATTTGTGCTTCTGCAATGTCTGCAACACCTGTGGTCAGATGTCTGCTGTGCTCCTCCCGACTCTTGGAGTAGACGAGAATGTCATCTATGAACACTATCACAAACTGGTCAAGATACGGCTGAAATACGCGATTCATGAGATCCATGAAGATCGCTGGCGCATTCGTCAGACCGAACGGCATCACTAGGAACTCGTAGTGACCATAACGAGTCCTGAAAGCTGTCTTCGAGACATCAGCATCTCTCACCCTCAACTGGTGATAACCAGAGCGCAGATCAATCTTGGAGAAAATCGAAGCTCCTTGCAACTGGTCAAACAGATCCTCAATCCTCGGAAGTGGGTATTTATTCTTCACTGTAAACCTGTTCAACTCCCGATAGTCAATACAAAGTCTCATAGAGCCATCCTTTTTCATAACAAACAAGACTGGCGCACCCCAAGGTGAGAAGCTAGGGCGAATGAACTCCTTGTCCAGAAGTTCCTGAATCTGTTTCTTAAGCTCTGCCATCTCTGTCGGTGCTAGTCGGTACAGCGCTTTGGATATCGGAGCCGTACCTGGCATAAGCTCAATGGAAAACTCCACCTCTCTCTCGGGTGGCATACCAGAGACGTCTTCGGGAAAAACGTCTAAGAAATCTCTGACAATCGGAACATCTGGCTGGGTTCCTTGGGGACAGATAAAAAGGTCGCTAGAAATGCCCGAAACCCTCTATGCATGAGCTTCCTGGCCTGAACATAAGGAATAATGCGCGGTAATGGAAAGTACCTGTCCGGCTCAAATAAGAACTGCTCCATTCCAGGCGGTCGGACAAGAACGGAACTCCGCTGGAAGTCTATCAACACTCTGTTCCTCAATAGCCAGTCCATCCCTAGGATAATGTCAAATTCCGGCATCGGTAGCACAATCAGATCCGCATAAATAAGATTACCGTGCAGTTCAAGATCTATATCGCGGATAACATTGGTAGCTGCCATCTCCTTGCCTGACGGCAACACTACTGAAAAGGCTGTATCTAGCCCAATGGTCTGGATCTTGAGAAAGTTTGCAAAGACCTCCGAAATAAACGAGTGAGTGGCCCATGAATCTATCAAGGCCTTGGTAGCGAAACCAGATATAAAAATTCTTCCTGAAAGAGCGGAGCTCTAAGTTGAATCCAGTAGTTACAAGAACTAAACTTATAGACATGCAATGGTCAAAGTTCTTCTAACTTAAATCTCCAAAATACTACTGAGTAGAGCATGCAATCCTATCACAGTTCTAAGTTCAATCTTAATCCTTATTCCCAAAACACGGAAATTCAAATAGTAACTTAAAGTTTAAGAGTACCTGTCAACAACATAGTCTCCGGGTTGGTTTCCGCGGCATAGAGAGCAAAAACTCTGCCTTGGGTAGGCAGATTCCTCTGAGGGCACTGCAGCAACATGTGGTCTGGACTGCCACACTTAAAACACTTTCCTGAGCCAGACATACATGTTCCAGGATGGCGGCGTGAGCACCTGGGGCAGACTGGGTGCTCATAAGTCACCGGGGCTGGGCGTCCCCGCTGCTGCTGCTGTTGCTGGCCTCTATTTCTAAGCGGTCCATGAAAAGGCCTCTTGTTCTGCTGCTGATGATGATGAGGAGGAGGGCGGTGTGGTACCTGGACTGGGCGATTGCCCTGGCGATCCCTCTCGATAGCAGGGTCAGACACCCTAACATCCCGGCGCAAGATCGGCCGTAGACCCACCAGGAAATGCATCAACTTGGCTTTGGCATCATTCGCGATCAGGGGCACAAAATGACAGCCCCTCTCGAACTTACGGATGAACTCCGTAACCGTCATGTCTCCCTGTCTCAGGCTCATGAACTCAGTGGTCAACCTTGTGCGAACTTCCTCAGCAAAATATTTGGAGTAGAAAACCTCCGTGAAGCGTGTCCATGAAAATGTAGCTAAGGTCAGGGCTACTGACGCTCCTTCCCACCATAAGCGGGCGTCTCCAGTGAACAGATAGGTGGCACATCGACCGAAGGCGCGGCTTCGTGAGCTTCTCGTGGTCAGTAGTAGTGTAACCCTATACAGAACCACCGCTCTGATACCAACTGTAAAAGGCCCGAAAATCCTTGCTTTGAGAATTTGCGGAAAATTAAAAATTTTTCTTTTAAAATAAATGGAGTGCCTCATCCATAAAATCAACTGATGAATCAAGTTCAATGTTTAAAAAAAATATAGCAGCGGAAGAAAATAAAGTTTGCCAAAAATAACAATTCAAAGAATGTCCAACAACTGGTAAAAATGTTTGAGCATAAAATGACATGTGCTGAAACTGAGGTCCTCGGGTGCCACTACTGCCGACCCAAGGTGGCTCACTGGTCCCCGCCCTCGGCCCTGGCCTCAACAGTACCTACAACAATCAAGTCTAGTGAGCCTAAGGACTCAGCATGCAAATATCATAGGTAACGAGAAAAATGTAATTTTCATGGATAAAATATCATGTCATGAGGCATACTTAAAATAACTTGTACTGAGCAATTATAATACGTGCATAACTGAACTGAAAATCATAGTGAAAATGTTTGCTCCTTGGAGCCCTGTACTGAAATAACTGATAAAAATTTTCTGTTGAGATTATGGTCTACGCCTGTGGCCCCTGCACTGAACTGAACTGATCGGTAACTGGCTACCGGGGAGTATCAAACTGAACTGAGCTGACCGGTCACTGACGACCGGGTGGTACCAAACTGAACTGATCGGTCACTGGCGTCTGTATAAAATAATGCTCCCATAATAGTGAATTGACCACAAGCAATATCGCATAAATCTCAAAAATAAGTATTTTCTATTTTCATGCACGTAATATAATTAAATGGCATAATGAAAATATCCTGTATATTTTACCAACTGGATTGGATCGCTCCCAGGCTCGCTACAACCAAAATATGCCATGAAAAATATGCAATAGCTTATACTTGACCAAACTATGCAATTAAGTTTGAAAATGCGACAATTACGTCTAACGACTTCGTATTTAATCATGACCCCGAACCAACCCGAACCGACACTGAACCGACGTATAGTCATGATTAAAATACGCTTAAAATTATGAACTAATGCTCCTAAAATGATGAGGGTCGAAATCTAGGTGAAATGGAGGCCAAAACAAGAAACGCTCTTTCGAGAGTCAATTTGGCACATCGCACCGTAAATTCTCGTACGACCTCAAAAATGATCCGAATCACAAATGGTCAAAAACACGACCTTCCTAACTTGATGAGGCACTGTCCAGTCCAAGGCCATAGGCTAAAAGCCAACCAAGAACTCAAACGAGCCTCCGAACCAACACAGCAAGTTGCTGTCAAATTCCAGCAGCTGTGCAATCGCGTGACTTGTGTTGTTTTCGAGACTACCGGCCATTGGGGCGTGAACCACCGACCAGAGACTCATTACCAACATCCCAAGGAATTATTTGAACCATGGCTAAGGGCCCTAGGCCAGCCACAATCCTCACCATTCCAGCAACCAACCAAAAGCTCTTACCGAGGGCCCTCATGCGTGCGTGTGTGGTGTTGTGCTTCGCTTGCTGTCTCGACCCGTTCCAGTGGCCATTGATTGACCATGGCACGATCTAGACACCTAGGGGCATGGTATGAACCTTGGCTAAGGGCCATAGGCCAACCAAGATCCATACCATTCCACAAAACTCGAACACACCCATGCTGTCAAAACCGAAGGGGCCGAGAGGGGAGGGGCTGTTCTTGTTTTTGATTTAAAAACCGATGAACCATGGACCGAGCCACAAAAATGGCTACTTAGTCACGTCTTAGACATGCTAGGGAAGTGATCTAACCATAGCTATAGGCCTTGTGGCAGCCATGATCAGATTCATTCCCTATATGACATCAAAACAAAATTTCGAAAAGCTTAATTGGACAAGAGGTGGAGTTGCTGTCATTCTCGTGTTTTCCAGCGTGCATGGGGTTAAATGAATGGACCAACATGGTCCTAATGCATCTTATTGCATGTCTAGATGTCGCCTTAGGAGCCTGGAATCGAGCCAATACCTGAAATCCACAAAACAAAGCAAACCGTGAAACTGCATCATGAAAGTCGAAATCTGCATGTGTGTTTTCTGAAAATTTCTGATGTATTTCGGTTTTTTGCTTATCAAAACATGATCATGTACTGAAAAATAATTGATAATAGGACTTGATTGAGGTTTGAAAGAATCTAGACATGCCTTGGTTTTCGTTTGAATGAAAAACGAAAGAATACGACGACTCGGCGCGGAGGAGGTGGAGCGCTTTCTTTTCTTGCTTCTTCACTCGATTATTTTCTCTTGTTAATGGCTGAGTGGCTCATGATTTTTGCCTCGAAAACTCTCTGAATTTTGGTGATGGAGGGGTGGAGAATGATGGTTAGGAGAGTGAGGGGAAGATCCACTAATAAAGGAATTCAAAGGGCAAGACTAAGTCTACCTCTCATTTAAATTTTGAAATTGTTTGATCAAGTCTTCTTGGGGGAATGAGGTGACCGATATTCTCATCTAGACTTGGTTAGGATATGCTCTAATATTAATTAATTAAGGTTGAACAATAATTAAAAAAAAACTTTGCATGCTAAACTTAACAAAAAATGGGTCAAAGGATGAGTTGGCAAAGAAATGATGCATCTCCAAGGGGTGGCCGAAATCTAACTTATAAATGAAGGAGAAATGTTGTTTAATTAGTAAATTTATAACTCTCAAAAGCCTCACCTATCCTTTAAATAATGTAGTGAACTAATCTCTTAATTAAGTAACTTAAATGAGCTTATTTCTTAATCACCTCAAGTAACTTAAATTAAATCCTTAAACCTCCTTATTAACTTAAATTAACTTACTTGCTAGCTAAAATAAAGTCTGAAAATATTTATCGAATCTTAAATTCTATCTCAAGGTTCAACTCCAGTCCGGCCTCACCGAAATAACTGAAAAATCAAACTACTGGATGAAATAATAAAATAATTAACTTCAAGGAAAAGCATTAAAATAATCATGCAATGAAGTCAATTTAATTTAAAATACTAGATTTATGTATGGCTTATACGTAGACTGATTTACGGGTTCTACAGATGTAATGGCTCCAACCAAGTTGTAAACAACTTGGATCTTCAAAGCCAAGACAAATCTACAAGCTCTCCTTGTCCTTGAGTCCTTCCTTCGAAATCAAGCCCACCACCAAACTTAAAAGATCCACCTTACACTTGCACTATAAAATGTAGGGTATTTTTCTTTGAGAAGAGAATTGTTTCTCCAAAAATTGAAGAACAAGATTTTTGAGAGAAAAAGAACAAGAATTTTGGCCAAGTGTATAGGAGGGAAGGAGTGAATGAGTTGTCTTGGTGTGTGAAAATGTAGAGACCAACTTTAGCATGCCATGCAATTTTTTAATCAAAAGTAATCATCAACTCTTCACCTCCAAAGCATGCATTCTTATTTGGGCTTGTAACAATTACAAGGCCCATGGACTTTAGTTGAATTGTCTCAAACAAATTTGAGACCCATTAAACCTTACTTGATTTTACTCAAGCCCACTAGTCTAATAATTATTTCTAATTGGGCTCTACAAGGCCCAATGTAGTTTAATTAATTCAACACTTGAATTAATTTAATTATTTGGACCTTACTAGGCCCACTAGTGTTAAATTAAATCAACACTTGAATTAATTTAATTTAGTCGATAATAATGTTTATGAAAATCACAATTTTCAAATACATTATTTATTTGGCCAACTTTTAATTTAGGAACACATTCATAAATTAAAATTACATTTCCCTCATAGAAGTCATACTTCTATTTTTGCTTATGCTTATAAACTCATTTATAAGCCGTTCAACACATTGAACTATATTTTACTTCTCAACGGGATCTAGAAAGCTAGTACTTGTGTGACCCTCAATGGTTCATTGATACAACTAGCTGTGGGTTCACATCTCCATGTGATTCAGACTAAACATGTCCTTATATGAGCATACCCCAATTGCTCCATTCTTACTTATCAACTCCTTGATAACAAGAATGTCAGAACTCAAGTCTGATAGTACCCAACCAATCATGTTAAACACCTAGCAGCATTGCTTACATGATTCCCTAGGTATCAAATGATAGTGCATGCAAGAACCATTCAATTATGGTTAGCGTACAGTACGGTCCCTTCAACTCATATATCACGATCGATTCGACAATCATTGGTATATCGAGAGTTGTCAATGAATCGATACTATGTGTTATGTCATAGTTGCATCGATGGTGTAATCTATGAAATCCCTTTCATAATTACCACCATACTCTGATCAGAGATTTCAAACTACATACACATGATATCACATAGGATATCCATACCCGAAGGTAAGCGGTGAATCCCCGACTACAATGCATAGACTCCTATTGTTTCGACAGAACACCCAACCTTGCCACCTGATGATCCCTTGAGAATCGGTAAACAAGTCAAAGTGTAGTGCTAGCACATAGAGTCTCAATGTTGTCCCGGGTCATAAGGACTAATGGTGTACAAACATAAACTAGGACGTTTCCACTCGATAAGTGAGAACCACTTGGAAAGTCATTTATGGAGGGTTGTTCGGTGCACTCTACAAGGAGCACCTATCTGCATGCTCGGACATCTCAATGTCCCCTACCAATGAAACATGGTACTCACATCGCAGATACTAGTCTCTAACTCGAGCGGCCTATATCCTTCTTAGCGGCGGCTGAATCGACTAGGAACTGTTTAGAATATACAGTATTCCAAATATGAGTTTCATGATACTCATCGTATGAGCATCTCATATTCTTTCTACTATTTGTATATTTAAGGACTTTATCTATGCAACTAGCATGGGTATACAGATAAAGAAGTGCCAAAATAATAATTTCAAATATTATTAAAATAAAGACTGTTCATACATAGAGTTTAAACATGAACCCTCGGCCAACACTTGGCTCGACGGGCACCTACTCTAACAGTATTTAATCTGATGTACATGTCAACATAAAAGTACAAGCCTTGTACAACATCACTTTATCTCAATCTAGGGTTCAACAACTATACATCAAGTTCTGAATCTTATTCTACCTCTGAGCCCGGATCTCCACGTTAACCGTAATCTCTCATCCTCTTCCTAATCCTGATCCTGATCCTGACCCACCTGTTGTCATGCACACATAGAGACACAACAACAGCCGGATAACTCCGGTGAGAAATACATTCCCAGTATTAATCATGTATACATGCAATCATATAACAAATATAAAAGCATGAAACCAATATCAATAACATGTATCAAGTCTGAAAGACATGAATCAATATAAAGCTGTAAATAAACTCTGGACTTGTCATCTCAGACTCGACTCATCTCTAGTCTGTCAATCAAACTCTGACTCATACTCTCTGACTCGACTCATTCCTAGTCTAGGGATCCCAATCTGAATAAGAACGCAGCAATCTCCCACCTACTCTCCCGATCGTGGTGGCGGTACGTTCTTATTTACGGACTTTGGTCCTCTCTATATCGAATCTCGGCGATAGAAGTCACTCTTCTTTTAAGCCACATCAATATGACCAAACGTCCGGTGTCTTGGCAAATCAGCTCTTGGCAACTCAGCCGAAGGCTTGGCAACTCAACCAATAACAAGGCACATTAGCTCATGACTAGGTACATCCACCCATGACTCCTCACATAACATATGCTTACTATAACTCAATAGAATAAGCATATCAATCTCAAACATTGCAACATATCGGGGCAATGGCAATTCAGTATGTGATTTCGAGAGACTCAAGTTAAATCAAACTCGAGTTGTGCAATCCCAAATCAACATTGATTTATACCTTTCTTTATGTCGATCTGCTGAAATCGAAGTCTCGAATTCAAAGACTGTCAATATCAATCTGGCAATGACAATATCGAGAAGTATAATATCAATACACCAGTCAAAACAATACTGAATATGCTCAGATTTCAATCAAATTCTGTTTCAACGGCATAACTGCATAATCTCAGTATACCCAGCGATACAATATCAATCAGATATCAATCCCAACATCTCATAGTCGATAGTAATACAAATCTGATATCAAATCTGTATAATCTCAATCAAATCAGTTCTGAAAATCATAACAATTCTGTACGGTATCCGTTCTTCAATTCGGTTTCGATTATACGATGTCTACCATGTCTAGAACACCATATATATATCATATCGGATTCTGGCAATACCATAATTTCAAATCATATCAGAACATAAGAAAACTTACATCCAGTTGAAGCTCTCATCAATAGAAACACAGTACCGCAGTCGGATTGAAATTCAGACGGGCGGATCTTTCGTAAATCACAAATCTACAAGATAAAAGGCGTAAGGATTTTCTGAAGGATTCTCGATCTTCTTTGCTGGGTTTCTGAAATGGAGAGAACTTATATATATATATATGTCGACTGCACGGCTATGATACGTGTCCCATTCTTCATACAAATCAGGCAGCGATCGGGCGGTTGTAATGTGCCGCTCGGGCGCGGAATGTTCTGTCCACATTTTTATTGCATCTCGGTCGGCGCTCGGGCGATTGCAATTTACCGCTCGGGCGCGAGATGTTCTGTCCGAAACATATCCCTGTTGAACATTGGTGCTCGGGCAGTCACAAACTACCGCTCGGGCCTCGAACCTTTTGTCCAAGTGTTCAGCTTATTGAACATTGGCGCTCGGGCGGTCAAAAACTACCGCTCAGGCGCCAGAATTTCTGTCCAAATTTAATCTTGTGAGGCATTGGCGCTCGGGCGGTCTTTTCCTACCGCTCGGGCGCCAACAGTTCTGTCCACTTCTTGGCTTGTTATGCACTAACGCCCGGCTTCTCCTTTCACGTCTTACCTTAGCCTCTGTAATCTCAATTCTGTCAATTAATAAATGTCTGATTACTGTGATAAAATCTCGGGGATTTCATTTCTCCCCCTCTAAGATACGATTTCGTCCCCGAAATCACAAGCAATCAAATCATATCAATAAGAAGGTATAACAGAAGCTAAATAGACTCACATCAACGAAATAACTTTGGAAATCTCTACCTCTTATCAAACTCAGTCTCCCAGGTAGCTTCTTCAATGCCATGATGATTCCACTGAACTTTCACAAGCGGAATAGTCTTTGTTCTGAGCTATCCTCATTTCCTGACGGATTAGCTTCACTTTTTCTATCATATCTCTCGTATCATATCAGGTCCAATTCCAGGTACCTCAGATACATCATCTCTATATAGAGGGAATTTGCACTTCTTGCCGTACAACGCTTCAAATAGTGCCATCTCTATACTCGTCTGATAACTGCTGTTGTACAAAAATTCATAAAGTGGCAAAGATTCTTGCCAACTAGTGCTAAAATCAAGCACTACCGCTCTACGCATATCCTCCAATATCTGGATAATCCGCTCAGACTATCCATCGATCTGAGGATGATATACGGTACTCAGATATAACTTCGTACCTAGAGCCTGCTGTAAACTCTGCCAAAAGTGCGAAGTAAACCGAAGATCACGGTCTGAAACAATCAAATTCGACACTCTTTACAATCTGACCACCTTTCTGAGATAATCTCTGCCATCTAGTCATGCTTGTACGTCATCTTGTACGAAATAAAACATGCTGATTTGATCAATCTGTCAATCACAACCCAAATTGCATTACAATCTCGGAAGGATCTCGGTAGTTTCATATACACGATAAATATAATATCTCATGCTGAGACAACAAGCTTTAATTCTCAAAATCAGCTCTGGTTCGACTTGAATAGTATATAGTCTCAACGGTTAACAATCTGTCTCAAATATCAATCCAGAAAGACAACAATCTTCTATCATATTTGAAACACCAAGCGTCGATAAATATAAAGAACATACCTTTCGACTCAGTGCATCAGCTGCTGCATTAGATTTTCCCGGATTGTATTTGATTTCATAATCAAAATCTTTCAATAAATCAAGCCATCTTCTCTGCCTCATATTCAATTCTGATGGTGAAAATAGATATTTTAGTCTCTTGTGATCAGAATAGATTTCAAACTTCTAACTGTATAGATAGTGTCATCATATCTTCAGTTCAAATACAATGGCTGCCAATTCAAGATTCTGAATTGGGAAGCGAAAATCATGTGGCTTCAATTGTCTTGAGGCATATGCAATAACATATTCTTGCTGTATCAAACATAACCCAACCTTCTGTGAGAAGTGTTGCAATAAATAACAGAATTACCAGTACTTGATAAGATAGTCAATATCAGAGCACTGATCAGTTTCTTCTTCAACTCAAGAAAACTGGACTCACAGTCTTCTGACCAAACAAATGGAGCATTTTTCTACGTCAGTTACATAATAGGCTTAGCAATACTCGAGAAATCTGTAATAAATCGATAAAAATATTCTGCTAAACCCATAAAACTGCGTATCACTGATACAGATGTCGGTCTCGGCCAACTGATCAAGGCTTTTACCTTACTGGGATCAACAGAAATACCGTCTCTGGATATAATATGCCCCTATAAATACAAACTGTCTCAACCAGAATTCACATTTCAACAGTTTGGCATATAATTTCTCAGCCCTCATAATTCTCAATGAAATTCCCAGATGTTCGGCATGATCAATTCATATTCCTCGAATAAATCAATATATCATCAATAAAAATAATCACGAAATCATCGAGATATTTTTGACATATACAGTTCATCAAACTCATAAATACAGCTGGAGCATTAATCAACCAGACGGCATGACAATAAAATCATAATGTCCATACCTGGTTCTGAAGGCTGTCTTCGAAATATTAGAATCTCCGACTCTCAGCTGATAATATTCAATTCTCAGATCGATCGTGGAATAAACAGAATAACCCTGCAACTGATCAAATAAATAATCAATACGAGGCAAAGAGTATTTATTCTTTACCGTAGCCTTGTTCAGTTGCCCGTAATCAATACAAAATCTCATTGAATCGTTCTTCTTTCTAACAAACAATACTGAAGCACCTCAAGGAGAAACACTCAATCTGATGTAACCCTTGGCCAGTAAATCTTCCAACTGTTCTTTCAATTCTTTCAGTTCAATCAGTGTCATTCTGTACGGGGTTCTGGAAATCGGAACTGTACCTTGCATCAAATCAAAGCTGAAGTCTATTTCTTGAATCAAAGGCAAACCCGGAATCTCATCTGGGAAGACATCAGCAAACTCATATATCACTGGCAAATCAGCCAATGATGGGCTCGATTTCAGTAAGTCAACTGAATATACAGGGAACCTCTCCGCTCCTCTCTGTAATAATCGATTCATAAACAATACGGATATCAAAGGAATTCTCGATCTAGCATCCTTACCGTAACATTTCCACTCTTTAGCCATCTCAGGTTTGAATTTCACAATCTTCTGGAAACAATCAACGGTCGCTCTGTACTTGGTCAGCATATCAATATCGATAACTCAATCAAAATCAGATAACCCAAGTACGATACAGTCTAACTCAATCTCATGCCCGTCATACTGTAGCATACAATGTCTAACAGACGTCATTGATATCAAACCTTTGCCCAAAGGAGAAGAGGTAGATACTATAGATGATAAAAACTCACAGGCAATGCATGAATCAATGCAAATCGCTCAGAAAGAAATGTATGGGATGCACCCGTATTAATCAATATATAAGCAGGATAATCACACAATAACAGTTACCTGCAACCACGTCATCTGATGCTTCCTGAGTCGGTTTTACAGTCAAAGCAGATACTCCGGCCTGCTGTCTCGGAGGCTGGCTAACTGTCTGGCTTCCTCCTTGCCTCAGCTGTGACTGAGCCAGTAGTCGATGGTAGCTGGAAAGAGTGCACAACTGGTGATCGTCTACCAATCTGTGCCACTGATCCAGATGATTCTGCCCCCTGAGATCTTCGGGAACCTTTCTGTGGACATACCCTCGCAAAATGTCCCGGATGTTTGCAGATGTGGCAACTACCATATACTCCGTAGCATTGCTCTGTGGGATGTCTCCCTCCACATGTGCTACAATAGACTCCGGTATAACTCTGGTTCTGTCGTGAACCACTTGAGCTGGATGAAGCACTACCATATTTCTTAAACTGTTTTCTTCTGGCTTTCAAATGATCTTTCTTCCTCCCAGTGCTATTATCACCACTCTCAAAATCACCAGATGTCTCAGTGTCCTTCAAAGTCGACGGTTCAAACAACTGAGAGATCTTCGGTAGTGTTTCCCTCGGTGTTACCGTCTCATCCATCATAGTATGCAAGGTATTTCCCTGTTATGGGATTCTTCGAGGAGGTATATCTGATTATCAAAAGGATTAGTAACCAAATACAACAAACCTGTTTCAGTCCTCTTCTGATCATCTTACTGCTGATCAAGAATCGGTTCTGATTCATTCTCAATAATACACATTACAAAATCAAATCAGATAATCAGGTAAACATGTATTTCAAAGCAGTAACACATTCTAGCATTCAAAATCAAGGAAAGAAAACTCATTCTACCCCGCTCAGTGGCTCATATCTCAGTCTAAGGAACCTACTGCTCAGATAGCACCTGCTGTGGGGACCCGGACGCTAATTCATTTTCTTAATCATTATTAAGATTCAATATAACAATTAAGTAGTGTGGGACATAAATTTTTTTTCCCTAAAATGCAAGTGCGGAAACGTAATGTATTTAATCTGATATACATGTCACCATCAGGGTTAAACAACTATACATCAAGTGCTGAATCCCATTATACCTCTGAGCCCGGATCTCCACGCTAACCGTAATATCTCATCCTCTTCCTGATCCTGATCCTGTCCCACCTGTTGTCATGCACACATACAGACACAACAACAGCCGGATAACTCCGGTGAGAAATACATTCCAAGTATAAATCATGTACACATGCAATCATATAACAGATATAAAAGCAAGAAACAAATATCAATAACATGTATCAAGTCTGAAAGACACAAATCAATATAAAGCTGTAAATAAACTCTGGACTTGTCATCTCAGACTCGACTCATCTCTAGTCTGTCAATCAAACTCTGACTCATACTCTCTGACTCGACTCATTCCTAGTCTAGGGATCCCAATCTGAATAAGAACGCAACAATCTCCCACCTACTCTCCCGATCGTGGTGGCGGTACGTTCTTATTTACGGACTTTGGTCCTCTCTATATCGAATCTCGGCGATAGAAGTCGCTCTTCTTCTACGCCACATCAATATGACCAAACGTCCGGTTTCTTGGCAACTCAGCCGAAGACTTGGCAACTCAGCCAATAACAAGGCACATCAGCCCATGACTAGGTACATCCATCTATGACTCCTCACATAACATATGCTTACTATAACTCAATACAATAAGCATATCAATCTCAAACATTGCAACATATTGAGGCAATGGCAATTCAATATGTGATTTCGAGAGACTCAAGTTAAATCAAACTCGAGTTGTGCAATCCCGAATCAACATTGATTTATACCTTTCTTTCTGTCGATCTGCTGAAATCAAAGTATCGAATTCAAAGCCTGTCAATATCAATCTGGCAATGACAATATCGAGAAGTATAATATCAATACACTAGTCAAATCAATACTGAATATACTCAAAACTCAATCAAATTCTGTTTCAACGGCATAACTGCATAATCTCAGTATACCCAGCGATACAATATCAATCATATATCAATCCCAACATCTCATAGTCGATAGTAATACAAATCTTATATCAAATCTGTATAATCTCAATCAAATCAGTTCTGAAAATCATAACAATTCTGTACGGTATCCGTTCTTCAATTCGGTTTCGATTATACGATGTCTACTATGTCAAGAACACCATATATCAATCATATCAGATTCTGGCAATACCATAATTTCAAATCATATGAGAACATAAGAAAACTTACGTCCAACTGAAACTCTCGTCAATAGAAACACGGTACCGCAGTCGGATTGAAATTCAGACAAGCGGATCTTTCGTAAATCACAAATCTAAAAGATAAAAGGCGTAAAGATTTTCTGAAGGATTCTCGATCTTCGTTGCTGGGTTTCTGAAATAGAGAGAACTTATATATATATATATATATATATATATATATATATATGTCGACTACATGGCTATGATACGTGTCCCATCCTTCATACAAATCAGGCGGCGCTCGGGCGGTTGTAATGTGCCGCTCGGGCGCGGAATGTTTTGTCCACATTTTTCTTGCGTCTCGGGCGGTTGCAATTTACCGCTCGAGCGCGAGATGTTCTGTCCGAAACATATCCCTGTTGAACATTGGCGCTCGGGCGGTCAAAAACTACCGCTCGGGCATCGAACCTTCTGTCCAAGTGTTCAGCTTATTCAACATTGGCGCTCGGGCAGTCAAAAACTACCGCTCAGGCGCCAGACTTTCTGTCCAAATTTAAACTTGTGAGGCATTGGCGCTCGGGCGGTCTTTTCCTACCGCTCGGGCGCCAACAGTTCTGTCCGCTTCTTGGCTTATTATGCACTAACGCCCGGCTTCTCCTTTCACGTCTTACCTTAGTCCCTGTAATCTCAATTCTGTCAATTAATTAATGTCTGATTACAGTGATAAAATATCGGGCATTACAACATCAGCGGAACTCTCACACGTTAATTGAGCCTTGGCTTTACTTATCATCATGTCATGTTGATAGAAATACAATCGTTGGGCTCCCTCTGGGCCTTCTCCTGTAAACGGGCTCTCACTGGGATCTTTTCCCTCACGATATCTCCAATCATATCATTTTATCATCGTGTTAGTCACAATCACTTCACATCCTTCAATGTTTCGTATTTTCATCACTTATAAAAATTCATGCATATATATAAATCATTTTCTTTTAAACCAAGCATATAACACGTCTTTTTGCATTAACATTTCATTATAAAAGTTTATAAACCTTTAAAATAAACATATTAACATCATTTACCGTATTCATGGTACTGTCAGAACGTCTAACATCTTTCAGGTGTAAAATGATCGTTTTACCCTTGGACTTAGAATTTCTCGATTTTGACATTTCCTATTATCATTGACTCTAGAGCATCACAAATAATTATTTAAGCTTAAATTAAATTTCTAACTTTTTATAGCTTATATTCGAGGCTTTCGATTTAAATTCCTATTTATTTCCCGGATTAATATTTTAATCCCAAAATTTTTTACGAAATTTTCATACATAAATTACCCTCGTGACCCATGAACCCCCCCCCCCCCCCCACCTTCCGTGGACCATGATTCGACCCCTTAACCATTTACTTCGAAAAATCGAAACCTAGCTAGTTCCCCCTCGAGTCATCTCGCATTTTCTTCGAACCACCCCCGAGCCAACCTCTGGCAAGACCACCTAGGGATCCTGTTGACCAGCCCTGGCAAATTTAACCCGTCCCTTGCCCATGCCACGATCGATTACACACCCTAGGATTCCTAACTCACCTGAGGACCTTCACGCGAGCCAACACCCGAGCCCAAGCCCTCATGGCCCTCGTTGGACCACAATTTGAACTAGCCTTGACCCCTGGCCAAGCCGTGACATCCAACGCACAGCTGCTGCCCTCGGCTTTCATGGGAAGAGTTCCATCGCGCATGGACTCTTCCCCAGCCGCTTTGCATGAGTCCTAGCTATGATAGAATGGCTAGGAATCTTCCTCACACCTAACCGCGTCCAGCCCGAGCTCTGGTCGAGCCGCACGCTTGCTTTCCTCCTAGCCGAAACCCTAATGCACCAGCATGCAAATTTTCCTTCAAGCTTGGATCGCCTTCGGTCCAGCCCTTGTCTTGACATCTATGGACCCTTAATATGTTGGAAAACTTCCCGCCAAGGTATCCTACCATGGCAGCCCTTTGTGCATCATTAACATGAGTTTTATAATATCAAAACATGGGTTATATGCATGTATGCCCATAAAAACAAAATAAAACTTATGCCACATATTTTTCATGCAAGGCTAATCAAATATGCATAATATAGTGTGAAAGATGTTTGAAAGAAAGTTAAGGCGTGCCTTTGCATTTATTATGCACGAAAACGAGTTGGCGATGCGAAGTATGACGACATAGAAACCTTAGATTGAATTCCCTTCAAACCGTGGCTTTTTCTTCTTAAATTCTTGTATGGTGTGTGTGGGGGGTGGTGAAGGAGAGTTCTTGTATGATTAGGGGTGAGGGGCATGTATTATGAAGAGTTGGCAAGGGTTTGAGGTGTAAGGTCCAAAATGCGATAATGTAACCTAACCGTGTGTGAATTTAGGTAAAATGGAAAATGTCTAAATAAAGGGTTTTAATTGCAAGAATTAAATATAGGGTGCATGCTTACATGTTCAAAATGCGCATTCCGCCATGAATGAATGAAACTATGTTTTAAAACCTATTCGAGAAATGATCGAGGAACGGAGTCCGAGGGCTGAAAAATGGAAAATATTTTATTAAATAATTAATTTTAATTATTTAAAATATGGTATATGCTATATGGTATTTTTGAAATTGGGGCGTTTTAAGGTGTTTTTATATGCCGAGTCATATCTTAAACGGTATTCGATTTTTGACGAAAACGAGAAATTTTTGAGAACTCGGCTAATATTTTCACAAACTTTCCTTAGCAAAATATTTTAAATATTACCTAATGGGCCTAGTATTCCATGGTTAATGGGCATATGCATTGTACTTGTGCTTTAGTCAATAAATAAGGCCCTAAACCCTAACCTAAACATACTAAAACACACGCACACTTTACCCTAGATCCAACTAGGACTCTTCCTAG
This sequence comes from Primulina tabacum, assembly GCF_025594145.1. Taxonomy (NCBI): domain Eukaryota; kingdom Viridiplantae; phylum Streptophyta; class Magnoliopsida; order Lamiales; family Gesneriaceae; genus Primulina; species Primulina tabacum. Next base: position 15,601,580 of record NC_134558.1, read on the forward strand.
AAAAACACACTCACACACAAAAAGCTTGGAAGAAGAAGGCACGTTTTCTTGGAAGAAAATTCAGCATGGTTCCCCGTCGACGTCCCTCGAATCGCCAAGTCATTTTCGTTCGAAAGGCACGCCTTAATATCCTTTTTCTCATTTATCACACCACATTATGGATTTGATGTATGTTTGCATGAAAAACATGTTGCCTTGCATTTATTTTCGTTTTTATGCCATGCTATGCCAAAACTCATTATTTCATGATCCAACTTGTGTTAATGATGAATGAAGGGCTTGCCATCATAGGGCTATGGGAAGGGACGAGTTTAAGAGGGTTTAAGGGCCTAGAAAAGCTGACATTAGGGTTGTACATGAAGGAGGAAAGGGTTGCTCGAACATATAACTCTTGTGGGACAAGGACTCTTCGGCTAGTGCACTTTGAGGGCCATTGTGGTTAGCTGCTATTTAGGGCTTGACAAGGAGACCTAAGGGGGCTGCGTAAAGGTCCTAGGGTGGCTACACAACGGTTGGTTTGAGGAGCAAAGTGATCGCGTGAGAAGTAGGGAACTGTGCGCATGCGTGGTGAACAGGTTTGAGGGGCTGGGCTTCTAGGTCCTTTAGGCTTGGTCCAGTAGGATCCATAGGGGTCCAGTGTGGTCCTAGGGTGGTCAACGAAGGGCTTGTCGAGTTGCTTGAGGGCTAGGGTCGAAGCTTGCATGGCTTGGTCCAACTGGGGTTTCTTGAAAATTAGGGACAAGGTTCAGTAGCTGATATAGGCTTGATCGAGGGTCCTAATTGGTTTGGTTTGGGTTTAATATGGCTTATTTAGGTATTATAAGCTTTGGTTCAAGTTTGGTTAAGTTTCGAGTCAATACGAGTCAAAACATGGATGTACGTCTAATTTTAAAAACAAATCGAAGAAATTATCGAAAAGCTAAATTTTAAGCCTAAGGAATATTAAAGGGAGTTTTTTAAGGTTATAGGTTAAGTTTGGAATGATTTGGGACGTCGTTTCGAGGTCTAGAGATAAATATAGAAAGTTATGCTTCTAGGGGTAAAACAGTCATTTTACTCCTAAAATTGTTAGATATCCTGGCAGTGCTCTAAATATTGTAATATGTGCATAAATGTTTATTTTAAAAGTTCATGAAATGATATGATGAAAAGCTAATGCTAAAATACATGTTGCATGCTTGGTTTGAAAAAAAAATGATTTATATATATACACGAATTTTTATGTAATGAAAATATGAAACGTTGAAGGGGGTGAAGTGATTATGACTAATACGATGATATAATTAGAGATATCGTGAGAGAAAATGTCCAAGAGGGAGCCAGTTTAGGGAGAAGGTCCCCAGAAAGAGCCCGAAGATCGTATTTTCATCGATATGATATGATGATATGATAGGCCAAGGCTCAATTAATGGGTGAGAGTGTCGCTAATGTCCCCGCCACCCAGTACTGTGGTTATACATAGATGGATCCATCGACGTTCAACAGAAACGATAGTCATTATTATCGATCCGAATTCAATAAAAGGAAAACGTATACTTATGATGAAAATGAAAATGTATATGATAAAAAGGAAAATGTTGATGATGAAAGGAAAAATGTTTAAATTTATGCATGTTCATAAAAATCTATTTTAAGTAAAAGTATTTTCGCTGTTTCATGTGAATATATATGTATTACTTGTTATCATGGTTAAGGTTTTCTGAGTCAATAGACTCACTAAGAGTGACTGATGCAGTGAGCATGATGTTGATTTTAATGAGGGACTTGATGGTTGATCTTGCTGGACTGAATGAGCACACAACCCGAGAACCAGCGCTAGTTTTTTGCAATTAAATTACGTTTATGATTTACGTTTATGACTTATGATAATGATTTACGTAATTTTAAATTTTTATCACTTATGATGATTTTAAGAGTTTTGAGAGGATGTTAAGGTTAAGTTAGTTTTAAAATTGCTAAAGCTAGGTTTGGTTGATGATTTACGATTTTATGCTTTGCATTTCATTCTTTTGGATCTTCAAATAATAGTTGGTTGATTTTTTTTTAAAGGGTGCAAGAGGATTTTTAAAAATTTATTTATGTATATGTATAGTTCGGCCGAAGCTTTTTTTTAAAAACAATTTCTAGAATATTTTAAGAAAAACGAGTAGTGGACGTTTCAGTTAGTATCAGAGCAATATTCCTGCAAAAGGTTGTGCCATCGCCAGTTCCGAAAAGCTCAGTCGTCAAGCCTCAAGTCTGTAATATTAATTGTTTTACGAGATTTTTATGATGATACATGCATGCTTACATGGTTTATACCTATATATTACTTGTTTAAAATTGTTTGAGGTTAAACGGTATATATGCTTAAATTTTCTCAAAAAGGGGATTAATATATGTTGCATGGTTAGAAACTTAGATTTAAATGCATGTTGGTTACATTTAGAATTTGTAAAACGTTCAGATATAATGCCTCCTAGACGCGCATCTAGTACTAATAGGCAAGCTGAGAATACGGAGGATCGTCAAGGGAATTCAACCCCACCTCGTAATGGGGATGCTACTATTCGAGCACTGGACGACATCGATCGCTTCTTTGAGCAGCAGTTTCAGCAGGCTCCAAGGCTACAGCTTGATGTTTATGACTAGTTCCGGAGGCTAAGTGCGAAGGAATTTTTTGGCACCACCGACCCATTTGCTGATGAGGGTTGGATTCGATCAATTGAGGTGTACTTTCGTAATTTGAATATGGGAGATGCTGACCTAGTTAGGTGTTTTACTTATATTCTTAGGGATGATGCTTCCCTTTGGAAGGAAGGGGCGGAGCATGGAATTGATTTGACTACACTTACCTGGGCACGATTCAAGGAAATATTCTATGAGAAGTACTTTACTGCCGATGTCCGAGGGTTCTTGAAGAGGGAGTTCACGAGTCTCCACCAGGGGGACACGACTGTGGCTGAATTTGTGAAGAAGTTCGATAGAGGTTGTCACTTCGTGCCCCTCATTGCTAGAGGTGCTGCGGAGAAATTAAGGCACTTCATGGATGATCTTCAACCTACTATACGCCGTGATTTGATAATGATGCGACCGGCGGACTATGCAGTTGCCATTGCCTATGCATTCCAAGATGAGCAAGCCCTGAAAGATATCGATTATGAGATGAATCACAAGAGGCAGCAACACCAACAGAGATGTCAGACAAATAAGAAGTCATTTATGGGACCTCCTAGAGCACAAGGGCAGCAGAATCCCCAAGGGCAAGTGAAGAAGCCGAGACAACCAAAGCCACCACAAATTGGAGCACCAAAACCTGTATAGAGGCCACTGTGCAAGGAGTTAAATCGCTCACATTTTGGCAAGTGCATGTGGGGGACATATAGGTGCTTAGGCATAAAGCCGTTGACTGCCCGAAGAAGAAAGCACCAACTATGGGGAGAGCTTATGTTATGCATGCTGAGGAAGCTGAGGAGGAGCTAGACACGACTCTAATAATAGGTAACCTAGCTATTTAATGTTTTTATATTGCTTTTATTGCATGAAATGTTAAATTGGTTATGAGAATTGATTTAGATGATAAAGAACCTAGTAAAAATTAGGTTGCATGCTCTACCTTAGTTGAAATTAAGAGATGACAATAGAAACCATATAAATTGAACATGAATTATGAGCTTTAATTATACAAAGGAGATAATTAAATCAAAATAAGAGTATTAAGGCTTAAAATTGAGAGAAATAAAAAATTTGGGCTTGAATGGGTATTTTCGAAAATTATGAGGACCAATTTGCAAAATTTGAAACTCAAGGGGCTTAATTGCACATGACCAAAACTTTAAGGACCCATCCAAAAATTTTTGAATAATCCGAGGACCGAAATCGAGAGGAACCGAAAACTCAAGGGTAAATCTGGAATTTTCAAAACTTAGGGACTAATCTGTAAACTTCCAAAATCAAGGACTGTTTCGTAAATTCTGAAATTTCTGAAGAACAAAAAAATAAAATTCAAGAATTTAGAGCCTAAATTGATGGAAATCAAAATTTTATGGACTAACATGAAAATTTTCGAAGAAATGATAGGGCCAAAAGGGGAGAAAATCCAAAAACTCCAAGGTTGAGAATACGAATTTTCAAAAATTCGCGGGTCAAAATCGAAATTTTTCCAAAACTTTGGGAAAATAGTGATAGAAATTCCTTAAGCTCCAACACGAATTGAAACGACTACTACTTAATAAAATGCTGCTTAAATTTTTTTTTAAAGCTAATACATGAAAATCCCATTTAAATGCATGCATGCAGGACTACTGGAAAATACACCTTTGAGAATATACGTAATCAAATGACAATTAAAATACTGCAGTTCAAAAATTTTCCAACTCGGCCATCAATCAGGGGTGTTAGACTAGAACGAGTAAAAATCCCGAAAATCATCGATACAACATAACAACGTATAAAATGATCATGTCTACTCAAAACTCATAAAACTTGACGTACAGAAAATATGTTCCTCAGGTTATGTGCTCAAATATGGCCCTGTCTACTCAGAATTCGACACCTCCAGCCTCCTCATCGACATGCTCACTTGCATCATTCACACCTAGTGAGTCTAAAGATTCAGCACACCTTTAACGTTAATAACAAGTACATATACATAACATGCAACAAAGTTAAAAGTACCGTAATAAAAATATAGTTTATGATCTTTAAAGCGTAAACGTAGACAATAAAGCATACGTTTCAAAACATAACTCAACATAACATCATATACATGTTCATTTCTTTTAATTGAATTTCGTTCATTAGTTGTGACTTTCGTATTATTGTGTCAGTCAATTGATCCATCTGCGTGTAACCGTAGTACTCGGCGGCAGGCACATCAACGACAGCATTACCCGTCCACTTAGCCTTGGCCTTACATGTCATCGTATTAGTCACAACCAACTCCCATAATTCAAAACATGTCATCATATTCATCACTTAATAAAATCAGGCATATACGTAAATTTTTCTTAAAATCAATCATGCAATGTATTTTTCATAATTACGTAAAAAGTCATATAATTTGTAACATACCATACTTTTAGCTATTTTAAAATTTGCGGGAAAATAATAAAAATTTACTTAAATAAATAATGATCTTTCAAATTGCGTTAAAAATAAATTGTCGTCTAAAAATATTTGGAATAAAACAATTACCAACAACATTAGCTAAAAGGTGAACTTTTAAACAACGTAAACAATCTCTTAAAATCAGAGTATTTGAAACAAGCATAAAGTTCTTAAAAACATAGGCGGTCCTCGAGTTTAGCCTCGTGCGTAGACCGAGCCGGCTCATAGGTCCCCACCCCTCGTCTCTTCATACTCGTCCTCACCTGCATCGATCAAGTCTAGTGAGTCTAAAGAGTCAACATGTATAAACTGGATATAACAAGTAATACGTAATAAAACCACATGCAACTTAAAAGTAGAGCGTACATATAAAACTTGAACGTAATAATATAAACATAAGTGTGTCATCATCATAAAACTTTTCATAAACATACTTGCAACATATATACTTGAACATTCATAAACTTCGTCATTTTGCGTAGAGATATGTTTCAAAGCAAGTGACCCATACATAAATGTGCCTGATAAGACTAAACCACAGTACTGGGATGGCAGGAAAAATTCACCACCACATACATGAGATCTCCGGTCATGCTTTATCGGGTAGATTTGTCCCAGATCATGCTTTACCGCTTCCCAATCCTGATCTAAACCCGGTCATGCTTTACCGGGGTGGAGAGGTCTTCGACCACGTTCATCGACTTCCAAACCTGTTCAATTGGTCACAATACATTTAGCATACCTCAAAAATAAAACATTTTTCTTTGCACGTCGAACATACTTACATGGCGTTGAGGGATTCGTTGGATCTTGCTTGAGGCCACTGCTGCACATACTAACATGATTACATGCACTTAATTTTCCATAGCTTAGACGTAGTAATCGTACTCACAACCTGAAATGACAAATTTCTTATGACAATCTAAATCACTCGGCACTTGACCTCTTTTAATCATCGTACTAAACATGACATCAACCCCCGAAACAAATCCTAATTGTAATTCCCGAGATTTTAGCTTAATACTTTTGAGTTATCATGTATTATGAATAAGGGAATGAAAGAACATACACGGAGAAGCGACATTGCAATTTGGGTTTAGTTGCAAAGTATAGTGTTGGAGTAGAAAGACCAGTGCACCCGCGCTTTAAAAGCTACCGCACCCGCGGTGTTGGGACAGTGAGGGCAGCGCACCCGCGGTAAAATAGCTAGCGCATCCGCGGTCATTCTTCTGAAATTTTGGAAGATACAGTATGCTCAGCGCACATGCGGTCCAATGTGTAGCGCACCCGCGGTGAGACGTGTTTTATGAATAATAAGCCACTTGCCCCGGAGCATGCAATATATATATATGTACGTTGCTTCATCCTCAGCAGACCAAGAAGGAGAAAACGGAAGTCTGGGGAAAAAGCCTTAATCTTTGATACTAGAATTCGATTTGTGCAAAATCCGCCCGTCTGATTTTGAATCTGACTTCAGTACTGTGTTCCTATCGACGCAAGCTTCAACTGGATGTAAGTTTTACTACGTTTTGATATGTTTTGAAATTATAATATTGTTGGAATCGAATACACTTCATATATGATGTTCTGGGCATGTTAGACATCATATAATCAAAGTCAGATTGAGAAACAAATTGATTATGGAATTGTTATGATTTTTCAGATTATATTGATTGATATTGGACAGATTTGGATTGTTGATTGAGTTCCGATTGTATTGGATATTGGTTATGGATTGTAATTAATATCTGTTAAGATTGTATTGACCAAGATATCGGGATTGTACGGTTATGCCGTTGATTTTGAGTTAAATCCAGATTTAATCCGATTGGTGTTGATTTGAACGGTATATTGATATGGTATTATTGATATTGTCCTTGCCAGAGTGAGAGTTGACAGATTTTGAACTCCAGACAGGAACAACATCCGAACTGCAATAAAAGAAAGGTATAAGTCAATGTGGTATTGGGAGATCGACTCAAGTATGATATACTAGAGTTTCCCTAAATCACATACTTATTGTTATTATATGCATTGATTTGATTTGATATGCTTGTTCTATTGATTTATAGAAAGCACGTATTAGATGAGTATTAGACGAGTGATCTTGTGATAGAAGTGCCTGATATTGGTGGGATCGCCACGGGCACATTGCACGGTGTCACAGAATAGTGAATTGGCGATAGTGCCAAAGTCTGTGACGGATAGGTTAAGACACTGGATGTTTGGTTATATCGACGTGGATAGAATTGGAGTTTCTTCTATTATTGTTGGTCGATATAGGAATGCCAACATCTGAAAACCGGGATCCCTAGACTAGGATTGAGTCTAGTCTGAGCCGTGGAGTCACGAGTATGATTTACGATTTCATATTAATTATGTTTCAGATTTGATACATGTTGCTGATATTTGTTACATGCGTTTACATTGTTTATATGATTGCATGTTTCATTGATTTATACTGGGATTTTATTCTCTTCGGAGTTATCCGGCTGTTGTCGTGTTTGTATGTGTGCATGACAACAGGTGGGACAGGTTCAGGGTCGAGGAGATGAAGATAGATCGTGATTAGAGTGGAGACTACGGACTTGGATTAGAGATAAGGTTTGGACACTTGACATTTAGTTGTTAAACCTTAGTTGAATGATTGTATATATTACAAGACTTGTTATTTAATACTGATATGTATATTAAATTGAATCTCATTACATTCCGCATTTAAAAAAAAAAAAAGAAATTTAGACCATGTTTATTATAATTGATTAAATTGTCCTAAAGATGATTAAGAGTATAATTAGCGTCCGGGTCCCCACAACAGGTGGTATCAGAGCGATAGATCCTTTAGACTGAGATAGGAGCTAGTGAGCGGGGTAGAATGAATTTTCTTTCCTTGCATGTGATTGCTAGCATGTGATTTATTATAATGTTGAATTACATTGTATATGCTAATATTGCAGTATGTTTTTACTGTTTTTGAAACTACATGTTACCTGAATATCTGAGTTGATTTGGTAATGTGTATTATTTGAGAATGAATCAGAACCCATTTTTGGTCAGAGGTAAGCTGATCAGAAAGGGGCTGAGATGGATTTATCTCCTATGATTGCTAACTTTTGTGGTAACAAGATATACCTCCTCGAAGAATTCCAGAACGAGGTAGTACTTCGACTAATCAGAGGGATGTGTCAGAAACTCTGATGGAAACACAGTTAAAGAGGTTTCAGTCGTTTCAATCGCCGATTCTGAAGGGTACTGAGACGGCAGTCGATTGTGAGAATTGGTTAGAGGATATAGAAATGCTATTTGAATTTTTTGGTTTCACAGATGATTGTAGAGTTAAACTAATTGGACACCAGTTACGGGAAGTCGCAAGGAGTTGGTGGCTGGTAACCAAAGAATCCTTAGAACAGCGTGGTCCAGTGATTACGTGAAAAATTTTTAAAGTTGAATTCTATCAAAGATTCTTCCCCGTACCAGTACAGACAGGATAAAGGTGCAGAGTTTGCAAATCTGAGACAGGGTCAGTTGAATATTGATGAGTATTTGGCCCAGTTCTTTACCTTGCTACGTTTTGCCCCTCACGTGGCTAGGAACGATGAAGCTGTATTTGATCAGTTCATCCAGAGATTGAATCCGGAGATACGTACATTAATAAATGTGAAATGACCGAATAACCTTGCTGATACTCTGAACAGAGCCAAAAGAGCATAAACAGTTCTGAGGAGACAAAAGGAAGCTTCGTATGTTCTTCCAACACCGAGACCACAGCAACTGCCTCCCAGAATCGAAATTGGTAGCAGCAATAGTGGAAAGAAAGAACAGTTGAAAGCTCGAAAGAAGCAGTTCAAGAAATTAGGGAGCGGTTCATCTAGCTCCAGTGGTTCTAGCCCGAGTTATACCGGAGTGTATTGTAGAACCTGTGGAGGAAGACATCTCACAGAGTAATGCCAAGGTGTGTCTGGTAGTTGTAACATCTGTCGAAAACAAGGACACTTTGCTAGAGTATGTCCACAGCGAGGTTCCCGAAGATTCCATGGAGCAGAGGCATCTGGTCGCAATGACCGGGGAACAGACCCGGAATGCACTTGATTCTATAATGGCAGGTAAATGTTCCTTTATGGTTATTTCGTGTACGTATTGAGAAATATCAGTACATCCTGTATATGATTTCTGAATGAATTGCATGGATATATGCTTGAGTATTGAGTTATTATATGCTGTAGAATTGATCTCTTTTCTGTTTGGGAGAGGTTTTGTATCAGTAACATCTGTTAGATTTGGTATGCTACAGTATGACAGATATGAGATTGAGCTAGATGATATAGTACTTGGTGTTATTTGATGCTCACTACATTATTGATATTGATGTGTTGGCCAAGTACAGAGCTATCGCAGATTATTTCCAGGAAATGGTAAGATTCGGACATGAAATGGCCAAAGAATGAACATGGTATGATAAGAATTTTGGATTTAGAATATCTTTGATATATATGATGTTCATGACTCTATGATTATCGAAAGGAACGGAGTGATTCCTTATATATATTAGTTGATTTACTAAGATGGAGTGTATCATTGACTGATTTGCCAGTGACATGAGAGTTGCTAAAGTCGTCTCAGATGAACTTCCGGGTTTTCCTTTAATCAGGAAGATTGATTTCAGTCTTGACTTGATATCAGGTACTGTTATTACTTTTAGAACTTCGTACCGAATAATATTGATTGAATTGAAAGATTTGAAAGATTGAATAGCAGATTCATTAATCGAGAGTTACATCTGATTGAATGGTTCTCGTTAGGGATGTATCATCTATACTGGTGAATTGATAAACTCTTTGTCCAGAATATTTGATAATTATCTGATTGATTTATCTATGGTATTCTGGTATATTCGAAGATTATGACTGCTTTTGTTGAATATTTGAGTATTGTATTGAATATTCTGGGAACTGGAAATTTGTATACAACAATTGTTGAAATGTGCATCTTGACTAAGACAGATTGTGTTTAGGGTTTGTTATATCTGAAGATGATATATCTATTGATTCTAGCACAGTTGAGACCGTATCAGTTGGCTGAGACTGATATCAGTGTCAGAAACTTGTAGTTGCATGAGTTAGCGCAGGCTACTGTATCTGATTGGTATTCTGAATTGCTTGAGAATGATTATTTTCTGCAGCAGTATTTGATACAGATTGTATACAGTTGAGACTCGATACCGTTCAAGCCGAACCAGAACTGATTTTGGAAGTTAAAACAGTTCAGAAAGTTGATCAGAATGGGCGGAATTGGATATCGATAGTCAGAGCAAGGTATCGATCAGAATATCAGGTATGTGAATAACCAATCAGTTGTACCAGATATTTCGGATTTGAAATGGTTAATGTTGTCAGAAATACACAAGAATTGATTTAGTATTCATTCCGATAGCAGAAAGATATATGATAGTCTGAAAAGACAGTTTTGATAGAAACAGATGAGATTAGATATGGCAGAATTTGTACTGAATTGTCTGAATTACTGATAGATGAAGACAAAAAGAATGAAACCAGGAGATTGGTTATAAAGCTTATCGATTCCTGAATGGGAAGGGGATTGTATTTCCAAGGATATCGTGACAAAGCTACTGCAATACTTCCGGGATTGAGTATTGATTGAGTTAGGAATAATAGACTGACCTAGTCTGTGAGTGCTAGCTCGTACATGAAGATGTACAGATATGATTATATCACTGAGATTTCTGTCAAAAAAGTGATCAGATTACACAGAGTGTCGAGAGTTGATTATATCAGACCATGATTTTGGTTGACTTTGCACGTTTGGCGGGAAGTACAGCAAGAGTGGGTACGAGATTATATATGATTATAGCATATCATTCACCCACTGACGGACAGTCAAAGTGGGTTATCCGGATTTTGGAGAATATGCTTAGAGTTATAATGCTTGATTTTAGCACTAGTTGGTAGGATTTATGTCATGTCGTGAGTTTTCGTACAACAACAGCTATCAGACGAATATCGAGAGGGCACCATTTGAAACGTGTACGGTAAGAAGTGCAGGTTCCCTCTTTAGTGGGATGATATCTCTGAGGTTCCAGAGATTGGACCTGATATTATCAGAGATACAACTGAGGAAATGAAGCTGATTCAAAAAAAAATGAAGACAGCTCCGAATAGACAGACTAAATATACCAATGTTGGATGATGACTGTTGATATTTGAGACAGAAGATTACATATTGAAATTGACTGGGATTAAACAGATTTGATAACAGCTGTTGCTGTTGATTTGCTATGAGCTGTTGACTGCTATATACGGATGCCCTATAGCCAGTATTTTGAGATTGATTTTTTTTCAAAGTTACTTCGAGTTATATTATGATATTATATTCTTGAAGTATTACTCCAGAATGGAATCAGAATCAATAGAATAAAGATTCTAGAATTGTTTCAGTGGAGTAAGTTTTCTTTTATCTTGTGTATATATATCTCCTTCTTTTATCAGATTTGGTATCTGATATGATTACTTGTAATCTACAAGTTGATTTCCTGTGATTTCGGGGACGAAATCGTATCTTAGGGGGGGAGAAATGTAATGCCCGAGATTTTAGCTTAATACTTTTGAGTTATCATGTATTATGAATAAGGGAATGAAAGAACAGACACGGATAAGCGACATTGCAATTTGGGTTTAGTTGCAAAGTATAGTGTTGGAGTTGAAAGACCAGTGCACCCGCGCTTTAAAAGCTATCGCACCCGCGGTGTTGGGACAGTGAGGGCAGCGCACCCGCGGTAAAATAGCCAGCGCACCCGCGGTCGTTCTTCTGAAATTTTTAAAAAAATACAGTATGCTCAGCGCACCCGCGGTCCAATGTGTAGTGCACCCGCGGTGAGACGTGTTTTATGAAGAATAAAGCCACTTGCCCCGGAGCATGCAATATATATATATGTACGTTGCTTCATCCTCAGCAGACCAAGAAGGAGAAAACGAAAGTCTGGGGAAAAAGCCTTAATTCTTGATACTAGAATACGATTTGTGCAAAATCCGCCCGTCCGATTTTGAATCCGACTTCAGTACTGTGTTCCTATCGACGCAGGCTTCAACTGGACGTAAGTTTTACTACGTTTAGATATGTTTTGAAATTATGATATTGTTGGAATCGAATACACTTCATATATGATGTTCTGGGCATGTTAGACATCATATAATCAAAGTCAGATTGAGAAACAAATTGATTATGGAATTGTTATGATTTTTCAGATTATATTGATTGATATTGGACAGATTTGGATTGTTGATTGAGTTCCGATTGTATTGGATATTGGTTATGGCTTGTAATTAATATCTGTTAAGATTATATTGACCGGGATATCGGGATTGTACGGTTATGCCGTTGATTTTGAGTTAAATCCAGATTTAATCCGATTGGTGTTGATTTGAACGATATATTGATATGGTATTATTGATATTGTTCTTGCCAGAGTGAGGGTTGACAGATTTTGAACTCTAGACAGGAACGGCGTCCGAACTGCAATAAAAGAAGGGTATAAGTCAATATGATATTGGGAGATCGACTCAAGTAGGATATACTGGAGTTTTCCTAAATCACATACTTATTGTTATTATATGCATTGATTTGATTTGATATGCTTGTTCTATTGATTTATAGAAAGCACGTATTAGATGAGTATTAGACGAGTGATCTTGTGACAGAAGTGCCTGATAGTGGTGGGATCGCCAAGGGCACTTTGCACGATGTCACAGGATAGTGAATTGGCGATAGTGCCAAAGTCTGTGACGGATAGGTCAAGACACTGGATGTTTGGTTATATCGACGTGGATAGAATTGGAGTTTCTTCTATTACTGTTGGTCGATATAGGAATGCCAACATCTGGAAACCGGGATACCTAGACTAGGATTGAGTCTAGTCTGAGCCGTGGAGTCACGAGTATGACTTACGATTTCATATTAATTATGTTTCAGATTTGATACATGTTACTGATATTTGTTACATGCGTTTACATTGTCTATATGATTGCATGTTTCATTGATTTATACTGGGATTTTATTCTCACCGGAGTTATCCGACTGTTGTCGTGTTTGTATGTGTGCATGACAACAGGTGGGACAGGTTCAGGGTCGAGGAGATGAAGATAGATCGTGATTAGAGTGGAGACTACGGACTTGGATTAGAGATAGGGTTTGGACACTTGACATTTAGTTGTTAAACCTTATTTGAATGATTGTATATATTACGAGACTTGTACTTTAATACTGATATGTATATTAGATTTAATCCCATTACATTTCGCATTTAAAAAAAAAAAAGAAATTTAGACTCTGTTTATTATAATTGATTAAATTGTCCTAATGATGATTAAGAGTATGATTAGCGTCCGAGTCCCCACACTAATAATTTGTTAATATTTCCCAAAACATAGAAGACATGGGCCTAAAATAGTGATTTAAAAGTCATGGACAAGTGCCTAGGCGCTAGACAGCACTGCCTAGCGCCGCGGCGCCACAAGGGCAGTGCCGTGGCGCTAGGCTTGCGTAGATCGGGCACTGCGGCGCTCCCTAGTGAGCGCTGCGGCGCTCCCTGGTGAGCGCTGCGGCTCTAATCCTGCGCACAACCAACCAAAATAACACATTTTGATTCAATTTTAAAAGTCACGCTCAAACGACTAAAACCAATGCAACGAGACTCAACATAGGACGCTATGGCAATGTTCCAAACTCACACAATGCCAAAAAAAACGACGCACCACAAACAACGCCACACAACCCGTGAGCATGTCCTTTTGACACCAAAGCTTTTCCTACGACTTCTAATGCAACCAAGTGCCTATCGACACGAAATGAAGCACCAAAAATCGAACCTAGATCATACTTAATATACCTAAACGCAGCAGCGATCACCCTTCGGTCCCCAACAAAGCCTGTAACAATAAAACTTCACGAACAGGTCAAAAACTCATTTGACATAAAAATGCATTTTGAGCATACCCACGAAAACGATCATAACTTTCTCGTTTCTTATCCAAAAATTGCGAATTTACTGTCAAATCGAATGTATCAAAAAGTACTACGTTTTATATGTTGAAAACTCTTCCAGAACATCGAACAAATTTTCATAGTATTCGAAAGGCTAGCAGACACGTATTCAGATCTAAAAATTTTGATCCAAAAATCATACTTTTTGAAACATACATGGATTTTTACGCATAATAAACATCACAACACATAATATAACGAGATCGATGCAAAAATAATATCTTATACATGCCTTTTGATTTTTAAAGTTACCAAAACGACGATGCGGAAGCGGGAAAGATGCGAGGTTTGATCCGGACAAAGTGTGGCACGATTTCTTGCTACAAAATGAATGTAAAGTTGCTGGAAAAGTCGAATAGGGAGGGGGGGTGGCTCCTGTCACTCTAAGAACCCTAACCTCTCTTTAAAAAAAATGAAATGAGATTGATGTGTGTGCAAATGAGGGAAAACCGATGGGGGTGTGTGTGTTTTAGTGTTAACATGTGTGTGTATCGTAATTAGGGGCTAATTGGGTTAATTAAAATAACTAATAACTATTTAACATGCTGATTAAAAAGTTAATCCAAGACTAATTTACAAAAATCCCCTAATTAAAATGCAATACACAATAGATTAACTTTAAAAGTTTTAGAACCATAAAAAAAATCACATATTAATTAAATTAGGCTTTAAAAAAATGCTAAGAACTAAATAAATCATTTAAAATGCCCCAATCCTAACTTAAAATAAAATACCACATTTAAAATTGCCAAAATCGTTGCCGGTCTCTTTTCTTTGATCCCGCATCGAATAATCGCCTGAAACATTAAACTCAAGAAAACATTTTAACGTGCATCACATAAACATAAATAATTTAAATTAATGCAAATTTATAAATCATGTACCGCTAAAAATCATTTTAAATTTTAAATAAATAATTTAAAAAACAAATAAATGCATTGGTTTTACGTGTACTCATTTTGGGCTCTACAATCCCTCCCCCAGTTAAATAAATTTTGTCCCCGAAATTAAGTTTACCAAACAGTTTCGGTTAGCGATTCATCATATCTGCCTCGGCCTCCCAAGTGGCTTCCTCCATTGATTGATTCAGCCACCGGACTTTGACCAACTTGGTTACTTTGTTCTGAAGCCTCCGCTATTGCCAGTCCAGGATTTGGACAGGTCTTTCTTCATACGACAGGTCCGGAGCCAACTTCAATGGCTCAAAACTCAAGACATGCGAAGGGTTTGCTAGGTACTTCATCAGCATCGAGACGTGGAACACATTGTGTACCCCGGCCAGATTCGGCGGTAGGGCTACACGATAAGCTAAAGTCCCAACTCTGTCAAGTATTTCGAACGGTCCAATAAATCTCGGACTGAGCTTGCCTCTCTTCCCAAACCTCAAAACACCCTTCGTAGGTGCTATCTTCACGAAAACGTGGTCACTTACGAAAAACTCCAGATCTCTTCTCCTCTTGTCAGCATAACTCTTTTGACGACTCTGTGCGGTCTTCATTCTGTCCCGAATCTTGTCCACTACATCTGCAGTCTGCTGAACAATCTCTGGACCAAGTTCTGATCTTTAACCGACTTCATCCCAATGAATCGGCGATCTGCACTTCCTCCCATACAGTGCCTCATAGGGAGCCATACCTATAGATGATTGGAAACTTTTGTTTTAGATAAATTCCACTAGAGGTAGCTTTGATTCCAAATTCTCGTGGAAATCGATCACGCAAGCTCTCAAAAAATCCTCCAAAATCTAAATTACTCGCTCAGACTGGCCATCTGTCTGAGGATAAAATGCAGTACTGAATAGCAACTTCGTCCCCATGGCTGCATGTAAACTCTTCCAAAAGGACGATGTAAACCTCAGGTCCATGTCGAACACAATAGAGATTGGGATCCCGTGCAATCGGACTATCTCCCTGATATACAGATTTGCATACTGAGTCATGGAGAAAATCATCTTCACCGGTAACAAGTGCGCTGATTTAGTATGTCGGTCCATTATAACTCAAATGGCGTTGGATCCTCTGACTGACCTCGGCAACCCCACAACGAAATACATGGTGATTTTCTCCCATTTCCACTTGGGGATAGGGAGCAGCTTAAGCATTCCTGCTGGCCTCTGATGCTCTGCTTTCACTTGCTGACAAGTGAGGCATTCAGAAACAAATCGACAGATGTCTCGCTTCATACCTGGACACCAAAACAAAATCTGCAAATCCTTGTACATCTTGGTACCTCCTGGATTGATAGAATACAAAGATATATGTGCATCTATCAAAATGTCATCCCTAATCGAATCAACACTAGGCACCCACATCCTTCCTCTGTATCTCACAATACCATCAGACACTGTGTAGAGTACACTTCACTTGGCTTTATCCTTCAGTCTCCGTTTCTGTAACTGCTCATCAGAAGGCTGACCACTCCGGATTTGGTCTAGCAACGAAGACAGGAATGTCAGACTAGACAGCGTAGGAGCTCTGCCCTTAGGATTAACCTCTAAACCAAACCTCTAAATCTCTGACTAAAGAGATCTCTGCATTGACATCTGTGCTATGACTGCAACTTTTCTGCTCAAAGCATCTGCCATGACATTAGCTTTCCCTGGATGGTAGCTAATTCACAATCGTAGTCTTTCACTAACTCCAACCACCGTCTTTGTCTCATATTTAGCTCTTTCTGCGTGAAAAAATACTTGAGACTCTTGTGATCAGTAAATATCTGACATTTCTCTCCATACAAATAATGTCTCCATATCTTCAACGCAAAGGCAACGGCGGCTAGCTCAAGATCATGAGTCGGACAATTCTTCTCATGCACTTTCAACAGTCTGGATGCATAAGCTATAACCCGACCGTGCTGCATCAATACTGCGCCTAAACCGAGCTTAGAAGCATCGGTGTATAACACAAAATTGCCTTGCCCTGCTTGCATGGCTAACACTGGCGCTGAAATAAGAGCTTGCTTCAAAGTATCAAAGCTCTTCTCGCACTCTCCACTCCATACAAATTTAGCATTCTTCTTAGTCAATGAAGTGAGTGGCACTGCAATCGAATAAAATCCCTAAATAAATTTCATGTAGTAGCCTGCTAAGCCTAGGTAACTGCGGATTTCTGAAGCATTCTTTGGCTCAACTCATTCTTTAACTGCTGCTACCTTAGCTGGATCCACCTCAATGCCACTGCTAGAAATTATATGACCCAAAAACGCTACTTTCTCCAACCAGAATTCACACTTACTAAATTTTGCAAACAACATGCGACTCTGCAAGACTTGCAAGATAAGAATGTCTTCAATGAAACTATGACAAACTGATCTAAGTAAGGCTGAAATACTCGATTCATGAGATCCATAAAAATTGCTGGATAATTCGTCAGTCCAAACGGCATCACTAAAAACTCGTAATTCTCATACCTGGTTCGGAAGGCTGTTATATGAATATCTGCGTCTTTTACCTTCAGTTGATGATACCCTGATCGAAGATCTATTTTAGAGAATATTGTAGCTCCCTGCAACTGATCGCACAAGTCCTCAATCCTTGGTAGTGGGTATTTATTCTTGATCTTTACCTTGTTAAGCTCTCGGTAATCGATACACAGCCTCATGCTCCCATATTTCTTCTTTACAAAGAGCACTGGTGCACCCCATGGTGAGAAACTAGGGCGGATGAATTCCTTATCTAGGAGCTCCTGAATTTGATGTTTGAGCTCTAACGTCTCAGCTAGAGCTAAATGATACGGTGCCTTAGAGATTGTCACAGTGCCTGGCATAAGGTCAATGGAATACTCCACCTCTCTATCTGGTGGAAGGCCCGTGACATCATCAGAAAAACGTCAGAAAAATCTCTGACAATCGGTACATCAGATATCGACGGAGTGGGTACGTCAGGCGCTGAAACAATGCTGGCCAAGGAAGTTTGACACCCCTTATGAATAAATCTATGTTCGTGCATGCAAGAGATCATGTTTGGGAAACTCCTCCATCTATCTGGTTCAAAAAGAAATTGCTCCATGCCCAACGGTCTTACCAACACTGACCTTTTCTGAAAGTCAATAAGAACTGTGTTTTTTGTCAGCCAATCCATTCCCGAGATGATATCAAATTTCGGCATCGGCAAGACAATCAGATCGGCAAACACTAGGTGGCCCTGCAGTTCAAGATCGATGTCTCTGACCACGCTAGTAGCTGATAGCTCTTCCCCTGATGGGACTGTCACTGAATAGATCACGTCGAGTCCAATAGACATGACGTCAAGATTATTAGCGAATCTCTCCGAAATAAAAGAGTGAGTGGCCCCAGAATCTATCAAGGCATTCGTGGCGACTCTCTGAAAAAATTTCCTGAGACGTTATCACAAAACACAAAACTTATATCCCAAAATTCTAATCTTAACCTCATGCACGGTAGAAAATATCTACCCAAGTCACCAAAATACTAACTAGCACTAATAATCCCAAATAAAAATTCGAAACATACATAGCAAAGATAATGTGATGTTGAATAAAATAAGTTACCGGTCAACAGGGTCATGTCTGGGTTCACCTCCTCTGCCTGCATGACGAACACTGTCCCCTGGGTCCGCTGCCTCCACTGTGGACAGTCTCTCAGCATATGATCACTGGCTCCACATTTGAAACATTTGACCGATCCCCATAAACACTGTCCTGGATGCTGACAGTTGCACTTCGGGCACACAAGGTGCTCTCCCGCCCTCTGAGAAGCCTTCTGCTGAGGGATAGGATCCTTGCCTTTCGGCGGTCCCTGAAATATCCTCTTCCCCTGCTGTCCCTGGAAAAGCCTCTTAAACTGGGGTCGCTGCTGTTGCTGCTGCTGAGGTGCCTGGTAGGGCCTCTTGCCCTGTCTGTCAACCTCTATGTCCCTCTGGTCCTGCTCTGCCGCCAATGCTCGAGACACGGCAATGGCATAGGTGGTAGGACCAGCAACCCTCACATCACGGCGCAAGATCGGCCGCAAACCATCCATAAAATGACTCAGCTTCTCCCGGGCATCATTTGCAATTAGGGGTAGAAAGTGACACCCCTCTCAAACTTCCTGACAAAATCTGCAACACTACTGTCTCCCTGTCGCAGCGTCATGAACTCCCTTGTCAGTCTGGATCGTACTTTCTCAGTGAAGTACTTGGAGTAGAAGACCTCCTTAAAGTCATCACATGTCAGTGTTTGCAGGTTCACTGACATAGATGCGCTCTGCCACAACAATCTGGCATCTCCTATCAGATGAAATGTGACACACCTAACCCGGTCTGCATCCTGTAGTTCCATGAATGAAAAAATTACCTCGATGGACTTAATCCATCCTTCAGCTCTCATTGGGTCAGTAGTCCCCAAGAACCCATTCGGATCCATCCTCCTAAACCTCTCGTAGACTGCCTCTAGTCTGGGCCTCTCCCCCGTGTCTACTGCAGTCTGGTTCCCCGCAAACTGTGCGAAGAACTGAATCATCCCTGCAAGCATCTGAGACTGCATATCTGGTGGTGGACGAGAAGGAGTGGTCCTCTCCCTATCCTGAGGCTCTCTATCCTCATCGTCTGCTCCACGCAAAATCCTTCGTCTGGGAGGCATATGTTCCAACATATACCAAACTCGTAAACCCAATATGCATGTACATAATATTAATATCATAAAATGCACGTAATTTGAACTTAAACATGTACATGCTGAAATCATGATTTGATGCTTATTACATAAAAGAATTTAAAATATTAAAACTTACAGACTTGAGGTGTCACTTCGTGAGCTTCTCGCAACTGGCAGTAGGCATAACCCTTTACAAGAACACCGCTCTGATAGCAACTGTAACGTACCGTACTTTTAACTATTTTAAAATTTGTGGATAAAAATAAAAATTTTCTTAAATAAATAGTATATTTCAAATTACGTTAAAAAAAATTGCTCGTCTAAAAATATTTGGAATAAAACACTTACCAACAATGTTTGCTAAAAAGTAAACATTTAAACAACGTAAACAATCTCTTAAAATCAGAGTATTTGAAACAAGCATAAAGTTCTTAAAAACATAATCGGTCCTCGGGTTTAGCCTCATGCGCAGATCGAGCCGGCTCATTGGTTCCCATCCCTCATCTCCTCATACTCGTCCTCACCTGCATCGATCAAGTCTAGTGAGTCTAAAGACTCAACATGTATAAACTTGAGATAACAAGTAATACGTAATAAAACCACATGCAACTTAAAAGTAGAGCATACATACATAAACTTGAACGTAATAACATAAAATAGGCATGAAATAATCATAAACTTTTCATAAACATACTTGCAACATACATACTTGAACATGCATAAACTTCATCATTTTGCGTAGAGA
This sequence comes from Primulina tabacum, assembly GCF_025594145.1. Classification (NCBI taxonomy): domain Eukaryota; kingdom Viridiplantae; phylum Streptophyta; class Magnoliopsida; order Lamiales; family Gesneriaceae; genus Primulina; species Primulina tabacum. Next base: position 15,622,058 of record NC_134558.1, read on the forward strand.
TATGTTTCAAAGCAAGTGAGCCATATATAAATGTGCCTGATTAGACTAAACAACTGTACTGGGCTGGCAGGGAAAATCCACTACCACATACATGAGATCCTCGGTCATGTTTTACCGGGTGGATTGGTCCCTGGTAATGCTTTACCGCTTCCCAATCTTGATCTTAACCCGTTCATGCTTTACCGGGGTAGAGAGCTCCTCGGCTTTGGGGACCCGGACGCTAATCATCTTCTTAATCATCTTTGGGATTTAATTATCAATTAAGATAAACAGGGTCTAAAAATTTTTCTTTTTAAAATATAAGTGCGGAACGTAATGGAATTTAACTAATATACATCTCAGTATAAAAGTACAATAATGTACAACAATTATTTAAACTAGTCTAAGGTTCACTACTAAATTTCAAGTATTAAACCAAATCTACAATAAGTCTGGAATCACCACTCTAAACTCGTCTTCTCTCATCATCTTCTTGACCCCGATCATGTGCCACCTGTTGTCATGCACACATACAAAACAAGACAACAGCTGGATACTCCGGTGAGAATAAATCCCAGTATAAGTAATGTATACATGCAGTTAACTGAATTAACATAAAAGCATGAATTATATCTTATCACATGTAGCATAATCAAACAACATGTATCAATACCAATCTGTAAATAATATCTGAATCATAATCTACGAAACATAAATCAATACAAATCTGTAAATCAAGTTCTAGTCTCGATATCTAAGACTCGACTCATCTCTCATTCTAATCTAGGGATCCCGGTGAATAAGAACGTAACAAGTCTCCCACCTACTACTACCAGTCGCAGTGGCGGTACGTTCTTATTTCTGGACTTTGGTCTAGCTGTATCGAATAATCTACAATAAGAACAATGTATGTATCTTAAGCATATCAATACACCAAACGTCCAATGCCTTGGCGTATCTGCCAAGACTAAGCCTAGTCTGACAATGTGCAATGGGTCAGTGACTATACTGTCAAAATCTAACCCCTCTGTCAGTGACTCTCACTCAATAGCTCTCTGCTTTCTACTTCTAATTCAATAGAATAAACATAATCATTAAAATACAAAGGTATAAAAACAATACCATACAAGTATGTGGTTTAGGGAAACTCGAGTTAAATCTAACTCAAGTCGATCTCCCAATTAACATCAATTTATACCTTTCTCTTCACGATCTGATGAAGACGAAGTCTTGTATGTCAATCTGTCCATACCCAGTCTGGCAATGACAATCGCATAAATACAATATCAGTATATAAATTGATTCAAAACCGGTTCTGATCAATACTCAAATCAGTATATAATCTGATCCATATCTGAACAAGGTACAATCTAATTCATATCAACGATATCACGATACAATCAAAATCATTACTGAATCTGATCAATCTAAATAAACTGATGTTTCGACGGCATAACGATACAGTCTCGATAACCCCGTCAATCTCAACATCACAGAGATACTACCAGAATTCATAATCAGTATCAATACAATTCCTAATCTCAATATCGGTACACTTAAATTCAGTAATAACTCAAATCTGATATCAAATCTCAATCAATTCAACTCTGAAAATCATAACAATTGTATAACCAGTCTATTCTTTAATCTGACTTCAATTATACAATGCCTACTGTAGCAGAAACATCATATCTGATTCATATTCAATTCTGACAATATCATAATTTCAAATCATGTCTAAACGTAACAAAACTTACGTCCAGTTGTAGCCTGCGTTGATAGGAACACAGTACTGAAGTCGGATTTAAAATCGGACGGACGAATTTCTCACAAAAGGCGTAAGGATTTTCTATCACTTCCCCTGACCCTTTTTCTCGGTTTTCTTTCTTTCCTATACACGTTGCACATGTAAGTGCAAGTGGCATCCTTTCGCTTTGCATGATTCGCGCATATGCGCGCCCAAGTGCCGCGCATATGCGCCGAGAGCTCTGTCCGCATATTTATCAGCTCGCGCATATGCGCGTCCTCTCCTTGTGCATATGCGCGAGACCTACTATCTCGGCATTTCAATACTCGCGCAGATGCGCGCTTCATCTCGCGCATGTGCGCCAAAGTCTCTGGAGGTGTCGCGCATATGCGCGCCTTATCTCGCGCATGTGCGCCAATGTTTCTGGACGTGTCGCGCATATGCGCGCATTTCTTCGCGCATGTGCGTCATAGCTTCTGTAACCTTCGCGCATGTGCGCCGATACCTGTCGCACATGTGCGGGGGGACTCTTCTTGTACTTCATGTCAAATCTTCTTTCGGTTCTCCCGGTTTGATCCGTTCCGTTTATAATCATCTTAATTAATAAATAAATCATTTCAAATTAATCTCAGATTACAGTAATAAAATTTGGGGCCTTACATCGGCCATGTTCACCGACTTCCAAACCCGTTCAATTGGTCACAAGACATTTAACATACCTAAAAAATAAAACATTTTCCTTTGCACGTCGAACATACTTACATGGCGTTGAGGGATTCGTTGGATCTCGCTTCGGGACACTGCTGCACATACTAACATGATTACATACACTTAATTTTCCATATCTTAGACGTAATAGTCGTACTCACAACCTGAAATGACAAATTTCTTATGACAATCTAAATCACTCGGCACTTGAACTCGTTTAATCATCGTACTAAACATGACATCAACCCCCAAAACAAATACTAATGATGCGTGAACATTTCCCAAAACATAAAATACATGGGCCTAAAATAGTGATTTAAAAGTCATAGACAAGCGCCTAGGCGCTGGACAGCGCTGCGCTGCGGCACTGTAAGGTCCAAAATTAAAACGACGTAACCCAACTGCATGCAAATCTAAGAAATATGAAAAATAAGTAATTAAATGATTTAATTGCATTAATTAATTATGTGGTGCATATTTACATATTTAAAATATATTTTTCTACGTGGTTGCATTAAAATGTATTTTTAAAGGTTATTCAAGTTGCGATTGAAGAACGAAGACCGAGGGCTGAAAAAACGTAAAATGTTTTTATTAAATAATTGTTTTTAATTATTTAAAATATGATTGTGGGTTTTTTTTATTTTTGAAAATAATGGGTTTTGAGGTGATTTTCTACGCCGGGACGTAAATTTTATCGAAGTTGGTTTTTCAACAAAAATACAAACTTTTTGGCAACCCGACTATTAAATTCACAAACTTATTTTACTAAAACTATTTTAATGTTTTAATTAAATCCTAATTAAGATTAATGGGCCTAAATTGTTTGCTTGTTAGGCCTAAAGCCTTGTTAGTGATTAATTAGTATATATTATACATAAAAATCCTCCCCAAACCCGTCACTACACGCCACTTTTCTGAATTCTACTCCCCCAAACACTTCAAGTCACGAACACACACACACAAACATCAAATTAGAAGAAATTTTCGGAAAAGCTTAAGGAGAATTCAAAGCCAAAGATCTTGCCCCGTTCTTCGACGTCGTCAACGAATAATTATGCATTAAATACGCAAAGGCACGCTTATTCTTTCCTTTAAAACATAATCACACCATAGTATTTGTTTATGCATGATTTTTTTGAGAAAAACAAAGCACAAAAGATAAATTTTCGTAACTACATGCTTATGTGTTCTAAATTGGTGTTTTTAATTTCCAAAATCATATTTTATATGTGTTAAAGGGGTTGCCATGATCAGGACATGTTTAGACATTGTTTTACTTGAGGTTAGAGTGCTAAAATAAGCCACAAACATGCACAAAACCGCAAGACACAAGCTGGTGCACAAGTTGCTGTCATAGGGTACATGGTTCGGTTTTGGGTCCCTATGGCTTGGCTTATACATGGCTTCTGTCCAGGGCTAGCTAGGATGGTAGAGGGGTCAAGGTTATAGTCCTATACATGCTAGGACTCGAGCTAAGTGGGCTGTAATGAGTCTTTGTTGACAAGGACTCCCACCCAAGAGTTGGGAAGTAGCGCGCGCAGGGTGCAGCGCTTGCGCCGAGCTAAGGGGCTTGGTCTGGGGACTTTGGGCTGGGCCATGGGGTGACCTCAGGGTCCTAGGTAAGTGCTTTATAGGTTGGTACAGGGCTTGGGTTTGTTGGGAAAGCCTGGAAGGTTCAGCATGGAGTCCTTGCTGGTTTGAGTTCTCGGCCAGCTGTTGTAGGGTGTTGGCTAGCTTTATTTTTGTGTTAGGGGATCGTTCCATGGGTTCCGAAGGGCCAGTAGGGTGTCTAAGGGTGTTGGTCAGGGTCTGGTTCACTATGGTTCGAGGGCGGCTCGAGAAAATCGAAAGATGACTCGGTGCAAACCAATTAGGGTCAAGTGAGGGTTTTCTAAACTTAAATAGTTGAAAAACGGCTCACGGGGGTCGAGTCATGGTTCATAGGGGCTAAAATAATATAAAAAGACTAAATTTAGAACTAAGAAATTTTATATTAAAGTTTGGGATTTTTCGTAATTAAAACGCTTTCAAAACGTCTAATTACGAATTAATTAAAAGTCTAGTTTTTAAGCTAAATAAAATTATGAGAATTTTAATTGAAGCTTAAATAATTATTTGGGACATGTTAGAGTCAAATAAATCAAGAAAAATTCAAAAACGTAAGATGTCACGTCCAGAGGTAAAACAGTCTTTTTATACACCGGAAAATTAGTAAACGTCATGGCAGTGTCCTATTTGCTGTTTTATATGCTAATATGATTATTTCACATGTTAATGAATTTGTTATATGTTGAAATTATGATTTTTAAATGTTCATGAATTATTAAGGGTTAAATTGGACATTTAAAAGATATGTTGCATGCTTGGTTTCAAAATAAAATAATATTATATGCCTGTTTTTATTAATGATGGAAATACGACATGTTGAAGGATGTGAAGGGATTGTGACTACTACATGTTAGAAATATTGTGAGGGTTATGGTCCTAGTGGGAGCCCGACGATCGTGTTTCTTTTGATACGGATACTATTACGAATACTGAATACGAATATGTTAATACGTTAGCCAGGGCCCAGTTGACTGGTGAGAGTGTTGCTGGTGTCTCTCGCTGCCCAGTACTGTAGTTTTCTTTAGATGGATCATCGCCCAATACGATCAAGAATACGAGTCACAATCACGATCTGAATTCAACAAACACGAACATGAATATGAATATGAATATGGATACGAATATGGATATGGATATGAATATGAATATGTTTATATGATTATGTTTATGAAAATTTTTAAGTTTAAAATTTATGCATTATCCTGAAAATGATATTTTAAGTACAAGTATTTTTCACTGTTATATGTTAACTGTATTACGTATTACTTGTTATCAAGGATATGATGTGTTGATTCTTTAGAATTACTAGCTGTGTAGGATGCAGGTGATATAAATAACTATGATATTGGAGGCCTTGATGGGATACTTGCTGGACTGTCGATGCACATAACCCGAGGACCATCGCTTCTATTTTCAGCAATTAAATTTTGATTTTAAGTTAAAGATTTCTACGACATTTTATTTATGCTTTTTGAGAGATTTTGAGAGGTTTAGTATGGGCTACACTTTTCAACATTTATTGTTCTTTAGGTTTGGTAAAACGTTTTACGATTTATTGTTTTGACTGTTTCCCTTTGGATTTTCAAATGTTAGTTGGTTGTTTTATTATAAAATGGTGCAAAAAAATATTTTGTGCAAGTGGATGCAAGTTTCGGCCGATGCTTAGTGAGGTTGGAAAAAAAAATATTTCTAGTACTTTTTAAGAAAAAGAATAAGCAGACGTTTCAGTTGGTATCAGAGCGAAGGTCCAGTAAAGGGTTGTGCCACCATCAGCGCCGGCAAGATCAGTCGTCAAGCCTCAAATTTGTAAGTTTTACATGCTTTATATGATTTAATATGGTGTTACTGTTAGAGTAGGTGCCCGTCGAGCCAAGTGTTGGCCGAGTGTTCACAATGAAACTCTATGTATAAACAATTTTTATTTTAATAATATTTGAAATTATTATTGGCACATCTTTATCTAAATACCCATGCTAGTTGCATAGATAAAGTCCTTGAATATACAAATAGTAGAAAGAATATGAGATGCTCATATGATGAGTATCATGAAACTCATATTTGGAATACTGTATATTCTAAACAGTTCCTAGTCGATTCAGCCGCCGCTAAGAAGGATATAGGCCGCTCGAGTTAGAGACTAGTATCTGCGATGTGAGTACCATGTTTCATTGGTAGGGGACATTGTGATGTCCGAGCATGTAGATAGGTGCTCCTGGTAAAGTGCACTGAACAACCCTCCATAAAGGACTTTCCAAGTGGTTCTCACTTAACGAGTGGAAACGTCCTAGTTTATGGTTGTACACCATTAGTCCTTATGACCCGGGACAACATTGAGACTCTATGTGCTAGAATTGCACTTTGACTTGTTTACCGACTCTCATGGGGTCATCAGGTGGCAAGGTTGGGTGTTCTGTCGAAACATATAGGAGTCGATGCATTGTAGTCGGGGATTCACCGCTTACCTTCGGGTATGGATATCCTATGTGTTCTCATGTGTATGTAGGTTGAAATCTCTGATCAGAGTATGGTGGTAATTATGAAAGGGGTTTCATAGATAACACCATCGATGCAACTACAACATGACACATAGTATCGATTCATTGACAACTCTCGATAAACCAATGGTTGTCGAATCGGTCGGGATATGTGAGTTGAAGGGACCGTACTGTACGCTAACCATAATTGAATGGTTCTTGCAGGCACTATCATTCGATACCTAGGGAATCATATAAGCGATGCTGCTAGGCGTTTAACATGATTCGTTGGGTACTATCAGACTTGAGTTCTGACATTCTTGTTATCAAGGAGTTGATAAGTAAGAATGGAGCAATTGGGGTATGCTCATATAAAGACATGTTTAGTCTGAATCACATGGAGATGTGAACCCACGGCTAGTTGTATCAATGAACCATTGAGGGCCACACAAGTACTAGCTTTCTAGATCCCGTTGAGAAGTAAAATATAGTTCAATGTGTTGAACGGCTTATCAATGAGTTTATAAGCATAAGCAAAAATAGAAGTATGACTTCTATGAGGGAAATGTAATTTTTAATTTATGAATGTGTTCTTAAATTAAAAGTTGGCCAAATAAATAATGTATTTGAAAATTGTGATTTTCATAAACATTATTATGGACTAAATTAAATTAATTCAAGTGTTGAATTAATTTAACAATAGTGGGCCTAGTAGAGCCCAAATAATTAAATTAATTCAAGTGTTGAATTAATTAAGTTATATTGGGCCTTGTAGAGCCCAATTAGAAATAATTATTCAACTAGTGGGCTTGAGTAAAATCAAGTAAAGTTTAAATGGTCTCAAATGTGTTTGAGACAATTTAAATAAAAGTCCATGGGCCTTGTAATTGTTACAAGCCCAAATCAAAAAAGGCATGCAAGGGAGGTGAAAGGTTGGAGACATTTTTTTCCCACAAAACAATGCATGGCATGCTCATGCATTGAATAACTTTTCTAGCACCAAGAAAAACTTTCCCATTCCCTCCAAGACACCAAGTTGGCCGAAATTCCTCTCTTCATTTTCTCTCAATTTTTGTTCTTGAATTGTTGAAGATTTCCTACACTTCTCAAAGAAAAATCCTCATATTTTTCTAGTGCCAAATATGAGTGGATCTTCCTAGTTGATGGTGGGCCTAATTTTTGAAGGAAAGGAGGAGAGCTTGTAGAAGGTCATCCTTTGAAGAGCCAAGTTGTTTACAACTTGGTTGGAGCCATTACATCAATCTTTGAGATTGATAGGTAAATATCTTAACACCCTATGAATGTCATTTTGTGTTTTGTATTTGCTACACACTAGTACATTGTGTTCGAATTTTTCAAGATTTTTCTTCTAATATTTTTCGGTTTTCATGAGATGAAAAACATTTTGAGCTTCCGTTGCGATTTCGAACACCTAAAATCGATCCCCTTTCAGTTACCTGCACGATGACATGAATAATATGTTTACGTTACATGTTTACTAGCTTTTTGGGTATTTATGCTTTGCATGCTTAAATTGCTAAATGAGTTAGGATATGTCACATGATTAGAGAACTTAGATTTAAATGCATGTTGCTTACGTTAGAATTTCGAAAACGTTCAGATAAAATGCCTCCTAAACGTGCCCCCGTTATTAAAAATCAAGCCGAGAACAGTGTGAAACGTCGAGGGAATGCACCACCACCCCCTCCTCCATGGGATCCTGCTACGCGTGCAGTAGAGGGGATGGCTCGTCTCTTCGAGCAACAGATACAGCAGCAACAGCTACAGCAGTAGTTATAGCAGATGCAGCAGCAGCCACCTAGGCCACAGCATGATATATATGATCATTTCCGGAGGCTAGGGCCAAAGTAATTTTCTGGCACTACCGATCCCTTTGCTGCTGAGAGTTGGATCCGTTCACTCGAGGTACACTTTCGATACCTGGATATGGGGGATGCGGATCGTGTGAGGTGTACTATTTATCTATTCAGGGATGACACTTCTTTATAGTGGGAAGGAGCCGAGCATGGTGTTGACCTTTCTACACTCACTTGGGCTCATTTCAAGACAAAATTCTATGAGAAATATTTTATTGTTGATGTCAGAAGTCGTCTAAAGAGGAAATTTATGACTCTCCGTCAGGGAGACGCTACTGTTGCTGAATTTGTGAAGAAGTTTGATAGGGGTTGTCACTTTGTACCCCTTATTGCCAGGGATGCAGAAGAAAAACAGACAATTTATGGATGGCCTGCGACCTACTATACGGAATAATGTTATGATGATGCGTCCTTTAGATTATGCTACTGCAGTTGCCTATGCATATCAGGCTGAGCAAGCTTTGAAGGACATTGACTTTGAGTTACAGCGTAAGAGGCAACAACATCTGGATAATAATCAGCCTAACAAGAAGCCATATACGGGTCCTCCTAGACCTCAAGGTACTCCAAAGCCCCAAGGTCAAGTCAATAAGCAAGGACAACAAAAGCCTCCACCTGCAGCACCAAAACCTGCAGAAGGACAGCCATGCAAGAAGTGTAATCGACTACACTATGGGCCATATGTGTGGGGTACTTCTAGGTGTTTCATATGCAAGGAAGAAGGGCACAAAGCAGCTGACTGCCCAAAGAAGAATGCAACTACTATGGGACGAGCATATGTTATGAATGCCGAAGAAGCTGAAGAGGATGCAGACACTACGCTCATCACGGGTAACATAGTCATTTAACATTTTTATTGCTTTCATTTGCATGAAATGTTAAATTGGTTATTAGAATTGAATTGAAAACAATATCTAACCTAGTGGAATTTAGGTTGCATGTTCTATCTTAGTTGGATTTAAGTTATGATTTTAGAAACCATAGAAGATGATGTTAATTTTGTGCCATATTTTATGGATTATTTGATTCCAAATATAAGTTGAGGGCCAAAATTTAAAGAAAATCATAACTATGGGATTTTATAAGGGTATCGAAATTATTGGGGTTAAAAGTGCAATTTTCGAAAATCTAAGGGACCTAAGTGCAAATTCTTCTTAAGGGTCAAAGATGTAATTCTCGATACATAAGGGGCTAAATCAGAAATTTCGATATAATATAAGGATTTGCTTGCAATAATTCGAAAATTTGGGGACTAGAATGCGAAATTCGGAAAGTTGAAGGGCTAAAATACAATTTTTCAAGAAATGTTTATGTCAACACGCAATCTTCATATAACTTTGGGAAATTAATGATAGTAAATCCTTAAGCTTCAACATGAAAAGATTTAAAATATGTTTTCGTCGCAAGGGAGGATTATCATTCAAGGAGTAGCTACCTATGCATTGCTAGATTAAGAGGCTACACATTCTTTCATATCTGAAACCTTCATCAAAAGATTGAATATTATTCCTCAAGATATGGGTTTGGGTTTCAAAGTTACTATTCCTTCCGGTGATCTTATGCTCACGTCTAAAATTATCAAAAATCTGGAGCTTCGTTTATTCAAAGATGTGGTTCGGGCAGACCTTATTGTGCTTCCTTGCCCGAATTTGATATTATACTTGGAATGGATTGGTTATCAGCAAATGGAGCTTCGATTGATTTTCGTCAGCGATCAGTATCTATTAGACCACCTAGTGGTAAATCTTTTGTGTTCGAGGCGGCAAGGAACAAGCAAATGCCGCACATCATCTCTTGTCTATGTGCGAGGAAACTTATTGAGCGGGGATGCCAAGCTTATCTAGCATGTTTCACTACCACACATGTTCCTATCAATCAGAAATTGGGGGATGTTGATATTATTAGAGATATTCCTAGCGTCTTTCCCGAGGACGTTTCTGGCATTCCACCCGATCGTGAAGTGGAATTCTCTATTGATTTGATGCCGGGAACAGTTCCTATATCTAAAGCGCCTTATCATCTAGCACCTGCTGAAATGAAAGAATTAAAAGATCAAATCCAAGAATTTCTAGACAAAGGTTTCATTCACCCTAGTTATTCTCCATGGGGCACGTCGGTATTATTTGTGAAGAAGAAGGATGGTAGTATACATCTTTGCATCGATTATCGAGAGCTTAACAAAGTCACTATAAAAAATAAGTATGCACTACCAAGAATTGAGGATTTGTTTGATAAGTTGCAAGGAGCATCGATATTTTCTAAGATTGATCTGCGATCTGGTTACCATCAGTTGAAAGTTAAAGAGTCGGATGTGCACAAGACGGCGTTTCGTACTAGATATGGGCACTATGAGTTTATGGTCATGCCATTCGGGTTGACCAATGCGCCAACGATCTTCATGGATCTCATGAATCGCGTATTTCAGCCGTATCTGGATCAGTTTATTACAGTCTTCATTGATGACATTTTGATCTATTCAAAGAATAAAGAAGAGCATAGTCATCATTTTAGGACAGCATTGCAAGTACTGCAAGATAGGAAGCTATATGCAAAATTCAGTAAGTGCGAGTTTCGGCTTGATAGAGTGGCGTTTCTAGGCCACATCATTTCTAGTAGTGGAGTGGAAGTCGATCCAAACAAAGTGGAGGCAGTGAAAGAGTGGCCAGTACCGAAGAGTGTTACCGAGATTCTCAGTTTCTTGGGACTAGCTGGCTATTATCGCAAATTCATCAAGGGATTCTCATCTATTGCAGTACCTTTGACATCCTTGACGAAGAAAAATGCAAAGTTTATTTGGAGATCCGAGAGTCAAGACAGTTTTGATAAGTTGAAGCAAGCTTTGATTTCAGCGCCAGTGTTATCTATGCCATCAGGGCAAGGGGAGTATGTTCTTTATACTGACGCTTCTAAGCTTGGTTTGGGCGCAGTTCTGATGGAAAATGACCGAGTTATAGCCTATGCGTCGAGACTGCTGAAAATTCATGAGAAAAACTACCCTACTCCTGATCTTGAGCTTGCAGCAGTAGTTTTTGCCTTGAAAATATGGAGACATTATCTTTATGGGGAGAAGTGCAAAATATTCACCGACCATAAAAGTTTGAAATTCTTCTTCACCCAAAAGGATTTGAATATGAGACAGAGCAGATGGCTTGAGTTAGTAAAGGACTACGACTGTGAGATTAGCTACCATCCGGGGAAAGCTAATGTTGTCGCAGATGCGTTGAGTAGAAAAGCAGCAGTTGTCACTCAATTATCACTCCAAAGACCGTTGCAGTCCGAGATACAGCGGTTTGAACTTACAGTCTATGCTGGGTCGAGGCCCCTAATCTTGCCACACTATAAGTACAGTCGACTTTGAGAGATAGAATTCGTGATGGGCAGTCCGCTGATGAGCAGTTGCAAAAGTGGAGAGCTAGAGATGAAGCCAAGGGTCGGAATTTATATTCAAAGGTGGATGGTATAGTTCGTTATCCAGATCGGTTATGGGTTCTTAGTGATGATTCTTTGAGAGACCTTATTATGAAGGAAGCTCATGACTCACCATACTCCATTCACCCGGGAAGCACCAAGATGTACAAAGATTTGCAGTTGCTATATTGGTGGCCAGGCATGAAGAGGGACATTTTGAGATTTGTATTCGAGTGTTTGACTTGTCAGCAAGTCAAATCAGAGCATCAAAGACCCGCGGGGAAAATGAAGCCACTCCCTATTCCCGAGTGAAAATGAGAAAATATCACTATGGACTTTGTTGTGAAATTGCCAAAGACTGTTAAAGGACTAAATGCTATATGGGTGATAGTTGATCGTCTTACGAAATCAGCGCATTTTCTACCTATTAGGACGACTTTCACCATGACTCAGTACGCCGACCTTTATATTCGAGAAATAGTTCATCTGCATGGGATTCCTGTATCTATTGTTTCTGACAGAGATATGAGATTCACGTCATCTTTTTGGAAAAGTCTGCATGCAGCAATGGGGACCAAGTTATTATTCAGTACAGCATTTCATCCTCAAACCGATGGTCAGTCCGAAAGAGTTATACAGATTTTAGAAGTTCTACTGCGAGCATGTGTTTTTGATTTCCAAGGCAGGTTGAGAACCAATATTACCTATAGTGGAGTTCACCTACAATAATAGCTACCAATCATCAATCGGGATGGCTCATTTTGAGGCACTTTATGGAAGAAAATGTAGATCTCCTATTCATTGGGACGAGGTAGGGGAAAGAAGAGAGTTTGGTCCGGATGTGATTGAAGAGACCGCCGAGCTTGTAGTCAAAATTCGTGAGAGAATGAAGACTGCATAAAGCCGACAAAAGAGTTATGCGGACAAAAGACGAAGAGACTTAGAGTTTGCAGTGGGCGACCATGTATTTGTGAAAATAACACCTATGAAGGGTGTTATGCGCTTTGGCAAGAAAGGCAAACTTAGTCCAAGATTTATTGGTCCATTTGAGATTTTGGAAAGAGTTGGGACACTAGCATATAGAGTGGCATTGCCACCAGCGCTTTCAGGAGTTCACAATGTGTTCCAAATTTCAATGCTGCGGAAGTACATGTCGAATCCGTCACATGTACTAAATTATGAACCTCTTCAATTAACTCCAAATATGACCTATGAAGAAATACCTGTCCAAATCTTGGCAAGGCAAGAAAGAAGATTGCGAAATAAAGTCATTCCAATGGTCAAGGTCAAGTGGCTGAATCACTCGGAAGAAGAAGCTACTTGGGAAACCGAGAGAGGACTTGAAGAGTCGCTATCCAGAATTATTCGGTAAGTTCTAATTTCGAGGACGAAATTTTATTTAAGGAGGGGAGGAATTGTAAGGTTTAAAATTAAAACGACGTAACCCAACTGCATGCAAATCTAAGAAATATGAAAAATAAGTAATTAAATGATTTAATAGCATTAATTAATTATGTGGTGCATAATTACATGTTTAAAATATATTTTCTACATGGTTGCATTAAAATGTATTTTTAAAGGTTATTCAAGTTGCAATCGAAGAACGGAGACCGATGGCTGAAAAAACGTAAAATGTTTTATTAAATAATTTTTTTAATTATTTAAAATATGATTGTGGGTATTTCTTATTTTTGAAAATAAGAGGTTTTGAGGTGATTTTATACGCTGGGACATAAATTTTAACGGAGTTGCTTTTTCAACAAAAATATGAACTTTTTGGCAACCCGGATATTAAATTCACAAACTTATTTTACTAAAACTATTTTAATGTTTTAATTAAATCCTAATTAAGACTAATGGGCCTAAATTGTTGGCTTGTTAGACCTAAAGCCTTGTTAGTGATTAATTAGTATATATTATACATAAAAACCCTCCCCAAACCCTACACTACACGCCACTTTTCTGAATTCTACTCGCCCAAACACTTCAAGTCACGAACACACACACACACACATCGAATTAGAAGAAATTTTCGGAAAAGCTTAAGGATAATTCTAAGCCAAAGGTCTTGCCCCGTTCTTCGACGTCGTCAACGAATAATTGTGCGTTAAATACGCAAAGGCACGCCTATTCTTTCCTTTAAAACATCATCACACCATAGTATTTGTTCATGCATGATTTTTTTGAGAAAAACAAAGCACACAAGATAAATTTTCGTAATTACATGCTTATGTGTTCTAAATTGGTGTTTTTAATTTCCAGAAACATGTTTTATTTGTGTTAAAGGGCTGCCATGATCAGGACATGTTTAGAAATTGTTTTACATGAGGTTAGAGTCCTAAAATAAGCCACAAACATGCACAAAATCGCAAGACACAAGCTGGTGCATAAGTTGTTGTCATAGGGTACATGGTTCGATTTTGGGTCCCTATGGCTTGGCTTGTTCATGGCTTCTGTCCACGGCTAGCCAGGGTGGTAGAGGGGTCAAGGGATGGCTAGGACTCGAGCTAAGTGGGCTGGGAGGAGTCCTTGTTCACCGAGAGTTGGGAAGTAGCGCGCGCAGGGTGCAGCGCTTGCGCCGGGCTAAGGGGCTTGGTCTGGGGACTTCGGGATGGGCCAGTGGGTGACCTCAGGTTCCTAGGTAAGTGCTTGATAGGTTGGTATAGGGCTTGGGTTCGTTGGGAAAGCCTGGAAGGTGCAGCATGGAGTCCTTGCTGGTTTGAGTTCTCGGCCAGCTGTTGTAGGGTGTTGGCTAGCTTTGTTTTTGAGTTAGGGGCTCGTTCCTTGGGTTCCTAAGGGCCAGTAGGGTGTCTAAGGGTGTTGGTCAGGGTTTGGTTCATTATGTTTTGAGGGCGGCTCGAGAAAATCGAAAGATGACTCGGTGCTAACCAATTAGGGTCAAGTGAGGGTTTTCTAAACTTAAATAGTTGAAAAATGGCTCACGGGGGTTGAGTCGTGGTTCATGGGAGCTAAAATAATATAAAAAGACTAAATTTAGAATTTAGGAATTTTATATTAAAGTTTGGGATTTTTCGTAATTAAAACGCATTCAAAACGTCTAATTACGAATTAATTAAAAGTCTAGTTTTTAAGCTAAATAAAATTATGGGAATTTTAATTTAAGCTTAAATAATTATTTGGGACATGTTAGAGTCAAAGAAATCAAGAAAAATTCAAAAACGTAAGATATCACGTCCAGGGGTAAAACGATCTTTTTACACCAGAAAATTAGTAAATGTCATGGCAGTACCCTATTTGTTATTTTATATGCTAATATGATTATTTCACATGTTTAAGAATTTTTATATGTTGAAATTTTAATTTTTAAATGTTCATGAATTATTAAGGGTTAAATTGGACATTTAAAAGATATGTTGCATGCTTGATTTCAAAATAAAATGATATTATATGCATGTTTTTATTAAGTGACGGAAATACGACATGTTGAAGGATGTGAAGGGATTGTGACTACTACATTTTAGAAATATCGTGTGGGTTATTGTCCCAGTGAGAGATCGACGATCGTGTTTTCTTGGATACGGATACGAATACGAATACGAATACGAATGTGTTAATATGTTGGCCAGGGTCCAGTTGACCGGTGAGAGTGTTGCTGGTGTCCCCCGCCGCCTAGTACCATGGTTTTCTTTAGATGGATCCATCTCCCAATACGATCAAGAATACGAGTCACAATCACGATCTGAATTCAACAAACACGAACATGAATATGAATATGAATATGAATATAAACATGGATACGAATATGATTATGGATATGAATATGAATATGTTTATATGATTATGTTTGTAAAGGCCCGTATTTCGTATTCATAATTTTGCGGAATTATTAAAATTTTTCTAAATAAATAAATAATCATTGCCTCATTTATAAAATAAACATGTAAATAATTTTAACTTTAAAATAACAGCGGAAGTAAATAAAATTTTCGAGCAACAATTTAAAAATAATTCAACGTAAACAACAATTTATAAATAATCCAACGTATTAAACTGAGTTTGAATAATAAAAGATGAATAAACTAAATCATGAGGTCCTCGGGTTTACTACTGCTGTCCCAAGATCGCTCACTGGTCTCCGCCCGCAGTCTCGGCCTCATCAATACCTACAACAATCAAGTCTAGTGAGTCTAAAGACTCAACATGTATATATCGTGAATAACAAGTAAATATATCATAAAACCGCATGCAACGTAAAAATAAAGTATCGTAAAGCGTACGTTGAAAATCGTATCATGAATAACTACGTGCATATCTGAAAATCATACGTAAAAGCTTTGCTCAATAGAGCTCTGTCATAACATATCATAATTTTCTGGTAGAGATTAATGTTTCTAAGCAAGTGGCCCATAACATAACGTAAGCGCCTGATCAGACTAAACCACAGTATACTGGGCGGTAGAGATCAATCACAGCCCTTGGACTGGATGTCCATACCCATACATAATCATAAACCGGTCGTAAGTCACCAGGTGGAGAGGTCCTCGGTTGCGCCTACCGACTTCCAAACCCATAAGCATAAGGTGGCCACAAGACATATAGCATATATCTCAAAAATAAACATTTTATATTTTTATGCACGTAATATAATTATAACCTTATTTTTACCGGATGAGTTGGATCGTTCCCAGGCTTACTGCGACTTACTTCTAATATGTGACACATGCAATAAATCTTATCTTGACAAAATTTTAACAATAGAACCAAAAACGAGACGATTCGGACCAACAACTTGATTTTTAACCATGGCTTCGTACCAACCCGAACCAACATTAAACCGAAGTTTAACCATGATTAAAAATACCCCAAACATACTGAAAAATATGCATAATAACTGTAAAACACGAAAATAGGTGAAAGAAATCCAAAAATATAAAACATTCTTTCGAGAGTCATTTTGGCACATTTCACCGTAAATTCTTGTACGACCAAATCACGAACGGCCAAAAACATGACTTTCCTAACTCATTGAGGTACTGTCCAGTCCAAGACCATGGGCTAAAATCCAACAAAGAACCCAAACATGACCTCTGAAACGAAACTGAACTTGCTGTCAAAAACGAAAATTGCAGCAGTAGCTGCTGTGCGTATTTGGTGTACAAATCTGAAACAAATGGTCGTTGGTTTGAACCACCGACCAAATACACTTATCAACATCCTAAGGCATGGCTTGGACCATGGTTAAGGGCTAAAAGCCAACCACAACCCACGCAAACACCTAGGACAATTACAGCACCAAACCGAGAATACAACTTTCTGTATAGTGTGATGTATTGACTTGTTTTACTGTCTTGGTTCGTTCCAATGGCCATTTGATTGACTGTGGCTCGATCTAGACATGATGGAGTGTTGTATGAACCATGGCTATGGGCTAGGAGCTAACCATAATCCAAACCACACTGAAAACCCGAAATGCATACACACATATTTTGAAGAACCCGAAAGTAACTTGTTTTGTTGTGTTGAAATTCTAATGGATCTGTGACTCAAGCTTATAAAAACTAATTTGGTCATAATCTAGACATGATAAGGAAGGGTTCTAACCATGGCTACAGTCCCTAAGACAGCTAAGGTTCGAGCACCCCACTGAAACAACTCAATGACAGAAAGTGTGGCTCATTTCTGCGCCTAAGGAGAACTTGCTGTCACTTCCCTTTTCTGGAGTGTATGGACGTAAAATATTTAACCAAAAACACTCTAACACATTTTAAATTATGCCTAGAATCAGCCTTGGGAACCTGGAACCGAGCAACATCCTGAAACCAATAAAAGAGATAGAAATCGTGAAGCACACTCATATGGCCAAGAGGCCTGTACTAAATTCCTTGTAAACCTGCTGTCATTTTCGAGTTCCTGCTTGAATCATGCTTATAAATTGGTTTAAACATATCTATAGGACTTGATTGAAGAGTCAAGAAACAATATATACATGCCTTGAAATTTGTTTTGACAAAACAAATCAAAACGACAACACGACGTGACGGGATCGGAGTTGAGGATTCTTTTCTTTCTTACTTTTCCTGCTGCTGTTCTTACGATTTTCTCAGCTGATTCTTCTGCTAATTTTCGAGCACATGGATGTAGAAAATGTAGGTAATGAGGGTGAATGATATAGGAGATGTTAAAGGTGCTATAATATGCATTTAGTTTGGGAGTTACAAGTCAAGAATTTGAATGGTTATGCATTGGTTCTCATTCCTATGTTGTATCTGTTCTTATTCTTTTATTTCACAATTTCAGTAGCCTTCTTCTGATTTTTTCGAGTATATGGGATGAAGAAATGTTATGTAATGGAGGTGTTAAAGGTACCATAATATGTATTACGTTTGGGAGGTTACAAGTGAATACTTTGAATGAAATTTGAAATGCTTTCTTGTTGCCGTTGGGTATTGCTTCGAATCCTTGCTGCATTTTCTAGTTAATTTGCTAGTAATTAGTTGAGGAAAATGAGGTGTAATATTGTTTTTAATTAGTGAATTAAAATTATCAAAGGAATGAACACACCATGAAGTCTCATTATAGGTACTTTGAAAGGAAAAGTTACTACACCTTTGAATTGTATTGACCAAATTCCAACTTATTTTGAATGGTATTTTATGGTTTAAATTTGCATTTTAATTGTTTAAGATTTTAAACCTCCAATATATATATTGTAATGCATTAACCAATTAATTTAGTTTAGAATCTTGCATGGCATTCATGACTTCAAATTTAAATATTTAAAGGCTATGTTTACTTTCTTGAATATTTTATACCTAGATTAATTCACCTTCATTTGTTCACATATTTTAATTTAAGCCTTAATTAAATATTGAACCTAAAAGAATTTATTTAACAACTTAGCTCTAATTAATTTAAATGAATCTTAAAACATTCTATTTCTTTAAATTAAATTATTCTTTGACTTAAATTAAATTTAAGAATATATTTCTTAGTATTAATCTTATTTCTAATTTCCAAACTCCGGTCCGACTTCACGTATTTATCTTAAAAAAATAAAACTAAACATCTACTTTTAAAATAATTAGAACATTTCATATTTATATAAAATATTCATTTTTAATTTAAATAGTAGCAATTATGCATGCCTTATACGTAATCTGATTTTCGGATTCTACAATGTTTATGGAAACGTTTAAGTTTAAAGTTTATGCATTATCATGAAAATGATATTTTAAGTAAAAATATTTTTCACTGTTATATGTTAACTGTATTACGTATTACTTGTTATCAATGATATGATGTGTTGAGTCTTTAGACTCACTAGGTGTGTATGATGCAGGTGATATAAATAACTATGATATTGGAGGCCTTGAGGGGTGACTTGCTGGACTGTCGGTGCACATAACCCGAGGACCAGCGCTTCTATTTTCCGCAATTAGGTTTTGATTTTAAGTTAAAGATTTTTACGACATTTTATTTATGCTTTTTGAGAGATTTTGAGAGGTTTAGTATGTGCTACACTTTTCAACATTTATTGTTCTTTAGGTTTGGTAAAAGGTTTTGATTTTAAGTTAAAGATTTTTACGACATTTTATTTATGCTTTTTGAGAGATTTTGAGAGGTTTAGTATGTTCTACACTTTTCAACATTTATTGTTCTTTAGGTTTGGTAAAACGTTTTACGATTTATTGTTTTGACTGTTACCCTTTGGATTTTCAAATGTTAGTTGGTTGTTTTATTTTAAAATGGTGCAAAAAAATATTTTGTGCAACTGGATTTAAGTTTCGGCCGATGCTTAGTGAGGTTGGAAAAAGAAAATTTCTAGTACTTTTTAAGAAAACGAATAAGCAGACGTTTCAGGCACTGCCTAGCGCCGCGGCGCTAGCAAGACCGCAGGCCTAGCACTGTGGTGCCCCAGGGGTAGTGTCGCGGCGCTAGGCTTGCATAGATCGGGCGCTGCGGCGCTCCTTGGTGAGGGCTGCGGCGCTAGTCCTACGCACAACCAACCAAAATAACACATTTTGATGCAATTTTAAAAGTCACACTCAAACGACTCAAACCGATGCAACGAGACTCAACCTAGGACTCTATGGCAATGTTCCAAATTCACACAATGCCCCAAAACAACGACGCACCACAAACATTGCAACAAAACCCGTGAACACAAACGTTTGACACCAAAGCTTTTCATACGACTTCTAATGCAATCAAGTGCCTATCGACACGAAACAAAGCACCAAAAATCGAACCCACGTCATACTTAATACACCAAAACCCAGCAGCGAAATCTAGCAATATAGCATTCGACTACTTACTTCTCTACAAATCTTCAAATTTTCAAATGATTTTTGATTATTTTGTCATGAAGAATACAAAAATAACGGGACTAAATGAAAACCTCGGGGAGGGAACGGTATCAATTAAAAAATATTTTTTGAAAAATTAAAATATAACTAACTAATTTAATGACCTAATAAATGAACTCACCTAACTAACAACAGTCAACTCCCTTTTTTCGAATTAAAAAAAGTCAAAATCTCTTTTATTTAATTAAATTTAAAATGGATCATATGTTTTTTATTGTCCCGTACAAGACAATAGATCTAGGGGGAAAAGAGGAAAAAGGGAGCGTTGCAAATGTTTATTCAATAAAAAGGAGTGGAGAGTAATTTACTTTTGTACACTTTATTTAAAATTTAATTTTCTTATTAGTGTATTTTAATTTTATATATAATAAATTTAAAATTTTATTAAATTTAAAAATGTTCAAATTCTCACAACTCACTTCTCATCATAGTTTGCAGAAACGGTATCCGAACGGTAGTTCCAGAACGGGAAAGAGGCCCACCTTGACGAAGTTCCGGGGTGTGAACGTTGATGCTTTAGGTTGTCGTTACGTAGATAGAAAACGGCGTGTTATCGGTGGAACGGCGCGGATGGACGAAACAAAACGTTAAAATCTTAAAAAATTGGGTCGTGTCCTCGACCTGCCTCAGCGTCGAGGTTGATCGATCTCTTTTTTTTTTTATCGAGCTCTTCTCAAGAGCTCTTCACTTTTGTGAAGAGCTCTTGGGTCGAGTTTTGTGAAGAGCTCGTGTAGAGCTCAAATCAGTACACGTAAAACTCATGCATTTATTTAATTATTAAATTATTTATTTAAGTTTAAAATGATTTTTAGTGATGCATGATTTATGAAATTGCATTATTTTAAATTATTTATGTTTTTGTGATGCACGTTAAAATGTTTTTCCTGAGTTTCATGTTTCAGGCGATTATTCGATGCGGGATCGAAGAAAAGAGACCGACGACAATTTTGGCAATTTTAAAATGTGGTATTTTATTTCAAGTCAAGAAAATGCCATTTTTAAATGATTTATTAAGTTTTTAGCATTTTAAATCCTAATTTATTTATTAGTTGATTTTAAGATTTTTAAAATTGATCACTTGTATATTTTTATTTCGTTGGAGGATTTTAGTAAATTTGGCATTTGATTAATTAGCATGTTAATTATGTTATTAAGCAAAAAAATTTCCATAATTAACTACAAACTCACGCGCACACACCACTAACACACACACATACATGCCTATGCACACGCGCGCGCCCCTATGCACACACACAAAATTCATTTTCTCTTCCACTTCATTTCTTTGAGTAAGATGCTAGGGTTCTTGGTGAGTTCAGCAGCCGCCCCTCCTCTGTAACTTTCGAGCAAGTTTCGTCACTTTTCTTCAAGAAAATCGTGTCACGTTCGTCCCGGATCAACCCTTGCATCCTTCCTACTTCGTTATCGTCGTGTCGGTAACTTTAAAAAACAAAAACTATGTATAATATTTTGTTTCTGCATCGATCTTATTATATTATATGTTCTTATGTTTATTATGTGTAAAAATTCATGTATGTTATGCAAAATTTGAGCAAAAATGGTTGGACCGCTTTTGAAAGGATTTTTGGATCTCAAAACTCAAAATTTTTTGTCATTTTAAATACTGAGACTTTTCGGTGGATTTTATGGGAAAACTTTCAACATATAAAATGTAGTACTTTTTGATACCTTCGATTTGAGAGTAAACTCGTAATTTTTGGACAAGAAACGAGTGAGTTATGATCGTTTTCGTAGGACTACGCAAACTGCAATTTTCTGAAAATATGTTCTTGATGAATTCTTGAATTTATTTGTTGCAGGCTTCGTTGGGAACCGTTGGGTGATCGCTGCTACGTTTAAGTGTTGTGAGTATGATGTTAGGATGACTTTTGGTACTTTGTTTCGTGTCGATAGGCGCTTGGTTGTATTAGAAGTCGTAGGAAATATTTTGGTGTCAAAATGTCGTATTCACGATTTGAGTTGCGTTGTATGATTCCATCGTTGTTTTGAGGCGTCATGGGAGTTTGAATCATTGCCATAGCATCCTAGGATGGGTCTCGAGGTGTTGGTTCATGGTCCATATGATTGAGTTTGGAGGATTAAGCCGCAAGTGTAGTGATTTCTGTTGGTTTACAATTCCAGAGTCTACACAGACCCAGAGCCGGACCCTGACACGGGGTCCGTGCCCTTGTTTCTTTAGAAGTGTGAATTTCCAGCGTCTACCCAGACCCTTACACGGGGTACGTGTCTTCAATGTTTAAAAAAATATATATATGTATATATATATATATAGGGATGGTTTTGGGTTTTGGTGTCATGATTGAGTACGATGATTAAACGAGGTCGAGTCCCGAGAGATTTGGAACGTCATAAGGAAATTTGTTATTTTTGGGTGTGAGCATTACCAATACGTCTAATTTATGAAAGATAAGTGTTTGAACTCTTGTTAGCATGTGCAGCAGTGGCCCCAAGCGATACCCAACGCATCCCTCAATGCTATGTAAGTATGTTCGCCGTGCAAAAGGAAATATTTTATGTTTTTGAGGTTTGTTAAATATCTTGTGACCAATTATGAACGGGTTTGGAAGTCGGTCAACGTGGCTGAGGACCTCTCCACCCCGGTAAAGCATGACCGGGTTTAGATCAGGATTGGAAAGTGGTAAAGCATGATCAGGGACCAATCCACCAGGTAAAGCATGACCGGGGATCTCATGTATGTGGTAGGAGATTTTCCCTACTAGCCCAGTACTGTGGTTTAGTCTGATCAGGCACATTTATGTATGGGTCACTTGTTTTGAAACATATCTCTACGCAAAATGATGAAGTTTATGCATGTTCAAGTATGTATGATGCAAGTATGTTTATGAAAAGTTTTACGATGATGGCACAGTCTATGTTTATGTAATTACGTTCAAGTTTCAAGTATGTACTACTTTATAGATGCATGTGGTTTTATTACGTATTACTTGTTATATCCAGTTTATACATGTTGAGTTTTTAGACTCACTAGACTTGATCGATGTAAGTGAAGATGACCTTGAGGAGACGAGGGGTGGGGACCAGTGAGCCGGCTTTGACTGCGCGAGAGGCTAAACCCGAGGACCGCCCATGTTTTAAGATTTTTATGCATGTTTCAAATGCTCTGGATTTTTAGGAGATTGTTTACGATGTTTATCGATTACTTTAGCAAACTTTATTTTTCATCTTTTGTCGCAAATATTTTGGATGAACAATATATTTTTATTGAAATTGAATGATGATTACTCATTTAAGAAATTTTTTCTTTTTCCGCAAATTTTAAAATAGTTTAAAAGTATGGTACGTTACAGCTCTACTCAAGAGCTCTTGACAACTCACACCTGGGTCGAGCTCGACCCAGGTCTGAAGAGTGGACATTGCATTGCTGTAAATTTTAATTGATTCCAATTTGGGTCAACATATGTATCTCCAATTAAATTTTTTTCAAAAATTTAATTGATTATAACCCAAAACATTCTTAATAGTATATTTAAATTTTGATAGGGTTGTGAAAATTTCGATATCTAAAAAAATTTCGATATATAATAGCTTTGGGTTTTGGGTCGAGCCAAGCTCTACTGGACCCAAGTTGTGTCGAGCCACTGCACTCTAGGGTCGAGCATGATAATACTTACTTATATTTCCTGTATTTGGGATAAAAAAAATTATTTGGTATTTTATATTGATTTTGAGTTGAATTTATGTGATCCATTTAAGCAGTTTTGATTAAAATTTTGTAGTTTCAGTACACCACAATGAAAACAATTCATTGGTTCGAGGATAAGATCGTGTGGGTAGAGCCAAAAGACCCAAAGACTCAACCCATCGACCCGGGTCGAGCTCGTCCAGCTTGTTGTCTTGGGTGAGATCGACCCAAGCAGCTTGTTGTCTTGGGTCGAGCTCGACTCAGCTTGGGGTTTTGGGTCGAGCTCGATCCACCTCGACCCAAAGTGGAGTTTTTGGAGGTGGCTCGACCCACGTTCAGAACACGAATAACATGGAAGCTCGAGCCATTGAGATACATTAAACATTCATTCGAGTAAACATGTTGGAGTGAAATTTGTTATGATTGAAATTTATTATGAATTTTAGATACATTAAACATTCAGTCGATATTCAACTCACGTGGCTCGACTAAATCATATATTTTTAACATAATGTTCCACTACTGTTATGAATTTTGTAACAACTTACTTAAATTATAATATATAACTCGTATTAAAATATTTACATAATTATAAATTTTTTATATACATCATATACATTCTAATTATATTTAAATAAATTATCGTAAATATCAATTATATATTATATCAAAAGCTCAAAATCCACAAACTCTATCCACTCGACCCAAAATCGACCCAAACCCCAAACCCTAAACCAAACCCCATACTCCACTCATTCGACCCAACCTTCTCAACTCGACCCAAAAACTCGACCCACTCTTATGTTATTATATTAATTTTTTAAAAGTTCATATAATATGTATCATTTATGAAATCTATACAAATTAAGAAGAGTGGGTCGAGCTATGCAAATTATATGTATCATTTATGAAATCATTTACCCACAATAAGAAGAGTTAAAAAAATTAAATTAATAAATAAATAAATAAATATTTTAGAAGAATGGGTTGAGCTTGACCTACTCTTTTTTTTTTAATTTAAAAAGCTCGACCTATTCTTCTTATTTTTTATTTTTATTTATTTATTTATTTATTTATTATTTATTTATTTATTTTTCATATTATGAAATTTATACAAATTATATGTATTATTTATGAAGACGAGTAATAAAAAGAAAAAAAAGAAAAAAATTAATAAAAAGTAAAAAATTTTAGAAGAATGGGTCGAACTCACTCGACCCACTCTTTTTTTTTTTTAATTTAAAAAGCTCGACTCACTCTTCTTATTTTTTATTTTATTTTTATTTATTTATTTATTTTTCATATTATGTAATTTATATAAAGTATATGTATAATATATGAAATCATTTACCCACAATAAGAAAAGTAAAATAAATAAATAATAAAAAAATATCATAAGAATGGGTCGAGCTCTACTCTTTTTTTTAATTTAAAAAGCTCGACCCACTCTTTTTATTTTTTATTTATATATTTATTTATGTTTCATATTATGAAATTTATATAAATTATACCACAATAAAAGGAGTAAAAGAAACGAAAAAAATTAAAAATTAGATAATTAAAAAAAAATTTAGAAGAGTGAGCTCGACCCACTCTTTTTATTTTTTATTTTTATTTATTTATTTATTTTTCATTCTTCTTTTGAAGTGTTCGACCAAGACCTCGATTCACTTGGGTCGAGTTCTTCACACTGGGTCGAGAGAATGAGCTAATTAATGATCTCACTTAACTAACAGATTCAACTCCCTTTTCTCGATTTAAAAAAGTCGATTTTATTTAATAAATTTTAAATGGATCGTATATTTTTTATTGACTCGTACATCCAGTTGGGTAAGCTGTTATGGGTTTCGCACCAACCTTCGTCGGAGGATGCGCCAGCATGTTCTCCGCCGTGTACGACAGCTCTGCGGCGATTTTCTCGCCTAATTTATATGCAAAAGTGAGCTGACCTTTGGGCATTTCACTAGGTTTCCTCATCTGGTAGCTCAAGATATGCTTCCCTTCGCCCTTCACGGGGGAATCGAAGAGTTTTTTAACGGGAACGTTCAGTTCACCGATGTCTTTGTCACCCAAATCCCTCTCGCATACAAGCTTGAAATCAAGCGTGAGGCAGTTCTTCTGAAGCGCCGCCTCGTCCACCGTGAACTTTATGGGGAAACTCCACGTGGAGTTAGCATCGCCGTCGTGATCCATCGTCGATTTGGTCTTATGCTTAGAGTTCTTATCACCAGCGGAGATTGAAACGACGACGTAAACATCCATCTTGGTGATAAGAGGTTCTTAGCTTAGTGGGTCTATTCGATCGGGAATCGGCCCATTAGTCCTGAAACCAGAACCGATATCGAATTCGAGAACCGGAACCAATTAAAATTTATGAAAAAAGGAAAATAAAACTGTAACGTACCGTACTTTTAACTACTTTAAAATTTACAGAAAAATAAAAATTTTCTTAAATGCCAATATACTCTCAATTTGCGTTTACAAATAATTGTCCAACCATAAGCATTTGCAAATGAGTGAACACATTAAAGTTGCTAAAGAAAAATACATGTTTAAACATTGTAATCAAAACGTAAAATCAGAGTATTTTGAACATTGCATAAAAACTTAAAATATGGTGGTCCTCGGGTTTAGCCTCCCGCTCAGTCCAAGCCAGCTCACTGGTCCCCACCTCTCGTCTCTTCAAACTCATCCTCACCTGCATCGATCAAGTCTAGTGAGTCTAAATACTCAACAAGTATAAACTTGAAGTCACGAGTACTACGTAATAAGATCACATGCAGCTTTAAAAAAGAACGTACATACTGGAACTTTAACTTGCACTTAAATTTGAACATACATACATGACATAGACGTGCCATCAACATAAAACTTTTCTTAAACATGCTTACATCATACATACTTGAACATACATAAACTTCATCATTTTGTGTAGATGCATGTTTCAAAGCAAGTGACCCATATATAAATACGCCTGATCAGACTAAACCACAGTACTGGGCTGACAGGGAAGATCCACTGCCACATACATGAGATCCCCGTTCATAATTTAACGGGTGGATTGGTCCCTGGTCATACTTTACCGCTTTCCAATCCCATACATAAATTGGTCACAAGACATTTAGCATACCTCAAAAATTTAAAAGTGTTTTCTTTGCACGTTGAACATACTTATTTGGTGTTGAGGGATTCGTTGGATCTCGCTTGGGCCACTGCTGCACATACTAACATGAATTTAACACTTAACTTGCACAACTTAGACGTAGATATTCGTGCTCACCACCGAAATAAATAAATAGCTTATGACATTCTAGATCACTCGTGACTTGACCTCGTTTAATTATCGTACTAAACCATGACATAGAACCCCAAACAAAATCTCAAAGGGAAACTTAAACTATTCCCATCCAGGAGGTACACGGACCCCGTGCCCAGGTCCGGCTCCGGGTCCGTGTAGGTACTGTAAAATGCATGTGAAGGAAAGGGAAGGAACGGACCCCGTGCCTAGGTCCGTGTAGGCTCTGGAAAATGACACCTCGAAGGAAATAAAGGCACGGACCCCGTGTCAAGATCCGTGTACTCACCGTATGCGTGAACCAACGAAAATTTCTTTACTTGTGACGTAATTTCTCTAACTCGATCATTCCTACCAAGAACCGACACCTCGAGACCCATCCTAGGCTACTATAACATTGACTCACGCCTATACAATTGCCCCAAAACAACCACGCATCACAAGTAACACAATAAACCCGTGAACACAACTTTTGACAACCAAAACGATTTTTATGACTACCAACTCCCCCAAGTGCCTACGACACGAAACGAATCAACAATAATCATCCCAACATCATTATTGATATACCTAAATGCAGCAGCAATCACCCGTCGATCACCAACGAAGCCTGCAACAATAAAACTTCAAGAACACATCAATAGCATAATTTTCAGAAAATGCAGTTTGAGCAGTTCCACGAAAAACTACCATAACTCACCCAATTTTTATCCAAATATTTTGAATTTTATATCAAATCGAAGGTATCAAAAATTTCTACGTTTCATATGTTGAAAGTTTTCCCAAAATTTCGACCAAAAAATCGCAATAATTCAAAATACAGTGCAAACAAAATTGTGAGATCTAAAAACGTTGCATAGATTGATCAAACAATTTTTCTGCTCAAACCATTTACATCACACATGGATTTTCTCGCATAAAAACATTGCAACACATAATATGACTAGATCGACGCATGAAAAACAGAATATACATGCATTTGAATCTTTAATGTTACCGAAACGACGATACCGAAGCTGGAAGGAAGCGAGGCTTGATCCGGGCCGATTGTGGCTCGATTTCCTTGCAACAAAATCAACGAAACTTGCTGGAAAATATAGAGGAAGGGGGCGGCTGCTCTCTAGACCAATAACCCTAGGTTTTTGCTCTCTAAAAATATAAAAATCTGAATGGAATATGTGTGTGTGTTGAGGGTGATAAAACGTGTATGTGTGTGTGTGTTTAGCTAAATTAGGAGGATTAAAATATTGCTTAATAAATAATTAACATCTAATTAAAAATATTAACTCTCCCCTAATTATAATAAAATCCATAAAGTTAAAATAACTTGCTCAAGTGTCATAACTTTAAAAGTTTTAAAATTCTAAAATCCCTTAAATAAATAATTTAGGCTTTTAAAATGCTAAAACTAAATAAATTATTTAAAATGCCCCAACCTTAATTTAAAATAAAATATCACGTTTAAAATTGTCAAAATCGTCACCGGTCTCTTTTACTCGATCCCGCATTGAATAATCGCCTGAAACATGAAACTCGAGAAAACATTTTAACGTGCATCACATAAACATAAATAATGCAGTTTAATAATTCACGCATCACTAAAAATCATTTTAAATTTAAATAAATAATTTAACTATTTAAATAAATGGATGGGTTATACGTGTACTAAATTCGGGCTCTACAATTCCTCCCCCACTTATATAAATTTCGTCCTCGAAATTAAGGCTTACCAAACAACTTCGTGTAGCGGTTTCTCATATCTGCTTCGGTCTCCCAAGTGGCCTCCTCCACTGATTGATTTAGCCACCTGACTTTGACCAACTTGGTTATCTTATTCCGAACTCTCCGCTCATGTCTGTCTATGATTTGGACAGGTCTTTCCTCATACGACATATTTGGAGCCAACCGCAATGGCTCAAAACTCAAAATGTGCGAAGGATTCGCTAAGTACTTCCTCAGCATCGAGACGTGGAACACATTGTGTACACCGGCCAGATTCGGCGGGAGGGCAACACGATAAGCTAGTGTCCCAACTCTGTCAAGAATTCAAATTGTCCAATAAACCTCGGACTGAGCTTGCCTCTCTTCCCAAATCTCATAACACCCTTCATGGGTGCTATCTTCACGAAAACATGATCACCTACGGCGAACTCTAGGCCTCTCCTCCTCTTGTTAGCATAACTCTTTTGTCGACTCTGTGCGGTCTTCATCCGGTCTCGAATCTTGACCACCATATCTGCAGTCTGCTGAACTATTACTGGACCAAGTTCTGCTCTTTCATCGACTTCATCCCAGTTAATCGGCGATCTGCACTTCCTCCCATACAATGCTTCGTAGGGAGCCATACCAATAGATCCTTAGAAACTGTTGTTGTAGGTAAACTCCAGTAGAGATAGCTTAGATTCCCAAGTCCCAAGGAAATCGATCAAACAGGCTCGCAATAAATCCTCCAAAATCTGAATAACTCGCTCAGATTGGTCATCTGTCTGTGGGTGAAAAGCTGTACTGAATAGCAACTTCGTCCCCATGGTTGCATGCAAACTCTTCCAAAAGGACGATGTAAACCTCGGGTCCCTGTCGGACACAATAGAAACTGGGATTCCGTGCAATCATACTATCTCCCTGATATAGAGCTCTGCATACTGCGTCATGAAGAAAGTCGTCTTCACTAGCAAGAAGTGTGCCGACTTAGTAAGTCGATCCACTATAACCCAAATAGCATTGGATCCCCTAACTGACCTCGGCAAACCAACTACAAAGTCCATGGTGATATTCTCCCATTTCCACTCGGGAATAGGTAGTGGCTTGAGCATTCCTGCTGGCCTCTGATGCTTTGCTTTCACCTGCTGACAAGTGAGGCATTCAGATACAAATCGGCAGATGTCTCTCTTCATACCTGGCCATCAATACAGAATCTGTAAATCCTTGTACATCTTGGTACCTCCTGGATGAATAGAATACGGAGATGCATGTGCCTCTTTCAGAATATCCTCTCTGATCGAATAAACATTAGGCACCAACATTCTACCTCCGTATCTCACAATACCATCGGAAACTGCGTAGAGCACACTGCCCTTGGCTTCATCCTTCAGTCTCCATTTCTGCAACTTCTCATTTGTAGACTGACCTGCACGGATTCGGTATAGCAAGGAAGACTGGATTGTCATATTAGACATTTTAGGGGCCATGCCTTTATGATAAACCTCTAACTCGAATCTCTGAATCTTTGACTGAAGAGATCTCTGTACTGACAACTGTGCTACGACTGCAACTTTACGGCTCAAGGCATCTGCCACAACATTAGTTTTCCCCAAATGGTAGCTAATTTCTCAATCGTAGGCTTCTACCAACTCTAACCACCGACTCTGTCTCATATTCATCTCTTTTCTGCGTGAACAAATACTTGAGACTCTTGTGATCGGTGAATATTTGGCATTTCTCGCCATACAAATAATGTCTCCATATCTTCAACGCGAAGACAACGACAGCTAACTCAAGGTCATGAGTCGGTTAGTTCTTATCATGCATAAGCTATAACCCGACCATGCTGCATCAACACTGCACCTAACCCGAGCTTAGATGCATCGGTGTATAACACAAAATCTCCTTGCCTTGATGGCATGGCTAACACTGGCGCTGAAATAAGAGCTTGCTTCAAAGTATTGAAGCTCTTCTGACATTCATCACTCCATATGAATTTAGCATTCTTCTTTGTCAGTGAAGTGAGTGGCACTGCTATCAAAGAAAATCCCTGAATAAATTTCCTGTAGTAGCCTGCTAGGCCTAGGAAACTGCCAATCTCTAACGCATTCTTTGGTTCAATCCATTCCTTAAATGCTGCTACCTTAGCTGGATCCACTTCGATACCACGACTAGATATTATATGCCCTAAAAACGCTATCTTCTCCAAACAGAATTCAAACATACTGAATTTCGCAAACAACTTGCGACTCTGCAAGACCTGCAAAACTGTACTCAGATGCTGACTGTGATCTTCATGGCTCTTCGAGTATATAAGAATGTCTTCAATGAATACTATGACGAACTGATCTAGGTAGGGCTGAAATACTCGATTCATGAGGTCCATGAAAATTGCTGGAGCATTCGTCAGTCCAAACGGCATCACTAAGAACTCGTTATGCCCATATCTGGTTCTGAAAGTTGTCTTATGAACATATGCATCTTTCACCTTCAGCTGGTGATACCCCTATCGAAGATATATCTTAGAGAACACTATGGCTCCCTGCAACTGATCGAACAAGTCCTTGATCCTTGGAAGTGGGTATTTGTTCTTGATCGTTACCTTCTTCAGTTCTCGGTAATCGAGGCACAGCCTCATGCTCCCGTCTTTCTTCTTCACAAAGAGCACTGGTGCGCCCCATGGTGAAAAACTAGGGCGGATGAATTCTTTGTCTAGAAGCTCCTGAATCTGCTGCTTGAGCTCTAAAATCTCAGCTGGAGCTAGACGATACGGTGCCTTAGAGATTGACACGGTTCCTTGCAGAAGATCAATGGAAAACTCCACCTCTCTCTCTGGTGGAAGGCCTGCGACGTCATCTGGAAAGATGTCAAGAAATTCTCTGACTACTGGTACATCAGTTAATGACGGAGTGGGTACGTCAGGTGCAAACACAATGCTGGCCAAGAAAGCCTGACAACCCTTGTGCATAAGTCTCCGCGCTTGCATGCAAGAGATCATGCGAGGGAAACTCCTCCATCTCGCTAGCTCAAATAGAAGCTCCTCCATGCCCAAAGGTCTTACCAACACTGACCTTTTCTGGAAATTGATGAGAACTCTGTTCTTCGTCAACCAGTCCATTCCCAAAATGGTATCAAACTCTGGCATTGGCAGCACAATCAAATCGGCATACACTAGGTGGCCCTGCAGTTCCAGATCGATGTCTCTGACCACAATAGTAGCTGATAATTCTTCCCCTGATGGGACTGTCACTGAATAGCTCACGTCGAGTCCAATAGACTTGACATCCAGGTGACTAGCGAACGTCTCCGAAATAAAAGAGTGAGTGGCTCCTGAGTCTATCAAGGCTTTCGTGGATACTCTCTTTATGAAAATATTTCCTGAGAGACGTTAGCACACACAAACTTATATCCCAAAATCTAACCTCAACCTCAAGCATAGAAGAAATTTATATCCCAAGTCACCCAAAATATTAACTAGCACACTAAAATCCCAAATACAATTCAAAGCATGCATAGCAGAATATACGATGCTTAACTAAATGAGTTTACCAGTCAATAGCGTCGTGTCTGGGTTCGCCTCCTGAGCATGCATGGCGAACACTCTCCCCTAGGTTGGCTGCCTCCACTGTGGGCACTCCTTTAGCATGTGATCACTAGCTCCACATTTGAAACATTTGCCCGACCCATATAAACACTGCCCCGGGTGCTGGCGGTTGAAGTTCGTTCACAATGGGTACTCCGGTCTCTGAGGCACCTTCGGCTGTGGGATAGGACCCTTGCCTTTCGGCGGTCCCTGATATGGCTTTTTCCCTGGCTGCCCCTGGAATGGCCTTTTGAACTGAGGTCATTGTTGTTGCTGCTGTGGTGCCTGATAGGGCCTCTTGCCCTACCTATCGACCTCGATATCTTTCTGGTCCTGCTCTCCCGCCAAGGCTCTAGATACTGCAACGGTGTAGGTAGTCGGACCAGTAACCCTCACATTGCGGCGTAAGATCGGTCGCCACCCATCAATAAAATACCTCAGCTTCCCCTGGGCATCATTATCTATCAAGGGCACAAAGGGACACCCCCTCTCAAACTTCCTCTCAAACTCATCAACGCTGCTATCCCCCTGACGCAACGTCATGAACTCCCTGGTCAGACGAGAGCGTACTTTCTCAGTGAAGTACTTGGAGTAAAAGACCTCCTTAAATCCATTCCACGTCAGTGTTTGCAAGTTAACTGACACTAATGCACTTTCCCACCATAGCTTGGTGTCTCCAGTCAACAAGTAGGTGGCGCACCTAACCCGGTCTGCATCCTGCAGTTCCATGAACTCGAATATCACCTCGATGGACTTAATCCATCTTTCAGCTATAGTCGGGTCAGTAGTCCCCGAAAACTCCTTTGGGTTCATCCTCCTGAACCTCTCAAACACCGCCTCTGGTCTGGGCCTAGCCCCCGTATCAACTGCAGCCTGGTTTCCTGCAAATTGTGCGAAGAACTGAGTCATACCTGCAAGCATAGATGCTTGCATATCTGGCAGTGGTGGAGGAGGAGCGTCTCTCCCCTCCTCTCGAGCCTCTCTATCCTCATCCCTTGCTTACCGATTAATTATGCGTCTAGGAGGCATACTGTTCCAACAATTTACCCAACACGTAAACCCAATATGCATGCATGAACATAATATCAATAGCATAAGATGCACGTAATTTGAACTTGAAACATGGACATGCTGAAATCATGACTTAATGCTTAATACATAACATAATTCAAAACTTTAAAACTTACAGACTTGATGTATGGCTTCGTGAGCTTCTCGTAACTGGCTGTAGACGTAACCCTTTACAAGAACACCGCTCTGATACCAACTGTAACGTACCGTATTTTTAACAACTTTAAAATTTGCGGAAAAATAAAAATTTTCTTAAATGCCAATATACTCTCAATTTGCATTTACAAATAACTGTCCACCTATAAGCATTTGAAAAAGAGTGAACACATTAAAGTTGCTAAAGAAAAATACTTGTTTAAACATTGTAATCAAAACGTAAAATCAGAGTATTTTGAACATTGCATAAAAACTTAAAATATGGTGGTCCTCGGGTTTAGCCTCCCGCTCAGTCCAAGCCAACTCACTGGTCCCCACCTCTCGTGTCTTCAAACTCATACTCACCTGCTGATAAATGCAATTTATTGCACTTTTATTACTTGTTTTTAACTTGGAATTCTTTGATTCTTGAGCAGGTTTTATGTGATTTGTTGTTGTTTTTGTTTTTATAGTTTGGAAGCTTAGAATGAGAGTTTGGAGTAGTAAAGTGTTGAATTGGAAAGTGCAAAAGATCAAAATTACAGAAGCTGCAGCGCACCCACGCTTATACATATACCGCACACACGGTAAAGCAGTGCACCCGCGCTAAAATCCACACCGCACCTGCGCTGGCACACCAGAACCAACACCGCACCCGTGGTGTCCTCTTGACCGCACCCGCACTCCTTGAAAAATAGAATCCGAAAAATCTGTATTTTTGTGTGCTGCGCATGAAAGTCCAAGTTATTGGTGTGCTACGAATTGAGGCTTGTCTGGACTATAAAATGACATCATTTACTTATCATCTAGGTTATTGGGAGCCAAAGGAAGGAGTAAAGGCTGCTGCTAGAGGATTGAAGATCCAAGTTCATCAAGTTCTTGGGAACTCTTTTGCACAACTCCGGGGACGGAATCAGCTCTTCGAACTCTTGTTCTAAGTTCTTCTTGATTTTATTTTTCAGTTAATATGTCTTGTTTCAAAACCTTGTTTTGTTGTTTTGCTTGTGTTATTATGAACTAATTGTTATTTCTAGAGGAAAGATGGAACAAAACTAGAAACCATGTGTTAGAATCAATGAACTAAGCTTCTAGAGGAAAGATGGAACAAAACTAGAAACCATGTGTTAGAATCAATGAACTAAGCTATTTAAGTTCTTCATATTGTTCATTTGTATTGCTCTAATCTTAATGCTTTCAATTTATTGGTCATAATTTGAATGATTTATATGTTTACAATTTATCACTCGGAAGAGGAAATTATAAACAATCAAAGGGAAAATAACATCAATGGTATTTATAAAGTTCGGGAGTTCCTATAATGCTATCGAAGCCCATAGAAAATCTAGTGCTTGTTGCGTTATTTAATTGTATACTGTTGATGGGAACGTTGCAATCTATTTTTTATATAACTAATTTCTACTTAACACTCGGGAGAGGGAGTAGATAATTATAAGATTTTTGGCTAATGAATAAAAAGGATTTTTATAACATAGTTACAAGAATTTACACATGGTGGACAGTTGCGTGAAATCGGACCTCTAGATTTTTTATTCCATTGTTAATTGTTATAAATTGGTGTTACATTTAAATCCATTTGCAATTTAGTTATTCTTGCAAACAAATCATTTAATTGATTATTCTAAATAAAGTCGAGACTATTTTAATCACAAGTACTAATATACATTTATATACACATTCCTCGTGGGATCGAAACTTGTACTCGAAAATACATTTTACTATAGCTTGACGTCGTGCGCTTGCGAGCAATCAAGAAAACACGCAACAAGTTTTTGGCGCCGTTTTCGGGGATGTTTATTTTAAATTTATATTTGTATTGTTACCAAAATTAGTCTAGATTTTAATTTAGAACTACTTTTATTGTATTACATTAAACATTGATTTGTTTCTTATCTTTGTTTGACAGTGCATGCGAAGATCGCAAAATCTTGACTTGCTTGTCTTTGATCCCGAGATCGAAAGAACCACAAGAAGATTAAGAAAGGCAAGAAGAGAATCAATTCAAACAATGGCAGACAACAGAGAACGAAAATCCACCCCCTGCAATACCCATCAGAGATCATTTTAGACCGGTAACTAAATGCTCATTATTCGGGCATAGCACGAGGAACTATTAATGCAAATAACTTTGAACTCAAGCCCGCATTGATAAACATGGTTCAACATAACCAGTTTGGGGGAGCCGCTACTGCATATCCTCATCTACATCTCAGAACATTCCTTGAAATCACTGACTCGGTAAAGATAAATGGTGTTCCTGATGATATAATTCGATTGCGCTTGTTTCCTTTTTCTCTTAGGGACCAAGCAAGAGGATGGCTCCAATCGCTTCCTTTGGGGAGTATCAATACTTGGCAGGAGTTAGCAACCAAGTTCCTTGCTAAATATTTTCCATCTGCGAAGTCTGCACAGTTGAAAATTGAGATAAGTACTTTTAGGCAAACTGACTTTGAGCAATTATATGAGGCATGGGAACGGTATAAGGAGTTGTTGAGGAGGTGTCCAAACCATGGTTTTGAAGATTGGATACAAATTGAATTGTTTTACAATGGTTTGAATGGACAAACAAGAGGCACTGTTGATGCAGCAGCTGGTGGCACGATATTTGCCAAATCACCTGATCAAGCATATGATTTGCTTGAACAGATGACCATTAACAGTTATCAGTGGCCGTCTGAGAGGTCAGGAGTAAAGAAACAAGCTGGAATTTATGCTGTAGATCCTATTACATCACTAACCGCACAAGTTTCAGCTTTAACAACTCAAATTGCAGCTATGAATAAAGCTAATACACCAGAATTTGAAAATGCATCAGTTGTTATTGAAGAACCACATATTCCTGATGAGGCGCATTATATCAACAATAGGAATTTTGGTGGATACGGAGGATATCGAGGTAACCCTCCCCCTAACACTTATCATCCTGGTTTGAGAAATCATGAGAATTTTTCATATGCTAATAATAAGAATGTGTTGAATCCTCCACCGGGGTTCAATACATTGAAGGGAGAAGGAAAGCCTTCACTTGAGTTGGGACATTTGTTGCTGAATCTAGTAAAAGGATGGCTAGGACTGAATCTCGTCTTGATGGCATGGAAACTCACATGGGAAATATGGGTGCCACAATGAAATCATTGGAGACACAGATTGGACAGTTGGCTAATGCATTGAGAGATCAAAATAGAGGTCAATTCCCAAGTAATACTGAAGTGAATCCAAAGGAGCAATGCAAAGCTGTAACTTTGAGAAGTGGAAGAGAACTTGAGGTTAAAAAATTCAAAGAGAATGAGAAAAATGAGAAGAGAGTTAAAGAAGATGAACGTGAAAATGGAAAGGAGAACAAGGTTGAGAAGTCTCGGATTGAAACTGAAGTTGAACGGATGCCTATACTGAAACCGACTCTTCCATATCCACAGAGATTTAGGAAGAAGAATATTGATGATCAATTTGCAAAATTTTTGGAGATTTTCAAGAAGATTCACATCAACATTCCATTTGCTGATGCTTTAGAGCAAATGCCAAACTATGCAAAGTTCATCAAAGATGTGATGTCAAAGAAGAGGAATTTGCAAGAGTTCGAGACAGTGAAGTTGACCGAAGAGTGCAGTGCCATTCTCCAAAAGAAGTTACCACAAAAACTAAAAGATCCAGGGAGTTTTACTATTCCTTGTATTATTTGTAGTACTCATGTTAATAAAGCTTTATGTGATCTTGAAGCAAGTATTAATCTTATGCCATTTTCTGTTTATAGGCACTTGGAGCTTGGGGAGGTAAAACCAACACTACAAAAAAATTTACAAATAACGACGTAATTTTCTGTCGCTATTCTGTCACTAAAAGTATTTAGCGACATAATAGCGACGGAATATCGATCGTCAAATAATTTAGCGTCGTGGACTTGTATAACGACGGAAACTACAATTCTGTCGTTATTTACGACGGAATATTTATGTTTTTCGTTAAATAATAACGACGGAAATTTAAATTTTGTCGCAATATTTTAGTGACCGAAAAATATTTTGTCGCTAAATTTGCGACATAAATTATATATCCGTCACTAAAGTAGCGATCGAAATTATAAAGGCGTCGGTAAATTTAGCGACAGATTTAAGTTTCTGTCGTTGATATTTGCGACAGAAATTATAAATCTGTCTCTAAAATTAGTGGCAAAATGATAGTTTTCGTCACTAAGTTTAGTGACGGATTTATAATTTCCGTCGTTAAATGTTGAATTGGGCAGCCCCCTGATCCCTTTCTTTTATTAATTCCCTTTTATCCAACACAATTTCTAATTCAACAAATCCAATACAATGTCAATTTTCCAACCAACAATATATATAATAAAATCACATCAAATTAAAACAAACACCTTCATTCCACCTATTAACGTTCAAAACATATTAATCCATCCATATCCAAAAATATCAACACACCCCCCTGTTTACTTACAAAATCAATACCCACATTTCCAAAAAGAGTGGCCACATTTCAAAATGAATCATAATTCAATGACCAAAATATGGAGACAAAGTGGCTTCAATACTTACAAAAAAAGCCTATTAACCATGACATATCTAAGGGGACCATGACATATCAAGCTAGTCAACTCCCTTGTAAGTTCCTCTACTTTAGAAGTCGCAGCGGCAGCTTTAGCTTTGGCGGCAGCCACATCCATAGAGTTAGCACGTGTGTGTGTTGCACGTCCCGACATAGCTTCAAGATACAACACCTCAGCCTGCGAACCAACACCATACAATTTTCTCTTTATTACCCCACCAACAGCCAATATATAGAGTTCATTTTGAACCTCTGGGGTTGGATTCTGTGGTGACTCACAATCAGCATCAAGTTGTGATGCTTCAAGAAACCGAGCATTCATCTCGGCCTAGGATAACAAAGAGAAATTAATTGATTTACAACAATTGCATCAGTCATAGATAAAATGCATAATTCAACAATCTTTCTTATATATAAGACTCACATGAAGAGCCTTTGACCTAGCATCAACCCATGTACCATCTTTTTTCTAATGCATCATTTTGAATAACTCATAAGCACTTGCATCACGGCCCAACTCCTCACGCTTCAAAACCAACGATGCTTAGAAATTTATATATATGCATTATTCATTGAAATATTATAACAGAAATTTAAACTAACCATTTTAATAGAATGTTGAATAAAACAGCGAGAACCTCCAATGTGTTTAACCACCCCTGTTCCTGGCCCTTCAGGCTCTGTATTCCTATTATTTTTAGCTTTTTCTGACTTATCCTGCCACTGAGAGGAACTCCAGATTTTCTTCCACTTGTTCCAAATTTGGATATAACCCCAAGTGGGAGTTTAGGCTTCGTACGCCAACTGCAAAGTGTTTTCCTAAACTGATCGGCTGCAAGTGTTTTCCATGTAGCCCTAATATGAGCGTCATGATCAGGACGCCAACGATACGATTTCTGCATTTCAAAGCAACTAAATAAATATTTGAATTTGCATAAAATTTTTATTTATTGATTTCAAAGCAACATAAAATATTTAATAATTAATCTTACCACGAACTCGCCCCAGTAGTATGCCTTTGTCGCAACATCCACATATCGCCATGTGTGACCCCTCATGCATTGTTTCTAAGCAAATTTATCAGTGATAAAGGCTGAGACTGCATGACTGTCTGGTAAGAATCTACAGCACATAGATCATATAATAATTAAATAGAATAATACTCAAAAACTTTCAATGTTAACATAAACAAAGCAGTGTGACTTACTTGCCACCTGAGGCCACAATCAAGATCCTAGAATCATGGGAACCTTCTGAAGCCATCTGAGTAATTTTTTTAAGATGAACAAACTCAAATACATGTATACAGACAATAATCATGCATGATATGAAAATTAAAATACATTAAAACCAAATATAAATATTAACATCCACACACAAATTTGTCGAGTATATGTGAAAGAAACATTCATAATCATAGCTACATAAAATTTATCAACTTAAACATCGTCATTGGAGTAGGCATCATCATTTTCACTATCATCATCTCCAGCTGATATAAAAATTTCCAATTCATTTTCATCAAACTCATCTAATTCATCTATATCCTCATACAAGATTTCAACATCTGTTAGCACATGAGATGTGGTTATATCCTCAACATCGATGATATGCTGTCCAATTTGCTCATTCTAGAAAGCATCATTATCTACGGACGATACAACATTGGGAATAGGTGCTTGAATAGATGATCTTGGTTGCATCTTACACACTGCCAACCATTCATCAGTTGACCTTTTCACATTTGGGTAAGTGACATAAACAACTTGAGCAGCTTGGACTGCAAAAATGAAAGGTTCATAGATGTGAAGTCTTTTGTTCTTGTTAACATCAAATAGTTGGTATTTTGGATGACATCTTGTTCCAGTTTTTGGTGTTGGGTCGAACCATGCACATTTGAACAAGACAATACGCTTTATAGGCAACCCTGGATATTCCACTTCGATTATCTCTTCTATGTTACCGTAGTAGTTGATCTCATTGTTTGTGTTGCCCGAACCTTTTACAGTAACTCCAGAATTACTAGTAGATCTTGTTGCACAGTGACGTACAATGTGGAATCTGAAACCATTGACAAAATATCCACTATATGATTTAATTCTACGTAATGGACCGAATGCAATATTTTCTAGACATTTGTCTGGTAGATTTGCTCCCGGTTGTTGTACCTATGCATGTAAGAAGTTAGAAGCCAAAAATATTTTCAAATGGAACACTTAATATTTTACAGTTGAAATAAAGAAAGATATATGTATTACGTATTGTTCAAACCATAAGGCAAATTCCGTTTGTAGGCTTAAATCCATCTCACGTGAGTTAATGGATTGATTATTCAACCGTAACTCAGACTCGAAAATGCTGCAATTAATCAAACATTCATCAACATATGTAATGGTTATAAACCTCAACAACGAAATATCAATAAACTTAATTTTCACCTGACATATGGTTTCACCTCTTCACAATTGAGCAGTATGTATGTCCGTGCTGCATGGTACTCTGTGTCATCCAATCGTCTGAACCTAGAAGCACCCATTGGTCGACCATTGAAATTAAATATAGAAATATTGGAAACGTCTCCAGCTTGTGAATTATCCCCTTCATCATTACGTGATTGTTTCCTCAAATGGGTCTTCACACTTGCTCTAAAGTAATGAGTACAAAAATATGATGCCTCTTCAACTAAATATACATTAGAAATTGATACTTCCACTCTTGCTTTGTTACGAACATTGTTTTTCAATCTTCGCAGAAATCGCTCAAAAGGATACATCCATCGATATTGAACAGGGCCAGCAATTCGAGCTTCATAAGCTAAGTGCACAGGAAGATGCTCCATACAATCAAAAAAACTTGGAGGGAATATTCTTTCTAGTTTGCAAAGTATCACAG
The DNA here is from genome assembly GCF_025594145.1 of Primulina tabacum. Taxonomy (NCBI): domain Eukaryota; kingdom Viridiplantae; phylum Streptophyta; class Magnoliopsida; order Lamiales; family Gesneriaceae; genus Primulina; species Primulina tabacum. The sequence continues at coordinate 15,663,105 of NC_134558.1, forward strand.
GAATATCATTCTCCATACGAACCATGTCAGAACATCTTATGCTTCTTGCTGTAATGTCTTTGAAGAAAAAACTTAACTCTGTTAGAGCTTGCCACACATTATTTGGAAGTAATTACTTGAAAGCAATTGGGATTAACCTTTGCATGAACACATGACAATCGTGACTTTTCATCCCAAACATCTTCAATTTAGCCATATCAACACATCTTGACATCTTAGATGCATATCCATCCGAGAACTTTAAATTTCTCAACCAGTTACACAATACTACTTTGCTATGCTTATCCAATGTATAGCAAGCTTTAGGATATATGTTAGATATGTCATCTCGATGTAATTCTGTCCTGTTGCAAAATTCTTTTAGATCTTCTCTCGATTTTGCATTATCTTTTGTTCGGCCGGGAACATTAAGAATGGTATTAAATATGTTCTCAAAAACAGATTTGTTCTCCAGTACGGCAATTCCCAAAAGATACTGCGTTTTCTCCAAACGCATTTACATCGTCTTACAATTTCTGAGTTCACTTCAAAAGCCTCTGGTTCGATCACACTACGAAACCCGTAACTTTCAATTTCTTCAATAATTTCATCCCCGGATTTTATATGTGGAGGAGGCTTTTTCACTTGGTGATATTTCTTGAACCATTTAATATTTCGTCTGAAATTATGATCCATTGGCAAAAACTTACGATGGTTATCGAACCATGATGTTTTATCACCATTCGGCAATGTGAAAGCATCAGAGTTTTCCATACACTAAGGACATGCTAGTTTACCGGCGGTACATCCAGATAACATTGCATATGCAGGAAAATCACTAATTGTCCATAGCAAAGAGGCACGCATAGTAAAATTTGTTTTCGCGTGAACATCATATGTCTTTACCCCAACTGACCAAAGTTCTTTCAATTCAGCGATAAGAGGTTGCAAGAACACATCTAACTTGTTCTTAGGATTACTAGGTCCGGGAGCTATAACTGTCAAGAACATATATTCATCTTTCATGCACATCCATGGAGGCAAATTGTAAGGTGTTAGTATAACTGGCCATGATGAATATTGTTGTCCTGACTGACCGAATGGTTGAAAACCATCAGCTGAAAGTCCCAGTCTGACATTTCGAACCTCGAGTGCAAAATCTGGATGAGTTGTGTCAAAATGCTTCCATGCAGGTGAATCAGAGGGGTGACACATTGCATCTCCATCTTGTACATGCTCATTATGCCAACGCATGTGCTTCACTATTTCTACAGATGCATACAACCTTTGCAAACGTGAGGTTAGAGGAAAATAATACATTCTATTCCATGGAACTTTTTTTTTCTTAACCGTTCGACGTAAACTAGGTTTGTAACGTGGATGCCCGCAAAACCTACATTCTTGTAAATCAAAGTCATCTCTCCAGTAAATCATACAGTTGTTGCTACAACAGTCAATCTTTTCAACCGGCAAACCTAATCCTTTTATTAATTTTTTTGTGTCATAAAAACTATTGGGCATGCAATTTTCTGTGGGTAGCAATTCGGAAATAAGCTGACACAGATCATCGTAACATCTTTCTGAAATGTGATGTTTAGCCTTCATGTTCAACAATCTAGCAACGACTGACAGCTGTGAATGACCATTCGGATTACCTTCCCAAATCTCGATCTCGGATGCCGTAAGCATCTCATATAGGTTTTTGGCAGTCTCATTTGGACTTTGTGGCTCATCTTCTATGTTAATGGAGTTATAAATATCGTGAACCATATTATGCATGTAATCAACATGTTCGACTTGTGCTGATGATGACGGACCAATCCAATGTTCAACTTCTGGAGTTATATAGGTTTCACCGTGATGGTGTCAACGATCATAGCTTGGTACAAAGCCATACCTACAGAGATGTAATTTGACTACCTCTTCGTCATGGTAAGCTCTGTTTCTACATCTTCGGTGATTACAAGGACAACGCATTGTTTCACAACACATGATTTCAGGATGCATCTTAGCAAAATTCACGAATTATTCAACACCATTAAAGAAGTCATTAGTTATGAACCCATTTTTCAACCTACGGTACATCCAAGATCTTGTATCGTTCATGGATTAATTAAAATACCTAACACAATTGCAAGATAATTATTAACAATATTTACATAATATATACATTTGTAAAGTAATAAAAAATATAAAAAAAAAGAAGAGAAGATTTAAGTCAACAATTCTTTAGTAGTCAAAGATATTCCCTCATTTACTAGTCAACAAATAACCATTTATAATATAATCATCCCTCCTAAAAATAAAATTATAGAATTAAGTCCTCTCTCATTTATTTGTTTTGTGTTTACGTAAACACAAAATCGGATACAGATTTCCAAACAAAGCAGTCTTTATAGAAAATTCATAACTCCTTGAATATTACTTCAAATAATGTTGTGTTAGTTGGGTATGCAAGAAAATTAAATCCTATTTTTGCCAAACAAGCTCATGTACTAGGTCGTTTATAATCTGAAATTTACTGATCATTTTCGTGAATTGTGTAACAACACATATTTGGTACAGTCTGGTATTTTACCATTACAATTTTCAATATTTAAAGGAATCAAGCCATTTTTCTCATTTTGAAGAGAAGACAAAGTTCTACATTTTTTTTTATTTGAACACCAAACTGATATTGCAAACATACAATTCCCAGAATTTCAATAAACAGAAGCCGTGAAAATGAATCTCCACTTACTCGTATATGTTGTACCAGTTTCATCAAAAACCATGTATCTCATTTATTTCTTAATAGAATAAAGTGATTTCAAAACCAAATCTAAGCCAACACAATGTATAAGTTTACTGAAGGCCATATTTCCAAAATTCGAACACTAAAATCTCAGTAAATCAAATATCGGATCTGTAAAAAACTGATTTCATTTGTTGCCAACTTTGTTAACTTAAATTCCACATAAAAGCAAGGTAACTCGGAATTACACTTTAAATACAACTACAAAAACACAAAGGAACATCATCACTTTTTGCATGAGTCATGACACTAATTTACACAACCATCATCTCATTTTTATTCCATGTCTACTCGTCGGAGTTTACCGGAACTCGTTGGAGTTTACCGGAACTTGCCGAAAGACTTTAAATCTCGATCGAAACTAAGTTGGAAATACAAGGGAACTGAAAGGGCTTCAAATACTACCTCAAAAAACAGCAAAACTACTCAGTTACAAGCACAAGCTCACCTATTACGAACCAAGAAGCACAAGCACAGGAAGGGAAGCTCACGCACGGCTCGCTAACAGGGCTCGATCTGCTCCTTTCTTCTCGTTCCAGCCTCTACAACCGTTGTCCAAAACTCAGCTACCTTCTACGGTGGTTGCTGCTCCGATTCCGCTAACTGCACGATCCGTTTCTGGTGAGGAAACAAGGGCGACGGGTTTGGGGAAGAAAAGGGGTTACGGCTGTTTTGGGGAAGAAGAGCGACGGGTGAAATTTATTTTATGTCCTTAATTAATGACATATATAAATTTCTAACCTTAATTAACGACAAATTAAAACTTTTTGTTGTTAATTAACGACTAAACAATTATTTGTCGGTAAATTAACGACAATTTTTAAAAATCCGTCGTTAGTTGTGACAGAAAAATAAATTATGCCGTTATATTATATTTATGACAGATTTTTTATTTCCGTCGTTGACTAATGACAACATATTTAATTTCCGTCATTAAACACATTTTTTCTTGTGGTGCAACCACTATAACTTTGCAACTTGCAGATAGGTCACACACCTATCCTCGTGGAATTGTTGAAGATGTTTTGGTAAAAGTTGACAAGTTTATCTTCCCTGCTGATTTCGTAATACTTGATATGGAGGAAGATCAAGATGCCCCATTGATTTTTGGGCGACCTTTCTTAGTCACTGGAAAAGCATTGATAGATGTACACAAAGGAGAACTCACCTTGAGAGTTGGTGGGGAAGCTATGATATTCAACATCTATAAGGCTATTAAAGGTAACGACGAGGTGAGTACTTGTAAAAGTATTGATATAATTGACTCTTGTGTTGCTGAGATTGGTATAGGTCATACATTAGAAGATCCATTAGAAAGATGCATTTCTAGTACTGTCAGTAGATTTGATGATGATGATTGGGAATTGAGAGAGCAACTTTTAGCTCTTGAAGAGTTGCCAAAGGTGAAGGAAGCCGCACAAGAGAAGTTGGAAGAAGAAAAATGTTCAGAGATAATACCTTCATCCCCTATTTTGAAGGAATTGCCAAGCCATCTTTGCTATGCTTTCTTGGGTGAGAAGTCGACATATCCTGTAATTATCTCTTCCTCTCTTACTTTAGATGAAAAAGAGAAATTGTTGAGAGTGTTGAGGAAATTTAAAACTGCATTTGGGTGGTCGATTTCTGATATCAAGGGGATTAGTCCCACCATATGCATGCATAGGATTTTAATGGAAGAATCATACGCTCCTTATGTGGATCATCAGAGAAGGTTAAATCCAGCCATGAAAGAGGTAGTAAAAAATGAAGTGTTGAAATTGTTAAATGCTGGAGTTATATATGCTATTTCTGACAGCAGTTGGGTGTCTCCTGTGCAAATAGTGCCTAAAAAGGGTGGAATGATTGTGGTAAAGAATGAAAATGATGAATTAATATCTACTCGTACTGTGACTGGATGGCGAGTATGTATTGACTATAGGAAGTTAAACAATGCCACACGTAAAGATAATTTTCTATTACTTTTTATTGATCAAATGCTTGATAGACTTGCTGGTTATTGTCACTACTGTTTTTTAGATGGTTATTCAGATTATAACCAGATTGCTATAGTACCAGAGGATCAAGAGAAGACAACATTCACGTGCCCCTATGGAACGTTTGCTTTTAGGAGGATGCCTTTTGGGCTATGCAATGCACCTGATACTTTTCAGAGATGTATGATGGCCATATTTGCATACATGATGGAAGACATCATGGAAGTCTTCATGGATGATTTCTCGGTATTTGGCTCTTCATTTGATCACTATTTACATAACCTTTCCCTCGTTTTGCAGAGATGTCAAGAAAAGAACTTAGTTCTTAATTGGGAGAAGTGTCATTTTATGGTCCAAGAGGGTATTGTTCTTGGACATAAAGTGTCTTCAAAGGGATTAGAGGTAGACAGAGCCAAAGTAGTTGCAATTGAAAAGCTTCCACCACCGAAGAACATCAAAGGGATAATAAGTTTCTTAAGACACGCCGGGTTTTATCGTAGATTTATAAAAGATTTTTCTAAGATTACTAAACATTTGTGTAATTTGCTTGAAAAAGAATCCACTTTTATTTTTGATGATGATTGTCTGCAGGCATTTGAGAAGATCAAGAAGGCATTGGTGACAACACCAATCATGATAGTACCAGATTGGAAGGAGCCCTTCGAGTTGATGTGTGATGCTAGTTATTATGCAGTAGGTGTGGTGTTGGGCCAAAGACGTGATAAATTTTTTAGATCAATCTACTATGCAAGTCGAACCATGGATGCTGCATAGCAAAATTACACAACTACTGAAAAGAAGATGCTTGCAGTAGTGTTTGCATTTGACAAGTTTAGACCCTACTTGGTCGGCACAAAGGTAATTGTTTTCACTGACCATGCAGCTATTCGATACCTATTTGCCAAGAAGGATGCAAAACCACGCTTGATAAGGTGGATTTTATTGCTCCAAGAGTTTGATTTTGAAGTGAAGGATAGAAAGGGGTGTGAAAATCAAGTGGCTGACCACTTGTCACGTCTTGAACTTGAAGATAAAATAGATGAAGGAACCATAAAAGAAGCATTCCCAGATGAACAGCTGTTTGAGGTAAATGTTATACTCCCTTGGTTTGCTGATATAGCTAATTTCTTGTCTTGTGGTACTCTCCCTCCATATTTGAGTTATCACCAAAAGAAGAAATTCTTTCACGATGCAAAGTTTTACCTATGGGATGATCCATACGTCTTCAAGAGATGTGCTGATCAGATGACTAGAAGATGCGTAGCGGAGGAAGAAGCGAAAGTAATTCTTGAACAATGCCACTCTTCACCATATGGCGGCCACTTTGGAGCATCGAGAACAGCAGCAAAGGTATTACAGTCTGGTTTTTATTGGCCCACTTTTTTCAAAGATAGTTATACCTTAGCCAAGTCATGTGACAGATGCCAAAGGGTTGGCAATATTTCTAGACGCCATGAGTTCCCATTGACCAATATTTTGGAAGTTGAACTTTTTGATGTTTGGGGTATTGACTTCATGGGACCATTCTCATCTTCTTTTGGTCAATCGTATATTTTGCTTGCTGTGGATTATGTACCAAAATGGGTGGAAGCAATTGCCACCAATACTAATGATGCTCGAGTGGTTGCTAAGTTTGTTCACAGGAACATCTTCACAAAATTTGGGACACCAAGAGCCATAATAAGTGATGAAGGTACACATTTTTGAAATAAAATCTTTAACTCACTTTTGGCTAAATATGATGTGAAGCATAAGGTGACCATGGCATACCACCCACAAGCAAATGGACAAGCCGAAGTATCCAACCGGGAGATTAAGCAGATATTGGAGAAAACGGTGAAGGCAAACCGGAAGGATTGGGCACTAAAGTTGGATGATGCTTTATGGGCGTACAGAATGGCATACAAGACACCTATTGGGATGTCACCCTATAGGTTGGTCTTTGATAAGGCTTGTCACTTACCACTGGAATTGGAACACAGAGCTTTTTGGGCCGTGAAAAAGCTTAACTTTGACATAGAGGCATCTGGTGAGCAGCGGCTATTGCAATTGAATGAGATGGAGGAGTTCAGAAATGAGGCCTATGAGAAGGCAAAAATATACAAGGAGAAGACCAAGAAGTGGCACGACAACCATATCATGCACAGAAATTTCGAGTCCGGACAACAAGTACTGTTGTTCAATTCATGCCTCAAACTATTTCCTGGTAAGCGAAAATCAAGATGGTCAGGGCCATTTACAATAGAATCAGTCCAACCATATGGAGCCATTGAGCTAAAGTGCAATGACGGAAGAACGTTAAAGTAAATGGACAACGGATCAAGCATTATTATGGGACTGAAGTAAGGCATCTTGACAACATTCCTTTGGGAGGATCGACTTGATGTAGACTGATGGTAGTCGGGCTGACGACGTTAAACCAAGCGCTTTTTGGGAGGCAACCCAAATTTTTTTGTTTCTTTATTGCATTTCATTTTTTATTTTGCTTTTACTCTTGTATTATTATTTTAGGTTGTGTATTTTTGGTATAATATGTTCGTATATCTTCCCAAATCTTATGAATCCCAGTTGTGTTTTTCAGGACTAAAAATTGGAGTAGAAAACAATTTCAGAGAGTGCACCCACGCTGAAAACGTATCGCACCTGCAGTATCTTAAGACAGAAAATTAAAAATTTCCAATAGCCATACCGCACCCGCGGTAATTTAAAGAACGCACCGGCTTTAAGTTGACAGAGAGAATACCGCACCCGCGGTATAAATTGGACCGCACCCGCGTTGGCTGTTGAATAAAAAACTGAAAATTTCCAGTAGGCAAAGCGCACCCGCGGTCATTTTGTTAGTGCACCCGCGCTGTATTTCCATAACCAATACCGCACCCGCGGTATCTTTTGGACCGCACCCGCGGTTACTGAAGATCGAAAAATTAAAAAATTTCAGTAGCTACACCGCACCAGAGGTATCTTTTGGACCGCACCCGCGGTCGCTGATTTTAAAAATGGAAACGAGCAAACATTGGCATAAACGAAGAACCGTTCTCCAAATTTTCTCCTCCACTTCGAAATACCTGCTCTGAAAACACACTCCACACTCAAATTTTGTTCTTCCAAGCACAAATTTTCCACTACACACCTACATAACTTCAATAATTCCATCCAATATCCATCTTATTCCATAAATTCAACACAAAACCTATGGTGTGAAAAGGGGGCTCAAAAATTTCACCAAGAATTGATTAGAGCTTCGATTATGTTCTTCCAAGAAATATTTCAACACTAAAGGTGAGCAAATCCATACCACATTTGCTTTGAAATTCGAAATTATTTGTGCTATTGGCTATGGAAGAAAATTAATAGTGCTGTAATTTTAGTGGAGTATATTCTTGACATTGTTGATTGGATTTGTGTGAATATTGTTGAGGTGTAGTTATTGTGATTAAAAATTTTGGGGGAGTGAAAGAATCATCTATTTTAGTGCATTAGATTGAAGGAGAAGTTGGTGATTTGAAGGTGTTTGACAAAATGCCTCCAAGAAAGAAACAATCAAAGGGTGTATCCTCGTCTGCAAATTATGATGCACACAAGTTCTGGGATGAAAAAGCGGAGGAAAATTATGCCAAAATTCTGAACAAGAGCATTGTGAAAGAGAGGGGATTTGACCTGAGCTTCCCACGAACCGAGATTGGATTAATGCTTACTGCTAGGCATTGGGAGGAGTTTGGCAAGCAACCTCCGGATGCGGTCATTTCGTTGGTTCGGGAATTTTATGCTAACCTTAAGGTTAAGCATGATCACTTGAAAGTTTTGGTGCGAGGAAAGATGGTGGCTTTTGATTCTCATACCATCAACACGATGTATGTTATCCCTCTAGTCATGCATGATGAATATAAAGAATATCGGGCCGAGGAAGTTGATTATGATAACATTCTTCAGACTATTTGCATTGAGGGAGCGGAGTGGCGAATGAGAGACAATGTACATTTAATCTTAGCCAAATCTGATATGAAAAATGTTGCCAAGGATTGGTATTCCTTCATTTCGACTAGGATTAAGCCTACTGTCCATACAACTACTGTCATCAAGGAGAGGGCAATCCTGACTTTTTGCATCTTAACAGGAAAGACGATTGATTTAGGTTAGTTGCTTCAGAACTAAATGCTAGATTATGCAAAAGGTAACTCTCCTAGTGGACTCCTCCACCCTTCTCTTATCACAGACTTATGCCATTATGCGGGAGTGACTTGGGCAGCAAACGAAGAATTGTTGAAACCAAAAAATGCCATTGTGGTAATTCAACCACATAGATCACTGACATCTGATCAACAAGATACACGTGAAGCTCAGAGAGAATTCAACCGAAGAGCTGCTGAAAGACGTGCTCATGCTCAGGCCCAACAACAACGAACACAACCGCAACCAAGAAAGATGCGAGATAGATTAACTCATTTGGAAGAGGAGATGCGCCAACAACGCCAAGATATGGACGCGTTTCGGTTTAGGACCGATACATTCATGGATTATATGATAGATTTCATGTCTGTCTTGGCTCAACAATTTCCATCAGCTTCCACATATAACTCACCCAATTTTTATTCAAATATTTTGAATTTTATATCAAATCGAAGGTATCGAAAAGTTATATGTTTCATATGTTAATAGTTTTCCAAAAATCTCGACTGAAAAATCATAGTAATTCAAAATACAGTGCAAACAAAATTCTGAGATCTACAAACGTTGCATAGATTGATCAAACAATTTTTCTGCTCAAACCATTTACATCACACATGGATTTTCTCGCATAAAAATATTGCAACACATAATATGACTAGATTGACGCAGGAAAAACAGAATATACATGTCTTTGAATCTTTAACGTTACCGAAACGACGATACCGAAGCGGGAAGGAAGCGAAGCTTGATCCGGGCCGATTGTGGCTCGATTTCCTTGCAACAAAATAAACAAAACTTGCTGGAAAAGATAGAGGAAGGGGGCGGCTGCTCTCCTGACCAAGAATCCTAGGTTTTTGCTCTCCAAAAATATAAAAATCTGAATGGCATATGTGTGTGTGTTGAGAGTGATAAAAACGTGTATGTGTGTGTATCGGTGTGTGTGTGTGTTTAGCTAAATTAGGGGGATTAAAATATCGCTTAATCAATAACTAACATCTAATTAAAAATACTAATCCTCCCCTAATTATAATAAAATCCCTAAAATTAAAATAACTTGCACAAGTATCATAATTTTAAAAATTTTAAAATTCTAAAATCCCTTAAATAAATAATTTATGCTTTTAAAATGCTAAAACTAAATAAATTATTTAAAATGCCTCAACCTTAACTTAAAATAAAATATCACGTTTAAAATTGCCAAAATCGTCATCAGTCTCCTTTCCTCGATCCCGCATCGAATAATCGCCTGAAACATGAAACTCGAGAAAACATTTTAATGTGCATCACATAAACATAAATAATGCAATTTAATAAATCATGCATCACTAAAAATTATTTTAAATTTAAATAAATAATTTAACTATTTAAATAAATGCATGGATTATACGTGGACTGAATTCGGGCTCTAAAAAAACATGTCTTGAATGGGTCCATCCACTATCGGATGGAATCTTTCCGAAACCGTTTTATCTACTATCGGTTCAGATAGCGGATCAGATTAGTTCAGAACCAATTGGGAAATAGTTTTGGGCTGATTCTGATACCACCGTTGGATATAGAATCGAAATCCCAGAACCATTAATCATTTCTAAGCATAATAATAAAGCTCGATTTCCAGAGTTCTGGACTCCAATTGTCAAATTAAGTAAAAAAATCCAAGAAAAAGAGGCGGTAGATGCTCAAAGAAGATTGCTTTTTGAGTACAATTAATAATGTAGATAAATTGGATCGGAGATTGCAAGTAAATGACTTAGGCCAACACGTAAAATCTATTCTAAATGTCAATGTTCTCATTTTTCTAGATTGCTTTTAAGTCAAATTATCATTATTAATTTTAATTAGTTGCACAATTTTATTTTACTTATTTTTTTAAAATATGATGTTTATTTGAAAATTATATTATGAAATCGAAATATTAGAATCATTATCGAATACAAATATATATAACTCGTAGACCGTGAAAAGAAATGTGGTGTTCGAAACACTTACAAGGTGTGTGAATCTCAACCATTTGTCTTGATTCACATTATCCCCATGAAAGAAAGTTTATACACTTAGATTTAAGTATTTCTGGTAATTTTTATGGTTTTTCAACTTGTATTAAATATTAATTTACATATAATATATAAAGAAAAATATCATTTTATTATATATTTATAAATTTTTTAAAATATATTTTATTTGTGTATATAATTTATTAATTGAGATATATTTGTATTATTTAATAAATCTATCATTTTCACATAAAAAGTATGATAATTATTTAAAATATAATTTTAAATAAATATAAATTTATTTTCATCTGAGGCTTGGAATAAAATTGAATCTGATATGTGGCGTTGTTTTACCAAATTTTTCTTTAGTGGCTTTCATTTCCTGGTTCATCTTTTTACCTTATGTTCTAACCAAAAAACCTTATATTTCTTTAAATTCTAAAATTTAAATAAATATTTTATTATCTCAATTTAATTCCAAGTTACAAATATGAAACGTCTGCCCTTTTTATTGATTAAAAGTACTAGAATTTTTTTTTTATATAAACACTCAATTTTCGGCCATACACATAAACCTCATGAAAATATTTTACCCTTTAAAATAAAACATCATCCAACTAGCATTCTAAAAATCAAGTGAAATAGTCATAAAGATGAAATTGTCTACTGTTTTACCAAACCTAAAGAAAGCAATAATTCGAAAAGAATAGCCCAGACTAAACCTCTCAAAAACCTCTCAAAAGCATAAATAAATAATCTTAAAAATCTCTAACATAAATCATGAGTCATAAATCATAATGCGGAAAAAGTAGAAGCGCTGGTCCTCGGGTTGTGTGCGCCATCAGTCCAGTCAAATCATCCGTCAAGACCTCCCTCAACCTCACCTGCATCCATCACACCTAGTGAGTCTAAAGACTCAACACACCATAATCTTTATAGCAAGTAATACGTAATACAGTCAACATATAACAATGAAAAATATTTGTACTTAAAATATTGTTTTCATGAAGATGCATAAACTTCAAACATGAACATTTTCGTAAACCTTTTAAGATGCATGAACTTTAAATCGAAACATTTTCAAAATGATGCATCAACTTTAAGTATAAACATTTTCATGACATGCATCACATAAACCTTAACCTTTTTATTTTTTTTCCTCAACATGACATGACATAAAACATTTTTCATGATCATAAACATTTTTCCTTTTCTTTTTCTTTTTCCTTTATTGAATTCAGATCGTTAATTGTGACTTTCCTGATCATGACATGAAGGTCGATGGATCCATCTACATATAACCACAGTACTGGGCGGCGGGGGACACCAGCAACACTCTCACCGGTCAACTGGGCCCTGGCCTATCATTATTCGAATAGAAATACGATCGTCGGGGCTCCCTCTGGAGCCTTTTCCCATAAATGGGCTCCCTCTGGGGCCTTTTCCCCTCACGATATTCTCATTCTTCCGTTACCACAAAACCGTTTCTACATAACCGTTACCACATATTCGTAACGATGGAAACACGATCGTCGGGCTCCCACTGGGACCATAACCCTCATGACGTCGCCAACATTAACGAATTAGTCACAATCACTTCATTTCCTTCAACATTTACATTCTCATCACTTTATAAAAATCATGAATAGCCTTACATTTTGTTTTTGAAACCAAGTATGCAACATGTCTTTTAAATGTCTTCCTTAAATCATAAAATCCCTTAAACATTAAAAATCATAATTTAATCATGAACATTTCATAAACATTTAAAAATAATCATAATATCATAAAAACAGCATTTATGGCACTGCCATGACCTTTACTAATTTCTAGGTGTAAAAAGATCGTTTTACCCCTGAACGTGACTTTTATCGTTTTTGACTTTTTCTTAATTCCATTGACTCTGACATGTCCCAAATAATTATTTAAACCTACGTGAATTTTCTCACATTTTTATTTAGCTTAAATCGAGAACTTTTAAATTAATCTTTTAAATGTGAGGTATTAATGTGTTTTAATCCCAAATTAAACCAAACCTTAATATAAAATTCCCAAATTAAAAACTTAGACTTATAATAACTATTTAAGTTTAAACCTAATTTTTCATAATTTTATAAAGCTTAAAACTAGGCGTTTCAATTAACTCGTTAATTAACGTTTCGTGCGGCGATTAAATCCCAAATAAATCCAAAACTCGTTATTTTGATCCCAAATTTTTAACGTAACCTTTTTATGATTTATTCTACCCTTCCAAGTCATGAGCCACACCCGTGCACCCATGGATTCAAATTTACTTCTTTAATTTTCGTTTTAGACACCTTATGGAACCACCCAAGCCATCTCCCAATTTACTCGAGCTACGCCCAAGCCACCTTGAGCCAAAACCTAGCCAACCCATCTAGAGACCCTCCTGTGCAAGCCCAGCCCGTAAAACAAGCCATGGACCGCTCAAAAACCTTCCTGAATCTGAACCCAAAATCTGCATGTTATGTGCGTGACTCTTACCACCTTACCAAGACTCCTAGCCAACTAGGACTCTTCTAGCCTCCTAACCAATGATCACCTAGGACCCTCACCAACCTTGGACCACGCCCAGACTCGACCCAGACCAGCCACGAGCCCCTAACCCACGCACAAAGCTTCTCTAACCAGTAAACCACCTGCGCGTCCCTTTTCTTCTTGCGTGCGTGAGTGTGTTGCTGCTCCTGGAATCTTGCTCAAGCCACCACGAGCCCTGACCCTTCCTACCCCTCTCTGGACCGTCCCAAGCCCTCACCCAGATCACCTAGCCCAGCCCCAACCGAGCAACAGCCCCTGGAATCTCTCGACCACCAGAAATCCCTTCGGGAAGAGCCTTGTCTACCGAGGACTCTTCAACAACCCTACTGTGAGAGTCCTATCCCACTAGGACTCTACCAGACCCTCACCCCTGACCCTCCTCGAGCCCCAGCCATCCCTGGACGATCCCACTTGCCCCCATGCAAAAAAACCAAACCTTGAACCTATGCAAACACAAGAAGTACCACGGCTCCTCTTATCTTTTTCTCAGTTGTTCCAGCTTGTGTTATACAAGTTGTGCAGCATATTACGTGTTTTCTAAGGCCTCTAAATTTGTGTAAAACTATCCCTTTTCAATTCCTAATCATGGCAGCCCCTTATACAAAATAAAAACATGAATTTGGAAGCAAAAATCACAAGTAATTTTCATGCATGTACATAGCTACGAAAATAACAATTTGTGTGTCGTGTTTTCATTCAAAATATGCTTAAACAATTACTATGGTGTGATAGATGTTTGAAGAAAAGAATATGGTGTGCCTTTGCGTTTTATACGCACGAATTAACGTTGACGACGAAGAACGGAGTGAAACCTTTGGCTTGTTCTACCTTGAACCCTACGAATTTCCTTCTACCTTATTGTGTATGTGGGTATCGTGTATGGGGGTGGTGGGGAGTGTTTCAGAATTTGTGGAGTGTGTGGCCGTGAATTGATGTTGCAAGTGTAGGGTTTTAGGTGCTTTAATATATTATATACACCAATTAAATTACTAACTAGGCTTTAGGCCTATTAAGCCAATCAAGTTAAGCCCATTAGTCTCAATTAATATTTAATTAAATCATAAAAATGGTTTTGATAAAATAGGTTTGTGAAATAAATAGCCGGGTTACTTAAAAGTTCGTATTTTTCCTTGAAAAACCCATATCGATAAAGTTTACGTCCCGGCGTATAAAATCACCTCAAAACCCCATATTTTCAAAAATATGAAAAAGCAACACTCATATTTTAAATAATTAAAAATAATTATTTAATAAAATTATTTTCTATTTTTCAGCCATCGGTCTCCGTTCCTCGATCGCAACTTGAATAACCTTTAAAAATACATTTTTATGCAACAATGTAGAAAATATATTTTAAACATGCAAATATGCACAACTTATTTAATTCATGCAATTAAAACATTTAATTAAAATACAGGAGGAATTTAATAATTTATATTCATGTAGTTCGCGCGGACCTTTAAATTTTCGGGGCGTTACAAAATAATTATAGATCATGTCATAGTAAGGTAATAATTTAGTACGAAGAGTTTAGCCAGTCATTCAGGCTAATTAATAAAATATAAATTTAAAACGGTAAATAAAAACAGAAAATAAAAATCAACAATATAAACTTACAAAATTGTAATAAGAAAATTTGAAGTTTTTATTTATACAGAAGGGTTGTTTACAGAGAGAGAATAGAGGGGAGCAAACTCGACCGTGCTTACAAAGAACAAATTACAACCTATTTATAGAGGGAAGAGCCGGACATGAAACCCCGGATTCCAACTAAAAATATAAACAGTACAATGCTTTATAAAAGTAAATAGTAACATGGTTACAAAAATCAAAGATTCTACAGTGATATTTCACCAACTTGTGATATCCCATCAACTTTATTAAAGATGAATATACTAATCATCTTTAATATTATCTTTTATGGAATTTTTAAAATTTTTAAAATATCGCTGATATGAGAAAAATTAGGAATATCTTCCTCTGGATCTTGTGCGTCTTGCATTTGCATGAGATGAATAAATTGATTCTCGCTTCATTCTGAAGCCATTGATTTGTCCAATTAGGAATCAGAACATCCAATATTCTTATAAAGATTCTTCTTTAATTTATCAATATAAACTTCAAATCATTTTTTCTTTTGAATAAATCTAAAAATATTTCTGAGTCAGAATCTTGAATGGACTCATAGAATCTTTCTCTTTTTCTTGTTTATTATTAAAATCTTTTTGATATAAAGAAATGTTCTCCTCCATCTGTTGAAGAGTTTCATAGCCATAAGGCTTGTCAGTAACTGGATCATCTCTTAATAATTTGTCCCAAAATTTCGTGGAACTGACTCTCCATAGGCAATGAATACCTTCATCAGTGTAACCAAATTCTGGTTGCCATCTCTAAATCCATGGAATTCCAAATTCCATAAAAAATAGACATAAAGTCTTTCCGTCAATCCAATGTTCAGAAAAAAGATTTTTTAATACTTGGAGAAACATTTAACCAAGTATTCATTGGCTTTATAAAAGCTTCTGGTAAAATTTTTGTTGATGAACCAATATTTTCCACCATATAAAAAACCAATTTGGAATAGGGTAATGGAAAATATTTTCACATATTTTTAAAAACCATGTATATTTTCTTTTCTCATTTTCATATAGAGTTTTATTAAAACTCTCAACATAATCCCAAAAATTGAATTTTAAACTCATTTGATGGCTTTGAGAATAAAACTCTTTTTCAACTAATGGAGATATACCTCATTCTTCAATAGATATAATCTTTTTGATAATAAACTTTGAGAAATTATAACTTTCTTTTTGCTGAGTATTACTAAAAAATTGAGTTATTTCAACACTATTTGTTGATAATAAAATATTTTCATAAAATCCTCTTTGTTTGTAAGAACCATATACATATGATGTATTGGTCAAATATCTTTCCATGATAGTCCATTGAGTTTTTTCCCATTGGATATATTTTTCTTCTATGAGAAGAATTAATTCACGATATTTTGTCTCTATATAAAGAGCTGAATCACCTTCATCATCTTTAATGATGTTAGCATATGATGCTTAAGACTGAGAATCTGTATTATTTCTCTATTTCTGTTTCAAAAATTCTTGAAATTCATTGTATAACTCATTTTGCTCAGTATTACGGGCTAATGAACTAGATATGTTTGGGATATTAGCCTTTGTTTACCATGATGTGCAATAATATTAGGGGGTTTTCTCTTATCATCTCTTCCTCTATAAGAGCAATCTTCTCTACGTCGAGAGTTCATATCTATAAATAAGATCATTGAGATAAATATTCACGAGTTAAAAAATCTGATAGGTGATTATCTTCACTTTTTTATAAATGAAATCAAAATTAAAATGAGCTAAATGAGCCTGCCATCTTGCAAACATTTTCTTAGAAACATCATGTTTAAAATATTTGGTAAACATAAATTTTGCAGATTTGTAATCAGTTTTTATAATAAACTTTTGATTATATAAATCATCTTGAAATTTTAAAATACATCTCACAATAGCCAAATTTTTTTTTGCTACTGTGGAGTAATTTTTCTGGGCATTATTCTATTTTCCAAAATAAAATCTAATAAGATTAACAATAATAGTTGAAGGCTGATTTCCTGAGCAATCTTTCGGATGCTTCAAACAAAATATTCTCCAATGAGCTGCAATAGCTCGTGTTCTAAGAATATTAACACCGCTGAATTAAATCGAGTTTGGTAAAAAACCAAGCGGAAGAAACTCGAAGTAATCCTTCGTGAAGAAGACTGTTATATTAGAAAGCATTTTATCTTATGTAAACTGAATAATCGAAAAGTGACAGATTAGTTTTTTACATTCATCAGTTCAGTTATGGTGACAGCTGAACTAATGGATACTCTAACTGATCAAAACAATTTAAACACAATAGTTAAACAGTTAAATACACAAGATATGTTTATGGATGTTCGGAGACTTCAACTGCTCCTACGTCACCCCTTCTACCGCCTCGGGTAGGATCCACTAGAAAACTTTGATTTATACAAAACACTTGTACAAACCCACTCAGCTAGGACTTACCCACTGCCTAAACTGAACTCCTAGACTTAGACTGAAGGCAGCACCTTCCAGTCAACACTTCTTTAATGTCTATGTGAGAAAGACTACATACACAAGTTTAACGTCTTTGTGCAAGACTGTATTTGAGTGGTAGAGAGTGTTTGTGTGTGAGAACTGAACAAGGATGTTCTCACACAGTGAGGAAAATGCGTTTCTAATCTAAGTTGATAAATCTGTAAAGAGTTCCCTCGACTGGGCTGAATGATTCTCTTAAGCTGATATGACTTTAAAGTGTGCCCCTTTCTTTTCTCTCTTGTGTTGTCTCTCTAATTTGAGTCTTCATTGATCTTCTCTGTTTATAGGCAAGAAAACTGATCGTACAGTGAGACTCATTCATTGTATCCGTTGCATCTTGAATTTGTTTCTTGGACTTTGTGTCTCGAATTTTCGACTGCTCTTCTGAAACGTTTTGTCTTTAATGCATTGATGCAACATCCATTATTGTCATTTGACTGGATAATGGCCTTGTACCTTCACGTACAGCTGGATTCCAGTTGAAAGAGTTTGTCTTCATCCATAACTGAAGTATTCTAACTGATATTTCGAACTGGTCAGTTCAACTGATCTTCCAGTTGGGCTGGTGAAATCAGTTGACTCGTTAGTTGAACTGATTTAACATTTGTTCAGTTGGACTGATCAGTTGGGTTTCTTCATCAGTTGAACACTCCTTCGGCTGGCCAGGCATATGAGGTTTTCCTGCTGAATCACCTATCAACTGGACAACCAGCTGGACTGCTCAAATGACGTAATCAGTTAGACTGATTCAATTCGTGCGATCAGTTGAGTCTTTAGTTTTGCGAAGTAAACATCTCGTGAGTGATCCTAGATACTGCACACTAAGGTAGATCATTAGTAACACAAATAACAATTTTGTTATCATCAAAATCAAGATTGCGAACTTGAAAAGTTCCAACAATAGTTTTAAACAAAATTTAAGTTAAGGGTAAAATTGTTTTGAACTGGATCATATGCCAAATTAATTCATTTTCAATGTTTTATTTTTCAATTTGACATTTTATCAATAATTCTGTACTTAAATGATTGTTACACTTTTATTAACCTAAAATTGTTCATTTCCACCAAAAAATTTTAAAAATGTTTTTTCCTATTGGTTAATAAATAATTGATTTGTTCTTCGGTCTTCCCCAACCAAAGATTGATTTCCCGTCAAGTTAAGTGATGTTAATTTCGTGGTTATAATTTAATAGCAGATAAGATAATAGAAGAGGGAAAGATATTGAATTCAGTTGTGTTTCACTTCAATATAAACATCCCTATTTTTAGGATATGTTGAGTGGTCTCTACATGGAGAAACTCAATGATTTATCAATTAGCAAAACAATCAATTAATATTATAACATCTTATATGATTGATGAAGAGTAGGATGATGTCTCGTTAAAATCTTGTAATTAAAAATCAGTAGGAAAAACCTGAATGAAGCAAAAATAGTACATAAATAATAAATATCCATCTGGTTTCAATCACCCAAGATCCTTTAATTGACACATCCCTATCTTGTGCACCAAATTCTTAAATGTTGACATCGACAATGTTTTTGTGAATAAATCAATTACATTGTCACCAAAACGAACTTGTTGGACATCATCATATTTCTCATGGAGTTCATATGTGTTGAAAAACTTCCGCAAAATGTGATTTGTTCTCTCTCTTTTAATATATCATTTCTTAATTTTGCAATGCAAGTTATATTATATTCAAATATAGTCGTTGATGTGGGGACTCGGACGCTAATTCATGTCTTAATCATTATTAATGTCAAATATAACAATTAAGAAAAGTGGGACTAATTTTTTTTTTCTTTTTAACTTATAAATGCGGAAACGTAACAGTAGTCTATCTGATATACATGTCAAAGTCAAATTACAATCATGTACTACATGTCTCTATCTCAACTAGGTTCAACGACTAAATATCCAGTGCTGAATCATATTCTGCTTCTGGGCCTAGATCTCCACGCTAACTAAAATCTCTCATCCTCTTCCTGATCCTGATCATGTCCCATCTGTTGTCATGCACATATACAAACAAGACAACAGCCGGATAACTCAGGTGAGAATTACATTCCCAGTATAAATCATGTATACATGCATTTCATATAAACATATATAACAGCATGAAACAAATATTCATAACATGTATCAAATCAGAAACATGAATCAATACAAACTCTGAATTACACTCTGTGACTCTTAGACTCTGACTTGACTCATCCTAATCTAGGGATCCCGATCTGAATAAGAACGCAACGTTCTCCCATCTACTTTACCACAGCTAGATGGTGGTACGTTCTTAGTCCCAGACTTTGGCTGTCTATATTGAAGATATGCAATAGGAGTCGGTCTTCTCCTCAGTCTATCGATATATATCCAAAAGTCCAGTGACTTGACGGTTCTGCCATGGCGGTTCTGCCAAAGACTAGGCGGATCTGTCCAACTCTAACTCATGCTTTGCTATAGACCAATAGACTAAGCATATCAATATTAAGTATTGCAAGTATCAAATGCAATAATCATTCAGTATGTGATTTTGGGAAACTCAAGTCAAATCTAACTCGAGTTGTGCAATCCCGCATCAACATTAATTTATACCTTTCATTTCGTTCTATCGATCTGGCTCTGTCGAAGTCTCGAACTCACTGCCTGTCAAATCAATGTCCTGTTGTAGCTGTCGTCGCTAGGAACTTGGTACTGTACTCGGATTCAAATTCGGACGGCCGGATTCCACAATATCCTAACTTGAAACCCAAGGTGAAGTTTGAAGGGATTTTCAGAGGATTTCCTACGATTTTTGCGTGTGAAATGCTGAGTATTAACAATATATATATCCCAATGCATGACAAGAAAACATGGCTCAATATTCATGCTGCACGTCTCGCGCATATGCGCGACCACCGTCGGCGCATATGCGCGAGACCTTCGAGTCTCGGTGCTTGTGTCTCGGCAGCTCGCGCATATGCGCGCACCATCGCCGCGCATATGCGCGAGACCTACTGTCTCAGCATATCACCACTCGCGCATATGCGCGCCCCAATTGGCGCATATGCGCCCACTTCTCTGGACTTCACTTAGGCTTACCGCACAGCTCGCGCATATGCGTGCACACTTATCGCGCATATGCGCGAGGTTTTCTTCCACTGGCGCGCATATGCGCGGTTCCTTGTCGCGCATATGCGCGAGGTGTTCTGTCCTCGCACATAATTCGTGTTTTCTTCCATCTTTTCCGATCTAATCCTTTCCATCTATAATCACCTCAATTATCACCAAATCATTTCAGATTACGGTAATCAAATTCTCGGGCCTTACATTTCTCCCCCCCCCCCCCTAAGATACGATTTCGTCCCCGAAATCACAGGTAATCAATTCCGAAATCACAGGCAATCAAGTCAGATATCAAAGCAGATACCAAAGGAGGTATATACAGAAGCTAACAGAAAACTCACCTCAATAAAACAATTCTGGAATCTCTGTCTCATCTTGGATTCTGTCTTCCAAATAGCTTCTTCGATATTCTAACAACTCTATTGAACTTTCACTAGCAGAATAGTCTTCATTCTGAATTATCTTTCTTTTACTGATTCTGATTTCAATCTGGAATAATAATTCAAAAAATATAATATCATAATATAACTCGAAGTAACTCTGATAAAAATCAATCTCAACATACTGGCTATACAACATCTGTATATCCCAATCAACAGCTCATAACAAATCAACATCGTTATCTGCCATTAAATCTGTCTAAGTTAAATCAATTCAATATTTAATCTCTTATATCAAATACCAACGGTTACCGTCTTACGTTGGCATATTCAATCTGTCTATTCTAAGCTGTCTTAACTTTTCTCTGAATCAGCTTCACTTCTTCAGTCATATCTCTGATCATATCAAGCCCAATCTCAGAAACCTCAGAGATATCATTCTAATGCAGAAGGTAATCTGTACTTCTTATCGTACAATACTTCAAACTATGTTATTTCAGTACTCGTTGAATAGCTGTTGTTGTACGAAAATTCACGACATGACAATAAATCCTGCCAACTAGTGCTACAATCAAGTACTATCGCCCTAAGCATATCTTCCAGTGCCTGGATAGTCCGCTCTGACGGTCCGTCAGTCTTTGGCTGATATGCGGTACTCAGATATAACCTCATACCTAGAGTCTGCTGCAACTCTGCTCCAAAGTGTGAAGCAACCGAAGATCACAGTTTGAAACACTCGACTTCGGCACTCTATACAATCTGACTACCTCTCTAACATAGATATCTGCCATTGGATCATATCTGTACTTCATCTTGTACGAGATAAAACATATGGATTCGGTCAATCTATCAATCACGACTCGAATCATATCACAATCTCGGGAGGATCTCGGTAGCTTCGTCACAAAATCCATGGAAATGTACTCCCATTTACACTCAGGAATAAACAGGCTCTATAATAATTCCCCGGTTTTCTAACTTTCTGTCTTTACCTGCTGGCATTTCAGACATTTCGATACAAATTCTGTAATATCTGATTTCATCTATTTTTCACAAAAACTGTCTTTTCAAATCACTGTACATTTTTCTGCCATCAGGACGATTACGGAATCGACTACTGTACATTTCTGACAATATATGTCGCTTCAAATCTGAAATATTCAGTACAATAAGACGGTTACTCGCATATAACACACTGTCACAAACCTGATATTCTGATCGATACTTTGTTTTGATGTCAATATCGAGTTCTGAACATTCTGATCAACTTTCCGAACTGCTTTAATTCTCAAAATCAGCTCTGGTTTGGACTGTACAATATAAATTCTTCACTGTTTACTATCTGTTTCAAATACGGATTCATAACAACAGCAATATTCAATCAGATTCAAAACATCACTCATCGATACTGATCCGCTAAATTCATAAAACAGTACTTTCTGACAATACTATCGGTCTCAGTCAACTGATCACAGCTTTACTGTACTAGAATCAATAGATATATCATCTTCAGATATCACAAACCCTGAATACAATCTGTCTCAATCAAGATGCACATTTCAACAGTTTCTGTATACCACATTTCAATTTTCAGAATTTTCAATGAAATTTTCAAATGTTCGATCTGATCGGTCATATGCTTCAAATATCTTAAGATATCATAGATAAAACGAGCATAAAATCGTCAGAATACTTCTGAACACATGGTTCATCAACCCACAAACATAGCTGAAGCATCCCAAATAGAAATACTCAATCAAATGTAACTCTCTGCTAGAAATCTTCTAACTGGTCTTTCAAGTCTTTCAATTTAATCGGTATCATTCTGTACTGTGTTCTAGAAATAAGAATAGTACCTTGCATTCATTCAATGCTAGAATCTATCTTTCTGACTGGAAGCAACTCTGAAATTCCAATTGAGAAAACATCAGAAATTTCATGTACTACTGGCAAATCAGCCAATGATAAACTCGATTTCAGTAATCAACTGAATGCAAAAGAAATTCCTCCGTTCCTTTCTGTAAAAATCGAGTCTTCCACATCATTCATATCCAAAGAATCCTAATTCTAGAATCCTTATCGTAAAATTTCCGTTCATCAATCATATCTATCTGAATCTTTCAATCTTTTTGAAAAATCAACGGTAGCTCTGTACTTGGTCAACATATCAGTACCGATAATACAGTCAAAATCGGACACCCAAGTACAATGCAATTTAACTCAATCTCATATCTGTCATACTGTAGCATACAAAGTCTAACAGATGTCACTGATACAAAACCTCTCCCCAACGGAAAAGAGATCAATACTACAGCAAATAATAACTTAATAGACAAAACATATATCAATGCAATTCATTCAAAGATATTCGTATGGAATGCATTAGTATCTATCAATACATATGCAAACTAACCATACAGGAAACAATTACCTGTCACCATCTTCTTAGATGCGCTTTGGGCCTGTTCCTTGATCAAGGCAACACTCTGGTCTACTGTTTAGGAGGTTGGCTACCTGTCTGGCTTCCTCCTGGCCCTGGCTGTGACTGATGAGTCGTTGGTGGTTGGAAGGAGTGAACAACCGGTGATGGTCTATCAGGCGGTGCCACTGATACAGATGGTTCTGCTCCCTGAGATCTTCGGGAACCTCTCTGTGGACATACTCTAGCAAATTGTCCTGATTGTCTGCAGATCCGGCAACTACCGAACACACCTCGGCATTGCTCTGTGGAATGTCTTCCTCCACAAGTTCTGTAGTACTCTCCTGTATAACTCTGGCTAGAACCACTGGAGCTAGATGAACCACTCCCTAGTTTCTTAAACTGTTTCTTGCGAGCTTTCAGGAAATCTTCTTTTCCTTTACTACTACTGCCACTATAAATTCGAGACAATGATTGCAAGAATTGAACTGAAGGTTGTTGTTTCTGTTGGCGAACAACATACGACATTCCTCGCTGTGGAATCAAACTTGCTTCAGCTCCCTTCGCCATGTTCAAGGTGTCAGCAAAATAATGGGGTCGTTCTACATTTACCAATGCAGCTATTTCAGGATTCAATCCACTGATGAACTGATCAACTACAGCTCTATCATTCCCAGCCACATGAGGAGCAAAACGTAGTAATTTAGAGAACTTTGCCACGTATTCTTCAATATTCAGCTGGCCCTGTTTCAAGTTGGCAAACTCTGTACTCTTATCTTGTCGGTACGATACTGGGAGAAATCTTTTATGAAACTCAGCTTTAAAGATTTTCCACGTAATCACAGTACCAAGCTATTCTAATGCTTCTTTGGTTGCGATCCACCAACTCTTTGCAACCTCGTATAACTGATGCCCAATCAATCTAACTCTGCGTTCATCTGGGTAATCAAGTGAATCAAACAGCACTTCAATATCATTCAGCCAACTCTCACAGTCATTAAACGTCTCAATACCCTTCAGAATCGGCGGTTGAAATGACTGAAACCTCTTCAACATTATTTCCATCGGAGTTTCTGACACATCCATCTGATAACTAAAAGTACTACCCGGTTCTCGAATTCTTCGAGGAGGTATATCTGATTACCAAAAGAATTAGTAACGATATACAACAAACATGTTTCAGTCCTCCTCTGATCATCTTACTGCTGATCAAGAATCGGTTCTGATTCATTTTCAAATAATACATATTCCCAATCAAATCAGATAAACAGGTAAACATGTATTAAAGCAGTAAATCATGCTAGCAATCAAAAGCAAAGAAAGAAAACTCATTCTACCCCGCTCACTAGCTCCTATCTCAGTCTAAAGGATCTATCGCTCTGATACGACCTGCTGTGGGGACTCGGACGCTAATTCATGTCTTAATCATTATTAATGTCAAATATAACAATTAAGAAAAGTGGGACTAATTATTTTTTTCTTTTTAACTTATAAATGCGGAAACGTAACAGTAGTCTATCTAATATACATGTCAAAGTCAAAGTACAATCATGTACTACATGTCTCTATCTCAACTAGGTTCAACGACTATATATCCAGTGCTGAATCATATTCTGCTTCTGGGCCCGAATCTCCACGCTAACTAAAATCTCTCATCCTCTTCCTGATCCTAATCATGTCCCACCTGTTGTCATGCACATATACAAACAAGACAACAGCCGGATAACTCAATTGAGAATTACATTCCCAGTATAAATCATGTATACATGCATTTCATATAAACATATATAACAGCATGAAACAAATATTCATAACATGTATCAAAATCAGAAACATGAATCAATACAAACTCTGAATCACACTCTGTGACTCTTAGACTCTGACTCGACTCATCCTAATCTAGGGATCCCGATCTGAATAAGAACGCAACGTTCTCCCATCTACTTTACCCCAGCTAGATGGTGGTACGTTCTTAGTCCCAGACTTTGGCTGTCTATATTGAAAATCCGCAATAGGAGTCGGTCTTCTCCTCAGTCTATCAATATATATCCAAAAGTCCAGTGACTTGGCGGTTCCGCCAAAGACTAGGCGGATCTGTCCAACTCTAACTCATGCTTTGCTATAGACCAATAGATTAAGCATATCAATATTAAGCATTGCAAGTATCAAATGCAATAATCATTCAGTATGTGATTTTGGGAAACTCAAGTCAAATCTAACTCGAGTTGTGCAATCCCGCATCAACATTAATTTATACCTTTCGTTTCGTTCTATCGATCTGGCTCTGTCGAAGTCTCGAACTCACTGCCTGTCAAATTAATGTGCTGTTGTAGCTGTCGTCGCTAGGAACTCGGTACTGTACTCGGATTCAAATTCGGACGGTCGGATTCCACAAAATCCTAACTTGAAACCCAAGGTGAAGTTTGAAGGGATTTTCAGAGGATTTCCTACGATTTTTGAGTGTGAAATGCTGAGTATTAACAATATATATATCCCAATGCATGACAAGAAAATGTGGCTCAATATTCATGCTGCACGTCTCGCGCATATGCGCGACCACCGTCGGCGCATATGCGCGAGACCTTCGAGTATCGGCGCTTGTGTCTCGGCAGCTCGCGCATATGCGCGCACCATCGCCGCGCATATGCGCGAGACCTACAGTCTCGGCATATAACCACTCGCGCATATGCGCGCCCCAATCGGCGCATATGCGCCCACTTCTCTGGACTTCACTTAGGCGTACCGCACAGCTCGCGCATATGCGTGCACATTTATCGCGCATATGCGCGAGGTCTTCTGCCACTGGCGCGCATATGCGCGGTTCCTTGTCGCGCATATGCGCGAGATGTTCTGTCATCGCACATAATTCATGTTTTCTTCCGTCTTTTCCGATCTAATCCTTTCCATCTATAATCACCTATATTATCACCAAATCATTTCAGATTACGGTAATCAAATTCTCGGGCCTTACAGTTGAACTATCTTTGTTGTTGTTACACTATATGATTATTCAATATGTTGCTTCATAGATCTCAACCATATACTTTCTCGATTTTCTTGATGCATTGTGATGATTTCATATGATTTGATGATGTCATTGTTAAGGCTTGATTTTTTTAATTTGCATGATATAGCAGTGTCCTCTCGTGTAAACATATAACATGTTTGAGATTTAGATTTATATGGATATGAAAGATAGTATACATCTGAATATCCTACTAAAGATTAAAAAAATTGTCGAATAAAACAACTTCATGTCAGTTGTACCACGAAGGCAACAAAATATGTTTTTACGTTGTTCTATGATAACACAACAATTGCATTAAGATATGGTACTTCAAGACCAATGATCTTTCCTTCATCTTTAATTGGACGAAAAAAATATTTCTGAAACGTCCAGTACATTTTAACTTTAAAATACTACTAATTTTTTTTATATAACTCATCAATTCGAACATCCAAAAATTAATTTAACATTTAAAAATCATAAGTGCATAAAAATCCCTAAATCGTCAATTAACAAAAATTCTATGTCAACATTTAATATGATCAAAACTAAATTTCAAAATAAAATATAAAAATCTCTAAATAAATCATTCTCAAAATCTTTGTCTCAAAACTTTAATTATCAAGCTAATGCGGAAATAAGTGTCCCTCGGGAGTGTACTGCCGGATTCGATTCACTCAACCGTCAGCGCTTCCCTCAATATCATCCACGCTTGCAACCATCCAAACCTAGTGAGTCTAATGACTCAGCACATTCTAACCATTAGTAACAAATAATACATATACATGCACATACATAAAAATCATATTTTTATTGAAAATAAGCTTTGAAGCATAAATCATTTAACAATAAAACTTTCCATCATCATGTATCATTTTGGATGAAGTTCGATCCTTGAAAGTGACAAGCTGTAATCGTATCATGTAATCGACTGATCATTCTTAGCTCACCATTGCGAATGGAGATGGGCATTAGGCACCACCGTAAATGGAAATACCATAGTGGGTCTCCCTCTGGGGTCTTCTCTCGTAAACGGGCTCCCTTTGAGGCTTTCTCCCTCACGATATTCTCAATCATATCATATCATATCTTGTTTGCCACAGTCAATTCACATTCTTCAAAATATTTTCCTTTTCTTTTTATTAATAAAATATCGTGACCTTTCCAAATTCGTAAAATATAATTTTAACAGGAAATATCGTACAACTTTATCATAAATCATAAAATTTCATATTTTCATCATAAACATTTTAAAATATTATCTAGCATGTATTGTGATTCTTTGGGACATCAGCAGACTTTTCGTACTACCCGAGAGGCAAAATGATCATTTTACCTTTGGACTCTAAAATTTTCGATTTCGACGTTTTCTTACTTTTATTGATTCGAGCCTATCCCAAATCATCATATAAGCTTAAATTTGACTTTCAATATTTTTCTTAGATGTAAACCCGAGCCTGTCGATTTAATTACTTAATAACTAAATCGTAAGGCGTTTTAAAGTCGAAATAATTCAAAACTCAATATTTTTTTCTCAAACATTAAACTAAGACTTTTCATCTCTAAAATACTCTCGTAAGCTGCGAACCACCCCCTGTAAACCATGGTTCGAACCCTTACTCCTCTCCCTAGCCAAAACTGCACCCTAATCCCTAAACCAAGCCACGCTTTCTCTAAACCCGAGCCACCCTCGAGCCCATCATGGACCAGACCCTGCCTATAACCCACCAGAACTAACCTAGGCCAGTGCACCAGCCCCAGCCCACGCGAAACACCCCCTGTGCATGAGCCCCTAGAATCCACGGCCCTTCCTTGCGCAATTAGTAGTCCAGCCATGCTAGGACTCCTCCTAGCTTCAAGACACAGCCTCCACACACCTAGCCATCCCTGAACCACCCTCTTGGACCCTTCTTCACCACGACTAGACCCCCGCAGCCATCTAGGACCAGCCACGCATCTCTTCTCCCACAACTTGTGATTTTGCCTTCCATCTGCACGAAGCAATGTCCAGCCACCCTAGGACTCTTCCTAGCCTATCAACACAGCCTTCACCCAGTCACTGACCAGCCCTGGCCGAGCCCTAGTGCACAACCCCTCATAGGCGAGTCCTAGAACTCATGCAAAACCTATAAAACCCTAGGTTCTATCCTTCCACCATTCACAGCTCCTCACATGATCGTCCAGCCCTCATGTTTCCCCTTAAACGACACTTTTACTAGCCCCTAATCTTCCTATATAGGAAGCATGTCCCTTAGAATTCATAAAGTTTGCAAACGAATCGTAAAATCATCAAAACTTTGAAAATAATCATCCAATTGTTAAACGATTTGTGCTCAAATATTTTTCATGCTAAAATGCATAAAAAGTGCATAATGTGATTTGAATGGTGCGTAAAAAGAGTTTAGATACGTGCCTTTGCGTTTAAAACGCTCGAATATATGATCGTTCGCGTGGGTTGCGAAGTGGGACAAACATGTGACGAAAGACCTTGAATTTGGCTCTCCAAAATCTCAAAATTTTGAGTGTGAGTTGTGTGAAGGTGTATGGTTGCTATGCCCGTCAAGAGCGCTAGTTTTCTATTTTATAATTTTTGAAAATTTGGTGTTAATGGGTTAGGGTTTTGGGATTTTTAGTTTTGGAGTAATTAGGCCCTTCAAATCATAGATTAAATTACACCCATTATGACCTATTTAATTGAAAAAAAGTTTACAAAAATTTGTTTTGAAAAATAATAAATTTTGGGCCATTAAAAGTCATTCTTTTGATAAAAATCGACTTCCCGGATAAAAACGAGCGCGTCTCGTAAAATAATTTGGGTTCCAGCATTTTCAGAAAATTTTTGTCATATTATCAAGTCTCAAAAATATTTATCGAAAAATATTTTTATCTTGATCATCTCCGGTCTCTTTCTCCAGCCTATTATCGAATATTCAGATAAAATCTTTAATTCTCATGAAATCATGCACTTAGACCTTCAATCATATACTATATATCATTTAAACATTTAAAATCAATTAAATAAAGCAATTAAGTAATTTAAATAATTTGCATACATGCAGTTTACGTGGGTTGACTTTTGGACATTATAATTTCTTAGTGTCAAGTGATCTAACAACCATTGGTGATGCCACTTGATATGCTATGTCTATGTAAAACCGTTTTGATATATTTTTTTGTGTATGAAGATTGATGAACAAATATTCTTTTTCGTAAATGTTTAATTTGCAATCCCTGAAAATTTTCTTTCACAAGACTTTCATCTCAATTTTTTTTTATATAAATAATGGTAGTTTTGGTTAGCTCTTCAGGAGTCCTTATAGGATTTATATTATCGAGATATACTCCTACAATTGCAAAATCATAATCTGTATTTTTTTGTTGTAAAAACACATGGAGAAATAACATCATTTATATAACCTTCTTGTAGTAAATGCTCACTAAGACGATTATACCATATGCACTCAGACTGCTATAATTCATATAACGACTTTTGCAACTTTATCGTGGGTCCTGGGGTTTGCAAATTCTGATGGCTTAAATCCATTGGGTATTTTCTTGCATATGTCAAAATGCAAGTGAAACATATATATACATTGACCACATCCATAAGTCGCGTGTCCAAATTTTTTCATACAACCAAGCTAATAAAGTATCGAAAAGTAGTCGTGTCCATCATAGGTAAGTACGTTTCTTCATAGTCAATTCCAGATCTTTGATAGAAACCTTGGGCTACAAGTCTAACTTTGTATCTTACAATTTGGCAATTCTTTTTTTTTGTACAAACAACCATTTGCATCATTAGGAATTAAACTTGGATTGATTATTTCTCATGAATTTGCCAAATTTCATAATAAATAATGACATTGATCAACAGATTTCTTTCTAGAATATTCTTCACCAACAATTGGATTATGGGTTATGGCAGCTAGAGCTTTGATGGGTTGAAGAGTGAAAGACTCTTCTTCTGTCCTGATCATCAACTCCAACTCGTATGCTATCAAATCTGCAAATAAGCAATGCAGCTCGAGTTTGTTGACATCCTTGGACTCCCTTATTGCCACCATATTTATATCTCTTTCTCTGGTAAATGATCTCATCACCTTCAAGGAAAGTTCATATTTAGAGTATTATTTTCCAAGTGAAGCGTATTCAATTACAGTACTATTAGTCATTCACCAAACTTATTTAATGTCTGATCGGGCTTCATAATTTCATTGTCAAATTTTTATTTGAGCTTGTTTTCTTTTTTTTTTTGGATCATTTTTTTCGCAAATTTGGGTCATTTTTTCTCATATTTCTTTGGAGGTAGAGCTAAACATGTTCTTGTCAAGGATCTTGTAGAAAATACCTTTGGCCACTTTGTACATATTACCTTTCTTTTGTCCTCTATGGTCCAACATTACTGATACTTTTTAACTAGTTGAGACACACCCTCTGATATGGTTATATCAGTGCTGGCTTTTAAGAATCTTTATTATACCATCGGTAATGACATACCATATATCATCATCTTGCATAGATAGATGTGCATACATGCATATTTTTCAATTATCATAATCTTCTTTTGAAAACATATGGATGTTGTTAAAAAATGTCATTTGAATATATTAATATCAGAGTTAAAAAAAACCTTATATGATACCACTTTTTGGGAAAGAAATATAGTTTAGAGGAGGGTGAATGAACTCTGTTAAAATATTTTGCTGAACTTGATTTGGCTTTAACAGTTTTTCATGTTAAAACCCTTCCTTGAACAGTTAGACTGAACTAGATCATTAAAAGGAATTTAGAGTACGAAAATGGTGCGACTAGACTAGTGATATTGTATATATTAATGAAAGTGATCAATTAACACAACAGAAAAAACAAAAAGGCAAACAAAAGTAGGTGCGTGAGTAAGAGGGACAAAATTTTATGGATGTTCGGAGATAACATCTCCTATGCCACCCCTTCTTCAACTTAAGAAAGAATCTACTAAAAGACGTTGATTAGTACAACTCTAGTACAAAATCTCTTTGATTAGGAGTTATCACTGCCTAAATCGAAACTCTTAGTGATATCTTTACAACAAGCTCTGGTTGTTTAAGAACAATTGGTTTACCATAAATAATAGATTTTCCAATGGATAGCTTGAGTGCCTATAGTTGGTAACGGTAGCACAAGTTGATCCTTGAAGATCCGATATGAATAGGAAAGGTAAGCGTGTTCTAGGTAAACAGATTGATATTTGGAAGAGTTGGAGTGCTCGAAATCTTATATTTTGGAGATTGGAAATACTTGAAGATTGTGGTTATTCATTTAGATGTTCTGAATATGCATATTTATATCCAAAATCTTCCAACAGTTGGAAAGCTTTTCCACAATAATCTATATTATATCTCGACAACATGGTATTGACAATTTCTCTTCATGGTATAGTGCATTAAATGCTCATTTAATGCTTTCTACGGTTTTTGATCATTTTGCTTCTGAAAGGTTAATTGACTATTTGACATTTTAGAAAACATTCTTGTCAGTCGTGATTCAATAGGATACAGTGCATGACAGTTTATCTAGTAGCATCGAACATCTGGAGTTTATTGTATCCATCTTGATCTGCTAAAATCTGATTGATTAGATTGAGGCTAGAGTTTTGAACGTTTGAGTCTCATAACTTCTTTGATAAAGCGGTTCGGTAAGAAAAAATATAAGTGATGATTTGATTTGATGTTTGCAGCTTGAACTTCTGGTAAAATGATTAGCGACTTGACTTGTCAAACAGCTAGAAACCTATAAATACATAAGATTGACAAATGAATCCTGTAACAACTTGTTGATATTTTTGTCATTACCAAAACTTCTAGTACTTCGTATTTTAACACTATCGTAAAATTAAATAGAATAAAATTACATAACAAATAATGCAAGAACAAGTATATATTACCATTTTAATATGCAATCATAAGTAATATCATTGATATATATTTTCTTATGTAACAAGTAAACATGATTTGTTTACATATGTAATATCATTGGAATATATATTTAACAAAACTATTTTAATTTATCCAAAACTTATAACAATCTTGGAGTAATCAATAAAACCAAATAGAATAAAAAATATCAATTCCGTGGCTAGAAGTCTCTTAACGAGCAGAGATCCCATTTGAGAACGAGATTGCGTGTAATGCATATCGAATAAAGTAAATCAAACATCCTAATATAAACCGACAACAAAATATATGCATAAAACAAGCATCTCAGAATATGATAAGAAAATGCAAAACTAATTTATATTTTAATTAGTATTAGATCAATATTCTTCAATAGCATTTGATGATACCCGGAATGTCTCGGGTCATGGATGGTACCCGGGACAACCCGGGCCAGAGAGCCTGTCCATGGAGAGTGCCCGGGTCAGAAGCATGGAATGTTCTTGAGTCAATAAAGCGACAAAATGGGTTGACATCCGAGTCAGAAGATTGCCCGAGATGAGGAAAGAGACTTGAAGAATTCATGGAGTGGACAGTCAGTAAATAGGCCGGGCCATAGGAGCATTCGGGACATTATCTCCCCGTGACATTATATGCCCGAGCTCTCTTAAGGAGTCTCGAGATGCATGTTACCCAGGCTGCTTCGATATCAGTGCTGCATTTAATACCGCCGATAAAGTAGGGTGTGCGTAGCCGACCTATCTCTAACACCAGTGCAAGTGGTTGATAAAATCAAGTAGGTTGGATGTGACTAGTATGCGATTTGACATGTCAGAATATAGGGTGTGCTCAGCCGTCCTACTATAATTAATGCTTACACACGAAGAACGAGGTCATCATTACATCCTCTACTATAAATACCAGATTTTTTACCTGCATTAAAATTCTATTCAGATATTGAGTACACACATTGAATACTCTCATTTATTGCTCATTTACTTCCACTCTCCACACCAATTTCACAGCCATCACTTGGCTACATTGGTTTTATTGCTTGAGTACCTTGCTGACTTAAGCATCGGAGTGGTCACGTCGAACACCCCTCCGACGCCCATTCACGTGGTTACTTTCTTGTTCGCAGATCTCTCGGATCTCTCAGGGAGGAAGTTCAATCCAGACGCCCAACTCATATTTCCTTTTAATAACTTGATTGCAAATCCGGCTGAGTACCTGACCCGACTCATCCATTTCGCCCGGGTTGCATCATTAGCGCCGTCTGTGGGAAAGTGAGTTCTAAGGCGTTGATATGGCTCCTACTAGAAGAGCAAACCAAGACACTTCTCGAGTCCAGGAGGAGAACAATACTCGTCTTTTTGGTGCAGGTGGCCCTCCCCCTAATGGTCCTCAGCCCACCATTCATTTAACTCCCGAGGAGTTGAATAAAATTATCACTGAGGCTGTTAAGACAGCCATGGCAGAGAAGGCCACCACTCATAATTTCAGTCATCCCGAGCAGCAACATGAGTAGCCGCAGGAGGAAGAGAGAAGGGAGGAGAAGAGGGAGTCAAGTGCAGGTTCTAAATCTCCCACTGTTGCGGAAGAATTAGAGGAGTTGAGGAAGAAAGTAAAAGTACTGGAGGGACAGGTTGGTTCTAAAAGCAATGCTCAAGTTGTCAAAGGTTGCCCATTTTCTGACACCATTGTCCGGGAACCACTACCCGGGCACTTCAAGTCAGCCAAAATAAAGAACTATGATGGGAGTTCTAATCCCGAGGAGCACCTTGCTCGCTTCAAAAACATGGCCATGTTGCATTGTTATGGGGACCAGATTAAGTTTAAAGTGTTCCTAACCACCCTAGTCGACTATGCACAAAGGTGGTTTGAAGGATTGGCGCCACAAGGCATTCATTGCTTTGAAGACTTCCAAAAAGTATACTTGCATCAATTTAGCTGCAGCAAGAAGTATAAGAAAACTGCTTTCAGCTTGTTCGAAGTAAAGCAAGGACAAGATGAAACTCTGAGGGCATATATCAAAAGATTCAACCGGGTGGCCGTGGATGTGCCAACCTATGAACCCGAGACAAAAACCACCGCATTCATGCAAGGACTATGGGAAGGGGATTTTTTCCGATCCCTAGCCAAGAAATTGCCTGGGAACTTCGAAGATCTCTTGTCCCGGGCAGAGAAATACATTAATATGGAAGAAGCGCAAAACCAGAAAAGAGAAGCTTTGAAGAGGTCAAGAGGAGACCGAGCTGTCAGGCCTGAAGAAAGAACTGCCAAGAAAAGTGGTCTGGGGCATTTATCTGGCGTACCTTTGAGAATTGCCCGAGACCGAGAGATTCAAGTATGCAGCTCGGATATGGCCCCGCTTCCCAGTCCAGCGGCGAGGGCACCAAGACTAGAACCGAGAAGGTACTGCACCTTTCATAAAGAGTGTTCTCACAACACTAATGAATGTCGAACCCTAAGGAAGGAATCCAATAGGCGTTCTATGCCAGCATCTCATCCTCCTCGAGATAAGTCTAGACAGCCACCCTGGTTGTTTAGACGTCCCGGACCAAATATTCCTCAAAAATCAACAAGCGTCCCGAGCGGAAGCAGAAGGGAGGAGGCGAGTTCTCGGGAAGAGAGAGGCAGACAAACAGAAAAGAATGACCCTTCCCCGAGCCGGGGAGTAATAAAAATGATTTCGGGAGGGTCCATAGATGGTGATTCTAACCGGGCCCGGAAAGCAAGGAGCAGGAGGGAGTGTTTGGAGGTTGATTGGAGGAGGAGAGATGAGCCAGTCATAAGCTTCGGACCAGAAGACCTCAGAGGAGTTAGTCTACCCCACAATGACGCTCTTGTCATCCAGGCCCGAGTGGCTAACTATGATGTGTTAAGGGTATTCATTGACAATGGCAGCTCTGTCAATGTCATCTTTAAGGAAGCATTGGTCCAGATGGATTTACATGAGTATCAATTTGAGGCGGTTGAGACTGCCTTGTTTGGCTTTGCTAGTCATGCTGTGTACCCCGATGGGGAAATCACCTTGCCCCTGACCCTGGGCACTGGAGACTTGAGGAAGACTGTGATTACTGTTTTTACTGTAGTGGATGCCCCGTCTTCATATAATATCATATTGGGGAGGCCAGCTATGAATGAGATGAGAGCTGTGGCCTCCACTTATTACCAGAAAATTAAATTTCCAGTTCAAGGATAGGTCGGGGAAGTCAAGAGAGATCAACCCTCTTCTCGGAGGTGTTATGGAAAGACCGTCCGGGTAGACCAAAAGAAGGCAAGGAGGGAAGGGAAGGAGAAGGAATGTCTAGAGGAAGGGGCCAAGGAGAGAGAGGTGCATTTTGTCGATGAAGAAGAGCAGGAAGTGATGGAAATTGAGCCAGGAAAGCACGTCTGGGTGGCCCGAGAGATCAGCACTTCCACCCGGGTAAATCTCTTGCAATGTTTAAAAACTAACATTAGTGTTTTCGCCTGGTCTCAATAGGAACTAGCTGGGATCTCGCCCCAAGTGGCCGAACATAAATTGAATATCCTCCCAGGATCCCAGCCCGTGAAGTAAAAGAAAAGAAAAGGCATTTCGGCCCTGAAAAAGATAAAGTAATTGAAGAGCAAGTGGGAGAATTGCTAAAGGCCGGGCATATCAGGGAAGTCCAATTCCCTACATGGCTATCAAATGTGGTCCTTGTCCCAAAATTCACTGGGAAGTGGAGAATGTGTGTTGATTTCAGGGACCTGAATAAAGCCTGCCCCAAAGACTGTTATCCACTCCCCCGGATTGATCAGCTGGTAGATTCCACTTCTGGATACGAGTTATTAAGCTTTCTGGATGCATATCAGGGGTATCACCAAATCCCCTTAGCTCTGGAAGATCAAGATAAAGCCAGTTTTATCACCTTCGGGGGCACCTTCTGCTACGTTGTTATGTCTTTTGGATTAAAGAATGCAGGGGCTACATACAAACGCCTGAAGAATCTTGTCTTTCAAAAGCAAATAGGTCGGAATATTGAGGTGTATGTGGATGACATTCTGATCAAGACCCGGGAAGTCTCCCACTTTATTGATGATCTAGCTGAAACTTTCACCACTTTGAAGCAATACGGAATAAACCCGGGCAAATGTGTGTTTGGGGTCAGAAGCGATAAATTCTTGGGTTTCTTGGTAACTGACAGGGGAATCGAAGTCAATCCTGAAAAAATCAAAGCAATAATAGACATGACTTCTCCCCAATCTGTCCGAGATTTGCAAAAATTAACTGGGAGGATTGCTGCCCTGTCACGCTTCATCTCCCGATTTGCCCATCGGAGTTATCCATTTTTCCAAGTCCTAAGAAAAGCGCAAAAATTCGGCTGGGACGACAAATGTGAACAGGCTTTTCAAGACTTAAAGAAACACTTGGCTGAATTGCCTATTCTGGCCAAGCCCGAGCCCGGGAAAAAATTATGGGTCTACCTCTCCGCCACTGAATTTGCTGTTTGCTCTGTACTTGTCCGGGAAGAAGGAGCCGATCAGAAACCGATGTATTATGTCAGTCACGCCCTTCGAGGAGCAGAATTAAAATACAGTGAGTTGGAAAAAATAGCATTGGCCCTGGTAATGACTGCTCGGAAGTTGAGGCCTTATTTTCACTCACATCCCATTGTGGTCCTCACTAATTTCCCACTCGGGAGGATCATGACCCATGTCGAGGTCTCCGGAAGAATGGTTAAATGGACTGTGGAACTAGGGGAGTATGACATTGAATACAAACCCCGAGCTGCTATAAAAGCCCAGGCATTGACAGATTTTTTAATAGAAATGATTCAACCAATAGAAGAAGAGGTCTGGAAGGTGTTTGTTGATGGTGCATCAAATTTATCATGATGTAGTGTGGGAGTGGTCCTGATTTCCCCGTCAGAAGAGAGAATCAAGTTGGCTTTGAGAATTGATTCCAGGGTCACCAATAACGAAGCGGAGTATGAGGCTGTTTTGGCAGGATTGCAGGCTGCCCGGGAAGTCGGTGCTTCCCGGGTCACTATCTATTCTGACTCCCAGTTGGTTACACAGCAGATAAAGGGAACATATGAGGCCAAGAATGAAAAAATGCTCAAATATTTAGGGCTCATCATTGCCCGGGCAGCGTCTCTAACCGATTGGAGTATCGAGCAAATTCCTAGGGAGGAAAATGCGGAAGCTGATACCTTAGCCAAATTGGCCGCTTCCATGTCAGATATAAGCACCCGGGAAGTTCTCTGCTTTACCCGGCTGATGCTCTCTATTGATGAAGAAATGCCCCCGGTCCAGAAAAACTCATGGATGACTCCTATCGTTGAATACATAGTCCATGAAAAGCTCCCAGAAGATCGATCCCAGGCTGCAAAAATCAAAAAACAAGCACCCAGGTTCGTCTTTTTGAATAATGTTTTATACAGGCGATCCTATCAAGGCCCATTACTCAAGTGCTTATCGGAAGATGAAGTAGAGTATGTCCTCCGAGAAATACATGAAGGATGCTGTGGTGAACACCTCGGGGG
Organism: Primulina tabacum; assembly: GCF_025594145.1. Taxonomy (NCBI): domain Eukaryota; kingdom Viridiplantae; phylum Streptophyta; class Magnoliopsida; order Lamiales; family Gesneriaceae; genus Primulina; species Primulina tabacum. The sequence continues at coordinate 15,701,031 of NC_134558.1, forward strand.
AATAGCTCTATCTCGGAAAGCTATCTTGGCCGGATTCTGGTGGCCCCAAATAAATCAAGATGCTGCCCGACTTATTCAAAAATGCCTAGGTTGTCAACACCATTCTAATTTTCATCATCGCACAGCTGCTAATATGCAACCAATCTTAGCATCATGCCCTTTTGATCAATTGGGTTTAGATATTGTGGGTCCCTTCCCCATAGCCCGAGCACAGAAAAAGTGTAATGCCCCGAAAATTTAAAGGGGCCACGCGAACCACATGCATATAAATTATTAAATTCTTTGTATTTTGACTAAAATGTTTTAATTGTATTAATTAATTATGTGGTGCATATTTGCGTGTTTAAAATATATTTTTCTACATGGTTGCATTAAAATGTATTTTTTAAAGGTTATTCGAGTTGCGATCGAGGAACGGGGACCGAGGGCTGAAAAATGTCAAATGTTTTTATTAAATAATTGTTTTTAATTATTTATAATATGATTGATGCTTTTTATTATTTTTGAAAATAAGGAGTTTGGAGGTGGTTTTATACGCCGGGACGTAAATTTTATCGGTGTTTGTTTTTGAACTAAAATACGAATTTTTTTGGCAACCCGGCTAATAAATTTACAAACTCATTTAAGCAAAATTATTTTTAATATTTTAATTAAGCAATATTGGGCCAGGTCTCGAGGGGGGCTCTTGCTGGACGTGGGTCAGGGAGGGTCCTAGCATGGCTAGGACCCCTGGAGCGCAGCCTTGAAGGAGTCCCATGCAGCAGGGACTCCTCGCGCGGCAGTTAAGGGTGACAACAGCCAAGGGGTGGCTCGCTTCTGGGGCTTGGGTGAGTTAGGTAGGTCCTATAGGATCTAAGGAAGATGGGTAAGGTCGGGGCTAGGGGCTGGTGCGGCTGGGTCGCAGCTGGCTCGAGGGAAGAAGCTGTAATCGCGAAGAAGCACATCTCGCGCAGCTTGTGTCTTCTGAGTTCAGAGGCTTCGTGCTTGGGTTCCAGGGGCTGGGCTGGTCTGGGTCGAGTCTGGGTGTGGTCTAGGCTCAGTGAGGGTCAATGCTAGTAGATGGTTAGGGGCTGTAAGGTTCCTAGAAAGAGTAGGAGTCCTAGTACACCAAAACTCACGCACACACAAAGGGTCATGGGCAGTAGGCTGTTTCGGGAGTTAAGGGGCTGGTCAAGGGCTTGGGCCTGGTCAAGAGGGTTCCTAGATGGGTTGGTTAGGTTTTGGTTCAAGGCGACTCGGGCGTGGCTCGAGAAAATTAGGAGATGGCTCGGTGTGTTCGATAAGGTGTCAAAAACGAAAATAATAAAGCTAAAATTAAAACCAAGGGTCCACGGGGGTGGCTCATGACTTGGAAGGGTAGAATAAATCTTAAAAATGTTATGTTTAAAATTTGGGATTAAAATAACGAGTTTTGAAATTATTCGGAATTTAATCGTCGCACGAAACACTAATTAACGTATTAATTGAAACGCCTAGTTTTAAACTTTATAAAACTATAAAAGATTATATTTAAGCTTAAATAATTATTATAAGTCTAAGTTTTTAATTTGGGAATTTTATATTGAGGTTTGGTTTAATTCGGGATTAAAATGCAGTAATATGTTATGTTTAAAGATTAATTTAAAAGTCATCAAATTAAGCCAAATAAAAATATGAGAAAATTCATGTACGCTTAAATAATTATTTGGGACATGTTAGAGTCAAGAAATCAAGAAAAAAAAGTCAAAAACGTAAAATGTCGAGTCCAGGGGTAAAACGATCTTTTTACACCGGGAAATTAGTAAAGGTCATGGCAGTGCCCTAAATGCTGTTTTTATGATATTATGATTATTTTTAAATGTTTATGATGTATCCATGATTAAATTATGATTTTTAAAATGTCTATTTGATTTTTATGATTTATGGAAGACATTTAAAAGACATGTTGCATGCTTGGTTTCGAAAACAAAATGTTATGTTATGCATGATTTTTATAAAGTGATGTGAATGAAAAATGTTGAAGGAAGTGAAGTGATTGTGACTAATTCGTTGATAATGGCGACGTCGTGAGGGTTATGGTCCCAGTGGGAGCCCGACGATCGTGTTTCCATTATTGCGAATATGAGGTTATGAGGTTTGAGGAAGAATGGGAATATCGTGAGGAGAGAAGGCCCCAAAGGGAGCCCATTTATGGGAGAAGGCCCCAGAGGGAACCCCGACGATCGTATTTCTATTCGATCATGTTAGGCCAAGGCTCACTTGACCAGTGAGAGTGTCGCTGATGTCCCCGCCGCCCAGTACTGTGGTTTTATGTAGATGGATCCATCGTCATGTCATGTCATGTCAGGAAAGTCACAATTAACGATCTGAATTCAACAAAGGAAAAAGAAAATGTTCATGATTATGTTTAAGGTTTTATGTCATGTCATGTTGAGGAAAAGGAAATTCATGTTTGCATGTCATGAAAATGTTTATGTTTAAAGTTTTATGCATCATGAAAATGTTTACGAAAATGTTTATGTTTATTCATTTTCATGAAAACGATATTTTAAGTAAAATGTATATGTTTATGCATTTTCATGAAAACGATATTTTAAGTACAAATATTTTTCACCGTTATATGTTGACTGTATTACGTATTACTCGTTGTAAAGATTATGGTGTGTTGAGTCTTTAGACTCACTAGGTGTGATAGATGCAGGTGGTATTGAGGGAGGACTTGATGAGTGATTTGACTGGACTGAAGGCGCACACAACCCGAGGACCAGCGCTTCTACTTTTTCCGCATTATGACTTTTGACTCATGCTTTACGATTAAAGATTTTTAAGATTATTTATTTATGCATTTGAGAGATTTTTGAGAGGTTTAGTATGGGCTATTCTTTTCAAATTATTGCTTTTTAGGTTTGGTAAAATGTTTGACGATTTTATGCTTTAAAATATTTTCCTTTGGATTTTTAAATAGCAGTGGATGGGTATTTTTAAAATGATGTCAAAAATATTTTATGGTTCGGCCGATGCTAAGTGAGGTTTAAAAAAAAAATTTCTAGTACTTTTAAAGCAATAAAAAGGACAGGACGTTTCAAAAAGTTCCTGCTGGTGGCTGTTGATTATTTCTCCAAGTGGGTAGAGGCTGAGCCGTTAGCCAAAATTACTGAGGAGGAGGTCATGAAGTTTCTCTGGAAAAATATTGTTTGCAGATATGGCATCCCGAGAAAATTGATTTCAGATAATGGGAGTCAATTCCAGGGAAAGAAGATCACCTCGTGGTGTCAAGAAATGAAGATTATTCAGTCTTTCACCTCAGTAGCCTACCCCCAAGCTAATGGTCAGACTGAGGTGACTAATAGGATCATTGTGCAAGCATCAAAAGTTCGGCTCCATGGAAAGGGTAAAGATTGGGTTGAAGAACTACCGAGTGTATTATGGGCATATCGGACTACACCACGATCGTCTACTCGGGAAACTCCATACAGCCTAGTTTATGGTTTAGAAGCAGTCTTACATGTGGAGATTGGGCAACCTTCTACCCGGATAGAATCATATCCAAGCAACAATGATCAGTCCCGGGCCATTGAACTTGATTTAGTTGAAGAAAGAAGAGACCGGGCAGCCATTCGAATGGAAGCTTATCGCAGCCGGGTAATGAAATCTTACAACAAGCATGTTCGATCACGAGATTTTCAAGTAGGGGACCTTGTCATGAAGAAGGTCAAACCAGTGGGTGATGTAGGGAAACTGGAAGCAAAGTGGGAAGGACCCTTCAAAATAGCTCGAAGAGTCAGATCGGGTGCAGCTTATTATCTCGAAAATTCTTAAGGACATGTTCTTAAGAGGCCATGGAATGTTTTTCATTTAAAGAAATATTATGTTTAAAAGCACGTATCTTTTGTTTCTTCATCAAATAAAGGAATGGTTCCCAGGAAATGTCTACTAAAGTCCAGGGACCCATACCCTGGTTTCTATAAAGCCCAGGGACCCGTACCCTGGCCCGGGGTCCCGCATCTCGGTTATCTACAAAGCCCAGGGACCCGTACCCTGGCCCGGGGACCCGCACCCCGGTTATCTACCAAGCCCAGGGACCCGTACCCTGGCCCGGGGACCCGCACCTCGGTTATCTACCAAGCCCAGGGACCCGTACCCTGGCCCGGGGACCCGCACCCCGGTTATCTACCAAGCCCAGGGAACCATACCTGGCCCGGGGACCGCACCCCGGTTATCTACCAAGCCCAAGGACCCGTACCCTGGCTCGGGGACCCGCACCCCGGTTATCTACCAAGCCCAGGGACCCGTATCCTGGCCCGGGGACCCGCACCCCGGTTATCTACCAAGCCCAGGGACCCGTACCCTGGCCCGGGGACCGCATCCCGGTTATCTACCAAGCCCAGGGACCCGTACCCTGGCCCAGATACCCGCACCCCGGTTATCTCTTAAGTCCAGGGACCCGCACCCCGTTATCTCCTAAATTCAGAGACCTGCACCCCGCTTACATCAAGACAGATTCTATTAAACCCAAAAGGCTTATGCCCTGGTTATTAACATGTTTGGTGAAAGAGTGACTAAAGTCTACAAGAATATATGAAGTAAACTTTGCAATACTTGGAAATCTCAAATGCGAAGAAGATAAAGGAAAATATTTCATTAAACAAAGGAAAACTTACAGGGTGCCCGGAAGCCCGGGAATGAAAAATAAAAATACAGAAATAACAATAAATAAATCCTAGTCTATCTTGGGGTCCTCCTCCTCCTCCTCTTCCGGGAGGGAAGCTGCAGCTTTTTCCAGATCCGGGAAATCTTCCTGATCGGAGGGGACCAGGCCTGCCTCCTGGAATAGTTCGAGACATTTATTGAAGCCCAGGTCAAAATAGACAAAAGCCTTATCGGCTACCATCTTTTTGAAATCCCGGGATTTCAGGAAATTCGTCATGTCCTCCTTCCGGGAAAGATTCGCCTGTTCAAGAGCGGCAGTTGCTTCCATGGCTCGGGCCCGAGCCGATTCTGCCTCTTCCTCAAGAGCGGCAGTTGCTTCCATGGCTTGGGCCTCAGCTAATTCTTCCTGGACGAAGTCCACTTGTTGTTTCCATCTAGCTTTCTCCCGGGCCAGGACATGTTCATGAATCTCCTGCACCCTGGATAATTCTCCCTGAAGTTTGTCGAGCATCTCCCGGGAGGAGGAGGCTTGTTGATTGGCTTTTTTGGCTGCCAGAGCCACTTGTTTGTACGCAGATATAAGCATCTGCAAGCCCTGCCAGTCAAGGGAAGAATGGTTTAAAAAAAAATAGAAAGGAGGAAAAAGAAAGGGAGAATAATGGTACTTACAGAAAAAGACCGGGAGACCCCTTTGTATAGTTTCTGGTTCGGGTGGAGTCCCTTCAGATGATCCACCTCAACAGGACGAAGAAAATCTCGCACCATCCGAGTAAGATCCGTGCTCACCTCATCACCAAAAAGGTTCGGCAAGTTTAAGGGAGCTCCACCCAGGTGAATGGGCCCGGCAGAAGAACCGGGAATAATAGGCATTTGAACAGGTACCTCGAGCTCCTTCTCCATAGTCACTATCTCAAGGAAAGGCTCCTGCACAGCTTTCCTCTTTCGATAGTTTAGGGGAGCCGGGTCCTCTTCGACAGTCAGAGAAGTGGACTTTTCCCTGGTAGACACCGCCTCTTCCCGGGTCTCAGTCTCTGCCTGGACCAGGCGTTCTTCTGTTTCTCGGGCTTCAGTCTCTGCCCGGGTGCGTCACTCCTCCTGCTCTTGAGCCTCCCGGGCTCTCTTCTCTGCCCGGACCTTCTTTTGCTCTGCCTTCTTCTTGGCAGCCGCCTCAAGTAAACCTACCCTGATCATGTCTTCTTCGGTTGTATGAAAAGTTAATAAGTTAATAAATTAACAAACAGGATATCAGAAAGAGACTTGAGATAAGTAATTTACCAGCCTGTGATCCAGCCTGGTCAAATTCATCTATAATCTGGTCGACATGGTCTTGAGGACGAGACCCAATCCCATAATACACCAGGTTATCCCCCCCAATTAACACCGAGGACAGGAAGGATTGGCCTTCTATCGCATCCCAGGCCTGGGTAAAAGGGGGAAGGAGTTTGTAGTCTCGGGGAAGCTCGGGTTGATCAAGAAGGAAGATAAGAAACCGGTGTCACACGAGGGAAGACTGGGGAGTTGTAAAAAGAAGAATTTAGTTTTCCACCCTTTCAAGGAGGAAGGGATGTCCGTCAAAAATCGATATTTCATGCGAGCCATGAAAGAAAAGACACTGTCGTTAAAACGGCAGGAATAAAAAAGTGAAAGATGGAGGAATTAATGAGTAAACTCTTCATGCGAAACAAAATGAAGGTAGCCGCCATGATTCTAAAGGCATTCAGGTGGAGATGGTTGATGGGAAGCCCAAAGAACCGGGCAACCCCTTCAAAGAAATGATGAATCGGGAATCGAAGCCCACTCCTGAGCTGTTCCACGAAGAAGGTTTGGAAGCCCAGAGGAGGGGTGTCCGGGTGGTCACTAGGTTTAGGAATTAATATTTTGTAGGAAGAAGAGATGGAGCCTAAGGACCTAATTTCCTCTACACTACCCGGGCGAAGGGTAGAAGTGAAACGTCTCGCTCATTTTTAAAATTCTACTGGATAAATTTATTTTTTTTATATAAAGCTCGCATTTTCGAAATAACATTTAAAATAATTGTAATAATTTGACACTAAAAATAACCAAACTCACCCATAATCATACGTCACCATAAACATATAAAAATCTTAAAAATCATCAACATATTAAAATATTCATTTCCTCTCAAATCTCATAAATCATAATGCGGAAAACATGTGGTCCTCGGGTCATGTCACCCCACCAGATCTGCCTACTCAGAGTTCGGCACCTCCAGTCTCCTCAGCATTTAGCTCACCTGCATCACACACGCCTAGTGAGTCTAAAGACTCAACACGCCTGTACCAGGAATAACAAGTACATATACATAGCACACAGCAGTGAAAAATATCATACTCAACATATCATTCATGAACTTAAAAAATGTAACATAAACGTGTCGTGTAAAATCTTGACGTGTCAAAACAGCTCATCGTTAATCATCATTCATCATTCATCGTTCATCGTTCATCATTCATCATTTATCATTCATCGTTTATCATTTATCGTTCATCATTTATCGTTCATCATTCATCTTTCATCAATTATCATTGGTGAATTCAGTTCATTAGAGGTGACTATCGTACATCATCATTTACGATGGATCCATCATACATAGAACCGCGGTACCCGGCGGCTGTCGGACATCAGTGACAGGATCACCCATCCACTGTGCCTAGGCCTCATCATCAGCATTTACATATACGTCTTAACCATTTACATATACTTCGATAGCCACAACTAATTCCCATCATTCAAAACATTATCATTTTCATCACTTATAAAATTCATGTATAAATGCAATTTCCTTTAAATTCAAGCATGCAACGTATATTTTTATAAAATCTTAAAAATCGTGAATCATGATGCGTGAACATTTAAAATATCATGAATTTGTGCTCAGGGCGCTGACAGGACTAACATCTCACCTCAGGTGCAAAATGACCATTTTGCCCCTTGAAACCCAAAAATCATTTTGCCCCTATACGTAAAATTTCACGTTTTTGATATTTTCTTAATTCCATTGAATCTAACATGTCCCAAATAATTATTTAAGCCTACATGAATTTTCCCATTTTTTTATTTGGCTTAAATCGGTGACTTTTAAATTAATCTTTAACTATAACATATTAATGCGTTTTAATCCCGAATTAAACCCAACCTTAGCATAAAATTCCCAAATTAAAAAATTAGACTTCTAATAATTATTTGAGCTTAAATATACTTTTCCATAATTTAATTAAGATTAAATCTAGGCGTTTCAATTAATTCTTTGATTAACGTTTCGTGCGGCGATTAAATCCCGGATAAATCCAAAACTCATCATTTTGATCCGAAACTTACCAAACTCTTAAAAATGTCCCAAAACATATTTAAAAGCATCTCTAGACATAAACTCAAACCCATTTCATAACTTAACCGAATTGTTTTTAAATATTGGACCGGGGTCCCGGTTTTAACCCGAACCGACCCGAAACTCAACCAAATTTTCCCAAACTTTTACCATACTTTCAACGCATCCTAACAGCTCCTAGACCACTCCTCCCAGCCCCCAAAGACCCACGAAAACAGCCCCAATAACCGCTGGAAATTTCCAGCAGCTCCCTTCGAACCCTAAGCCTCATACTTTCCAATAATACACTCCTAGCCTTCAACCAGCGGTTCCAGCCACGAACCGACCTCCCCTTGACCATCTTGGGACCCTACTTGACACCTTAGACTCACGGCCCCAGCCCCATACAAGCTGCACAAAGCCCACGACCGCTAGACACCAAGGAGCACAACCGCAACCATTTCATCACCCACTAGCTTGATCGCGCTTGGAGGCTGTTCCAGCAGGTGCCGAGCCCTTCCAGGCCCTCTCTCAGACCCATTAGGGTCAAGTCCATGGCACGGTTGAGTCCTTGCGCTGCTGTTCGAACCCTTGCATGCAATCTTCCCCAAAGCCGAACCAAAATGAGACACCACACTAGATCTACACCAATCTTCAACCAGCACCGACTCCAGCATTATTTCCCTCTATATTATGACATGTCTCGGCCCTAAACACTAGCAACCGACAGTCCCCTTGCACAGCAACAAGAAAACCGTGAGGATTGAAGCACAAAAATGCAATGTTCACATGAAACCCGAAAATCTTACTCACACATGGTTGGATCGAAAGCTTCACAACAAATAAACATAATACAGCATGTATATAATGTGTATGATGCAGCAATAAAAGTACATGGCGTGCCTTGAAGAATGGTGCTCGAAACTTTGAAGAAAATCACGACGAGGAGGCACCGGAGAGCGGAGAAACGATCTTGCTTGAAGGGAAAAGAAATGGGGGAATGGTGGCTGCTGAATTTCACGTAAATGATGAAGGGGAGAAGGGTTGTTGGCTGATTCAATTATTGGTGTAGGGTAGGTTTAGTTTAAATTATGTTTAGGTACTTAACTAAATATTAAACAAATACCTAATGGGCCCTAAATTGCTAATTAAGAGTTTAAAAAGAATTTTAAGTCCAACAAGCTTAAAAGTATGCTCATTAAATCCAAACATACTCCCGAAAAATATTTTGTTGGAAATTTTTTGAAAATGTTAGCCAAACTCTCAAAAAAGTCCCCCGATTCGATAAAACTCGCGTATCGTTAAAAATAAAAATCATGCGGTTAAAAATACCCAATAAATCTCAATTATTGAAAAATACCTTTAAAACATCTTATATTAATTAATAAAAATTAATCGTTTAATAAAAATAATTTTCTTGAAAATTTCCCGGCCTCCGATCCTCGTTTGAGCGCGAAATGAAACTTAAAAATCATAGTGCATGAACTTTTAAAATTTCATGAATTAAATCCTATCATGCAATAATAATGCATAAAATGCATAAAAATAATTACGCAATTTAATAAAATAAAAATATATTTTATTCTTTAAAAGAATTTAATAAAATACCAAAGAAATTTAATAATTTGCATGCATGTGGTTCACGTGGACTTTCCGATTCCCGAAATTCGCTTATCCTTGATAATCACAAAGTTTAGACTTAGTTCTAGTATCCCAATGGTCCACGCTTCTGAGGCGTTACTCTGATAAAATAATAAATCTTAAGATGTCCTCATGTCTTCTCGATCCTAATTATTTTTCCTGTCAAAATCCTCGTTTGCGAAACTCAACTTATAACTGTAGAACCCGTAAATCAGTAGACGTATAAGCCATGCATAATTCTATATTTTTAAATTTAATTGACTTCATTGCATAATTATTTTAAATGCATTTATTTGAAGTTAATTATTCATTATTTCAGTTCAGTAGTTTGATTTTTTGCATTTCAGTTATTTCAGTGAGGCCGGACCGGAGTCGGAGTTTTGAGGTAGAATTTAAGATTCGAGAAATATTTCCAGAAGTTAATTTAGCTAGCAAGTAAGTTCATTTAAGTTAGTAAGGGAGGTTTGAGGATTTAATTTAATTATTTGAGGTGATTAAGAAATGAGCTCATTTAAGTTATTTAATTAAGGGGTTAGCTCACTAAATTATTTAAAGGATTTGTAAGGCTTTCAAGGATTATTAGTTGACTAGATAACCATCACTTCCCATTCATTTTATTGCAATTTTCGGCCCCCATAGTTGCTAGACAATTTAATTTCCAACTCATCAACCTTTTGACCATTTCTTTGCATGTAAGTTGTAGGATAATTCTAGGATTTTTGAGAGCACAATTTAATTAATTAATGGACATATCCTAGACTAGAAAACAAGCTAAAAATCGGCCAATACCTCCTAGAAGCATCCACCAACTCATTTGATATCAAACCATAATTCAAAATTCAAATTTGGGAAGACTTGGTCTTGATATGATCCTATTATTGTGCACCCTTCTCCTCACCTTCATAACCATCACTTCCCCTCCCTCACCACCGAAATACCTCATCATTCAGATCCATTTTCAGTGTAGAAAAATCGTGAGTCTTAGCTAGAGGGAAGGCAAGAAAAATCGAGAGCAAGAAAGGTAGAGAAGCAAGCCACTCCGTCTCCTCCGCGCCGTCTCGTCTCTTCTTTTCGTTTTCATTTCAAACGATAACCAGGCATGTCTAGATCTCTTTCAAACCTCAATCAAGTCATATTATCAATTATTTTTCAGTACATGATCAGATTTTATCATTTCAAAAACCGAAATTTTCAGCAAAACAAGAAAGAAAATTCTGCACAGATTTTATCGACTTTCATGCTTCACGTTTGGGTATGTTCCTTTTGATTTCAGGGATGGATCGTTCCAGGGGCTCGAGGCTACATATAGACATGTACTAGGACATGTTAGGGCCATGATAGATCGTGAGTTTCAGTTCCATACATGCTGGAACGAGCACATGACAGCAACCTCCCCATTAGTGCAGAATCTTGTTCGAAAAAAATTCAGTTTGTTGTCATGGAGGAAGGATCTGATCGTGGCTGCCCCAAGGGCCTATAGCCATGGTTGGATCACTCCCCTAGCAAGTCTAAGACGTGACTAAGTTGCCCTTTTGGTGGCTTGGTCCACGGCTCATCGGTTTTTAAATAATCAACAAGAACAGCCCCTTCCCCATTTCGGCTTCTCCTTTTTACAGCTCGTATGGTTCGAATATTGTGGAATGGTGTGGATCTTGGTTGGCCTATGGCCCTTAGCCATGGTTCATATCATGCTAGTAGATGTCTAGATCGTGCCATAGTCAATCAAATGGCCACTGGAACGACGCAAGACATCGATCTAAGCAAAACACTACACACGCATGCACGTTGCTCTCGGTTGGACCCTTCGGTTGAGTTTTGGTGTGATGCGGATTGTGGCTGGCCTAGGGCCCTTAGCCATGGTTCAAATCATTCCTTGGGATGTTGGTAAGAGTCTCTGGTTGGTGGTTCACGCCCCTAATGGCCGATAGTCTCGAAACCAACGCAAGTCTTGTAGTTGCGCAGCTGCTGGAAATTACAGCAAGTTGTTGTGTCGTTTAGAAGGCTCGTTTGAGTTCTTGGTTGGCTTTTAGCCCATGGCCTTGGACTGGACAGTGCCTCATTGAGTTGGGAAGGTCATGTTTTTGACCGTTTGTGATTCGGATCATTTTTGAGGTCGTACGAGAATTTACGGTGCGATGTGCCAAATTGACTCTCGAAAGAGCGTTTCGTGTTTTGGCCTCCATTCCACCTAGATTTCGACCCTATCATTTTAGGAGCAATATTTTATGATTTTTCAGCGTATTTTAATCATGACTATACGTCGGTTCGGTGTCGGTTCAGGTTGGCTCGGAGTCATGATTAAATGCGAAGTCATTAGGCATCATAGTCGCATCTTTTGAACTAAATTGCGTAGTTGGTCATGTTTAAGCTATTGCATATTTTTCATAGCACAGTTAGGTTGCAGCGAGCCTGGGAACGATCCAATCCAATCCAGTTGGTAAAATTACAGGATTTTTCATTACGTCATTTAATTATATTACGTGCATGAAAACAGAAAATGATTATTTTTGAGATTTATGCGATATGGCTGGTGGTTCATTCACTACGTGGGAGTGTTATTTTATACGGTCGCCAGTGACCGATCAGTTCAGTATGGTACCATCCGGTCGCCAGTGACCGGCCAGCTCAGTTCAGTTTCAGCCTCCCCGGTAGCCAGTTACCGATCAGTTCAGCTTAGTGCAGTGGCCACAGGCGTAAAACATAATCTCAACAGAAAATTTTACCAGTTATTTCAGTACAGGCTCCAAGGAGCAAACATTTTTACTGTGATTATCAGTTCAGTTATGCACGTATTATAATTGCTCAGTACAGATTATGTTCAGCATGCCTCAGGACATGATATTTTATCCCATGCATATTTTAATTCAGATTTTTTTACTCGTTACCTGCGATTTATGCATGCTGAGTCTTTAGGCTCACTAGACTTGATTGTTGTAGGTACTGATGAGGCCAGGGCCGAGGGCGGGGACCAGTGAGCCAGCTTGGGTCGGCAGTAGTGGCACCCGAGGACCTCAGTGCAGCAGTTGTTATTTTCTTCCGCAAACAATTTTTATCAGTCGTTGGATAATTTTTAAGTTGTTATTGTTGGCAAAACTTTATTTTCTTCCGCTTCTATTATTTTAAACATTGAACTTGATTCCCCAGTGATTTTATGAATGAGGTCATTTAAGTTCTTTTAAAAAGAAAATTTTTAATTTTCCGCAAATTTCAAGAAAGGAGTTTTAGGCCTCTTTACAGTTGGTATCAGAGCGGTGGTTCTGTATAGGGTTTCACTACTACTGACCGCGAGAAGCTCACGAAGCCACGTCTTCGGTCTGTAAGTTTTTCAGTTCAGCATTTTGTTCAGCATTTCAGTTAAAGCATGAATTATTTTGTCAGCATGCTTCCAGATTTTTCGTATTTCAGTGTTCATTTAAAATAAACTATGGAATTATGCATGTTAGTTACGTATGGGTTATGTTGGAACAGTATGCCCCCTAGACGCATTTTAGAGCGCAACAGAGAGGAGGAGCCTCGCCGAGAGGACAGAGAGGAGCATAGACCGGAGGGAGACCTACCACCTCCTCCACCACCACCACCGGACATGAGTGCCCAGATGTTAGCTGGGATGGCACAGTTCTTCGCACAGTTTGCGGGGGGCAATGCCGCAGCCGTAGCCGCAGCCACAGCCAGGCCGACAGGGCCCGAGCCTGTTTATGAGCGATTCATGAAGATGCGCCCGAAGGAATTCTCTGGGACATCTGACCCCATGGTTGCCGAGGGATGGATCAAATCCCTCGAGGTCATCTTCGAGTTTATGGAGCTGGGAGACGCAGACCGAGTCCGATGTGCCACCTATCTGTACACTGGAGACGCCCGCTTATGGTGGGAAGGAGCGTCAGTAGCCCTGACCTTGGCTACACTTTCATGGACACGCTTCACGGAGGTTTTCTACTCCAAATATTTTGCTGAGGAAGTTCGCACCAGGTTGACCACTGAGTTCATGAGCCTGAGACAGGGAGACATGACGGTTACGGAGTTCATCCGTAAGTTCGAGAGGGGCTGTCATTTTGTGCCCCTGATCGCGAATGATGCCAAAGCCAAGCTGATGCATTTCCTGGTGGGTCTACGGCCGATCTTGCGCCGCGATGTTAGGGTGTCTGACCCTGCTACTTATGAGATTGCTGTCTCCAAGGCCCTAGCCGCAGAGCAGGATCTGCGGGATATCGAGAGGGATCGCCAGGGCAAGCGCCCAGTTCAGGTACCCCACCGCCCTCCTCCTCATCAGCATCAGCAGCAGAACAAGAGGCCTTTTCATGGACCGCCTAGAAACAGAGGCCAGCAACAGCAGCAGCAGCAGCAGCGGGGACGCCCAGCCCCGAGGACTCAGGAGCACCCAGTTTGTCCCAGGTGCTCACGTCGCCATCCTGGAGCATGTATGGCTGGCTCAGGAAAGTGTTTTAAGTGTGGCAGTCCAGACCACATGTTGCTGCAGTGCCCTCAGAGGAATCTGCCTACCCAAGGCAGAGTTTTTGCTCTCCATGCCGCGGAAGCCAACCCGGAGACTATGTTGTTGACAGGTACCTTTAAACTTTAAGTTATTCTTCGAATTTCAGCATTTTGGGAATCGGGATTTAGATTTTTGAACTTAGAACTGTTATAGGATTGCATGCTCTACTCAGATTTATTTGAGGGGAATTAAGCTAGAGGAACCTTGACCTTTGCATGTCTATAAGTTTAGATCTTGTAGTGGGATTCAACTTAGAGCTCCGCTCTTTCAGGGAGAATTTTTATATCTGGTTCCGCTACCAAGGCCTTGATAGATTCAGGGGCCACTCACTCGTTTATTTCGGAGGTCTTTGCAAACTTTCTCAAGATCCAGACCATTGGGCTAGATATTGCCTTTTCAGTAGTGTTGCCGTCAGGCGAGGAGATGGCAGCCACCAATGTTATCCGAGATATAGACCTTGAGCTGCACGGTAATCTTGTTTATGCGGATCTAATCGTGCTACCGATGCCGGAATTTGACATCATCCTAGGGATGGACTGGCTATTGAGGAACAGAGTGTTGATAGACTTCCAGAGGAGATCTGTTCTTGTCCGACCGCCTGGAATGGAGCAGTTCTTATTTGAGCCGGACAGGTACTTTCCTTTACCGCGCATTATTCCTTATGTTCAGGCTAGGAAACTCATGCATAGAGGGTGTCGGGCATTTCTAGCGACCTTTTTATCTGTCCCCGAGGAACCCAGCCAGTCAGCCTCAGATGTTCCGATTGTCAGAGATTTCTTAGACGTTTTTCCCGAAGACGTCTCTGGTATGCCACCCGAGAGAGAGGTGGAGTTTTCCATTGAGCTTATGCCAGGTACGGCTCCGATATCCAAAGCGCCATACCGACTAGCACCGACAGAGATGGCAGAGCTTAAGAAGCAGATTCAGGAACTTCTCGACAAGGAGTTCATTCGCCCGAGCTTTTCTCCATGGGGCGCGCCGGTCTTATTTGTGAAAAAGAAGGATGGCTCGATGAGGCTTTGCATTGACTACAGGGAGTTGAACAGGGTTACAGTGAAGAATAAATACCCACTGCCGAGGATTGAGGATCTGTTTGACCAGTTGCAGGGAGTTTCGATTTTCTCCATGATAGATCTGCGTTCTGGTTATCACCAGTTGAGGGTGAGAGATGCTGATGTCTCGAAGACAGCTTTCAGGACTCGTTATGGCCACTACGAGTTCCTAGTGATGCCGTTCGGTCTGACGAATGCGCCAGCAATCTTCATGGATCTAATGAATCGCGTATTTCAGCCGTACCTCGACCAGTTTGTGATAGTGTTCATAGATGACATTCTCGTCTACTCCAAGAGTCGGGAGGAGCACAGCAGGCATCTGACCACAGTGTTGCAGACATTGCAGAAGCACAAACTATTCGCAAAGTTCAGTAAGTGCGAATTCTGGTTAGAGAAGGTGGCGTTCTTGGGCCACATTGTTTCTAGCAGTGGCATTGAGGTAGACCCGGCGAAAGTTGCAGCAGTCAGAGATTGGGTTGTGCCTCAGAATGCATCAGAGATCCGCAGTTTTCTTGGGCTAGCAGGATATTACAGGAAGTTCATTCAGGGATTCTCATCCATTGCCGTTCCACTCACAGCACTGACAAAGAAGAATGTGAAATTTGTTTGGAGCGAAGAGTGTCAGAAGAGCTTCGATACTTTGAAGCAAGCTCTTATCTTTGCACCAGTTTTGGCTGTGCCGTCATGGTCTGGTGAGTTTGTTCTGTATACCGATGCTTCGAAGCTCGGTCTTGGCGCCGTATTGATGCAGCATGGGAAGGTGATAGCATATGCTTCTAGACAGTTGAAGACTCATGAGAAGAACTATCCTACCCATGATCTAGAGTTGGCCGCAGTTGTTTTTGCCTTGAAGATTTGGAGGCACTATCTGTATGGAGAGAAGTGCCAGATCTTTACCGACCACAAGAGCCTCAAGTATTTCTTTACGCAGAAGGAGCTGAATATGCGTCAGAGGCGTTGGTTGGAGCTTGTGAAGGACTATGATTGTGACATTAGCTACCTCCCGGGTAAAGCTAATGTAGTTGCGGATGCATTGAGCAGGAAATTCGCAGTGATGGCTCATTTGACGATTCAAAAACCTCTTCAGATCGAGATGCAGAAGTTTGATCTTGAGACTTACCCTCGAGGTAGAGTTCCTCGTTTATCTACCTTGACTATCCAGTCCTCTCTTTTTGACCGTATTCGCAGCGGTCAGGCAGCAGATGAGCAGTTGGCACAGTGGAACAAGAGAGATGAAGCCAAGGGCAGTGTTTTGTATACAGTCAGCGACGGTATTGTGAGATACCGAGATAGGATATGGGTTCCCAGCAGTGATTCTATCCGAGCAGACATCTTATCAGAGGCCCATACGTCCCCGTACTCCATTCACCCTGGGAGTACGAAGATGTACAAAGATCTGCAGCTATTGTATTGGTGGCCAGGGATGAAGAAGGACATCAGGCGTTTTGTATCCGAGTGCCTGACTTGCCAGTTAGTGAAGGCCGAGCATCAGAGACCAGCAGGTTTGCTCAAGCCTCTTCCTATTCCCGAGTGGAAGTGGGAGAACATTACCATGGACTTTGTGACCGGATTGCCGAGGTCAGCCAGAGGATCGAATGCCATCTGGGTGATTGTAGATCGTCTTACCAAATCAGCGCACTTCTTGCCTATTAAGACGACTTTCACCATGATTCAGTATGCAGAGCTGTATATCCGAGAGATAGTCCGACTCCATGGTATTCCAGTTTCTATCGTATCCGACAGAGATCCCAGATTCACTTCCTCGTTTTGGAAGAGTTTGCATTCGACTTTGGGTACGAAGTTGCTGTTTAGCACAACTTTCCATCCGCAGACAGATGGACAGTCGGAGCGAGTTATTCAGATTTTGGAGGATCTTCTTCGCGCTTGCGTCATTGATTTCTCAGGGAGTTGGGAGTCGAACTTACCATTGGTAGAGTTCACCTATAACAACAGTTTCCAGTCGTCTATAAGTATGGCTCCGTATGAAGCGCTGTATGGCCGCAAGTGTAGATCTCCTGTTCATTGGGATGAAGTAGGAGAGAGAGCAGAGTTGGGTCCAGAGATTGTTCAGCAGGCAGCAGATGTAGTAGTCAAGATCCGTGATAGGATGAGGACTGCCCAGAGCCGACAGAAGAGTTATGCCGATCAGCGGAGGAGAGACTTAGAGTTTGCAGTGGGCGATCATGTTTTCGTGAAAGTGGCACCTATGAAGGGTGTCATGAGATTTGGGAAGAAAGGGAAGCTCAGTCCGAGATTCATTGGACCGTTTGAGATCCTTGACAGAGTTGGGACGCTTGCTTATCGTGTGGCTCTTCCGCCGAATCTGGCCGGAGTACACAATGTCTTTCACGTCTCCATGCTGAGGAAGTATATGGCAAATCCTTCGCATGTGCTGAATTTCGAGCCGTTGCAGCTTACTCCGAACTTATCTTATGAGGAGAGACCCGTGCAGATCCTAGACAGACAGGAGAAGAAACTTCGGAACAAGCTTGTTAAGCGAGTCAAAGTCAAATGGCTCAACCATTCAGAGGAGGAAGCTACGTGGGAGTCTGAGCCGGAGATGAGAAGTCGATACCCTGAGTTATTCGGTGAGTTCTAATTTCGAGGACGAAATTTATTTTAAGGGGGGAAGGATTGTAGAACCCGTAAATCAGTAGACGTATAAGCCATGCATAATTCTAGATTTTTAAATTTAATTGACTTCATTGAATAATTATTTTAAATGCATTTATTTGAAGTTAATTATTCATTATTTCAGTTCAGTAGTTTGATTTTTAGCATTTCAGTTATTTCAGTGAGGCCGGACCGGAGTCGGAGTTTTGAGGTAGAATTTAAGATTCGACAAATATTTCCAGAAGTTAATTTAGCTAGCAAGTAAGTTCATTTAAGTTAGTAAGGGAGGTTTGAGGATTTAATTTAATTATTTGAGGTGATTAAGAAATGAGCTCATTTAAGTTATTTAATTAAGGGGTTAGCTCACTAAATTATTTAAAGGATTAGTAAGGCTTTCAAGGATTATTAGTTGACTAGATAACCATCACTTCCCATTCATTTTATTGCAATTTTCGGCCCCCATAGTTGCTAGACAATTTAATTGCCAACTCATCAACCTTTTGACCATTTCTTTGCATGTAAGTTGTAGGATAATTCTAGGATTTTTGAGAGCACAAATTAATTAATTAATGGACATATCCTAGACTAGAAAACAAGCTAAAAATCGGCCAATACCTCCTAGAAGCATCCACCAACTCATTTGATATCAAACCATAATTCAAAATTCAAATTTGGGAAGACTTGGTCTTGATATGATCCTATTATTGTGCACCCTTCTCCTCACCTTCATAACCATCACTTCCCCTCCCTCACCACCGAAATACCTCATCATTCAGATCCATTTTCAGTGTAGAAAAATCGTGAGTCTTAGCTAGAGGGAAGGCAAGAAAAATCGAGAGCAAGAAAGGTAGAGAAGCAAGCCACTCCGTCTCCTCCGCGCCGTCTCGTCTCTTCTTTTCGTTTTCATTTCAAACGATAACCAGGCATGTCTAGATCTCTTTCAAACCTCAATCAAGTCATATTATCAATTATTTTTCAGTACATGATCAGATTTTATCATTTCAAAAACCGAAATTTTCAGCAAAACAAGAAAGAAAATTCTGCACAGATTTTATCGACTTTCATGCTTCATGTTTGGGTATGTTCCTTTTGATTTCAGGGATGGATCGTTCCAGGGGCTCGAGGCTACATATAGACATGTACTAGGACATGTTAGGGCCATGATAGATCGTGAGTTTCAGTTCCATACATGCTGGAACGAGCACATGACAGCAACCTCCCCATTAGTGCAGAATCTTGTTCGAAAAAAATTCAGTTTGTTGTCATGGAGGAAGGATCTGATCTTGGCTGCCCCAAGGACCTATAGCCATGGTTGGATCACTCCCCTAGCAAGTCTAAGACGTGACTAAGTTGCCCTTTTGGTGGCTTGGTCCACGGCTCATCGGTTTTTAAATAATCAACAAGAACAGCCCCTTCCCCATTTCGGCTTCTCCTTTTTACAGCTCGTATGGTTCGAATATTGTGGAATGGTGTGGATCTTGGTTGGCCTATGGCCCTTAGCCACGGTTCATATCATGCTCCTATATGTCTAGATCGTGCCATGGTCAATCAAATGGCCACTGGAACGACGCAAGACATCGATCTAAGCAAAACACTACACACGCATGCATGTTGCTCTCGGTTGGACCCTTCGGTTGAGTTTTAGTGTGATGCGGATTGTGGCTGGCCTAGGGCCCTTAGCCATGGTTCAAATCATTCCTTGGGATGTTGGTAAGAGTCTCTGGTTGGTGGTTCACGCCCCTAATGGCCGATAGTCTCGAAACCAATGCAAGTCTTGTAGTTGCGCAGCTGCTGGAAATTACAGCAAGTTGCTGTGTCGTTTAGAAGGCTCGTTTGAGTTCTTGGTTGGCTTTTAGCCCATGGCCTTGGACTGGACAGTGCCTCATTGAGTTGGGAAGGTCATGTTTTCGACCTTTTGTGATTCGGATCATTTTTGAGGTCGTACGAGAATTTACGGTGCGATGTGCCAAATTGACTCTCGAAAGAGCGTTTCGTGTTTTGGCCTCCATTCCACCTAGATTTCGACCCTATCATTTTAGGAGCATTATTTTATGATTTTTCAGCGTATTTTAATCATGACTATACGTCGGTTTGGTGTCGGTTCAGGTTGGCTCGGAGTCATGATTAAATGCGAAGTCATTAGGCGTCATAGTCGCATCTTTTGAACTAAATTGCGTAGTTGGTCATGTTTAAGCTATTGCATATTTTTCATAGCACAGTTAGGTTGCAGCGAGCCTGGGAACGATCCAATCCAATCCAGTTGGTAAAATTACAGTATTTTTCATTACGTCAGTTAATTATATTACGTGCATGAAAACAGAAAATGATTATTTTTGAGATTTATGCGATATGGCTGGTGGTTCATTCACTATGTGGGAGTGTTATTTATACGGTCGCCAGTGATCGATCAGTTCAGTATGGTACCATCCGGTCGCCAGTGACCGGCCAGCTCAGTTCAGTTTCAGCCTCCCCGGTAGCCAGTTACCGATCAGTTCAGCTTAGTGCAGTGGCCACAGGCGTAAAACATAATCTCAACAGAAAATTTTACCAGTTATTTCAGTACAGGCTCCAAGGAGCAAACATTTTTACTGTGATTATCAGTTCAGTTATGCACGTATTATAATTGCTCAGTACAGATTATGTTCAGCATGCCTCAGGACATGATATTTTATCCCATGCATATTTTAATTCAGATTTTTTTACTCGTTACCTGCGATTTATGCATGCTGAGTCTTTAGGCTCACTAGACTTGATTGTTGTAGGTACTGATGAGGCTAGGGCCGAGGGCGGGGACCAGTGAGCCAGCTTGGGTCGGCAGTAGTGGCACCCGAGGACCTCAGTGCAGCAGTTGTTATTTTCTTCCGCAAACAATTTTTATCAGTCGTTGGATAATTTTTAAGTTGTTATTGTTGGAAAAACTTTATTTTCTTCCGCTGCTATTATTTTAAACATTGAACTTGATTCCCCAGTGATTTTATGAATGAGGCCATTTAAGTTCTTTTAAAAAGAAAATTTTTAATTTTCCGCAAATTTCAAGAAAGGAGTTTTAGGCCTCTTTACAATAACGACCCATGATGACCTAGTTCCAATTTTTTATAACCTCGAATTTCGACTTTTCTCAAACTTCCCAATATTAGAAATGACAGTCCGAATTTTATTGCGTCTTACTTTTCTTATACTATACCCGTAATGTTCATCAACCTATTACATTATCATTTATGCAACTTAAGAAATCTTAGCACCAAGATTTTACTGATCAACTTATATCTTCGGTGATACACTTAAAAGTTAAACATTATCTCAATCTCATAATGATATTCGCCTAAGATCCTTGAATCAAATATTTATCTTATTGCACCAAACTTACATAACTTAATTATTTACAACTACATCCCAAATATTAAATTGTTGCAAATATTTAAATTCGAGTAGCGTTAATCCATAAAACCAAAATATACATTATCGAACTTCTACCTAATTAATAAAACTCTTCTAGCGTCAATCACAAGCTTAAACTATTTTTTTCCCAATTACAATTTAGTTGAAGCGTAAGACCCTTGGACTTTTCTCCTTGAAACGAATGTCACATTCTTACATATCCTCAATGCTTAATTAGTACTAGCGTATAAAGCTTAATAAGTTATCACATTTTGATTAACTATAATAAATCAACTTTACTTATAACCCATAAAATTCTAGAATTCTCATATCAAAATTTTAGATTTCTTACTCGATAAAAATCTTAACATTCGTCCACTGGTAACTTATATCGAATAAAACTAATTCTCTTTTATTTTTATTTCACCCAAAATTTCCATATGAACATCTATTTCATAAAATTAAAATTTAAGCTTACGCAACCCAAATAATATTAGATAACATAATTCCAATGCACATATTTACTTATTCTCAAGTTTCTTAATAACTAAAAAAAATTTTCCTCAAGACAAGGTGTCTACCCCAATTCTTACATGCGTCTATCAAGTAACCTAACCATGAATCATACCCAATTTTCTAGAAAAATAAAATTCCAACAAATGTATAATCTTAACTGTTAAGATCATGATTAAAACTTATGATACATCAAACTTAATTTCCCAAAATTTTGTTAACTCTATGTTTATTCTTATAACTTAACTAACAGATCATTTTACATTAAATTGTCGTCACTTTAAATTCTTAATTCGCCACAACATTATTTCACTAACGCTTAAATTTTCATGCCCAAGATTGATTTATCCTTCAATGCCCTTGATTACCATTCCTTCTGACATTATAACTGTAATGCCCGAGATTTTATATCGTGTTAAATTACGATTATTGATTTTAATCGAGACGATTATGAAAGGGCTAATCAAGACACGAATTGAAATTTTGCATGTAAGATGGTTGATGCGAGAGCCGAAGGTCTCGCGCATATGCGCGAAGAGTAAGTGCGCATATGCGCGAGTAGTGCGGAAGCCCATGATGCGGGACAGAACACTGGGCGCACATGCGCGAGAGGTCCAGAGGGTTGGGCGCACATGCGCGACTTGCATACGAGCATATGCGCGAGAGGTCCAGAGTGTTGGGCGCACATGCGCGACTTGTATACGCGCACATGCGCGAGAGGTCCAGAGAGTTGGGCGCATATGCGCGGAAATTTGTCGCGCATATGCGCCAGCAGTTGGGAAGACACGCGCCGAGACTTAAGGTCTCGCCCATATGCGCCGGTTGATGTCGCGCATATGCGCGAGACGTGTAATAGGCGGAATGAGCCACTCGTCCTCTTGCATGTACGTGGATGTATATATATATATATACACACGAATCCTTCCCCCTTCAGAAGAAAAGAATCGAGAAAAAGGTTTCTGAAAAAGGGTTGAAAATCCTTACGCTTTTTGTGAGAAATCCGTCTATCCGATTTTGAATCCGACTTCGGTATTGAGTTCCTATCGACGTAGGCTACAACTGGACGTAAGTTTTGCTACGTTTTGATATGTTTTGAAATTATGGTATTGTCAGAATCTGATATGATTCATATATGATGTTATTGTCATGTTAGACATCGTATAATCGAAACCGAACTGGAGAATAAATACCATATGGAATTGTTATGATTTTTCGGAGTTGTTTTGGAATCGATTTGATATCAGAATTGAATTGTTACCGATTATGAGATGTTAGAATTGATATCTGACTGAGATGATATTGCTGGGTGTGTTGAGACTATGACGTTGTGCTGTTGAAATAGAATTTGATTGAATTCTGATTATATCCAGTGTTGTTTGAGTGGTGTATTGATACCGTACCCTCGATATTGTTATTGTCAGATTGAGTATTGACAGGCTTTGAGTTCGAGACTTCGACAGAGTCAGAGTATCAGAAAGAAAGGTATAAATTAATGTTGAGTTGGGATTGCACAACTCGAGTGAGGTTTGACTCGAGTTTCCCTAAATCACATACTTAGTTTATTGTATTGATATTTGTAATTGATGAGATTGATGTTTGTAATCTATTGATTTATAGCCACTGCATGTATTGACTACTGATTCGCTAGTCATCGGCTGATTCGCCTAGTTACTGTATGCATGTATTGACTGCTGGTTCGCTAGTCATTGGCCGATTCGCCAAGTTACCGGCTGATTCGTCTGGCTATCGGCTGATTCGCCTAGTCCCTGACTGATTCGTCTAATTATTGGCTGATTCGCTTAATCCTGGACTGATTCGTCAATTCTGTGGCTGTTTCGCCCAGACACTGGATATAGGAATTATATCGATGCCGTTTAAGGTTGAGTCATTCCTATCGACTGAGATTCGATATAATTCTCAATATTCAAAACCGGGATCCCTAGATTAGGAATGAGTCGAGTCTGAGACGACGCGTTGTTTGAGTCAAGTCTGATACGACTAGTTGATTTACAGTTTTGATGTCATACATGTTTGTTGATTGGCTGCATGTGAATGATATTTGTTATATGCTTTTGTATATGTTTTTATATGATTGCATGTTTACATTGTTTATACTGGGATTTATTTTCACCGGAGTTATCCGGCTGTTGTCTTGTTTTGTATGTGTGCATGACAACAGGTGGGACAGGTTCAGGGTTGAGAAGATGAAGAGAGATCGTGATTAGAGTGGAGGCTCCGGACTTGGATTAGAGATAGGGTTAGACACGTGATATTAGCTGTTAAACCTTAGTTGAATAAATTTATGTGGTACAGGACTTGTACTTTTATACTGAGATGTATATACGTTTTATTTCACTACGTTCCGCATTTTAAAAAACAATTTAGACCATGTTTTATAATTGATTAATTAGTCCCAATGATGATTAAGAACATGATTAGCGTCCGGGTCCCCACAATAACTCATATATCTCAAGGTTCCAAATATCCCTTCATATCTAAATCTTTAAAAATCTCGGTCATTTAAACCATTCGCTTCTCACTTACTGCTAAACAAATCCCCCAAATTTCTTAAAAAATTGCAAAATTAGTTCTTACTTTCGTCGAATATTATCCGATTTGTCCTAAATCTCAAGAATCTAACAATTATCCATAAGTTCTTGGCGTTCCTAATCCCACTTTATAGGTTTCTCGTACATAAATTTCATAAATTTTAAGTTTATTAAACCCAAAATCAATTCTCATAACCTCGAAAAATTATTGATTCAACCCAAGTGTTCCTCAAAGTTCGAATTAAATCCTCAAAATTTTCGGAATTTGCAATTTGGTCCTTAAAATAATCAAAGATTACAATTTTGGCCCTATAACTCCTCGAAATTTGCATATTTCTTTTCTTTTTTTTTCCATAAAATTTTTGGCTTGGTCTCATTAAACCTTACAATTCTCAAAACTAAAAATTTAATTCTAAAGTTTGGTAAATTCGAAATAGTCACTTAGAATTTTATTGTTGCACTTAAGTCCTCAAATTATTGATAAATACAGTTAGGTCCTTAAAATTTTCAATCCATTCAATTCAATCCTTAGGTCCCATTAGGTAGAGCATGCATCCTAAAGAATTTCTACGTTTTTATACTTCCAAAGATCGTCGTAGTTTTCGAATCATTAATCCTTATATGGAATCCTCAAAAATTAATTCAACTAGCAACCACGAACTATCGGTAATTTATTAGAAATTCTACAAGTCCCAAAAAATTCGTAATTTTCAATATTAACTTATTACCCATAAGGAGGACAACAGTACTAATGACCTAAAAATCAATATAGTCAAATCATTATCAACCTCTCCTGAAGCCCAATATTCAAATTCTTAGACACGTCCAATTCCAAACGTAACCAACATGCAATTTAATCTGTTTATGTATATATATATATATAGTAAATCCATAAATCATAAAAACAGTTAAACATATACCGTAGATCGTCATAAAGCGTAAATCATGTTAACATGCAGGTGATATCATAAAACTTTCAAAACATTTAAAACGTATAAACTTACAGACTTGAGGCTTGAAGACTGAGCAGCAGAAGCTGGCGGTGGCACAACCCTATACAGGACCCTTGCTCTGATACTGTAGAACCCGTAAGTCAGTAGACGTATAAGCCATGCATAATTCTAGATTTTTAAATTTAATTGACTTCATTGCATGATTATTTTAAATGCATTTGTTTGAAGTTAATTATTCATTATTTCAGTTCAGCAGTTTGATTTTTAGCATTTCAGTATTTTCAGTGAGGCCGGACCGGAGCTGGAGTTTTGAGATAGAATTTAAGATTTGAGAAATATTTCCAGAAGTTAATTTAGCTAGTAACTAAGTTCATTTAAGTTAGAAAGGAAGGTTTGAAGATTTAATTTAATTATTTGAGGTGATTAAGAAATGAACTCATTTAAGTTATTAAATTAAGGGGTTAGCTCACTAAATTATTTAAAAGATTAGTAAGACTTTCAAGGATTATTAGTTGACTAGATAATCAACATTTCCCTTTATTTTATCATGCATTTTTCGGCCACCCTTAGTGCTAGAAGATTCATTTTCCAACTCACCAACTTTGACCAATTCTTTGCATGTAATTAGTAGGATAATTCTAGGATTTTTGGGAGCACAATTTAATTAAATAAATGGACATATCCTAGTCTAGAATCAAGCTAAATTTCGGCCACCACCTCCTAGAAGCATCCACCAACTCATTTGATATCAATTCAAAATTCAAATTCAAAAGGGGAGTGGACTTGGTCTTGATATGATCCTATTTTTGTGCACCCTTCTCCTCACCTTCATAACCATCACTCCCCCCTCCACCTCCACCGAAAATAAGACCCCTTTTCAGTAGAAAAAACGTGGATAGCAGCTAGGGAGAAAGGGAGAAAAATCGAGAGCCAAGAAAGGTAGAGAAGCAAGCCACTCCGTCTCCTCCGCGCCGTCTCGTCTCTTCTTTTCGTTTTCTTTCGAAACGAAACCAGGCATGTCTAGATTTCTTTCAAACCTCAATCAAGTCATATTATCATTTATTTTTCAGTACATGATCATGTTTTAGCAAGTAAAAATCGAGATCCATGTCAAAACATTTTGAAACCACACATGCAGAATTTTCGAATTCCTTGGCAAGCTTCACGGTTTCTTTTGTTTTGTGAGTTTCAGGTATTGGATCGACTCCAGGCTCCCAAGGCGGCATATATACATGTAGTAGGATGCATTAGGACCATTTTGGTCCATTCAAACCAGCCCCATGCTTGCTGGAAATTCAGAATGACAGCAAGTCCCTTAGGTGCAGAAAAATGTGGTTCGAAAATTCAGTTTCTTGTCAAGGGGTTGGATCTGATCTTGGCTGCCCCAAGGGCCTATAGCCATGGTTGGATCACTTCCCTAGCATGTCTAAGACGTGACTAAGTTGCCCTTTTGGTGGCTTGGTCCATGGCTCATCGGTTTTTAAATAATCAACAAGAACAGCCCCTTTCCCCATTCGGCCCTTCCATTTTTCAGCATATGGTTCGTTTCTTTTGTGGCTTGGTGTGGATCTTGGTTGGCCTATGGCCCTTAGCCACGGTTCATATCATGATCCTAGATGTCTAGATCGTGCCATGGTCAATCAAATGGCCAGTGGAACGACGCAAGACATCGATCATAGCATAAACACTACACACGCATGCACGTTGCTCTCGGTTGGACCCTTCGGTTAAGATTTGGTGTGATGCGGATTGTGGCTGGCCTAGGGCCCTTAGCCATGGTTCAAATCATTCCTTGGGATGTTGGTAAGAGTCTCTGGTCGGTGGTTCACGCCCCTAATGGCCGATAGTCTCGAAACCAACGCAAGTCTTGTAGTTGCGCAGCTACTGGAAATTACAGCAAGTTGCTGTGTCGGTTCAGAGGCTCGTTCGAGTTCTTGGTTGGCTTTTAGCCCATGGCCTTGGACTGGACAGTGCCTCATTGAGTTGGAAAGGTCATGTTTTTGACCGTTCGTCATTTGGATCATTTTTGAGGTCGTACGAGAATTTACGGTGCAATGTGCCAAATTGACTCTCGAAAGAGCGTTTCGTGTTTTGGCCTCCATTTCACCTAGATTTCGACCCTATCATTTTAGGAGCATTATTTTATGATTTTTCAGCGTATTTTAATCATGACTATACGTCGGTTCAGTGTCGGTTCAGGTTGGCTCGGAGTCATGATTAAATGCGAAGTCATTAGGCGTCATAGTCGCATCTTTTGAACGTAAATTGCATAGTTGGTCAAGTTTAAGCTATTGCATAATTTTCATGGCATAGTTAGGTTGCAGCGAGCCTGGGAACGATCCAATCCAATCCAGTTGGTAAAATTACAGGAATTTTCATTATGCCAGTTAATTATTTTACGTGCATTAAATAGAAAATGATTATTTTTGAGATTTATGCGATATGGCTTGTGGTTCATTCACTATGTGGGAGTGTTATTTTATACGGTCGCCAGTGATCGATCAGTTCAGTATGGTACCACCCGGTCGCCAGTGACCGGCCAGCTCAGATCAGTTTCAGCCTCCCCGGTAGCCAGTTACCGATCAGTTCAGCTTAGTGCAGTGGCCACAGGCGTAAAACATAATCTCAACAGAAAATTTTATCAGATATTTCAGTACAGGCTCCAAGGAGCAAATATTTTTACAGTGACTTCCAGTTCAGTTATGCACGTATTATAATTGCTCAGTACAGATTATTTTTTCAGTATGCCTCAGGACAGGATATTTTATCACATGCATATTTTAAATTCAGATTTTTACTCGTTACCTGCGATTTATGCATGCTGAGTCTTTAGGCTCACTAGACTTGATTGTTGTAGGTACTGATGAGGCCAGGGCCGAGGGCGGGGACCAGTGAGCCAGCTTGGGTCGGCAGTAGTGGCACCCGAGGACCTCAGAGCAGCAGTTGTTATTTTCTTCGCAAACAATTTTTATCAGTTGTTGGATATTTTTAAATCGTTGTTGTTGGCAAAACTTTGATTTTCTTCCGCTGCAATATTTTGAAATATTGAACTTGATTCACAAGTGATTTTATGAATGAGGCCATTTAAGTTCTTTTAAAAAGAAAATTTTTAATTTTCCGCAAATTTTCAAGCAAGTAGTTCGAGGGCCTTCACAGTTGGTATCGGAGCGGTGGTTCTGTATAGGGTTTCACTACTACTGACCGCGAGAAGCTCACGAAGCCACGCCTTTGGTCTGTAAGTTTTTTTTTCAGTTCAGCATTTTGTTCAGCATTTCAGTTATAGCATGAATTATTTTGTCAGCATGCTTCCAGATTTTGAGTATTTCAGTAATAAATTATGGAATTATGCATGTTAGTTACGTATGGGTTATGTTGGAACAGTATGCCCCCTAGACGCATTTTAGAGCGCAACAGAGAGGTGGAGCCTCGCCGAGAGGACAGAGAGGAGCATAGACCGGAGGGAGACCTACCACCTCCTCCACCGCCACCACCGGACATGAGTGCCCAGATGTTAGCTGGGATGGCACAGTTCTTCGCACAGTTTGCGGGGGGCAATGCCGCAGCCGCAGCCGCATCCGCAGCCGCGCCGACAGGGCCCGAGGCTGTTTATGAGCGATTCATGAAGATGCGCCCGAAGGAATTCTCTGGGACATCTGACCCCATGGTTGCCGAGGGATGGATCAAATCCCTCGAGGTTATCTTCGATTTTATGGAGCTGGGAGATGCAGACCGAGTCCGATGTGCCACCTACCTGTTCACCGGAGACGCCCGCTTATGGTGGGAAGGAGCTTCGGTAGCCCTGACATTGGCTACACTTTCTTGGACCCGCTTTACGGAGGTTTTCTACTCCAAGTATTTTGCTGAGGAGGTTCGCACCAGGCTGACCACCGAGTTCATGAGCCTGAGACAGGGGGATATGTCGGTTGCGGAGTTTATCCGTAAGTTCGAGAGGGGCTGTCACTTTGTGCCCCTGATAGCGAATGATGCCAAAGCCAAGCTGATGCACTTCCTGGTGGGTTTACGGCTGATCTTGCGCCGGGATGTTAGGGTATCTGACCCTGCTACTTATGAGGTTGCCGTCTCCAAGGCCTTAGCCGCAGAGCAGGATCTGCGGGATATTGAGAGGGATCGCCAGGGCAAGCGCCCAGTCCAGGCACCGCACCACCCTCCTCCTCATCAGCATCAGCAGCAGAATAAGAGGCCTTTTCATGGACCGCCCAGGAACCGAGGCCAGCAGCAGCAGCAGCAGCAGCGGGGACGCCCAGCCCCGAGGACTCAGGAGCACCCAGTCTGTCCCAGGTGCTCACGTCGCCATCCTGGAGCATGTATGGCTGGCTCAGGAAAGTGTTTTAAGTGTGGCAGTCCAGACCACATGTTGCTGCAGTGCCCTCAGAGGAATCTGCCTACCCAAGGCAGAGTTTTTGCTCTCCATGCCGCGGAAACCAACCCGGAGACTATGTTGTTGACAGGTACCTTTAAACTTTAAGTTATTATTTGAATTTCCGCGTTTTGGGAATCGGGATTTAGATTTTGAACTTAGAACTGTTATAGGATTGCATGCTCTACTCAGATTTATTTCGGGAAAATTAAGCTAGAGGAACCTAGACCTTTGCGTGTCTATAAGTTTAGATCTTGTAGTGGGATTCATCTTAGAGCTCCGCTCTTTCAGGGAGAATTTTTATACCTGGTTCCGCTACCAAGGCCTTGATAGATTCAGGGGCCACTCACTCATTTATTTCGGAGGTCTTTGCAAACTTTCTCAAGATCCAGACCATTGGGCTAGATACAGCCTTTTCAGTAGTGTTGCCGTCAGGCGAGGAGATGGCAGCCACCAATGTTATCCGAGATATAGACCTTGAGCTGCACGGTAATCTTGTTTATGCGGATCTGATTGTGCTACCGATGCCGGAATTTGACATCATCCTAGGGATGGACTGGCTATTGAGGAACAGAGTGTTGATAGACTTCCAGCGGAGATCCGTTCTTGTCCGACCGCCTGGAATGGAGCAGTTCTTATTTGAGCCGGACAGGTACTTTCCTTTACCGCGCATTATTCCTTATGTTCAGGCTAGGAAACTCATGCATAGAGGGTGTCGGGCATTTCTAGCGACCTTTTTATCTGTCCCCGAGGAACCCAGCCAGTCAGCCTCAGATGTTCCGATTGTTAGAGATTTCTTAGATGTCTTTCCCGAAGACGTCTCTGGTATGCCACCCGAGAGAGAGGTGGAGTTTTCCATTGAGCTTATGCCAGGTACGGCTCCGATATCCAAAGCGCCGTACCGACTAGCACCGACAGAGATGGCAGAGCTTAAGAAGCAGATCCAGGAACTTCTCGACAAGGAGTTCATTCGCCCGAGCTTTTCTCCATGGGGCGCGCCGGTCTTATTTGTGAAAAAGAAGGATGGCTCGATGAGGCTTTGCATTGACTTCAGGGAGTTGAACAGGGTTACAGTGAAGAATAAATACCCACTGCCGAGGATTGAGGATCTGTTTGACCAGTTGCAGGGAGCTTCGATTTTCTCCAAGATAGATCTGCGTTCCGGTTATCACCAGTTGAGGGTGAGAGATGCTGATGTCTCGAAGACAGCTTTCAGGACTCGTTATGGCCACTACGAGTTCCTAGTGATGCCGTTCGGTCTGACGAATGCGCCAGCGATCTTCATGGATCTCATGAATCGCGTATTTCAGCCGTACCTCGACCAGTTTGTGATAGTGTTCATAGATGACATTCTCGTCTACTCCAAGAGTCGGGAGGAGCACAGCAGACATCTGACCACAGTGTTGCAGACATTGCAGAAGCACAAATTATTCGCAAAGTTCAGTAAGTGCGAATTCTGGTTAGAGAAGGTGGCGTTCTTGGGCCACATTGTTTCTAGCAGTGGTATTGAGGTAGACCCCGCAAAAGTTGCAGCAGTCAGAGATTGGGTTGTGCCTCAGAATGCATCCGAGATCCGCAGTTTCCTTGGGCTAGCAGGATATTACAGGAAATTCATTCAGGGATTCTCATCCATTGCCGTTCCACTCACAGCACTGACCAAGAAAAATGTGAAGTTTGTGTGGAGCGAGGAGTGTCAGAAGAGCTTCGATACTTTGAAGCAAGCTCTTATCTCAGCACCCGTTTTGGCTGTACCGTCAGGATCTGGTGAGTTTGTCCTTTATACCGATGCTTCAAAGCTTGGTTTAGGTGCAGTTTTGATGCAGCATGGGAGAGTGATAGCGTATGCTTCTCGACAGCTGAAAATCCACGAGAAGAACTACCCCACCCATGATCTGGAGTTAGCGGCCGTAGTTTTTGCTTTGAAGATTTGGAGGCACTATCTGTATGGAGAGAAGTGCCAGATCTTTACCGACCATAAGAGCCTCAAGTATTTCTTTACGCAGAAGGAGCTGAACATGCGTCAGAGACGTTGGTTGGAGCTTGTGAAAGACTACGATTGTGACATTAGCTACCACCCGGGTAAAGCTAATGTAGTTGCGGATGCTTTGAGCAGGAAAGTCGCAGTGATGGCTCATTTGACGATGCAGAAACCTCTTCAGATTGAGATGCAGAGGTTTGATCTTGAGACTTACCCTCGAGGTAGAGTTCCTCGTTTATCTACCTTGACTATCCAGTCCTCTCTTATTGACCGTATTCGCAGCGGTCAGGCAGCAGATGAGCAGTTGGCACAGTGGAAGAAGAGAGATGAAGCTAAGGGCAGTGTTTTGTATTCAGTCAGCGACGGTATTGTGAGATACCGAGATAGGATATGGGTTCCTAGCAGTGATTCCATCCGAGCAGACATCTTATCAGAGGCCCATACGTCCCCGTACTCTATTCACCCTGGGAGTACGAAGATGTACAAAGATCTGCAGCTATTGTATTGGTGGCCAGGGATGAAGAAGGACATCAGGCGTTTTGTATCCGAGTGCCTGACTTGCCAGTTAGTGAAGGCCGAGCATCAGAGACCAGCAGGTTTGCTCAAGCCTCTTCCTATTCCCGAGTGGAAGTGGGAGAACATTACCATGGACTTTGTGACCGGATTGCCGAGGTCAGCCAGAGGATCGAATGCTATCTGGGTGATTGTAGATCGTCTTACCAAATCAGCGCACTTCTTGCCTATTAAGACGACTTTCACCATGGTTCAGTATGCAGAGCTGTATAGCCGAGAGATAGTCCGACTCCACGGTATTCCAGTTTCTATCGTATCTGACAGAGATCCCAGATTCACTTCCTCGTTTTGGAAGAGTTTGCATTCGACTTTGGGTACGAAGTTGCTGTTTAGCACAGCTTTCCATCCGCAGACAGATGGACAGTCGGAGCGAGTTATTCAGATCTTAGAGGATCTTCTCCGTGCTTGCGTCATTGATTTCTCTGGGAGTTGGGAGTCGAACTTACCATTGGTAGAGTTCACCTATAACAACAGTTTCCAGTCGTCTATAGGTATGGCTCCGTATGAAGCGCTGTATGGTCGCAAGTGTAGATCTCCTGTTCATTGGGATGAAGTAGGAGAGAGAGCAGAGTTGGGTCCAGAGATTGTTCAGCAGGCAGCAGATGTAGTAGTCAGGATCCGTGATAGGATGAGGACTGCTCAGAGCCGACAGAAGAGTTATGCCGATCAGCGGAGGAGAGAGTTAGAGTTTGCAGTGGGCGATCATGTCTTCGTGAAAGTGGCACCTATGAAGGGTGTCATGAGATTTGGCAAGAAAGGGAAGCTCAGTCCGAGATTCATTGGACCGTTTGAGATCCTCGACAGAGTTGGGACGCTAGCGTATCGTGTGGCTCTTCCGCCAAATCTGGCCGGAGTACACAATGTCTTTCACGTCTCCATGCTGAGGAAGTATATGGCAAATCCTTCGCATGTGCTGAATTTCGAGCCGTTGCAGCTTACTCCGAACTTATCTTATGAGGAGAGACCCGTGCAGATCCTAGACAGACAGGAGAAGAAACTTCGGAACAAGTTGGTTAAGCGAGTCAAAGTCAAATGGCTCAACCATTCAGAGGAGGAAGCTACGTGGGAGTCTGAGCCGGAGATGAGAAGTAGATACCCCGAGTTATTCGGTGAGTTCTAATTTCGAGGACGAAATTTATTTAGGGGGGGAAGGATTGCAGAACCCGTAAGTCAGTAGACGTATAAGCCATGCATAATTCTAGATTTTTAAATTTAATTGACTTCATTGCATGATTATTTTAAATGCATTTGTTTGAAGTTAATTATTCATTATTTCAGTTCAGCAGTTTGATTTTTAGCATTTCAGTATTTTCAGTGAGGCCGGACCGGAGCTGGAGTTTTGAGATAGAATTTAAGATTTGAGAAATATTTCCAGAAGTTAATTTAGCTAGTAACTAAGTTCATTTAAGTTAGAAAGGAAGGTTTGAAGATTTAATTTAATTATTTGAGGTGATTAAGAAATGAACTCATTTAAGTTATTAAATTAAG